>NC_064644.1:463145034-463779202 GCF_023864345.2 Schistocerca serialis cubense | reverse complement strand
AAAATGCAGTATTAGTCAATACACAGTTTATTCAATTCATTTACGGCAAATAGACCTTAAATGTCGGTGAGCGAAGCTATTGAAAGTGCGACTGCCGAACGATTTCTCTACATTTATAAACACTACATAGGCATTGCGAAGAGGCACGTGTCTTCTACTGCAGTACGATTCTATCCACTGTGAGGGATAATTTTGAAAGTTTTTACGATACATCTGTAAGGAGACAACTTATTTAATTGTGTGTGTGCGCGCGCGCGTGCTTTGTTTGTATGTGTGCGTGTGTGTGTGTGTGTGTATGTGTGTGTGTGTGTGTGTGTGTGTGTGTGTGTGTGTGTGTGTCTTTGAGAGACGGAGGAGGGAGAGGGAGAAAGCGCATTGGGGTGAAGAGCGTTGTGAAACAGACGTTTCCTTACAGAAAACGTTGTACCTAACATTGTCTTTGAGTATTGTGAAGTAAGTTGTAGTGTGATTATTCCTACATATGTCCATTTTCTTATGAGGTTTGCTCTACTAGTAATGTTACTTTTGATTTCCATTTGAAAATGTTAAGTGTTAAACAAGAAAAAAAGTTTAGCTCGATCCAGAGAATATTCATTAGATTTGGCTCATTGGCTCTGAGCACTATGAGACTTAACATCGGAAGTCATCAGTCCCCTAGAACTACTTAAACCTAACCAACCTAAGGACATCACACACAGAATTCGAACCTGCGACCGTAGCGGTCGCGCGGTTCCAGACTGAAGCGCCTAGAACCGCTCGGCCACAGAGGCCGGCGTCATTAGATTTATTCAGCATAACAGTTATTTTACTTACAACAATTCAGTATAAAAAAAATTAACGACCGAGAAAAATTTTCTTAATCTTTCGCCGAAATATTGTTTTTTTTTGTGTATGAAAACCAGGAAGGAGTGAAAATTAAAATGTGTGAAAGACTGGGTACGTAATTTCAGCCAACAAATAAAACATCTCACGGATGGGTAATACGACGTAAAACGGAAGTACAGTACATACACGAATACAACTCACGGAAAAACTAATCAAAATAATAACTCTTTAAGAAATTCTTCCGAGTACTTCGTAGATGGCATGCAATCAAGCGTAATAAAGCGAACCAAACTCTGCAAAACTATCTTCGCAAGTAATGTAGTTTCAGGTGATTAACCAAGACAAAACATAAAAGAGAAAAGCATCCCTGAACTTTGTATAACATTGACGGGGATTTAAATCCGAAAGAAAATTATGCTTACGTGTTGAAAAAATTTTTGGTAAAAAGAAGAAAGAAACACATAGCATTCTGCAGAGAGTGGAGCTTTAAAACCTAAATTTAACACACGAAAACGGAGAACAAAAGATCGAACGGCACTTCTCACGCCATCATGATGATTGTTTCCAGAAATTTAGGAAAGAAAACTTTCTTAGTTCTCATTTCACACAATAATGTATAACTATCTGCATTTGCAACTATTTCAGTTCCATAAGTATAATGATCTCTTCCTCCAAACTGGTCTCTTGTCATTTGCATTTACTCATAGTCCTATGTTTTCGTCGTTATCGTCCATATTCCTAATCCGGAGCTTTCACTATTACATATCTCAACTGGCTTTTATTATTCGGAGAAATGCCTTAGAAATTATTAATAGAACCATAAAACCATAGAGAAACGGTAGTGGTAAACGTAGAAGAATGTTAGATTCTGTCTCTGATTGCAGAGATTCTGATTTTCCCTATATATGTGTGTGTAAATTTCATTCAGTATTCAGCAGTACATAGAAAGAGAATAGTGAAATTTATTGAAACGAGAGAAATTAATCTTTGCTTCTTGATTCCGGCAAAAACAAAAGTATAGACTAAATTCAGTTATTGCCTCCGAGTGGTAAGAGTCTTCCCAGATGTACTAAACGGAAAGAAATCGAGAATATATCACTAGCAAGGTCTGCTACACGACAGCTGAGGAAAAGGAAACTCTCCACTGTGCAGCCACGTGCATGCTTTCGCTCCACGTGAACGAAGCATCAACCTAGCCTTCTTCTCTCCACGTGCCGGCACCAGCCTATGCGAAAGTCCCGCGACCGTACGTCACTCTCACTGATCGATCACCTGGCGAATGGAAGACGAAAGGCGCCTCTATTCTGCTGCACGACGTTCCAGTAGCTGGCAACCAGTCGAAGTCGTCGGCAGTCGGTTCCCACTGAATAAAGGCGTGCCTACTCTACATCCGCGAATAGCGATAAGAGGAAAGAAAATATAACTGCCAATTGACAACGTTTGTATGTGGAAATTCATTAGTAGAGCACGTAGGTAGATCTTGAAGTGTCACTAACAGGGAGTGGACAAAAATGTACACCACTGGCCATTAAAATTGCTACACCACAAAGAAATGCAGATGATAAACCGGTATTCATTGTACAAATATACACTCCTGGAAATTGAAATAAGAACACCGTGAATTCATTGTCCCAGGAAGGGGAGACTTTATTGACACATTCCTGGGGTCAGATACATCACATGATCACACTGACAGAACCACAGGCACATAGACACAGGCAACAGAGCATGCACAATGTCGGCACTAGTACAGTGTATATCCACCTTTCGCAGCAATGCAGGCTGCTATTCTCCCATGGAGACGATCGTAGAGATGCTGGATGTAGTCCTGTGGAACGGCTTGCCATGCCATTTCCACCTGGCGCCTCAGTTGGACCAGCGTTCGTGCTGGACGTGCAGACCGCGTGAGACGACGCTTCATCCAGTCCCAAACATGCTCAATGGGGGACAGATCCGGAGATCTTGCTGGCCAGGGTAGTTGACTTACACCTTCTAGAGCACGTTGGGTGGCACGGGATACATGCGGACGTGCATTGTCCTGTTGGAACAGCAAGTTCCCTTGCCGGTCTAGGAATGGTAGAACGATGGGTTCGATGACGGTTTGGATGTACCGTGCATTATTCAGTGTCCCCTCGACGATCACCAGTGGTGTACGGCCAGTGTAGGAGATCGCTCCCCACACCATGATGCCGGGTGTTGGCCCTGTGTGCCTCGGTAGTATGCAGTCCTGATTGTGGCGCTCACCTGCACGGCGCCAAACACGCATACGACCATCATTGGCACCAAGGCAGAAGCGACTCTCATCGCTGAAGACGACACGTCTCCATTCGTCCCTCCATTCACGCCTGTCGCGACACCACTGGAGGCGGGCTGCACGATGTTGGGGCGTGAGCGGAAGACGGCCTAACGGTGTGCGGGACCGTAGTCCAGCTTCATGGAGACGGTTGCGAATAGTCCTCGCCGATACCCCAGGAGCAACAGTGTCCCTAATTTGCTGGGAAGTGGCGGTGCGGTCCCCTACGGCACTGCGTAGGATCCTACGGTCTTGGCGTGCATCCGTGCGTCGCTGCGGTCCGGTCCCAGGTCGACGGGCACGTGCACCTTCCGCCGACCACTGGCGACAACATCGATGTTCTGTGGAGACCTCACGCCCCACGTGTTGAGCAATTCGGCGGTACGTCCACCCGGCCTCCCGCATGCCCACTATACGCCCTCGCTCAAAGTCCGTCAACTGCACATACGGTTCACGTCCACGCTGTCGCGGCATGCTACCAGTGTTAAAGACTGCGATGGAGCTCCGTATGCCACGGCAAACTGGCTGACACTGACGGCGGCGGTGCACAAATGCTGCGCAGCTAACGCCATTCGACGGCCAACACCGCGGTTCCTGGTGTGTCCGCTGTGCCGTGCGTGTGATCATTGCTTGTACAGCCCTCTCGCAGTGTCCGGAGCAAGTATGGTGGGTCTGACACACCGGTGTCAATGTGTTCTTTTTTCCATTTCCAGGAGTGTATTATACTAGAACTGACATGTGTTTACATTTTCACGCAGTTTGGGTGCATAGATCCTGAGAAACCAGTACATAGAACAACCACCTCTAGCCGTAATAATGGCCTTGATACGTCTCGGCATTGAGTCAAACAGAGCTTGGATGGCGTGTACAGGTACACCTGCCGATGCAGTTTCAACACGATACGACAGTAGTGACTGGCGTATTATGACGAGCCAGTTGCTCGGCCACCATTGGCCAGACATTTTCAGTTGTTGAGAGATCTGGAGAATGTGCTGGCCACGGCAGCACTCGAACATTTTCTGTATCCGGAAAGGCCAGTTCAGGACCTGCAACATGCGGTCGTGCATTGTTGTTGTTGTTGTTGTTGTTGTTGTGATCTTCAGTCCTGAGACTGTTTTGATGCAGCTCTCCATGCTACTCTATCCTGTGCAAGCTTCTTCATCTCCCAGTACCTACTGCAACCTACAGCCTTCTGAATCTGCTTAGTGTATTCATCTCTTGGTCTCCCTCTACGAATTTTACCCTCCACGCTGCCCACCAAATATTATTATTATTATTCAGAATTATTCAGCTGAAATGTAGGGTTTCGCAGGGTCCGAATGAAGGGTAGAGCCACGGGTCGTAACGCATCTGAAATGTAATGTCCACTGTTCCAAGTGCCGTCAATGCGAACAAGAGGTGACGGAGACGTGTAACCAATGGCACCCCATACCATCACGCCGGGTGATACTCCAGTATGGTGATGACGAATACACGCTTCCAATGTGCGTTCACCGCGATGTCGCCAAACACGGATGCGACCATCTTGATGCTGTAAGTACAACCCTGATTCATCCGAAAAAATGACGTTTTGCCATTCGTGACCCAGATTCGTCGTTGAGTACACCATCGTAGGCGCTCCTGTTTGTGAAGCAGTGTTAAGGGTAACCGCAGCCATGGTCTCCGAACTGATAGTCCATGCTCCTGCAAACGTCGTCGAACTGTTTGTGCAAATGGTTGTTGTCTTGCAAACGTACCCATCTGTTGACTCAGGGATCGAGACGTGGCTGCACGATCCGTTACAGCCATGCGGATAAGATGCCTGTCATCTCGACTGCTAGTCATACGCGGCCGTTGGGATCCAGCACGGTGTTCAGTATTACCCTCCTGAACTCACCGATTCCTTATTCTGCTAACAGTCATTGGATCTCGAGCAACGCGAGCAGCAATGTCGCGATACGATAAACTGCATTCGCGATAGGCTACAATCCGGCCTTTATCAAAGTCGGAAACGTGATGTTAAGCATTTCTCCTCCTAACACGAGGCAACGTTTCACCAGGCAACGCCGGTCAACTGCTGTTTGTGTATGAGAAATCGATTGGAAACTTTCGTCATGTCAGCACGTTGTAGGTGTCGCCACCGGCGCCAAACTTGTGTGAATGCTCTGAAAAGCTAGTCATTTGCATATCACAGCATCTTCTTCCTGTCGGTTGAATTTAGCATCTGTAGCACGTCATTTTCGCGCTGTAGCAATTTTAATGACCAGTAGTGTAAAAACACCGGAAACCCATTACAGTGCCTTACACATTGAAGAAAAACCAATGGCGTTCAAAACCACTTAGTCATCAAATAATGGATATATACAGCTCATGCATTGTTTTCATCGGTGTCTTACACCATTCGTCCTGCAAAGCAGTGCCAAGTTCAGGTATCAGTGATGGAGATGAATAACGATCGCACACTCTTCTCTCCAAAGTGGACCACAAACTCTCAGCAAAATTAAGAACTGATGGCTGCGGTGGCCGTTCATGATGCGGTAATTTCTCCTCGTGCTTACTAAACCAGTCCTGGACGATGCCAGCTGTGTGAACAAGAGCTCTGTCGTCTGGGACCACAGCATGACCACTGGGGAACAAACGTTGTACCGTTGGATGGACCTGACCATACAAACTGATCACATAAGCCTAGGCAGTAATGTGCCTTGCAGAGTAGCCACTGGGCCCATGGAATAACACAAAGGCGCTGCCCAAATCATCAGCGAATCTTCGCCTTAGTAGGCCGCTGTGGCCTAGCGGTTCCAAATGGTTGAAATAGCTCTGAGCACTATGTGACTTAACTTCTGAGGTCATCAGTTCCCTAGAACTTAGAACTACGTAGACCTAACTAACATAAGGACATCACAAACATCCATGCCCGAGGCAGGATTCGAACCTGCGACCGTAGCGGTCGCGCGGTTCCAGACTGTAGCGCCTAGCGGTTCTAGGCGCTTCAGTCCGGAAACGCGCTGCTGCTACAGTCAGGTTCGAATCCTGCCTCGGGCATGGATGTGTGTGATGTCCGTAGGTTAGTTAGGTTTAAGTAGTTCTATGTCTAGGGGACTGATGACCTCACATATTATGTCCCATATTGCTTAGAGCCATTTTGAATCCTCGCTTTGTTTCACTATTGGGACTTGTGAAAACATTGTGAAACAAGATTTGAAACTTCCCCTTTGAATGTAAAGAATGACTGTGCTGGTAAGCTTCTACGTTATTTGATACAGAAACAGCTGAGTAAAACTGAGCGCACTGAAACAGTTTTCTCTTTACTTATTCTGATCATTTCCAAACACACACAATATTTTAGCGCAACGCAATCTGATTTTTAACAATCCCTACAAAAGAATAGCCCTGACTAACAATAACCCATACCCTTCATGAATCACTTGCATCACAAAAATCTTCGTTACTCGAACTACTGCAATACAGCGAGCGCCAATACTGCCAGCTAAATAAAAGATTGTAACTACCAAAGGCACTGATGATAGGCATATAGTTAGCAGATGAAAGATTCTGATAGAGAACAAACAATGTATTTACCTTAACAGTGTTCAAAAGGCATAATGTAGATACATAAATTCTTCATATCTATTTTGACAAATTTGCTTTTATTTATTTCAAGTTTCTGCTACCAGTCAATTTTTATTTTATTTTATGCTTAATCTAATATCATGCAACGCGTTTCGAACATGTTCTGTTCATTTTCAAGTGATTTGCGGGGGAGGAATGTGGTGTCACCGCCAGACACCACACTAACTAGGTTGTAGCCTTTAAATCGGCCGCGGTCCGGTAGTATACGTCGGACCCGCGTGTCGCCACTGTCAGTGATTGCAGACCGAGCGCCGCCACACGGCAGGTCTAGAGAGACGTCCTAGCACTCGCCCCAGTTATACAGCCGACTTTGCTAGCGATGGTTCACTGACAAATTACGCTCTCATTTGCCGAGACGATAGTTAGCATAGCATTCAGCTACGTCATTTGCTACGACCTAGCAAGGCGCCATTATCTATTTCTTGTGATGCATGTACCGTCAGACCGATGTGCACCAATTATGGATTAAAGTTAAGTATTCCAGAAGCTACGTACTATTTTTGCTACTATAAAGACCTTGTCATTTTCCAGACCTCACGCCATCCTGCGTGAGCTTAAACGCGTGCCCTTCGGCCTCCCGTCCTCGTGGATTGGCTGTCTTGCCAGTCCACAAAAACCGCGACTACCAGATGCAACGTATTGAGTGCAGTGCACAGGTGGATTTCGTGGTCACATACAACAGCGCCACTTGGAGGCTAGGCTAGCATCTGCATTGATGGTCAAGCATGCACTGCCACGGTGTTCCCTGTTTTTGTCCACCTCCTGTTCGTTTACCTAAAAAACAGTTTTCTAAGGAAAACCTGTCGACAGTGACAGAGGTGGGATAAAGAAGAGTTAGGAAAAGGATTCTTGATATCTGTCTCTATACAGATTTTTACACGTCTATAATATCATCATTGTCCTTTGGTTTTTATATTTCTTGCCTCTTTATTTTGATTGTATCTCTCTTTTTCTCTTTCTCTTTTTCTTTACGTTAGAGTGGAAGACAGCAGTAATCGTGTTATACAAGTGCGAAGAGGAAACAGAACTCAGCCATTGTTTGGTGAACTGTTCAAGAATTTAACTCAATTGATTTCAATGAGCCATGAACAAATCCAGTACAATTTTTGAAGTAACGTACTTGTTAGGACAGAACGTAGAGGTTTAAATCTCGTCCGGTCGTCGTTCCACCTGTTTTCTCTAAATAACTTTACCTGATTAGTGTTTGCTAGCAGAGAAATTAGTTCCCTCTGTATACTTACTCAACTGTGCTAGTGTTCCGTCAAAAACGGCCTAAACACAGACGAGACTAATAACTCTGACCTTATTTAATTGTCCTTTGGTTTTCGGTACTCCAACAGTTGCCACCTTTGCAGAACATTTTTTTGGCAATAGGTACCACCAGTTGTAACAAAACACAGATTCTTCTTATGTTACTTTTCATGCCGAAACAGGTTTCTGCAGATCTTTGGTTCCATTAGTAAATTATTATTTTATTGTAATCGGCGAGTACAAGACTTTTTTATAATATTACATAGTGGAGCAAAATTGGTGTTAAAAAGTTCCTATCTACTACGAGGCAATAAGGGGTGATATATGATTGTTGTCAAAGCAGACAACCTTAAATTTAATACTGGAGATTTTCGAAGCTGTTTCCTTGTGTAGAAGTTAACTGCGTGATGACTTCCTGAGGAACATTATTTTCGGCTGCACGAATCTCTTTGGAAGTTGCGGTGCAAGGATCCTGGAGTGTTGCACTAACATCTTTGGAGACTCTTTCCTGTAGATAACCCCATAAGAAACAATCGCACAGGTTGAGATCGTGACTATAAGGGCGCCATCTCACACCATGTCCAAGAAATGCTAAGGTGTCCAAGGCGACGATTTTATGTCTGAATGTCACCCGAATAATACGGAAGACGTCTGCAGAACGGTGTGGACGTGCTCCACGTTGTACAAACTCGTAGCTTGAGAACATTCGGCGGTGTCGTGGAGCTGGTACAAATTCATGTTCCAAAACTTGTCTGTATATGTCTTCTGTGACAACTTCCTCAATACACATGGGCCACTTATGCATTGTGCACTGGTTTTGCAGCAAACAGTGACTTTGTTTGGAACAAGTGGAGCAACACCTTGAACGTGCCGGTTCACAGTACCTCTCCAAAGTTAGTGCATCCGTTCCGAAATGTGAAATGAGACAGTAGTGAGTGAACTATAGAGTTTTAAGACCTACAGGATAACAATATCAGAAGGAGAATCATTTACTGCATACAATTAAACCATAGTAGACAAACACTTTATAACACGTATTTTGTGCAACGCTGTATTTGTGAAGATTCTAATTAGGACTAAAATATGTTTTCTGCCTATTGCACTTATTTGCCTTAAATTCCGGTTGCTAAACATTTGCAAGACAATCATTACCTGTTTATGGACCTTCTGAGCTGAGAAACCATGATTTTTGTGTAAATTATCGAATTAATAAAAAGTGCTGTTTGCAAAAAGCTTTTTACCTGAATATCTTTCGTGAGCACTTGCAGTTCTTTCCGCCATTTCCATCATCACACAAATATTCCTTCAGTTAGGCATAAACATACTTTGCATATTATGTTTAGTAACAGTACTGACAAATTTACTAAGCCGGCACTGTGTTTGCACCCGTACTCTTTGTGCGTAGCTTCAGACAATATTCTGCTGTTCAACTACTGGTTCTAGCTCCGTCGCGTCTTTTAAACTCCTTCCAGGAAGAAGTTCAAAAGACGCGACACAGCCAGACCGTGTAGGTAAACAGCAGAATATTGTATAATATGAGTGAAAACTAAAGTTTCGCATCACTTCCGTTCCGAGAGTTCCGGCACCTTTACAGAAAATGGGAGTAGAGGTCAACATAAACATCATTTCCGCCCTTTTTATTGCTCATGAATATCACACATTGCATGTTCTACCACCATACCGCGAGACCTTCAGAGCTGGTGGTCCAGATTGCTGTATACACCGGTACATCTAACACCCAGTATCACGTCCTCTTGCACTGATGCGTGCCTGTATTCATCATTGCATACTATCCACAAGTTCATCAAGGCACTGTTCATCCATATTGTCCCACTCCTCAACGGCGAAACGGCGTAGATACGACAGAATGGTTGGTGCGGTCACGTCGTCCATAAAAAGCCGCTTTCAGTCTATCCCAGGCATGTCCGAAAGTGTTCATTTCTGGGGAACATGCTGGCCATTCTAGTAGAGCGATGTCGTTATCGGCCGGCCGAAGTGGCCGAGCGGTTCTAGGCGCTACAGTCTGGAACCGCGCGCCCGCTACGGTCGCAGGTTCGAATCCTGCCTCAGGCGTGGTTGTGTGTGATGTCCTTAGGTTCGTTATGTTTAAATAGTTCTAAGTTCTAGGGGACTGATGACGAAGTGTTTTAGACTAATCTAGTTTAAGAAATGGTTCAAATGGATCTGACCACTATGGGACTTAACATCTATGGCCATCAGTCCCCTGGAACTTAGAAGTACTTAAACCTAACTAACCTAAGGACAGCACACAACACCCAGTCATCACGAGGCAGAGAATATCCCTGATCCCGCCAGGAATCGAACCCGGGAACTCGGGCGCGGGAAGCGAGAACGCTACTGCACGACCACGAGCTGCGGACCTAGTTTAACACTGTTTATTTTTAAGTAACATTTCTCTATGTATGTATGTATGTATTAACGCTTGAAAATGAACAGAACATGTTTGGAACGCGTTGCATTATGATAGATTAAGCATAAAATAAAATAAAAAGTAACTGGTAGCAGAAATTTGAAACAAATAATTATCCTACACAGTCACGGTCCACAAACATAGCCATTATGGCTGAAAATAAATTTCCTTTTTCTGATGGACACACGTCCAGATCGTCCGCTTATATTAACATCTCAAAACTCTGGCATCTCTCACCATTGCTGTCGCTCACCTCAAACTGCCTAACGCTACGAGCTGTTCACATCCAACCGGCCAACACCACACTAGCGAATAATCCAACAATGAGTCCAACCAGCCACAGACTGCACACAGTGCAGTCAGCAATTTTAATACAGAGCGCTACGTGGCGTCACCAACATAAATACCTAAACAGCGTACTTACAGATGCATCCTCCCAAAAGGCTTTCTTCCACTGCTTCGTAGACCAGTTTTATAGCTTTGACATCAAGTGTTCCTGTTACGGGCAATTTCATCAATGTGAGTGGTTTTATAAATCTAGCTTGCCCTGCAATTCCTTGCTTATGGATCTTCCTTCGCCGGCCGGTGTGGACGAGCGGTTCTAGGCGCTTCAGTCTGGGACCACGGGACCGCTACGGTCGCAGGTTCGAATCCTGCCTCGGGCATGGATGTGTGAGATGTCCTTAGGTTAGTTAGGTTTAAGTACTTCTGAGTTCTAGGGGACTGATGACCTCAGTTGTTAAGTCCCATAGTGCTCAGAGACATTTGAACCATTTGTCGTTATCCTGAAGGAAGTCATTCACAAGAAGCGAACGATGAGGGCGCGAATTGTCGTTCATGAAGACTATTGCCTCGCCAATATGCTGCCGATATGATTGCACTATCGGTCGGAGGATGGCATTCCCGTATGATACAGCCGTTACGGCGCTTTCCGTAACCACTAGCGGCGTACGGCCGCCCCACATAATGCCACCCCAAAACAGCAGGGAACCTTCACCTCACTGCACTTGCTGTACAGAGTGTCTAAGGCGTTCAGCCTGACCGGGTTACCTTCAGACACGTATCCGACGATTGCCTGGTTGAAGGTATATGCGACAGTCATCAGTGAAGAGAACGTGGCGCCAGCCCTGAGCGGTTCATTCGTCATCTTGTTGGACCCATTTGTATCGCGCTGCATGGTATCGTGGTTGCAAAGATGGACCTCGCCATGTACATCAGACAGCCTACTGTGCAGAGTTTGTGTCGCAACACGATGTCCTGTGGCTGCACAAAAAGCATTATTCAACACGTTGTTGTTGCTGTCAGGTTTCCTCCGAGCCATAATCTGTAGTTAGCGGTCATCCACTACAGTAGTAGCCCTTGGCGGGCTGAGTGTGGCGTGTCATCGACAGTTCCTGTCTCTCTGTATCTCCTCCATGTCCGAACAACATCTCTTCGGTTCACCCCGAGTCACCTGTAGACTTCCCTTGTTGAGAGCTCTTCCTGTCACAAAGTAACAATGCGGACGCGATCGAACCACGGTATTGACCGTCTAGGCATGGTTGAACTCAGACACGAGCTGTGTACCTCCTTCCTGGTGGAATGACTGGTAGTCATCGGCTGTCGGACCGCTTCCGTCTAAGAGGTGCTGCTCATGCATGGTTGTTTACATCTTTGGGCGGGTTTAGTGACATCTCTTGACGGTCAAAGCAACTGTATCCGTGATAAAATATCCACAGTCAACGTCTATATTGAGATCGGGGAACTGGGGTGATGCAAAACTTTTTTGATATATAATTGTGCATAATTGTACGGCTGAAAAGTTGCACACATAGGGCCATTAGTTGGTTGGTAAACATGTCGTTTCCCCAAGCGCAACTACTTTCCTTTGTCCAGGAGTGTTTTTCCAATTGTTCGTATGCACGTGTCGTAAATGCATTTCGTGGGAAATATCCAGATACCGCCGCGTCAACAACAATGGACTTAATCGCCCGTTTCCGGAATACAGAACAAATGCAGACATGAAAAATGTCAGGATAGTGGCCATTTTGACGAACGTTAAATGGAATGAGGTAAAGGCACGTGATGCTGCGTTCAACTTCAAAACTTTGAGAAGACTGTCTCCCTAATCTCGGTTTTCGTAGAGAAGTGCTCAGGAATCGATGCAGAAGTTAAAATTTCGCACATAAGATGTTCGTAGTGTGCAGGAATGGAAGGCACCGGGTAAAGAAATACACTCCTGGAAATTGAAATAAGAACACCGTGAATTCATTGTCCCAGGAAGGGAAAACTTTATTGACACATTCCTGGGGTCAGATACATCACATGATCACACTGACAGAACCACAGGCACATAGACACAGGCAACAGAGCATGCACAATGTCGGCACTAGTACAGTGTATATCCACCTTTCGCAGCAATGCAGGCTGCTATTCTCCCATGGAGACGATCGTAGAGATGCTGGATGTAGTCCTGTGGAACGGCTTGCCATGCCATTTCCACCTGGCGCCTCAGTTGGACCAGCGTTCGTGCTGGACGTGCAGACCGCGTGAGACGACGCTTCATCCAGTCCCAAACATGCTCAATGGGGGACAGATCCGGAGATCTTGCTGGCCAGGGTAGTTGACTTACACCTTCTAGAGCACGTTGGGTGGCACGGGATACGTGCGGACGTGCATTGTCCTGTTGGAACAGCAAGTTCCCTTGCCGGTCTAGGAATGGTAGAACGATGGGTTCGATGACGGTTTGGATGTACCGTGCACTATTCAGTGTCCCCTCGACGATCACCAGTGGTGTACGGCCAGTGTAGGAGATCGCTCCCCACACCATGATGCCGGGTGTTGACCTTGTGTGCCTCGGTAGTATGCAGTCCTGATTGTGGCGCTCACCTGCACGGCGCCAAACATGCATACGACCATCATTGGCACCAAGGCAGAAGCGACTCTCATCGCTGAAGACGACACGTCTCCATTCGTCCCTCCATTCACGCCTGTCGCGACACCACTGGAGGCGGGCTGCACGATGTTGGGGCGTGAGCGGAAGACGGCCTAACGGTGTGCGGGACCGTAGCCCAGCTTCATGGAGACGGTTGCGAATGGTCCTCGCCGATACCCCAGGAGCAACAGTGTCCCTAATTTGCTGGGAAGTGGCGGTGCGGTCCCCTACGGCACTGCGTAGGATCCTACGGTCTTGGCGTGCATCCGTGCGTCGCTGCGGTCCGGTCCCAGGTCGACGGGCACGTGCACCTTCCGCCGACCACTGGCGACAACATCGATGTACTGTGGAGACCTCACGCCCCACGTGTTGAGCAATTCGGCGGTACGTCCACCCGGCCTCCTGCATGCCCACTATACGCCCTCGCTCAAAGTCCGTCAACTGCACATACGGTTCACGTCCACGCTGTCGTGGAATGCTACCAGTGTTAAAGACTGCGATGGAGCTCCGTATGCCACGGCAAACTGGCTGACACTGACGGCGGCGGTGCACAAATGCTGCGCAGCTAGCGCCATTCGACGGCCAACACCGCGGTTCCTGGTGTGTCCGCTGTGCCGTGCGTGTGATCATTGCTTGTACAGCCCTCTCGCAGTGTCCGGAGCAAGTATGGTGGGTCTGACACACCGGTGTCAATGTGTTCTTTTTTCCATTTCCAGGAGTGTATATAAATTCTTATAAACGTTTAAAAAAACCCGAGGTGACGAGAATGACACTGAGACAAATAATTTAATATACGTCACATGGGGCCCCGGGAAAGACGCCAAACTTGGATGACAAATATTAAATGTGTGACGTAACAACCAAAGTGAGCATGAAGGGATGATTGGGTGATACAGCACTTGCATTCAGGCAAACGGTGCAAATGTCTTAGAACGCCTTTTATGAATGTAATATGTTGTAAACGTACAAGCTACAAAATTGTTTTCCTCGCTGTAAGCAACTAAAACCTGTTCTTATTTTGTGTTTATTTCCTTTTGCCTCTCTCTCTCTCTCTCTTTCTCTCTCTCCCTCTCCCTCTCTCTCTCTCTCTCTCTCTCTCTCTTTCCAGACGTTGTTTTGCGAAGAAAACATACATCATTTACTGGTAGCGATGCAATTCGAGAACTAATACTCGTTTACTTGTGAAGCTATATGGTTGATTTTTGTTGTGTTGTACTTTGCAGGGAATCAGCGGAAACCGCGAGACTGGTGAATGAATTAATAAACAATAGCCCAATGTAAACACTTGACTGCCTCACACAATGAAAAAAATAGAGCATGGCAGACGTAAGATTCGAAACCTATCAAAGTGTCGCACTTTAGGCTGGGAGTCCCACCGACGTGAATACTTGACTTTTTAGAGATGACGTGGTGGAACAGATAGATAGCTTCAACAGCTTCACATATGGTGAGTTACGTAATCTGGTGATGTCCCATGCTCAACATTTGTCATCCAATTATGGGGCATTTTTCGGCTCTCGCCGTCTCATATGTTTTACATTAAATTACCTGTCGCAACTTCATCTACATCGATTTGGAGGTGTTTAAACGCACACACTCTCGCACATTATAAGTTCCAAGCCAGAAGGATACGACTGAGGATTTGCTAAAACAAGCTTAAGACACTGAATACCAGTAGCGATAATAAAACACCAAAAGGTGCACTTGAAAAGATGGATGAATTTAAATATATGGAATAAAAGGTAACAGAAAGAAACAAAAGCAATGAAGAAATATTGGGAGAGCGAAGATGACAGGAACAGCCTTGTGTGTGACCAGAGATGTGTACAATAAAAGCAAGAACACACACATCAAGTAGGAATACGGTTCTGTTTGCGGTTGTGACGATATCACTAAGAAGAAATGGTACAAAACAAATTAGGTTGGTAAGAGAGAGAAACAGGGAGTAAAATACTGAGCTATAAGAGAGGCTGCCACAAAGTGGGCATGAAGAACTAAAGAAGAAACCTATCGGAAAATGGATACTCTATCAGGATAAATTAGATTAAAAAAGGCAAGACAGGCGGAATATCTAGTCTCAGTGACTGTGAATAGTTAGGCAAATGTTTCGGAGAAATAACTGGTAGGACGAGAGGAAAGATAGGAACTAAGAGGTCTGTGACTTTCAGGTAAGACGGGAAGGAATTGGGACCAAGATGGAAGAGAACGAAAGTTGGTGAAGAAAGCCCACATCGATGAGGATGTGGGAGATCAACGGCAGACAAGGACACAGGAAAATAATAGAGACGGACCTGCGAAGCAGACAAGAGAATAGGATTCTGAAAAATCTTTGAAATACATTTGGGGAGCAGAAGGGGGATACTGAAGGAGTTTTGCGAAGAACAGAAGAAAACGCAACACTTGAAGATCTTACGCCACCGTTTATCCCAAAACCGACCCGTAAATAATGTTAAACGAGAGTCAAAGAGGCCAATAATATCCGAATAACTAATCCCCACTTACTAATGAGGCATATGTCAGTACCAGTAATTGCCAGCTGCTAATGAACGTAGTTTGGTTTGTACACGGAACTGTATGATTGATTGAAGCGGAACGCCGGTTTGGAAGCGTACTGTGTTGAGGTGCAAGCGGGCCGGCAGGATAAGGTCACTTACGCATATGAGTTCCCGGAAGTCATGCGGGGCCAGCCGCGCAGGTTCGTGCCTATTGGCTGACCAGCTTCCCTATGAGGAGACACCAAAGGGTGCTGGTCACTGAAGTCAAAACAGAATTCATCTTCATCTACATACAGAGAGCGCAAGCCACAGTACAATATGTGGCGGAGTGCACCCTGCGCCGCCAATAGTTGATTCTTTCCCTGTTCCACTCGCAGATAAAGCGAGGAAAAAAAGGATTGTCCGTATATCTCTGTATGAACCGTTATTTCTCGTATCTTCTCGTATCTTGGCGGCAGTAGAATCTTTCTGCAGTAAACTTCAGATGTAGGTTTCTCTATAGAGTTCGACGGATAGAACGTGGCCTTCTCTCCAGAGATTCACGTTTGAGTTCCTGAAGCATCTGCGTAACACTTGCGTGTTCTTTGAACCTACTGTTAACAAATTTAGCAACTCGCATCTGATTTACTTCCATGTCCTCCTTTAATCCGACCTGTTGCGGGCCCAGTTACTCCAGCAGCATTCAAGAATAGGTTGCATTAGCATCAGCTATGCGATCTCCTTTAGAGATGAGACAAACTTTCGCAAAATTCTCCCTATAAACCGAAGTCGACCATTCGCACACAATTCTCGCACACTCGTTCAATTTCATGTCACTGTGCAGCTTTACGCCCACACATTTAAACAAGGTGACTCTGTCAAGCGGGACAATACTAACGCTGTTTACTAACAGGACGGCTTTGTTTTCCCTACTCATCAGTACTAACTTATATTTTTCTGCCTTTAAAGCCATCTTCCATTCGTCACACCAACAAGAAATTTCGTGTAAGTCTTTTTGTATCATCCTGCAGTCAGACGCCGTCCCGTACGCCACACCATAATCTACAAACAACAGCAAATTGTTGTCCACGCTGATCGTCAGATCATTTATAGTTATAGAAAATAACACCGGTTATGTCACCCTTCCCTGGGGCACTCCTGACGACGTCCTTGGCTCTGATGAATACTCGCCGTCGAGGACAAGATAATGGATTCTATTACTCAAGAAGTCTTCGACGAAATCACATGTCTAGTAACCTGTGCCGTATGCTTGTACCTTTGTTAGCAGTCTCCAGTGAGGCGCCGTATCAGATGCAGTCTGGAAATCCAGAAAAATAGAGTTTGCCTGTTGCCTTTTGTCCGTAGTTCGCTGCATATAAAGTGAGAAAAGGGCAGGCTGAGTTTAACACGAGCGATGCGTTCTAAAACAGTAGGCCTACTGATTGGTGGACATGAGCTTTTTGGTCTTTTATGCTTAGAAACAAGGTTTTATTCGAAATACGGTGCTCGTAGGATATAAAATATAAACATGGGGTGGAACCCCACAGTTGAACCACCTTCGTAAGCGTGAGACGCTGCCAGGGCTCAGGCCCTGCAAAACGTGAATGTTTAACAATGTAAGAGCCGTCAGGACTGGCTAACGTAAATAAATTAGCAGTTGGAAAGAGAAACACAGCTGTGCTGACGAAGACGCACCGAATTGGTCATAGAAGAAGGAAGACAGCACGACGCTGTTTCTCAGCACCAAATATTAGGGAACGTTTTGCGGGTTAACCAGCTTCCTGCAAGCAATTTTTTTACTGGTCGGCAAACGGAATATCCGTATCTCAGCTAACTGAAATAACGTAAAGAACGAAGCTGCGAAGTCCCGAGTCTTCCTCTTCTGAAGGAGATGGAACAAGAACTTCTTCACGTGCAGACGACACCTTGGAGAGACTTTTTCTCTGCACCTCATCATCCGAGCAGATGAGCGCATCTTCAAGCAGATGAGTTGGTATCATACAAATACTTTGGGCTGAGTTTCTTTTAGCCACACACGCACTTTGTTGGTTCAAAATTAATGGTTGATTTTGCAGCCTTTTCAGCCTCCAGCTGCAGATATACATGCTGAGATCCAGCTGCCACAGCGAGATCGAAGAGATGGTTGCCACTAATTTTCAGTATTTTCAAGATTCGCTCTGAAGAGTTGGTTGCAGATTTTTCTGATCTATATGTTTTCAACTTCGGCCACGGATATAGACGCATACTCTTCTCTAGTACTACCTACACTGAAACGCCAAAGAAGCACGTACAGGTATGCGCATTCAAATACGGAGATATATAAACAGTCAGAATAAAGCATTGCGGTCGGCAAAGCCTATTAATAGTAGACAACAAGTGTCTGGTGCAGTTGTTTGATGTCTACTGCTGCTACAATGGCCTATTATCAAGATATAAGTGAGTTTGTTCGTGCTGCCATAGTCGGCGCACGAGCGATGTGACACAGCATCTCCGAGGTAGCGATGAAGTGGGGATTTTCCCGTACGACCATTTCACGAATGTACCGTGAATTTCAGGAATCCGGCAAAACACCGAATTCTCCGACATCGCTGCCGCTGCAAAATAGTCCTGCAAGAACAGGACTGAAGAGAATCGTTAAACGTGACAGAAGTGCAACCCTTCCGCAAATCGCTGCAAATTTCAGTGCTGGGCCATCAGCAAGTGTGTGCGTGCGAACCATTCAACGAAACATCACCGTTATATGCTTTCGGAGCCGAAGCATGCATGACTGCGCGACATAAAGCTTTACGCCTCGCCTGGGCCCGTCAACACCGATATTGGACTGCTGATGTGTGGAAAAAAGTTGCCTTGTCGAACGAGTCTCGTTTCAAATTGTATCGAGCGGATGGACGTGTACGGGTATGTAGGCAACCTTATAACTTCATGGACCCTGCATGTCAGCAGGGGACTGTTCAAGCTGGTGGAGGTTCTGTAATGATGTAAGGCGTGTGCAGTTGGAGTGATATGGTTCCCCTGATACGCGTAGATACTACTCTGACGAGCGACAAGTGCGTAAGCATCCTGTATGATCTTGTGCATCTATTTATGTCCATTGTGCATTCCAGCGGACTTAGAAAATTCCAGCGGGACAATGCGACACCCCACACGTCCAGAATTTGCTACAGAGTGGTTCCAGGAACACCGAGTTTAAACTCCCCAGACATGAACATTATTGAGCGTATCTGTGATGCCTCGCAACGTGCTGTTCAGGAGGGATCTCCACCCCGTCGTATCCTTACGATTTATGGACAGCACTGTAGGATTCATGGTGTCAATTCTCTCCAGCACTACTTCAAACGTACGTAGTCGAGTCCATGCCACGTCATGTTGCCGCGCATCTGTGCGGTGACCCTACACGATATTAGGCAGGTGTACCAGTTTCTTTGGCTCTTCAGTGTACCTTTCTATCTTCACATTAAAGCAATCACATCACGAATTAGCAAATATTACCGCCTAACAGTGAGAGACAATTATCAGAATCAGACCGAAGATCCTTTACCCTGATGTGCCAAAGTAAGAGTGTCGTATTGACAACGTTTGTCAGAATTTTAATGTCCACTTTAAAATAATAAACTGAATTGAATGCAGTTGTTGTTTCATTTCGTAGCTAACAAATTCCTCATTCTTTGTTTTTGTAGGAACTGATCAGTTTATGTGAGGTTATATGAAATATACATACGTACGCTAGAAAAACTATTAGTGCTCCTACAGAGGCCGTAACGAAAGAAACTGAAAAATGAAGAAGAAAGTATATGTAGCAAAATGGCAGATAACCTGCAGATGATCTACACCTGATGCAAGTATTGATAACTGACGCTGTACATAAACAAATGTAGCGTACTGCGCATAAACAGGCGTGAAGGCTCCTTATTGTTCAATTAAACGATAGGTGAACAATTACTGGAACAGTCATAGCCACTGAATATCTCGGAACGTGCCTATGGAGCTGCATCAAGTCTAACACTCACACAAAACTAATCGTATAAAATGCGGATGCCCTTCTGAGATCCACTGGAAGAATTCTCAGAAATAGTTGTCCACTCATGAAGGCGGTAGTTTACAAAACCATCGTTCCAACCTACAGTTGAGTACTGCTCCACAGTCTGCACACATGATCGAGTAAATAATCTTAAAGAGAGCAGCGATTTTCGTTGCGTGTTCGTTTAGGAAGCGTGAAACAGTCACGGTGACGCTCATCCAATTCAAGCGTCAAATGCTAAGAGAGACGCTCACAAGGGGAGGCCGCCAATTGTGAAATGCAGATTCGATTCATGCTGCGCATAATAACAGCTCATCGCCAGAGGTGTAATGTGGCAAAGCACCAAGATGCACTTCTCAGCCGTTGTCGAGAAAATAGACAGTTAAAAGAAACCGTTGCGGTGAAATATTCTCTACGATTAATAACTCCCAACAACGTCGTGGCGCAGCGGTAAGCGCTCGGGTTCGTAATCCGAAGGTCGCCGGATCGAATCTCGCACCCTCCAGCTTTTTTTTATTATTTATTTTTTGTAATACAAATGTATACACACACACACACACACACACACACACACACACACACACACACACACAGACACACACACACACACACACACACACACACACACACACACACACACACGCAAAAAGGCTGTCCTGGTAACCCGACACGACATGAACAAGATGACGCATTCGTATACGGCACAATATTCAATCACGATGTCTGGACGAGTCTTGCCACTTGTTTTCTTATGCCTCCAAGAGTTCACAGGTACGTTTGGACCCAGAGTGCAGAAGACAGTCGACGAGTACGCCAAGAAGTATACCAACGTTGTTATTACATCCTCCAAATCCGGCAAACTAACAACGGGTTTGTTCATGGACTTCTTGCCTAATGCTTTGCAACCATACGTACAAAAGAAAGAATTTCTCCTTCTGATCGACTCTTGGGGTGGGCAAACGAACCCGGCATTATACGATGAGATGTTCCAGGACGATAAGAAGTTACCAAAGTGCACTATAAAAGTCATTCCTCCAAAGTGCACTCCTCTCGTCCAACCGTGTGACGTGTATTTTTACCGGCAGGTAAAAAATTTGATCAAGCGCCTTCAAAATTGTGCTTTTTTAATCGAGCGAAACCGTGACATCAACTCCAGAGACGATTGTATACAAATCCAATCCATCGTCCACCACCAATTGTCTTCTCCGATTTTTGCCGATATGATACGATACGCGTGGTATGCATCAAACCTGACGAACGATGGAACAATTTTTCACAATGTCAATCAGGTGTGTTTCCCAACAGATAATTAAAAAAAACAATTGTTCTGGCAAAAACGCATCGTTTATCAGATGTGCTCGATGTCGTACTGTTTTCTGCTTTCCATGTTTCTATGATAACTATCACTCTGGTTGGTGCGATACTCCAGCTACTTCTGGTCACTAATTGTTAATTATGTGCGAGTGTATACCGAACTCAATAAATTCTATCCACTTGAATATTATTTGTGATATTGTGTTTTATTTCAAGTATTATTTTTCCACGACAAACGACTTTCAACAACTTATTATACGCATAATTTGAATTACAAAAAAAAAAATTATAAAAAAATTTGCGTGCCGGGAGATTCGATCCGGCGACCTTCGAATTACAAACACGAGCGCTTACCGCCGTGCCACGATGCTATAGGAAATTATCAATCGTAGAGAGTATTTCACCGCAACGGTTTCTTTTATCTTTTAACTGTCTATTTTCTCGACAACGGCTGAGAAGTGCATCTTGGTGCTTTGCCACATTACACCTCTGGCCATGAGCTGTTATTATGCGCAGTATGAATCGAATCTGAATTTCACAATTGGCGGCCTCCCCTTGTCAGAGTCACTGCATGATCTACTGTAAAATTCCGAGAGTGTACTTGCTTAGAAGAGTCGAGCCATTATGACCAGACGAAACTACAGAAGTCAAATCATAACTGTGCATTCTTAGATTGCTACGGGAAATGACTCATCGGTACTACACTATATGAAGGATTAGTTCACTTTTTTACATGATAGATAACAGATTTTTTCAGATTGACACAGTCCTTTGCTATAGGAATGCTTGATATTTTACGAGTGTCATTTACTACTGAAGCATCACTTAATGCATGCAGTTACAGCTTTTCTCACGAAGCACATTGTTTGACATTTACAAAAATACTTTTCCGTCTGAGATTTGAATAACACTTAGTCCTACTTGATAACGTCGACTGCTTCAGCCGAGGATACTAACTGCAGGTGAGCGCTTCCATGCATGCCTCTATTCTGAACGCCATGTAATAGCACTGCTGTGCTGAGAGAGAGGGCATCTCTTCTTCAGCCTCTCCCATTCTTCATTTCAGATTGCAGGTGGACCTCACTAACGTCTGTGGTACCGTCCTGTACTGCCGACATTCGTGTGGCGTCATGATCTCCGGACGAAACCACACGAACAGCCTATGATTTCTTCTTACACATATATCTCACAAAATGTCCAAGAAGATAGGTTTATAAATATTCGACCTCATACAGAGTCTTATCATCAGCCATTTAACTCTCGTAGTACGCACGATTGGAGTGAAAAGGAATGAAACTACAGAGGTACACTAAATACCCTGCGTATTGTGGCCTGCAGAATGTAGACATAGATACAGATAGAGCTGTTGATGGAGATGTAGCAACGATCTTGCACCTGTCAGAGTGGACAGTCTCACCATCTCTGCTGCGAACAGGATGCCTGATATTTGTACAACTGGAGCAATGACTTTCTTCATTGGTAACCTGCAGAATGTAGACATAGATACAGATAGAGCTGTTGATGGAGATGTAGCAACGATCTTGCACCTGTCAGAGTGGACAGTCTCACCATCTCTGCTGCGAACAGGATGCCTGATATTTGTACAACTGGAGCAATGACTTTCTTCATTGGTAACCTGCAGAATGTAGACATAGATACAGATAGAGCTGTTGATGGAGATGTAGCAACGATCTTGCACCTGTCAGAGTGGACAGTCTCACCATCTCTGCTGCGAACAGGATGCCTGATATTTGTACAACTGGAGCAATGACTTTCTTCATTGGTAACCTGCAGAATGTAGACATAGATACAGATAGAGCTGTTGATGGAGATGTAGCAACGATCTTGCACCTGTCAGAGTGGACAGTCTCACCATCTCTGCTGCGAACAGGATGCCTGATGTTTGTACAACTGGAGCAATGACTTTCTTCATTGGTAACCAACAGTAAATTCTTCAAAATTCAGGCCGCTTGATGAACAAAACTGTAAACAGATGTCAGTTTCCTTTGTTTGGCTGTGACAGTTAGACAAAATTCTCGTTGATAGAGAGCAGTCGCCTTAATCCCTTTCAGCTATCCACGCACACCTCCAACACTGACAAATTTCCAAATGTCATATATTGACCATGTCACCTGCACTCGCACTTGATTCCCAACAGAGAGAAACTTTTTTTTTTTTTGCTATCGACGTTTTATCCCGTTGAGAGATGTACATCGATGATTTACACAAATTCTTTGTTCTGTACTGTGTCTGTATGTTACTTTACAATGTACTTCACACATGCATGCGGGCTAAACTGACGACAATTAAAAAAATTCTTCCCTCTGTGGAAATCACGAAGTGTGAACATAGGGGATATGGAAGTTTTGTCTGGTCCGCAAAGCGTGCACAAACAATCGAAAAGATTAAGACAACCGCTTGCAATAAGCCACAAATCCGGGTTCGTGTCCCAGCGCGGCAAATATTTTCATGAATCGTTAGTAGTATGTACAGCTGACGTCAATACGTATTCGCAGTTGTTGATTCATTTCGTAACAGGTATTTGAAGTGTTACACAGATGAGTGTACACCACTGTGAGACTGAAATGTGGCCTACTGGTGTTGTAGACTCATGACACGTAGGTGGAAGTATATATGCCGAGCATAGAGAAACGGGGAATCATTCCAGAGGCAATACTGGTCGCAAATGTGGAATTTACTGACATATGAGACTTCGATAGTGGACATACTGTTGTGGACCAGCGCTTATGATCAATCATCTTGAAAATGGCGAGGCCCTTCAGCCATTTGCGTGCTGCTTTAGTAACATTCTATGGAAAGTGGTTGAGACACAGAGAAACCATGAGGAGGAACAATGTCTGGTACGTCCACGCCGCATAGAAGAATGTGAAAGTCGTAGGCTTGCCTTCTCTGCAAAGTAGAAGAGGCGACCGTCTGCTGCAGATCTGTCGAAAGAGTACAAAGATGATACGGGCACATACGGAGCACTTCATTCAGAGCATTTGTTGAAATGCGTGCTCCACAACAGACGATTCCTAAGTGCTTCTACGTTGAGACAGCGACATCGCGAATTACGATGGCAATAACACAGTATCACCGAGTCTGAACTGCGGATCAAAAGAAACGTGTTGCCTGGTTAGCAAATCACGTTTGTTGTTACTATTAATCAATGGGCGTCTCTGGATATGCCGTCATCCAGACGTACGTTTTCTCCAAACATGTCCTGTAGCATGACGCAGTCCTGCTGGTGCAGTATAATGATACAGGGAACATTCATGTGGGCTAGCATAGGACCTGTGGTAGTAATCGACGGCTCCATAATAGTTGTGGACCACGCGAAGATCATTGGGGCCACCAGCATTCCTTAAGACTTGGTGTCATCCCTAACGGTGGTGACATCTTCCAGGTTAACTGTCTGTGTAACACGGCCAGAACTGTGCTGTAGTGGTTGGGGTGTGTGGTATTACCAGGATACACGGGTTGTGTTTCGCATAGGGGCACGTAAAGTGGACTTGTTAAATCTGACGTAATCAGCTGTTGTCCTCAATAATAAACTAATTAGGAAGTCACTAGCTATGAAATTAAACAATAATCACAATTAATTCCATTATTACGTTGAAAGTGCACGATAAAATATGTGAGAAAGATTGACAAATCCTAAACGCTCTTTGTTCTAATTCTAATGAACGCGTATCAGTGCAAAACAATTGTAATAGCGAAGTCGTATCTTGATTGGCGAAACATTAGTACTAAAAGGAGTGGTGCGCTAGAGAAGGCTATGAGTTTGTATCTGTGGCTGGATTTGAAGGTACATTGATAATAAAATCTGCAAGTAAGTCTACAGAACGAAGCTCACTGAAACTCAGTAGAAAGGATTTGACTGTCCCTGCGGCTCATCTCGCTGTCGCGGGTAGACCTCAACATCTTAATCTACAGGTAAAGGCTGAAGCGGCTGCAACATCAATTACTGGTTGCATCTGCGACTGAGTTCGACTAGACCAGAACAAATTTCTAAGTTATCCTACTCACCCGCTCGGAGATGTGCCAGGCTGCTTGGTAGATGTGGTGTAGACACGTCTGACGTTGAAGAGCCCTACGCAGTCATTTTTACTAACTACTTCCTAAAAGGAAGACTCTTATTTCCGCGTTTTCGTTAGTTTACTCATTGCGATTGGCTAAACTGTGGAAATTCAGAGCGCAGACCGGTAAGAAGATGCTTTAAAGGAACTGATCGCTTTCCCTGACTCTTGCATCATGCAGTTGATGAGCCGTACACTAACACAAGGCACTGAAAACCTGTGTCCTGCTCTCTTCCCGTCTCTATCTGTAACCAGTGAGGTGTGTCATTGGCATTACAGTCGAGTTTCTCTAACTTTTAAGTTGTATATATTCGCCAGTCCTGGCTGTTCTTCTATTGTGTTTAACATTTGGTTTTTGTAGTACCTGTGTTCGCCGGCAGTGTCCGACATTATGAAAGGTGGACTAACTCATGGCTTCTCCGATGATCTGTTGGGAGTGGTGTATTTCGAGGAAGCTCTGCTTTCTATGTTCTATTTATGATACCATTCTTCAGGGCCTCGCCAAAAATGGCAATTTCTGCTCTTCCCACATTCAGGTTATTAAAAACAGACTCTATCTTCTGTCTTAGACTACGAGAGGTCATATCTCTATTGTGATTCTGGCGAACGGTGTCAGGGGGCAGTGCTTCAAAGCAAGTGTAGCTGACAAAGCGGCACTGGCCTTCGCCTCTGCCAGAGTATTACTTTCGAGAATTCTCCCTAACGATGAGCCTCCCCTGTCAGCCTACGTGACCAACTGGGTTTTTCGGTCTTCATCTGTGGAGCCGTCGTGAGGCACCAATTTTTGCATGACACTTCATTCAGTGTCACAGATTGGTGAAGAAGTTTCTGTCAGCGTGGCTTAAAATACTGGTCGCAATGTGCGATTCTCGAGCAGCACACGAGCTGTGTCACGAAAGCCTGAGACGCTTTGGGCAGCAGCATTGCAACCCCTAATGCGGTTCGACGCTGTCTTCGATGCAGATGGTCGTCACGCTGAACAACGTTTCTAACCTGTAACGTAAACATGATACGCGATTAATCAATGGTACCCTTTGCTATGGAAATTAAAACGTGTTTCTTTCAGTGGTCTCTTCGTTATTTCTCTTCCTCATGTCGTCACAAACGCTTCCACAAAGGTTCATTATCCTACGATCTCTCATTTTTCTTGGGGGCCATCTTGAGTAGCGAATGGTCAGTTATAACCCCTCTGTACGTTAAGAACTGAAATGTATATTGGAATCTCATTATAAGAGCTAATAATGCTACCAATACTGAAATGTCGATACGATTCTTTATCACCTCGTTCAACCCAAGTAAATCATTCTCCACATTTCGTCTTCATAGTCTCTACTTTCACAAGCATGAGCGTTCGTAACACATTACGCTTCACCCAACGCGCCGGCCGGTGTGGCCGAGCGGTTCTAGGCGCTACAGTCTGGAACCGCGCGACCGCTACGGTCGCGGGTTCGAATCCTGCCTCGGGCATGGATGTGTGTGATGTCCTTAGGTTAGTTAGGTTTAATTAGTTCTAAGTTCTAGGGGACTGATGACCTCAGCACTTAAGCCCCATAGTGCTCAAAGCCATTTGAACCATTTTTTCACCCAACGCTTTTTCTTTCAGTCAATAAGATAACTTCGCCTAAGAACGATGACAACACATTCAGAACAGACATTCCGTTGCTCGAAACATTGTTAAAGTTACAGAGTGAGATTCGATTTCTAGCAGACAAGATTAGAGGCATAAGTAACGATCACCAAATTATATGGTACTGTTCAGGACATTCATAACCTGACAGATTGGATTACTTACTTTCATTTCAGTTCAGGGTAGTCACAAGATAACATTCAGTGCACAGATCACATCCGTTAATGCAGTTGAGATTTTCACAGTTTTTATTTCATTGCAAGACATACACCACTAGTTGAGAAACATGGCAGTGTTTGGATGATAATTTCTAGCTGTGTGTGAGACTTCGAACCTTCGCACATATTTAATTTGTTTTTTACACATGAAGCTTCCTTTCTTACCACGTTTGAAGTAGTATGATTGGGATAACGGACGAAGTGCTTGTTTGCTTGATTAACATGAGAAAGAGCCACACAGAGCTGGCTGTGCGAAAAGCAACTGACGCTAAGGTCCACGCCGGCAACATGCGGTGTCTGGCCTTGTGTTTTGTTTATGGCCATGGCATTTTGTACACACTGAAAGCAGAACAGCAAACTGTTAGGAACAAGCGGAAATCAGAGTATCAAAATCCACTCGTCTGCACCACTTCCTGACAAAATTTCAGCCTCGAATACGTTGGAGAGAAGTAACTTTAAGGCTCTGTGAGTGAAAGGTTCTGATGGGCAGGATAATGCATGCCGCTCTCAGTGGGAGATATGTCGCGTCTCGCTTTCATGAGGAGTTTCCAAACAGTTATGATTTGACTTCTGTAGTTTCGTCTGGTCATAATGGATCGACTCTTCTAAGCAAGTACACTCTCGGAATTTTACAGTTAAAGCCTGATATTTTAGAGCCGGAGCAAATAAGTCTCATTGTCATTAGATTCTTGACACCGCATAGACCTCAGTCTTTTAGCCATTCTGGAGTATTTTCTCAAACTTTTTCTGAGCTTTTAAATTTATAAGTAAACCGAAATAAAAATTTTATGAGTACACGCCCAAATCACAAAGCGACGTTAATAAATTTGTTTTTGCTAGCAAAGAAAGCGAATAAAACAGAGCGAGAGAAGTATAGCAACGACGTTAAATTTCTAACTTACGAAGGGGAATCCGTAAATCCGTATGTTCTATGTATTCGTAGAGATAAGTCTGCGGCACACACTTTTGTCACAGACGTAAATTTCGGAAAATATTTCGGTCGCTGAGGTAAAATATCTTTCATGGGAAAGAGGACAAATACAAGTACAACCTATAGCAAGAAGTAAAGAATGTCGTTACGGTTTTAAAACACAAAAAGAAATCCGTATTCCTAGACAAATAAGTTCGCTGTTAGTTTTTATTCGTAAAGATAAAATCGCGTCCCGTAATTCTGACATTGGCGCTAACTTCCCAAAATACATCTGTAACTGAGTTAAGAAAAAAACAAAAAAAATACTAAGAGCGCTACCTGTATGTTCTGTGGCGTACTATACCATATTGGTTCGACATCTGGGCTACTAAACTAACGAGGTATTTTGGATTAAACATTAAATTACCATCTATTTCTTGTGTCTGTGTTCCGATT
Source organism: Schistocerca serialis cubense (assembly GCF_023864345.2). Taxonomy (NCBI): domain Eukaryota; kingdom Metazoa; phylum Arthropoda; class Insecta; order Orthoptera; family Acrididae; genus Schistocerca; species Schistocerca serialis. Next base: position 463,750,783 of record NC_064644.1, on the reverse strand, counting down.
TTAACGAAAATCACCTGTTCTCTGCGGCAAGCTCCTTGTCAGAACTCCATGAGAATTCATCAGGTAGTTTCAGAGATTAGCATGTCCAAACCGACGGACAGAGAGAGACAACGGTTGTAGAAAAAACTTTAAATTGTAGTGTCTCTCTCTCTCCTATGATCTGATTTTATACAAGTTACCTCTGAAAACTTCATGAAAATTCATGTAGTAGATATGGAGGTTAGCGTGTTCAGACAGACACGACTATTTTACAGTTTTATAATTACAGGGCTATTACAAATGATTGAAGCGATTTCATAAATTCACTGTAGCTTCATTCATTGACATATGGCCACGACACACTACAGATACGTCGAAAAACTCATAAAGTTTTGTTCGGCTGAAGCCGCACATCAGGTTTCTGCCGCCAGAGCGCTCGAGAGCGCAGTGAGACAAAATGGCGACAGGAGCCGAGAAAGCGTATGTCATGCTTGAAAATGTACTCACATCAGTCAGTCATAACAGTGCAACGACACTTCAGGACGAAGTTCAACAAAGATCCACCAATGCTAACTCCATTCGGCGATGGTATGCTCAGTTTAAATCTTCTGGGTGCCTCTGTAAGGGGAAATCAACGGGTCGGCCTGCAGTGAGCGAAGAAACGGTTGAACGCGTGCGGGCAAGTTTCATGCGTAGCCCGCGGAAGTCGACGAATAAAGCAAGCAGGGAGCTAAACGTACCACACCCGACGGTTTGGAAAATCTTACGGAAAAGGCTAAAGCAGTAGCCTTACCGTTTACAATTGCTACAAGCCCTGACACCCGATGACAAAGTGAAACGCTTTGAATTTTCGGCGCGGTTGCAACAGCTCATGGAAGAGGAATCGTTCAGTGCGAAACTTGTTTTCAGTGATGAAGCAACATTTTTTCTTAATGGTGAAGTGAACAGACACAATGTGCGAATCTGGGCGGTAAAGAATCCTCACGCATTCGTGCAGCAAATTTGCAATTCACCAAAAGTTAACGTGTTTTGTGCAATCTCACGGTTTAAAGTTTACGGCCCCTTTTTCTTCTGCGATAAAAACGTTACAGGACACGTGTATATGGACATGCTGGAAAATTGGCTCATGCCACAACTGGAGACCGACAGCGCCGACATCATCTTTCAACAGGATGGTGCTCCACCGCACTTCCTTCATGATGTTCGGAATTTCTTAAACAGGAGATTGGAAAACCGATGGATCGGTCGTGGTGGAGATCATGGTCAGCAATTCATGTCATGGCGTCCACGCTCTCCTGACTTAACCCCATGCGATTTCTTTCTGTGGGGTTATGTAAAAGATTCAGTGTTTAAACCTCCTCTACCAAGGAACGTGCCAGAACTGCGAGCTCGCATCAATGATGCTTTCGAACTCATTGATGGGGACATGCTGCGCCGAGTGTGGGAGGAACTTGATTATCGGCTTGATGTCTGCAGAATCACTAAAGGGGCACATATCGAATATTTGTGAATGCCTAAAAAACTTTTTGAGTTTTTGTATGTGTGTGCAAAGCATTGTGAAAATATCTGAAATAATAAAGTTATTGTAGAGCTGTGAAATCGCTTCAATCATTTGTAGTAACCCTGTAGTATTTATTTTATATAACATCCTCCTTCTCACCTACAACCTTCCATTCAGGTCTTTCACTCCTGCAACGACAGCCTGCTTCCTTTGTAAGTTGTATCTTTCCATGCAAATTTTTGCTGTAAAAGATATTTCAGCGACGTACACCCTTCTTAGGGTTTGCAGTTTTTGCAAACCTTTCTGTGAGTATTAGTTTAACAAAGTGTGTGGCTATGCTGTAGTACAGTGGAGTATAGAGGGCCCCCTCCGGTCCACCAGGACTTTTGGCGTGTCGCCCCAGGCCCCCTGCCGTGGGTCGCTAGTTTCCGATGCGGAGCGCTCGGGGTGCGCGCTCCCATGCAGATGAGGGGCACGACGTGTGTCTGACATGCATACGTATAAGCTGCCAGCGGCTGCCGCCGTGCAGCGCAGCGCGGGGAGTCAAAGACCGGAAAATGGATGACTGCATTCACTTTGCTCTCGATGCAGCCCTGCATTCGATTTCACGTCGTAGACTCGTGTCTGTGACGACGTTCTATGCTGCACTGTTACACTTGACGTGCGACAACTGTACAACACTTGCTGCAACTCGCTGAATAAAGCTCTAGTGGAATACACTGCTGGACGTCGAAACTAGAACTCGGCGAAGACGGCTACCAACAAGCGTTAAACTGGCGTCATGAGGACTACATTATTCGAGATGCAAATGATAAGCGTTTCAACACCGCCTACAGTCTGTGTATAAGGCAAAATTACGCAGCGGCTTTCTCATTCACAAGTCGAATTACGTTGTTAGTTGTCTGTGAGAAGATCGTGTTATTGCTCGGGAAAGAAGGAAAAGGGAGGACCAGCAGTGTCAGAAATCGACAGTGGAGGGTCGCGTCCTTCGATACTGCGATTTATCGTCTGTGATATCGATACTCGCATTGGTTGCTGTCCTATAACTACCACGCAAATATGGGATCGATGGGCTAGTGGGGATCATACTCAACACCATTCAGGATCTCAGCGGCCCACACAATCAGCGCTCGAGAGCGCAGGAACGTTTCACACTCGCCCATGGACGCTCGTACGGCCAAGTTCCGTATTTTGGTTTTTTCGTCATCGGTTTTCAGACAGATATGGTACGTACCACAACGAGCTCCGCCCCTGTACCAACATTCTTATGAGACCAGCAATTGCAACCTAGGTCCTCAAATATTTGCTGGATGTATTACAAAGTCCGTATTCCCCTACAGTTCATACCCTCTTCACATTTACATATATGTGATTACTCTGCTATTCACAAGAAAGTGCATGGCAGAGGGTTCAATGAACAACCTTCATGATGTCTCTCTACCGTTCCACTCTCGAACGGCAAGCGGGAAAAACGAGCACTTAAATTTTTCTGAGTGAGCCCTGATTTCTCTTATTTAATCGTGATGATTATTTCTCCCTATGTAGGTGGGGCCAATAGAATGTTTTCGCAATTGGAGGAGAAAACTGGTGATTGAAATTTCATGAGAAGATCCCGTCGCAACTAAAAACGCCTTTGTTTTAATGATTGCCACTCCAATTCACGTATCATGTCAGTGACACTATCTCCTCTATTTCGCGATAATACAAAACGAGCTGCCCTTCTTTGTGCTTTTTCAATGTCATCCGTCAGTCCTACCCGATGCGGATCCCACACCGCACAGCAATACTCCAGAATAGGGCGGACAAGCGTAGTGTAAGAAGTCTCTTTGGTAGACCTGTTGCACCTTCTAAGTGTTCTGCCAATGAATCGCAGTCTTTGGTTTGCTCTAATACCAGGGAAGTCACTCCCTGATATCGTAAGAGATGTCCTATCACCCTTTCCGTTCTTTTTGTCAGTGTTTTCGCTATATATTCGTTTCCTCGCCGGTTCTGTGCCAAACCTCCTCGTTTCTTCTCATCGGTCCAAATTATTTTCAACATCCTTCTGTCGCACCGTATCTCACGAGTTTCGATTCTCTTCATTTCCAGTTTTCCTCACGGTCCATGACCACTGTATTCCAAGTGTACATTCTCAAAAAATTTCTTTCCCAAATTAAGGCCTATGTTTGACAGTAGTATACTTCGTTTGGCCAGGAATGCCCTCCTCTTCCTCCGCTAGTCTGCTTTTTATCTTCTCGTTGCTGCGTCTGTCACTTGTTGTTTTACTTCTAAGATAGAAGAATTCCTTCGCTTCTTCGTGTTCATCAGTTTTGATAATTTTATCGCTAATTTCCATTCTGCTACACCTCACTACTTTCGTCTTTCTTCGACTTGCTTTCAGCCCGTAATCTGCGGTCATTAGTTGTTTTTCGCATTCAACAGGTCTTACAATTCTTCTTCGCATTCGCTGTGGATAGCAATGTCATCAGCTAATATCATGATTGGCACCCGCTCACCCTGAATTTTAGTCCCTATCGTGAACCTTTCTTTTATTTCAATCACTGCTTCTTCGATGTACAGATTGAACAGTATGGAAGAAAGTCTGCACTTTATGTCATTTCGATTTTGATCACAGGACTTCTTTCTTGACCTACGGAAAGATCATAATTCCATCCATACCGATTTATATGTGCAGGCGTCTATCTGCCACTACCAACTTAAGAGAGCACTACAAGCAAAAACGCCAGACCACCGAAAAAAAGAGCAAGAGGAGGGATCCAGAGTGTAGAGATTTTTTATCGTATGTGGTAAATATTTATTTAAATACTGTCAGAATAGCGAAGAAACTTAAAGTCGATGTGATCTTCTGCTCATTAGCCAAAACGGCAGATCTTCTGATGTCTACGAAAGATGATCTGCTTTTACTAAAAACATGTACTTTTGATATTTGTTTTGTGGACAAACTTACTTAGGATTAAAAATAGGCACTACACAAGGACGGTGTATCGAACACCAGAACACAACCGCCTTCAGCAGACCAAATCCTTCAATGTCTGAACATTGTATTTCCGCTGTCCTTCCCTTGGTTTACGGGGGAGTCAGTATACAGGTCTCATCCTGATCCTACTGGGATTCACTGTTCAAGTAAGCTGTGGAAATACAATTATCAGACAACCTACTCAGCCGATACGAGGGTATCCAGCTCGTCTTACCCTCATGGGTAAGGTTATTCAGAGTCTTCGCTGCATGGTATTCCTGTGATACCCTCCATTTATAAAATTAACCATATTATTCGTAAGCAACCTGTATTTGCTGGCTTGGTCCTTGCACTTTTTTGTTCCTAGACGCACGAAGTTTTATTTATGACTGACGCTCTCTGCCGATTGTCTTGTCTCTGACGCTCATTCACTCCAGAGTTTATTAGCGTCAAGTGATTTTTAAGTCAGTAGCTGACTCACTTGTAAGATGAATGAACGCCCGAAGGATGTGGGAATATTCTCCATCTCAGTCCAGTACGAACTTGTTCTCAGTCTCAAATGAGAGCATTGTCGACGACTGGTTAATTCCTGATCGTCTCCCTTGGACGACCTCCAAGCGTATCCCCGTCCGCTGATGACACAGACATTTGCTCGAGGTCGCGAACAAACAGGGACACCACATCAAAGCAACCACTAGCTGACGCTGCGGTCTCCAGTGTGTTCAGAGCTACCGGTATAGTTGCCGATACTGCTGTGGAGGTGTCTACGTTTGTAGCTCTGCTTAGTTTACGAGTGAAGACAATCTGCTGTTGTTACTGTTATATAACACATACTAAGAGCAGTCATAGTGAAAGGGTACAGTACCGCCCAACACTGAAAATAGGTACGAAATTCTTGTCAGAACAACACATTTTTTGTGTAAAAGTAACTCAATTTCAATTAATACAGCGAAGCCGGATACCAGTGTGGGAAAGAATGACAATTTATTTATTTAATTGATCACATGTGCACTCCCTCAAAATAAATCCCTACATCCAGTTTGGTGAGATCTGTGAAAGGAATGAATGTATGGTCGTCTGCTAACCACAGATAGTGAATCGGAATATATGATCATCTTTGAGTCGATCCTTTGGCTACCTTTGGTGAGACCAAAGAGATGGAAGTTACCAGAGCTTTGAGCGTCTGAAATGTGGCTGACCAATAAGGTAGCAAGGTGCTTCTCCCACTTCGAGAGAGGTGCGAGAGAATCAGAATACGGCCATGTTTCAGCACTCTGCCGCTGAACCTTCTGCTGTAAAGACCTGTTTTTTTGTTGTGCTCCGGAATGAAAGAGTGGAGGCATGGTATGGATGTGGAATATTTAAGAGTAGTTAGAATTAATAATTTCTCTTTCACAGGACCTTTTGTGGGGAAAATTACAAAGTGAGGCAGGTAATTTTAAGGGGATTGTAGTAAACCAACGGTCACAAAGAGCCCACGTGTAGTTATAAGTTGAGATACTTCCGTGAGCTTAAGCTGAAATATTTAAGAATTAATAGCGTGTGTACATTAAGCTGAAATATTTAAGAACTAATAGCGTGTGTACAATAAGCTGAAATATTTAAGAAATAGCGTGTGTATCATAAGTTGAAGTATTTAAGAAATATCATTCCGTGTGACGCTGAATTTAAACTCTGAGAGAGAATCAAGGTGAGTCGGCCGTTTTTCCAGCAACGCCACTTGGCTTGCATTGCACAGGAAGACGTGCGTTTATCTCCAGAGTTCACAGTAGGAAAGTAGAATTACAAAGTGGGGCAGTGTCGTGTGAAACTGGGATAAATATTGATTGAAGTGGGAAAGCGGAAAAGTGATGAAGTTGTAACCGTTCTTTGTGTAATATTTCATATTGTTGTGTTGTGTATGTCTTGTAATTTGGGTATGTGTGTTTTGCATGGGAGTAGCAAGGTAGTTTCGAAAGATTTGTGGGTATTATTGTGAGAGGCGAAGTATGAGGTATAATAAAAGATCCACCATCCGATCCAGGGAGTGCACTGTTGCGGTAAATAGATTACGAGACCATAGTATAGAGATTCACTAACGTAAAGCCATGCCCTCTGGGCGGAATTTCTCATGTGATTTTGTTGTAGGTTGTAGAATTTGTGTGTTTAGGAATAAATCAAATAGTGAAAAGAAAGAGATTGGTGGCCTTTTTCATTAAATTGTATGTTATCGTAATGTCCCGAATTTATATAAAAGCCGTTAAATCAAAGACAAAAGGTAAATGTGGTATTGCCAGTGCGTAGTGTACAGTCAGAGTTCTATAAATCACTGATAGTCAGATGCGTGTTTCCGTTGCGTATTATTCATACAGGAGGATAATTTGTAACTAAATAGTAAGATACGAGAATTCATGTTGCTCGATAAATTAAGGAAGATTCCACTCGCTTGGCAAACCACTCATCTTGCAGGCCTGACTGCTTGATGCCACAGTATGAGAAAGGCAAGTGGGTGCCTCTCAATAGAGACGCACTATATGCTTATGGTCTACATGAGGATATAGCGTTTGTACCAGATCCTTACTCTTCCAATCTGTTTCCCGCTTAGCATTACTTTCTGTACTTCCTTTCCATGGACTTATTTACCCTATGGGTGGGATTATTTTGCGTTAGAAATGGAATTTCTGCTATTTTCCGTGTCTTACTTAACGCTGTAATTGCAAACAAGGCACAATGATTTGAACACACCGAATGTGAAGCCACTGATAGGTTAGTTTTATCCATATTATATTACTGCGACTTTCTTGAACTAGATCTGAAAATGAAAATCCTATCACCTCAACCTTGTCTTAAATTCCTACGTAGGATTTTTTGACGATGCACCACCGTGTGCTTTTCTAGTTCTTCTTGTGAATAACTAACCTGGTAGCATTAAAACCGAAGGGGCATTCTTACCGGACTCGGTTTGCGACCTTTATGTAATCGAAACTCCAACTGTGTATCCAGTATAAAGTGAAATTCAAGAAGAACACAATTCTGATTTAGTTTCGGACCCAACATACCACACCCTACGCTGTTATCCCGGGCTTTCTGCAGAGCAAGCACTCAGTTATGGAATATTGTGTCTGCTATCATCAGAAGTGTTACACATTTCCACACCTTAAGGAATGAATAGCCTTTCCTTTGAAATAATGGTAGTTTCTCCTTTGTTTCACACTGCGTCAATATACACCACGATGTGGAGCCCTTATATTGTTAACTAGAGACTAACCGTGCTGCTTGATTTTGCTCTTCCTCTATTACCTTTACGTATTGTCAGTTTGTCCGTTTTCTACAATTATAACGATGATTCTGTTTTTAACTGTTATAAAAGCAACATGCTCACTATACGTTCTTATCAGCTTTCTTCTAGTCTTACGGAAAAACACGGATCCGTAGACAGTAAAACATAAGGATTGTTGTCCTATGTGGTGATGTTCGGTGATTACCGACATATAAAATATATCGGTGTTGTGAATTGAAACACCGATGTTTCTGTATCGACACTGATGTCTTTGACACTCCGTAACGCCAAAGTCTAAGAAAAATTATCGTCTTTCGATACTGCTACTAGTCACCAATAATTGCGCCATTTAAACATGTTTTTTATGAACTTGTGTCACAGCGACATGAGTACAGTGGTTAAAGAAGTAGAAATAGCATTTGTAATAAAAAGTAATATATAGTGTTTTGCCTACACGGTCAGTTTGGTAACAAAAGATATGAGGCGCCCACAAGAGGAGGAGGAAACGAAATGAAACGTCACAGGCTGAGAAGGTATGTAATGGTATTTCAGCGATTACAAAATTGAGTCAGATTTACAAATAAATTGGAAATATTTAACAGTATCACGTTGCACTCCTTCTGTCTTCGATACATACACTCATTGAGTTCAGAGGTGTATCATAAACCTATTGTATGCTCTCTGAACTGGTCGTTGATATCCCGGATGCCGACACTGGGAAGGAGTTGACATTTGAGATGGTCTCACAAACGTTCTAAGGGTGTTGATGGCCACAGGAGTACCCCAGAATCAACTAGACATTTCATAAGGATACGTACCATGTGTGTATGAGCATCGTCCTGCTGAAAAATGGCACTAACACTGTTGCACGAGAGTTAAAATATGAGGAAGCAAGTTATCTGTGTGGTACCACCGTGCCGTCAGAGTTCCTTCAATCTATACCAACCATTACCAGCAGTCACACCTGATGAATCCCCACGCCATGAAGCTAGGAGTAACACCATTGTGCCTCTCCCAAACACTGAAAAATGGGACCTCTCACCAGGTTGTCGCTATAAGGACTGATGATAGTGATCCACGATAATGCAATATCATGATGCATCGCTCATCAATACAATGCGGAGCAATCCATCAGCAGTCCACATTTCCAGGCAATGGCTTCGCTCCAAAAGCAACCATTTTTGCTTTGGTGTTAACGATAGCTGCTGATAGTCTCTGCCCAATGGTGCGAAATGACACAGAATTTTGGAGGGATCCATTGCCTGTTCTCGGATGGTGGGCGCAGAAGTGAAGGTGGCTACGATGAGCTTGATGCAGAATCTGGCGATCCTCTCTTGTGGTAGTCAGATGCAGTCGACCAGAACTGTGATGAAGAGTACTACGGCTCTCACGCTCACATGCAGGATGACAGGGACCACTTTCACATCTGAATGATACAAAAATTTGTATACTGGACGATTATGCCAGCTGGCCAAATGGAGACGCACAATGCGGCCCCTTTCTATATCAGGTTATGATAACCCTGTCTCGTATGGGTACACGGTATCTCCTTCACAGTGATCAATCAGCAGCTGATGCTGTCCATGCCCCTTATATGTGCTACTAGGCCTGGTAATAACACTAAACACGAACAACACTGACGCCTCTCGTGATTATTCCACCTGTGACAGAGAATTGCAACGCTGATCATTGGTATAACCACCAGTTCTGTCTAAGTGTACAAAGTGTTGACAGTAGATCCAGGTCCCGAGTGCGCACAAAACATTTTAAAAATTATTACTTGACACAGACTGCAGAGAAACAGGTCCGCTCCTATTGTGCGTTGCAGTCAGTATATGGAGCATGCAGAGAGTGCCAATGCTGCACAGGGCACGATGCCATTTGCAGTACATTTCCTCACTGAGCTGAGCCATAATCAAAGAGTGGAAACTGCGCAATATGAAAGCACCCGATACATCATTCTGTGAATCTTACTATACAGAGTCATAAAATGTACCTTTCGAGATCAGCCGCTCCACTCGGCCCTAGGCAAAGGGAAATGACAATCATTAAGATATCACAGTGGAGAAGTCCGCTGTCAACTCTAGATAATGAGAACAAATGATAGCATCACTGGCAGCTATGACTTTATGTTCAGCTCAGATACTCCCTTTCAGAAGCCTCATTTTCATTGTCTTGTCATTCCATGTGCGTCTCTGTTCCCGACGGAATTACACTCCCACCAGTTACAGGATAACTTGGCTGGCTTCTTGAGAAGCGCCAACCGATCACATGGTGGCCATCACGTCACACTGCTGATGTTTGGTATTACATTTTAGTATTTTTCTAGTGTCTGTCATTTGTCTTTTATCTCTCTTATAAAATTTAACTGTAAATGATAAGGAATGAATATAATTGTGTTTTCTGAATTGCTGGGACAGTACTTGACGCTTCCTGTAGGACAGCCACTACTCTAGTACCGTCAGGTGACCTTGCTGCACATTGGCGTCCATCGGCGCCAACTGTCTGTCCTACCGGGGGTACTTTCGAGATAATTCGTGGTGTCTTCGACTAGTAAGTGTTGCGGCTTCCTAGTGATTTCCGGTCTACTCAGTGCCCAGATAACACACCACCCACAACTCAAGTCTCTACGATCTGTAATTCTTTCACAAAATGCACGAGAGAGATATATCATTGCACAATGCCTTATCGGAATACGTAGTACCTAGCTGGCAATGACATAAAACTGTTGCAACTGCACGATGAATTGTTAGTGACTGCGTTAAGGGATAGGCGAAACAGTTCGAGCAACGGCAGAAGATGATGCTTGCCGACGAAAGTACAAATCTTTATTCGGTTATAAATAGACGAGGAAGGAACGTTCTTCTGCGAACGAAGGAGAATATATTAAATACGCGGAATACGCAATAAAAAGAAAAAAAAGGCAATTGTCTGGGAGAGCTGGAGAAATGAAATAATTTTGTCTGCTGAACACACGTAGCCTCTCTTCCCGAATTGCAATACATGTACTGGGCGTCCAAGGAGGAAAGTTCAGTTTCAGAGATATGACAGGAACGATCATTCGAAGCGAAAACCTATAAATTGCACACCTTAAGAGCTATAAGCCCTTATTTACTTTCGATACTGTGAAACAAATCTCTTCTACTACAGCCTCTTTGCTTTTGATATGATTCATGGAGAAAAACAAGAATAAATGTCCAGTAAACATGGCCTCTAAAGTGCATACCTTAAGAACTATGAGCACTTGTTCGTCTTCCATAGGCCATACTGTGAAAAACTACTCTTCTACTGAACAAGTGTTCCTGGCACTTAAAATATGCGTGTTATATTCCACGTTTACCACACATTTTTTCTTACTTTTGTCCCTATTAGCTCCTCAAAAAATATGGAAAGTGATGTGTAGTAACAGAGATTTGTATCACAGTATGCGCTTTAGAGTCATGTTTACTGTATTTTTTTTTTGTTCGAATCATCGTTTTCATCATATTTCTGAAAACGACCATTCCTCCTACGACACACTGTATATAAGATGTCGCTTGCAACATGAGGTCACTGAGTAACTTGTCATCGAGAACAAAAATAAACAAAGTATAAGAGAAAGTTTGTTTAGCTACCTGGGGATATTAACGAGCAAAACTTCCTTTCATTGTAGCGTTGTTAGTTGCGAAGACATGAACAGCAATACATCTTTTCTAAATAAGATGCTTTATTTTTAATTCGATAAGTCACTGTAGTTCACTTGTTCAAAAACCTTCCTCAGTGTACCATTCACGTAAATATGGCGTCATTAAAAGTGTAACACAAAACTGAATTTCACTCTCTTTTGCCAGCACACAGTACACGTGCCTGAGATAAAATAAGTCGTCCACTTGCTGGGGTTGGTAGTAAACACATGGAAACAGAAAGAAAATGACTTAACATCGCTATAGAACTAAAATCAATTTTTGTTTCCACGCTAAAGTCACAGATTTTTAAAATCTTTAGTATCTGTATTACTTAAACAATATAGTCCCATCACGTGGGTATTTTTCTTAGATGTTACTTAATTTGGTCTGTTATGATATCTAATTACAATATTTGGCTAATGAGTAGCCAAAAGTGTCAATTACCTACTCAAAAGTATGTCTTAATCCGAAGACTATGAAAGGACAAACTACTAATTGAAGAAATCCCCCCGTATCTGATGCTTCACTATTTCTTTGTATCACATTCCACTGTATTATTTGCTTAAGGCAATTGTATGTAAATACATACATACCATGCGGTACTCCAACAATATAATACCGAAATATAATTTTAAGGTCTCTTCCCACAAATAAATACCGGAGCATCAGTGCCCGCACTTCAGGGACCACTGCAGAGAGACTTGGGGGTAGTTATGGAAATGGACACACTTATCAGAGTAAAGTGAGCCCAATGGGGTCAGAAAGCGATTGGGGTAAATTATTCTACAGATTTCGTCCTGATAATCAGACGAGTGACTTGTCTCCATTTACATGGGCCACAGCTTACCATCACGCAGCCACGGTTTTCGGATGGCGGTATGACATTTTCTACTGTAACGTCACTATCTGTTTTCTTATAGTTCTAACGTTCTGGTTCCATGTTGAATGTATCTTGAAGTTGGACATTACTCCTACGACACCCTGTGTATGAGATGACACGCTGAACCTGAGCGCTCCAAGTAACTTTTGATCCAGAAGCAAAATAAACAACGTATGAAGCAAAGCTGATTAGTTTGTAATTGTTGTGTCCCATATCGATAACGACATCAATTGTGGCACAGAAGGTATAAACATTATCGAGCGAAAGGTGGCTGCAGAAGACGGGAGGCAAGGATAGGCAGCACTCGCAGTAACTCACCTGGTCCCACCACACAGGGGCCAGAATGCCTTCATAAGCAGCGGCCGGGAGCTTCATAGTCATATCATTAGCCGAGAGAAAATTGTACAGATCATGCTCGTGACACGCTACTGGAACCTCACTGCATGCTACTGGACTAGGCTACGGATTGCTATACAGACTACGGAATGTTGTGCTGATAACTCGTCTATAGGAATCAAACAAGCACGTACAACAAAAACTTCCCACTTTAGAATTTCTGAACACGTAGGATTAATACATTGAAACTGGTAGCTATTAACAGAAGACGTTTGGATTGTAGGATTGGCGATGTTTACGTCGATCGCACACGACAATGCAAGTGCGGCGTTGTGTGGTCTGCCAAGTACGATGAGTTAAGGCTGGACGCCAGTGGGGACAACACTCGCTCTGGTTTCTCCACAGTCGCCGAAAATCGACGAATGGTACGCAGACAGAAGTAGCCACAAATGGCCACGCCCTCAACGGAGTAAATTTGGTCTCTACACACCTCTTTGTAAATTTGCCCACGATGATACACCGCATAACACATAGAGGAAACACGATGTACTTTACAAGACTGATATTGGAACCTTCGTGGTAACCATCGTTTAGTAAAGGCGACTACTTAGTAAACCAAAGAACAATTGTAAGCGCGCGAGAGGACCTTGAGTATGTCAATTATTGCCCGCCCAGTTGGCTGTCAGGTCTAACGCATTGCATTCCGGGCGGGAAGGCGTGCTGGTCCCCGGCATGAACCCGCCGGGCGGATTGGTGTCGAGGTCCGGTGTGCCGACCAGTCTGTGGATGGTTTTTAAGGCTGTTTCCCATCCGCTTCGGCAAATGCGGGCTGGTTCCTTTTATTCTGCCTCAGTTACACTATGTCGGCGATTGCTGCGCAAACACATTCTCTACGTACACGTACACCATAATTACTCTACAACGCAAACATTGGGGCTATACTCGTCTGGTGTGACACGTTCCCGGGGTGGGTCCACTGGGGGCCGAACCGCACAATAACCCTGGGTTCGGTGTGGGGCGGCGGTGGGATGAGTGGACTGCAGTAGCCTGTTATCGGGTTGTGAAGCACTGAGGGCTACGGCGGGGACGAAGCCTCTGTCGTTTCCGGTCCGCAGTTCCATACAATACAATACAATGTCAATTATTTGTCTTTACCAGTCCGGCTACCTGTAAATATTAATGTTTATATATGTTATTAAAGGCATGTAGGTATATACACTGGTCAATCTGACCATTATGACCACAGACCTCGGCTCGGCACGAGAATATCGGGAACTTCACGACTTATCGGGCAATCGAGGAGGGCTGTCGTGAGTATCTTCAACACGTGGCGAAACAAAGGAGAAACGACTTGCTGATGTTGTTGGATTGCGCGGCCACGCCTCATTACAGATATCGGACGTCGCAGGCTGCGCAGACTTGGTAAAACAGGACAGGCGGTAAACATCAGATTTTACTGCTGAGCAGAGTACAAGTGTGTCTAACCACACAGTGTACTGAACACTTCTAACGAAGGGCCTCCGTAGCCGACGACCCATATATGTGCCAATGTTAACACCACAACATCGGCAGCTACGAGTGAAAAGGGCACGTGACCATCTACACTGGACGTTGACACAATGGCAGAGCGTTGCACGGTCTGATGAATTCCGATATATTCTTCATCACGCCATTGGAAGTGCACGAATACGTCGTCTTCTAGAGAACCTGTACGTACTGCGAGACGGAGATAAGCAGGCAGGGCCTCCATTATGTTCTGCAGAACATTCACGTTGGCATGCATGGTTGCAGTGGAGCTCGTGAAAGGCACCATGATGACCAAGGAGTATCCTACCCTGGTTGCAGACCACGTACACTTCTTCATAACGATCATGTTTCCCGGCGGCTGTGGCATTTTTCAACAAGATAATGCACCATGCCAGAAGGTCCGGAAGATGATGGAGTGCTTCAAATTGATGTGCTGGCCTCCCAACTCGTCAGGTCTAAACCCGATCGAACACATCTGGGATGTGATTGAATGGGGCGTCAGAGCTGATTGCTCCTCTCCTAGGAGAGGAGCAATCTTGTGTGTACAGATGTGGTGCCGACCCACTCCAGCGCCGCAAGCAGGTCTCATTGCTCCCATGCCATGGCGCTTTTCCGCTGTTATCCGTGCCAAAGGTGGACATATCGGTTATTAGGTAGGCGGTCAGAACGTATGAGGCTTCTTGTCACGGTTCGCTCGGCTCCCCCGTAGGAGGTTCGAATTCTACCTCGGGCATGGGTGTGTTTGTTGTCCTTAGCGTAAGTTAGTTTAAGTTAGATTACGTTGCGTGAAAGCTCAGGGGGCCATGACCTCAGGGGTTTGGTCCCATAGAACTTACCACAAATTTCCAAAATTTTCAACCAATCTTGGTACACATCTTACTGTCCGCAGAGGATTGCTGCATAGATAAGAACCACCTACCTAGTAAATGGGTGGGAGTGGGAGTGTGAGAGTTGTGTAACTGACAAGGCGTGAATTCGTGTATTTAGCCATCCAGTGTTTCAGAATGAGAGCACTTACAGACTTCCAACGAACTTTACACGTAATTTCAAATCCTTACGAATTTTTTCCCGATAACAACCCCCTCAAAAGGATGAAAGGAAAAACGTTTATCGCTTACTAGATTTTCGATGTCCTTGCAATAAAACTGTCACTCCAGCGATGATGCTTTAATTTATTACTTCTTTGTTACTAATTGTATTGATGACATATGTTGCAGAGAGTATTCACATATACCAGTGAATGAACCTGCAAAATTATGTCTCTGTACGGCACGTAGTTCACGAGATGTGACTTTATAAACACGGAGAAGTGTGCTAAACTGCCGTATCATGCATGAAGTTTAAACTTATTAGTTCTTTGCTACTAACTCTCTTAACATTAAAATTCGAAGACAGTAGCCACGTGAGCCCCTGAATGGACCTGCAAAATTGTATCATCGTATGACATAGTTCCAGAGTTATGACGTCATACCTAACAACTGCCATGAGTTTAAATGTAGTACTTCTACTTACTCTAGTCACAAGATGTATATGGTATCCAAATATGCCGCTGAATGAAGCTACAAAATTATATGATATGTATGACACATAGTTCAGGAGATTCGACGTCATAAACACTGACATCCATCGAAACTGCCGCATAATGCATGGCGTTTTAATTAATTACGTCCTCATTACTAACTCTATTTGTAACACATTTCTAAGACGGTATAAAAATGTACCACTGAATGTGCTTGCAAGATTATACCACTGTTCGACATATAATTCGGTGGTATGACGTCACAGAAATTCGGCTGCGTGAAATCCAAACTACAGGATGAAATTCGCTGCAGATACAGGTGAAATGTGTGTATAGACGTGTGTGAAATAAGTTAAATATATGTGAAATATATATGACACGTCTGTACTTCGGCAAATCTGCGACTACAAAGCTACTTCTGGATCCCTGGATCAATTTCTATCAAACGTCTATCTGGAAAGAAATACTGTAGGTGTAAGAACCAGCAGCCGCCTTCTACTGGGTTGGGGGTTATAATGTGGACCGATAAGGGGGCGTGAAGATATATACAAAGAGACAGGGGAAAGGAGAATATAGACGCAAGTATGATAGA
This sequence comes from Schistocerca serialis cubense, assembly GCF_023864345.2. NCBI lineage: Eukaryota > Metazoa > Arthropoda > Insecta > Orthoptera > Acrididae > Schistocerca > Schistocerca serialis. Next base: position 463,734,569 of record NC_064644.1, on the reverse strand, counting down.
GGAGGAGATGGACTCATTGAGTGGGAGGGTGAAGTGGGCAGATAGAGGGAAGAGAAAGAGATGGAGAGAGCGGGAGGAGCAGATCGACAAAGGAACGAAAGAGGAGGAACTTGACAAAGAGTGGGGGAGGAGAAGACAGAATGAGAGAGGGAGGAGGAGGAGATAGAATCGCAGATGGTGGCAGAGACGGGCAGAGAGATGGGGAGGAGGAAATAAAGGGAAGAGATGGACAGAGAGAGGAGGAGATGGACAAAGAAAGTACGTCGTGGACAGGGAGGGGGAGGAGGAGATAAAAGGAGTGAAGAGGAAGCAGAGTGGCAGGAGGCGATAGACTTGGAGGTACATGGAGAAAATGGGAAGAGGGCGAAGGAACTGGTGGACAAAGTGGGCAGGAGCAGTTGGACAGAGAGAGTGGAGTGGAACAGATGGACAGGGAGACGGACAGGAGACAGACAGTATGGAGGAGAGGGTGGTGTAGGATGCAGGTGAAACATGGAGAAGGGTACTGGGCATGTGGAAGAGCGTGAGGATGTGAGATGGAAGAAGGAGAGTGTGTGAGGGGAAAGAGGCAGAGGGAGTGAGGTAGAAGAGCGATAGGTTGTGAGGAGGCAACATTTTTGTTAAAATGTTTCAGGACCGAAGATCTTGCCACACATCTCAATCCCATAGATAATTTTATCATCCTCTCTGGAGTCGTATGGTGTAAAACAAAAGAGACTGAGTCACATATATGTGCAGTATATACACGTAAGCGGGTGAAGCTCCGGGGTAGGAGGACATTTCTCAGTAACCGTGTATTACTTTTATCCATGCGAGCGTCTGTCTTTGTGTTCGTTGCAGGAAGGTTGATCTCCTATCTAAATCCTGCAGCTGCAGACATCACTGTCGCAGGGGTGTGGTTTTATCTGCTACGATGAAACGAAAAGGAGAATTATATTTTGGCACTCATAATGTTTTCAGCTGACAGGTATCTATCTCGCAACTAAAGGACCGTCACCCTGTACGAACCAGCGCCGCTAATCGACCACAAGTGCGAGGTCATCCAGTGCTGAGTAAGCTCTTCTCCACCGCGAGGCAGATGGCGCGAGCCACAAACAGCTGGCTTGGCCCGGGGGCATAATTATCGCTTGAAACAAGCGGACCGCGTGGCGAGATAAATTATTAAAAGCCGCTGGGGCAGGAAGGGTCCGTCGCTCGGCAGTCGGCCGGCGAGTAATTCTCCATACGCCCCCCACACACTGACTGCCTCGCCACTTTCACACGCACCCACTGGCAAAACCCGGCGGATCGGCACAGCCAGCTTAGCGGGCCGGTTGCGCCCTGGGGCGGCTGCGCCGGCGCCGGCGCCGCCTGCTGAAATATATACGAGCCACTCCACATCGCATCCAGCGGCACTCTTTCCACCGAGACGAGGGTAATCCGGGAGCCGATAAGCGGCCGCGGTGTACTTAGCGCGCCCTAATTAGGGCCGACATCAAACACCAGAGGTGGAAGGCTGCTCCTCCATGCGAGAGTTTTCGGCTCCCTCTCGCTCACACCCGTGAAATCATTACGTGTGTGTCCAGGCCATGACATCGACACATGCTTATTCTTCCCCAAGATATATACATCATCACACTTACGACGTGGACGTGAGCAGCATTCCCTAAACATATCAGTATATCTAATCAATGGTTTTGACAAATCATACTACAGTCTCCACGGAGGGGTTTTGCCCATATCGTCATACATATCCCACTAGCCACTTTGCATATCCCGTAGGCCAGTACACAGTACAAGTATCACATGCTACGGGCCCCACGTTGCCAGTGGACAAGATGCAGCACCCTAAACTTTATCAGAGGGAATTTGTCACCAGTTTAGAATTTAAAAGGGTAATACTGCTTACTTCACCAGTTTAGAATTTAAAATATTAATATTGCTTAGGAATATCAGAATTAGAGCCGTTTCATTTGGTCTTTACTTCCATTTTTTCTATGAGAATATTACTATTTGCTCGCGAACATCATTAAATTGAACATTCAGAAAAAATGGTGAACATGGTAGTATTTCAGGCACAAAAACACTCTCGAATGATCAACAAGACTCTTAAGTGTCCTTAAATATTCGTACGTATTCAAAAATAACAATTTTAAATAAAGAACTATGTCATTCACTTATTCCTTTCCGTATACGAGCGCTATTCAGAAAGTAAGGTCCGATAAGTCGCGAAATGGAAACGACTGTGAAAATCCTATAAAGCTTTGCACAGATGTGTTGGGCAATGTCTTTAGTACGCCTGTCGATCGCACCATGTCGCTCTTTTCATTCTGAGCACCAAGTGAGCACAGAAAGAGGCCTCGAACAAGTGTCTCTCTCCGAGTATGGATGTCCGGTGCGAGGTTTCGCCTGGTTTCATGCAACAATGAGATCGTCCCTGCAGCGTGTTTGATCACGAAACATGCAGCCCGGACTTCACTCCTTCTGATGTTCACTTCTGCTCACATGAACCGCTGGCTATGAAGACAACATCCTGGCACAGTCAGCAAACTGCACATCAGCGTAAAGAGGTGATGGAAAGCGTAGGCGGCTGCCTTTTATGACGAGGATGTTTAAAATTTTGTACAACGATACGGCCGATTTATAAGTCGGAGCAGCGGCTATGTACAGAAGTTGCGGGAAGGTGTGTCAAACTGTTGCAAATAAAGCATTTTTGATTTTCACTGTGGTTCCATTTCGCAACAGATCGCACCAAACTTTCTGATTATCCTTTGTTAATACCAACAACATTCCAAAACGTGATCTAAGTTGCTAATGACAATGTGTTTGTGTTTGCTGTCCTCTTCAGTGGCATCATAAACAGCCAATCTCTTTTCTTCTGCCTTGCAATTTTTTACACTAATGTTTTGTTCATGCACTTGAGCTCGTTCTTATAGTGAACTTCATTCATTGGAATTTCTGATGGCCCATTCCGTAATAGCCGGCCGAAGTGGCCGCGAGGTTAAAGGCGCTGCAGTCTGGAACCGCAAGACCGCTACGGTCACAGGTTCGAATCCTGCCTCGGGCATGGATGTTTGTGATGTCCTTAGGTTAGTTAGGTTTAACTAGTTCTAAGTTCTAGGGGACTAATGACCTCAGCAGTTGAGTCCCATAGTGCTCAGAGCCATTTGAACCATTCCGTAATATTGTTTCTTCAACGATATCTCTATACCTGTTCGTCGAGTGTTTAGTTTGATTCTCTTCGCTAACTTCAATTAATTTCGTTATTCGTTATTTAAGTTTTATCTCAATTTATTCTTTCTCTTCTGTTATGAAGCTAACAGTGCTTCTCACTTTCCATCTGTTTCATTGCGTTTCCCTCTTTTCATTTCACCATTGGCAAGGTCATCTCCTCTTCTACGATTTGACATCCTGTTAAGTGCTAATATTAATTAACACAGTAAAGTTCCACTTAATAGACTTTTCACTATCTTAAGCAATTATTCCACACAAATTTAATTCACTTTCAACTACTTTCACTTTTCCCTTCCTCCAGAAGGACAATAACACGTGAGACATGCGTCTCGTTATCGCCCTTGTATATCCCAACCACAGCATGTAATGGATGATTCCAGAACGTCCTCCAACATCTTCGACCATTCTATAAAAGCCTCGGGTATTCTGAAAGGTTGTATACCAATCCGTAATAAGCTGTAACATTCTCGAACCTTCTGGAACATTTCTAAAACATTCACTAACACTGTGGAGGGAACACTGTGGCCACCCTCGAGCACTACAGCACTCTATTCATAGCTGATCCACTGACTTCCCATAAGAACATTCTGTAGATGCCCTCTTTTGCCACCCATATCTTCGAACCCAGCCCCTGCAGATCCAAAGCGAAATCTTCCTCATGGAAGGAGGCTGAAGGGCAACCATACCAGTTAACTCCCATATGGCTGCGGGAGCGAGTTACAGAATTAAAGAGACGCTTATATTTATAGCCTAGTAGCAAACCCGTCAATGCGCCAAAATAGAAAAATATATATGGGAACTGCATATACATAATAAGCACTTTCCCTCTTGTCCCCACCTCTTCCTCCTCGCTCTCTTTGTCTGTCGCCACCTCCTCCCCCCTTCCCCTCCTGTGCATCACCCACCTTCATCTCTCTTAGTCCATCTCTACATCCCATCCCTTCTCTCTCCATCCTCTTACAACACTCTCTGGTCTTGAGCCTTCTTTATTGTTATTGCAAACGGGTTAAAACTGAATTGACAATTAAAGTCGTTTAAAATGAGTGGGACAATCGGATGGGACCGTCGGTATAAGAAGTGTTAAAGACACCTCTCTATCTGCTTCAATGACAGTATTTTGCATAGTTTTAACCTGTGAATTGGTAGGATTACAAAGCTTCAGATTCCGTAGTAGTATTGTAATCATAAGCCACTAACCCATAAATAAAATTTTCCTTTTTTCTCTGAAACCTGTAAAAAGGTCGGCGAAGAATAAAACAAAACAACATATTGCTGTGAATATAATTTTTGGTTTGTGGGGGTGTGTGTGTATAAGGACAAGAATATTTAGGAGAAACAATTTGTCTAATGGTTTTCATGCCTTCCTCACGACGTCTAAACTGACTGTAAAAAATAAATCTAAATTGGCTATTTTCGGTGCACAGTATTCTTTTCCTCGTAGTCGATGTTAACAGAAAACCTGCAAACTGTCGTTTAAAAAAATCTGTTGTCTATGTCCGTTTGAATTCTTATTAGTATATTGTGTACAAATTTCAAGTAGATTGGTCAAGAACTTTTCGATTGTTTCGCTATAAAAGAAAAAGAGAAAATTTAGGTGAAAAGTTCGGTGAACTTGGTGAACAATAAGATTTGTGTGTGAAGGAACGCCGTGAAACCGTTGCGAAACTTACTAACATAACTGAAGAAATCCTGAACAGTCTGGACGAGTGCATCCAGACCCTTAGCACTTAGTTTCATGTTTTAACAACGCGCAAAATCTACGAGGTCCGACGAGACCACTGAAGCCATAGAAGTGGAACAGATAAAATTGTGAGAAGAAGTTACGGAGCAAGAAGTAACAAAACAGGATTTAGAAGCAGTATGGCCACTACAGATAAAATATTAGAAACAGACTGTAGCACACAATGCATCAATACAGGGATCTACAAGGAGGTGCAATGATGAAGACTGAATACCGAGGAAAATATTAAAATATAAAAAATTAACCTAGAATGTGAAAGTACTACGAGTGCAGATAGAATCATTCATCGTACTGAGCTAATTACGGTGGCTGACAATGAGGAGGTTAGGTCCTTCGTAAAATTTAAAGAAGTTTAACTGGCATCACCGAGGACTCACGCAGGAATTAAGTGAGTGTGCAACTGACATGGAGAAATGTTTGGGTCATGGTGGTGACACTGATGGGAATTTTACAAGCGACGAGTGTCACAGGACAGATCACAGCGACTCTGGACACAAGGATGAGAGGGATGGTGGACCATAAGTTTGAAAATCTGTATGGGGTATGTATAATAATAAAAATCTCCAGCTATTTGCACCAAAAGAGATGGAATGTTTTGACTATAAACTCTTCTTGTCAGTACAAAAATCCAAGACCTTTCGCAGTTCACCCAGTGGCACCCATCCTAGGCCATGGTTGGAGCAGTTTTACTATTCACTACCTCCCACATCGTATAATGGCTATCATATAGAATTTATGTGTGACAATTTGGAGGGAGAGCCCCCCCCCCCCCCCCCCGGCACACACACCAAAGAAAAATGAAAATGAGACCCATTTCTCTGGAATTTGCTAACTACAGGCAAATCAGCGTAGGGCTTTTGTCAGTATGTTGGACATAAGCCACACAAAATCATGTAAAATATAGCATAATAATGATGCAGAACTATGTCCAATCAGGGTTCTTGAGTCTAGCAAGCTTCTTTGAACAGATGGTTTAGAAGAATGAGTTCTTGTATAGCCCAAGTTGTCCAGAGCAATAAATTAGAATTTGCATCACAATTTTGCTAAGCCCTAGCTGGAAGATGCAAGGAGTAGCCTTCAAAAGCTCACTGGAGGAACTAGACTCAACAGTGAGAAAGCCCAACCCAGTAAATTAGAGTAGGCTGAGCTATGCCAACAGCAATCAACATGAGCATGAAGTGCAGAATAATAACAAAATTGTGGTTGAGTCACTAAAAGACTTACCTCACACCTATGGAACAATCCACCAGAAAATTAACCAACTGAGCAAAAGTGATGATTGTCAGCAGTAGAAAGTGTGATGTTTGAAGATGTTGAGGCAAAGTTGGAGTTAAATATAAATTCAGTTACTATGCAAGACACAAGGGAGCTTCTTTTGGAAGAAGATGAAAATGAAAATTCTGGCTGTGAATCCAGCGGTCTTGATTTCTGTAAGTTTGGTTCACCTAAGATATGTCTATGGTACAGGCAGTTATTTTTTATATAATAATTGTGTATTAAAGAGGTAAGCATTTTTTGGATTTTATCTCTAAGAGAAACATGGGAACAATTTACTGCAAAGGACTGGAGGTTACTTTAGAGACTTGCTTAATATTTGTCAAGGAATTGAATTGGAGTCCAGTTTTTTAATTGTGTCATTATGAAGTATAGATTTGACACTGGAAGTGATGATAGACATAGTTGAAGGTTAAGGAATAATTAATGTAAAAGGTATTGTGGAAATATAAGATCTGAAGTTAGTGTCGTGAGGGTGAAACAGTATTGAGTTGTCATAACGTTTTTACTGAGGGAAAATTACGTCCTGAGCTTGATGTAATCCATAGGGTTGAAAGTAGGCATGGTGGTTTGCTGTCACAGATATGAAAAAATGAATTTCCTTGAGTATAGTAAGAGCAACGGTTTCTGGTGTTGAAGATACTTCAGAGGCAAGTAGGACAGGATTGTTCAGAGTGCTGCAAGGACATGGGAAGATTTTTCTAACTTCGTTGGGCCTATTACCCACTTTTCATGCGGATTTAGTGTCCAACAACAACAAAATTTATTTGTAAAACAATATCCCATTCCCCTATCATATAATGGTAAGATAGAGAAAGAGATCCAGGAAATTCTGATGAACTATAGAATGAGCAGTGAGCTCTAATAATTGTTCACTCTTCGTAGCTCCAAAGGAAAAAGAAGCTCTAATGTATGTGGACTCTAGCACAGTTAATACTATTATCTGACCAATCGACCAGAAGAACTGTTTGCAAAGGTTCTATGGTGTGCAAGCACTGACTTCCATAGATCATCATGCTAGTTACTGGCAAATTGTATTGCATCTAAAGTGTCTACAGCACACAACCTTCTTTTGGTTTGGTAAATGTTACTAATTCTAAAGTGTTCCATTCGGCCTCAATGTGTCTTCTACAGCATTTATTTGTTTGTTGAATATGATTCTCCCAAAAGAAATTAGAGCCAGAATCATTTTGTGTATAGGTGACATACTGATTACAGAGAAGTCATTGGCAGATCATAATCGTGTGCTCGAATCGATGCCAGATGATTTTGAGTGGGCTGGTGTAACGACTCTATGTAGGAACTTTTACAGTGTTTTTGATGGGCCATACAAAATATGATGGACGCCGTATACAGCGTGTCCCATTTATCTAGACCACCCTAAATAACTGTTTGTACAGATGCAAATTACAAAATGTTTCAGCAAATGTTCTTTAGCCATCAGGGGTACCTCAATCAGCATTATTGCCTTCGTTGTAGCTTTGTTTTTTACAAAGATATGAACAGCGGTATGATTTTTTTTAAATGGCACCCTGTATTTTTTATTCGGTACTTCATCTCCTAAAGACGTATTCAAAAATGTATCACAGTGTACCATTCACTGAAACACAACCTTATTAATTAATAACACAACACTAACGTTGACGCTCCCAGCGCTAAGTGCAGGTACTCGGGGTAATGGAACACATCCACGCGCTGACGTTGACATAGGACAAATGTAAACATAAGTAGAACGCACACCCATCATTCCGTCAACCATCGTCAGTTGAAGAGTTGTATGAGTAGAATGTACACCAACGAAGAGAAAGTAGAGATGCCACTCATCCATGGGAAATTTAAGTTAGCAGAACATTAATTGCAATACTGTTTTCTAATGTACTGGTACATTTAGTACAGTAGTTTAGTCCTTTTAAATACTTTTGTGTAGAGTAGGCATACAGTAAAGGCTATCCTTTCTACAAACTGCATCAACATAACGTTTCTTTTATCGTTGTTATTGAAGATAGGTGAAATGCTACGCAGGCAGCGGAACTGTACAGAGAGCGATATCCTGACCAGGACCCACCTTTCCGACGGATGTTTTCTCGTCTTGTAGCGACGCTTCAAGAAACGGGAAGTTTTAACCACCGACAACGCAATCGTCGTAGCATTCGCACAGACGAAGCTGCCGAAGTTACTGTTCTCGCTTCCGTTGCTATGAATCCACTTGTGAGCACACGACAGCTTAAACACGAGACTGGCATTCCTAAAAACAGTGTACATCGTATTCTTACACGTCACTGGTTCCATCCTTACCATGTACACCTACATCAAGAATTGCATGGGAATGATTTGCAGAGTCTTGTACAGTTCTGTCAGTGGGCACAGCAGAAAATCCTCGCTAACCCGAAATTCTTCTCCAATGTTCTGTTTACCGATGAATGTTCCTTCTCAAACAAAGGACCGGTAAATACAAGGAACCTGCATTATTGGTCAGCGACAACCCACGATGGCTTAGACAGGTGGAACATCAGTGTCAATGGAGGGTTAACGTCTGGTATGGGATGCTTGGTACTCCAATTATTGGCCCTTATTTCATTAATGGTAGTCCAAACGGACAGCGTATGCCAACTTTCTCAGACGAATTCTTCTTCCTCTAAGAACCAGAATGCTTATATGGTATCAACACGATGGATGTAAAGTACATAATGCCTTGCGTGCATGTCGTGTTCTGAACCGAAGGTATCCGGCCAGATGGATTGGTTGAGGAGGAATAGTTACTTGGCCTGCTAGATATCCTGGTTTAAATCCCCTTGACTTTCTTCTTTGTCGATGTATTAAAGACGTTGTCTATCGCGACATTGCAACAACTCCAGAGGACATGCAGGAACGTGCCGTGCTTGCTTATAATTCTCTTCAGCAGGCAGCACTGTAAGCAGTAAATAGTTATTTCATTCAACGAGTGCACCAGTGTATCGATGTCCAGGGTCACAACTTTGAGCACTTTTGAATGTTCTACTCCTGGGCAATGGTACAGGAGAGTCAAAACCAATTTTGTGTTATGTTTTTACTTCGTTTTAATTTGTTTTCTGATAACTCTAGAAAGTGGACGAGTTTGTGATCTCGGGCTCAAAGTCAGTGTTGTGTTATTGTAATTAATGACGTTGTGTTTCGCTGAATGATACACTGTGATATATGTTTGAATAGGTTTTTAGGAGAGGAAATGAATTACCAAATAAAATATACAGGGTGCCATTTAAAAAAGTCATACCGCTGTTCATGTCTTTGTAAAAAAAAACAAAGCTACAACGAAGGCAATCATGCTGATTGATGCCCCACTGACGGCTTAAGAACATTTGCTTGAACCAGTTTGTGATTTGCGTCTGTACAGTTATTTAGGGTGTCAAGATGAATGGGGCGCCTGGTATATGCCATGCATAAAGATCTATGCACGAAAGATACGATGGCTGCCCCACATCTCCCACGCTAAACCTTTGATGGAATTGCTGAATAAGGAGAGAGGGAAATGAAGAAGTGCTTATACCCTGTTGGGAAGATGAGTATCTATAATAGAGTGTGAGTGTAAATAATTGTAGTTTGGGATAAGTAAAGATATGTCATACTTTTTTCTCATATCTGAAATGCTGTTGCCGGCCGAAGTGGCCGTGCGGTTAAAGGCGCTGCAGTCTGGAACCGCAAGACCGCTACGGTCGCAGGTTCGAATCCTGCCTCGGGCATGGATGTTTGTGATGTCCTTAGGTTAGTTAGGTTTAACTAGTTCTAAGTTCTAGGGGACTAATGACCTCAGCAGTTGAGTCCCATAGTGCTCAGAGCCATTTGAACCATTTGAAATGCTGTTCAGTTGACTGTACCTCGTCTAGAGCGAGAGAAGTTTATGATGGATGATTTGTACTAATATAGAGTCTAAACGTTACAGGACTATAGTGTGGTAAAACATGGATGAATGTAAATTTGACACTTAGTTGAGTTTGTGTGAGGTTCAGTCAAATGAAAACCAAACACTCACCAAACAGACCACGGAATTCTTCCATTCAGCAGCAATCACCAAAAGTCATAAGATATTTATCTCACTGGAAGATGAAACGATCAGTTCCTGCTCCACAGCATGCAGTCGGCCACTGACGGATACGTGGCTGTATCCACTGTTGTACTTCCTCGTCCTCCTGAAACCGAGGTCCATGTGTGTCTTTCTTCAGGTCGCCAAAGATGTGAAAACCGCGTGGAGAACGGTACAGGCTGTACAGAGAATGATGTAGTGTTTCCCAAGCAAATCACTGATGTGTAGCCATTGTCAGACTGGGAGTGTGGCTGTAGGAGTTATTGTGCAACAGGATTATTCCATCCGACAGCGATAATTTCTGCAGTGTGTCTTCATAGTGCTGAACGCTGACTGGGCTCCACATGAAGTCATCATGACCTTATGTGGTGCCACCATTTCGAGCCTGAGGGCAAAGGGAAAATCCAACATTGGGAATATCCCACGTCTGCGTCACCAAAGAAGTGGAAGCTGTTCACACAAATTCTGGTAGGTTCATAATGATCTTCTTTGACCGCAGGGCCCCTCCGCTTGTCGAGCTCCTCGAGTTTGCAGTCAAAAGCAATGTCAGACCTATGAATACACTTTGCAGAAACTGTGACATAAAGTCAAAAAGCCTAGGAATGCTATCGAACGGAGTGAGCCTGTTGCATGATAATGCCGAACTGCACGTTGTCATTCAGACAAAGGCTATGATTCAATGATTTGGTACTGAAACACTTCAGCATCCTCTGCACCGTCCGGATATTCTACTGTGTGATTTCCTCATCTTTGGTGTCCCATAAGCATGGTCGTCGGTTACAGTCAGGTTTGGTACAAGAGTGGGTGCGACTGGTAGATCTGTCACTGGTGCTACCGCGGTCTACGAAATACACTACTGGCCATTGAAATTGCTACACCACGAAGATGACGTGCTACAGACGCGAAATTTAACCGAGAGGAAGGAGATCCTGTGATATTCAAATGATTAGCTTTTCAGAGCATTCACACAAGGTTGTCGACGGTGGCGACACCTACAACGTGCTGAGATGAGGAAAGTTTCCAAACGATTTTTCATACACAAACAGCAGTTGACCGGCGTTGCCTGGTGAAACGTTATGATGCCTCACGTAAGGAGGAGAAATGCGTACCATCACGTTTCCGACTTTGATAAATTTCGGATTGTAGCCTATCGCGATTGCGGCTTATCGTATCACGACATTGCTGTATCACTAGCAGTAGAGATGACAGGCATCCTATCCGCATGGCTGTAACGGATCGTGCAGCCACGTCTCGATCCCTGAGTCAACAGATGGGGACGTTTGCCAGACAACAACCATCTGCACGAACAGTTCAACGACGTTTACAGCAGCATGGACTAGCAGCTCGGAGACCATGGCTCCCGTTACCCTTGACGCTGCGTCACAGACGTGAGCGGGTGCGATGGTGTACGACAAACCTGGGTGCACTAATGGCAAAACGTCATTTTTTCGGATGAAGCCAGGTTATCTTTACAGCATCATGATGGTCGCATACGTGTTTGGCGACACCGAGTGAACGCACATTGGAAGCGTGTATTCGTCATCGCCATACTGACGTATCACCCGGCGTGATGGTATGGCGTGCCATTGGTTATACGTCTCGGTCACCTCTTGTTCGCATTGACGGCACTTTGAACAGTTTACGTTACATTTCATATGTGTTACGACCCGTAGCTCTACCCTTCATTCGATCCCTGCGAAACCCTACATTTCAGCAGGATAATGCACGACCGCATGTTGCAGGTCCTGTACGGGCCTTTCTGGATACAGAAAATGTTCGACTGCTGCCCTGGCCAACAAACTCTCCAGATTTCTCACCAATTGAAAACGTCTGGTCAATGGTGGCCGAGCAACTGGCTCGTCACAATACGCCAGTCACAATTCTTGATGAACTGTGGTATCGTGTTGAAGCTGCATGAGGAGCTGTACCTGTAAACGTCATCCAAGCTCTGTTTGACTCAATGCCCAGGCGTATCAAGGCTGTTATGACGCCCAGATGTGGTTGTTGTGGGTACTGCATTTATAGGATCTATGCACCTAAATTGCGTGAAGATGTAATCACAAGTCAGTTCTAGTATAATATATTTGTGCATTTCTTCTTGGTGTAGCAATTTTAATGGCCTGTAATGTATGAATTGACTCTCATCCCCCAGTGATAAATGCATTAAGGTGTGTGGTGATTACCTTTGAATGTAAGCATTCCATGGTCTCGTTGTGGCGAGTGTTCAGCGTTCATTTGATTGTCCTACACGAGAGGAATGGAAGGGTGAAAACATGAAAAACATGACAAATGCTCAGTAAATGAAGTAGAATACAAATACCAAACAAAGGAATGGTAAGCCATTTTGTGTTTGGTTTTGCTTTATTTTTCAATACTCTGACATTCCGGTTTGTTTGAAAAGGCTTTGTAACTTGTATAACTCAGCCGAGTCCACACACTTTTTTTAGAGAAAACGAGGCATGGTACTTAGTTTGAAACACAGAGCTAAAAGCGTCCACTCTCACGTTTCATGGCGACACCGCGGATACACGCTGTCCTTTGGGCGGCAACACGGGCCTGTGTCGCCGATAACTTTTGCTCGTCACAGGGACAGCTGATGCGACAGCGCTCATCAAGTTGGCCAGCCGAGCGTGCTGAAACAGCGGCGCCAGATTTCCGGCAAAGAGACTCGCTCGTCTGGCCAGTGTGCGCATTGTCGGCGGGTGCCCCGTAGGCCCTGCAGAGCAAACACAACAAACAGAGCGCCCGCAGGCGGGACAGCCGCGTCACAGCGGTGACCGGCTGCCCGAGCGCGCGCCACGTCAAAGAACAGTTCAGAGTCCGCAGCGGGCTGGGCCGGGCGATGCGATTACTGCCTCGCTACAGCCGGCGTGCACTGGGGTGGCGGCTGGCGCATCCAGCAGCGAGAAAGCGCTTTCCTCGTGCCGTGTATATAAGATTTACCTACCTGTCAAAAGGAGTTGGGGGTGTAGGCAAAAAGCAGAGTAGCTCACGACGCGAGAATACCCATAGTTAAGTCATCTACTATTTGACAATGACTGTGCTCAGAGACTTTCACGAACTTTACATTTATTACTTCCTTACCTCGAAGTACACTCATGCTCATAAATTAAGGATAATTGCAGAATGTGGTGCCACACAACGTCGCAATACACAAAACTGGCGCTAATAGCGTAGGCACATAGGGAACACACACGACACAGATGTGTAAGTCCACGGTATTGGTGATAAGTTGAGAAAACCGTCGCGAAACACATGTGCTACAAAACGCAACTGTTTCCTGCGCATGTACCCCGACATCAATATGGGATATGGTCACCATGCACACGTACACAGCCAGCACAACGGGTTGACATACTCTGGACCTGGTGGTCGAGCAGCTGTTGGGGTATAGTCTCCCATTCTTGCACCAGTGACTGTCGGAGCTCCTGAAGTGTCCTAGGGGTTTGAAGACGTGCAGCGATGTGTCGACCGAGAGCATCCCAGACGTCCTCGATGGGGTTTAGGTTTGGAGAACAGGCAGACCACTCCATACGCCTGATATTTTCTGTTTCAAGGTACTCCTCCACGATGGCAGCTCTGTGGGGCCGTGCGTTATTATCCATCAGGAGGGTGGGACCCACTGCTCCCCTGAAAAGGCGAACATACTGGTGCACAACTACGTCCCGATACACCTGATCTGTTACAGTTCCTCTGTCAAAGACATGCAAGGGTGTACGTGCACCAATCAGTATCCCACCCCACACCATCAAACCATGACATCCGCACAAGTCCCTTTCAAGGTCTTTAAGGGAGTAGTATCTGGTTCCTCGTTCACGCCAGATGAAAATCCTGGAAGAATCACTTTTCAGACTATACCTGGACTCGCCCGTGAACATAACCTGGGATCACTGTTCCATTGACCATGTACTGTGTTCTTGACACCAGGCTTTACGTGCTCTCACATGATCAGGGATCAGTGAAATGTACTTTGCAGGTCTCCGGGCGAATGAACCATGTCTGTTCAGTCGTCTGTAGACAGTGTGTCTGGAGACAACTGTTCCAGTGGCTCCGGTAAGGTCCCGAGCAAGGCTACCTGGAGTACTCCGTGGCCGTCTGCGTCCACTGATGGTGAGATATCGGCCATCTGGTGGTGTTGCACACTGTGGACGACCCGTACGTAGCGCCTGGACACGTTTCCAGTCTGCTGGAATCGTCTTGACGTCACACTTTGTGGCACACGGAGCGTCCGTCCTGCGACCTGCTGTGTTTGACCAGCCTCCAGTCGCCCTAGTATTCTACCCCTCATAACGTCATCAATGTGTGTTTTTTGAGCCATTTTCAACACACAGTCACCATTACCACGTCTGAAAACGTCTGCACACTTATTCGTTGCACCGTACCCTCAATGCACCAACACACCTCGGCATATGTGGACTGCTGCCAGCGCCACTGTGCGACGACCGCAGGTCAAATGCACCGCATGCTCATACCCCGAGGTGATTTAAACCCGCAAACCGCCCACCAGAACATTGTTTCACCATGTATCAGCATTATCCTTAATTTATGAGATTGAGTGTATATTCTTGACATACTTTGCGCACAGCATTTACGTATACCTGTGAATGTGCCATATAAATTACATCGTTGTAATCATTGTACGACACATAGTTCAGGAGATATGACGTCATGAACTTGGAGATGCGTGAAAAACTGCACTATCCTATGTGATCTTTCAATTTATTACTTCTTTACTTTTGCTTATAATCACAACACGTTCCACAGAGAATGTCCACACATATCACTGAAAGCACCTGAAAAATTATATCGCTGGACAGCATATTTCTCGGGATATGCAACATCGTAAACATTGAGTGAATCCGCAGGGCGAAATTCGTTGAAAATATAGATGAAAGTTTTGTAAAAAAAAAAAAGAAAGAAAGAAAGAAAGGCATGAAATACGTTAAACACAGGGCGTTCAAGAAAGAGTATCGAACACTTTGAGATATGACAGTGCTCATCGAAACAAGCAAAATAAGTCCAATAAACGTAGGTCCGGAAACGTATACTTTCCGAGACAAACACATTTTATTGGAATGGTTGCGCGACGCTTGGTTGCGAATATTAGCACAGTCGTTGTACTGGTGCTCCAGCAAATACAGGATATTACGATGTCTTACTCACAAAACTCAACCTACCATTATGAGGTCTGCAGTCAATTGTGTGCTTTCGGGCTACGTTAAGTTTCGTCGTGTTTGTTTGTCTTACTCTACAGTGCTGTCAGCCCTGCGTATGTATCATGGTATTTTTCCTTCTTTTAAATGCGGTTTCTCTTATGTGTTTACAGTTATCGCGCTGTCTGTACGTACAAATGGTGCAGTACTTTGCTAACATTTTTTGTCTTCGACCACTTGTTAGCAATAGAAACCTGCTACTCGACAAATAAAATTAAGTGTCGTGTGGTGAGGTCCCACAGGCGCGTAGACCTGATCGCCTGGTGTAAATCTTGTAAGGTGACTCCACTTCGGCTTCTATGATAATGAAGACGACGACAAATACCCAGTCCCCGAGCGGAGAAAATCGCCAACCCAGCCGGGAATCGAACTCCGGCCTCCGGCTCTGAGCACTATGGGACTTAACTTCTGAGGTTATCAGTCCCCTAGAACTTGGAACTACTTAAACCTAACTAACCTAAAAACATCACACAAGTCCGCGCCCGAGGCAGGATTCGAACCTGCGACCATAGCGGTCGCGCGGTTCCGGACTGTAGCGACTAGAACCGCTTAGCCGGCCCTTAATGTGGCTGGGCGGGTCTTGCGTATTGAAAGTTAAAATGAATGTAGGTGTTCTTTCAAGCTTTCCATTCACTCTCTCCTTCACGTTTTGATCTTCTGTATCGCTTTCTCTGTCCACTCCCATTGTACGACACTGATATCCTCATCCATGAGGACCCCGCGGCTGGAGTTTAAAATTTAGTGAAATTCAACATTAATAGGATATTCACCCAATGTTGTTGCTTAGAGAAGTTTCTGTACTTTCCCTGGAGTGGCCGTTGCAGTCAACGATGTACCATTACGAAGATTTTTTATTGTCTTCAGAACAGTCGTTATACCATCTAAATATTTCTGGATGTAAACTGGGGACACCTTAGCAAGGGCGCCCTCTTACTTTTAATTATCAGAAGTATGTTGGAACATCTGTGCCCTGTTACTATAACTGATTCTGAATTTCTGGGGAGTATGCTCAGGAGAGGTACCATTATGGCTTCTCTTGTAGGTATTGGTAAGTATGCACACAAGTGGCCCAAACGATCTACTGGGAGCAGTTTATGAAAAATTAATAGGCTCCACTGTCGTCCCAAGAGCAGTTATGGAATGAGCTTTCCACGAAATAGTGATCAGAATACTTATAGTACGAGATGTATTCGGAAAGGAAGGGGCATTTCATTATCTGACGGTTGTTTACGAATCCGTACTAATCGTTCGACTGTGAGTGAATGAGAACAACAATGCTCTCAAAACTTCTTGCTCCCAGAAAATGCGAAGTGCCAACTGCAAGTCGAAATTCGATTTTTGCTTGTGAAATGATCGACCGAAGTTCAGATTTACTAGGAGTTTTGTCGCAGGTATCGAGATTTTAAAACTGACCGAATTCGCTGTTCATGACGAAACATTTAGAGCGATGACTTGTACAATATGGCCGGCCGGAGTGGCCGTGCGGTTCTTGGCGCTACAGTCTGGAACCCAGCAACCGCTACAGTCGCAGGTTCGAATCCTGCCTCGGGCACGGTTGTGTGTGATGTCCTTAGGTTAGTTAGGTTTAATTACTTCTAAGTTCTAGGCGACTGATGACCTCAGATATTAAGTCGCATAGCGCTCAGAGCCATTTGAACCATTTTTGTACTATAAGTGGACAAAAAGGTCGATATGATGAGCGGTTGACAACTGATCACCTGGCAGAAGAATTACCTCGTTTTGGACACCACTGTTTACTCAATGGACACTGGGAATCTTCAATTTTACCAACTGTGTCTGATGTGTTCAAATGGCTCTGAGTGCTATGAGACTTAACTTCTGAGGTCATCAGTCGCTTAGAACTTCGAACTAATTAAACGTAACTAACCTAAGGATATCACGCACATCCATGCCCGAGGCAGGATTCGAACCTGCGACCGAAGCGGTCGCTCGGTTCGAGACTGTAGCGCCTAGAACCGCACGGCCACTCCGGCCGGCAGGTCTGATGTGTGTAGGTAAAATGAAGTGCAGAGTACATATAGCGGACGAACGCGTTTTTGGCCGTTATCGACAATATGTGGGTTAGTTGTTTTCTCATCAACACAGATGTAGAATCGAAACAACAGTCAATGCAGTGGTGCCATTCAACGTGGTCAAAAGAGAAAAGATTATAAAATTATAAAGAATGTAGCAACCAGTCGCGGAAATATAGTTTATTTATCTTGTTGCAAATCGATTTCGACTGATATCAGTCATAATCGGTGCATTTTTCTATCCGATACATGCCATAAGGAGAAATACTGTCCCTGACAGATTTGTATGACGTTAGAAATCTGCCAAGGACAGTACTTCTGCTTATGGCATGTATCGACCTATACTTGAGTATTGCTCATCAGTGTGGGATCCGTACCAGATCGGGTTGACGGAGGAGATAGAGAAGATCCAAAGAAGAGCGGGGCGTTTCGTCACAGGGTTATTTGGTTACCGTGATAGTGTTACGGAGATGTTTAGCAAACTCAAGTGGCAGACTCTGCAAGAGAGGCGCTCTTCATCGCGGTGTAGCTTGCTCGCCAGGTTTCGAGAGGATGCGTTTCTGGATGAGGTATCGAATATATTGATTCCCCCTACTTATACCTCCCGAGGAGATCACGAATGTAAAATTAGAGAGATTCGAGCGCGTACGGAGGCTTTCAGACAGTCGTCCTTCCCGCGAACCATACGCGACTGGAACTGAAAAGGGAGGTATTGACCGTGGCACGTAAAGTGCCCTCCGCCACACACCGCTGGGTGGCTTGCGGAGTATAAATGTAGATGTAGATGTAGAAAAATGCATGGATGATGACTTATCAGTCGAAATCGATTTGCAACAAGATAAATAAATTATGATTCCGCGACTGGTTGCTACATTTTTTATAATTTTATATTCCACGGTCGCTGCACAGAAAGGGAACCTTATGGAGCCCAACATTCAAAAGAAAAGATTATAGCAGTTTCCAAGCACAATCCAAAAAAGTCTAGCTACCGATATCTGGAACAGAAAGGGCGGTCGTTGCAGAAGTTGTGAAACGTTGGTCATTATTACCGTTCGTGATAATGCGAAATACTGACCAGACTGGCAATTGCCATCAAAAATAGCTTGCTCGAGATACCATCGTGGGTTAAAGTCCTCCTCCACCACTACAGGCGTCCACACTGAGCTGTCCCTTCGATCGATAACATTAGGTATTTCTGTTCGAAATTTTGCGACCACTCACTCTGCACATCCCACGTGGCATCGAGCCAAATTTACCCGGCTTTGAACCTAAGATATTGAGTTGGATGACAACGGTCACTGCTTTTGCAGAAGAAGAACACAGGACACTCACTGTCAGTTAGAAGACCGAGAACTTCTAGGCAGAGAGACTGGAGAATATGAGTAATGTGTGTGAAATCTTATGGGACTTCACTGCTAAGGTCATCAGTCCCTAAGCTTACACACTACTTAACCGAAATTATCCTAAGGACAAACACACACACACATGCCATAGGGAGGACTCGAACCTCCGCCGGGACCAGCCGCACAGTCCATGACTGCAGCGCCCAAGACCGCTCGGCTAATCCCGCGCGGCAGAGACTGGAGAAGATGGTGTAACTCTACGAGAAGCGCTTAGTAGTGACCGTCGGTTACGTGGAGTACTGTAGTACGTTTGGAAGAAACTGAATCCTCCAAAAAGCTTTTTTTTTGGGGGGGGGGGGGGGAATACACGTTTTACGACCGAACGGCCCGTCTTTTTCGAAAGCACCTTGCAGCTGTCATGCTCTTATACACGTATCGCAGCAGGGGGCAGAGCCGGGAGGCGCGCAGAGCACGCACTGTCGGGCGTCCGCGGGCGATTGGAGAACTGCGCTGGCGACGGCCGGTGGTCGGCCGTGCGGCCGCTTTCAATTTGTCACGCACCGCGCCAGACCGCGCCTCGCTGTCTCCCGGGGTCGCAAAACCGCAGCGCATCCCGGCGCGCGCCGCACGCCGCCGCAGCAGCAGCTGTCCAATGACGTCGACAAACGGCGGTTCACCCACCGGCTGCCCAGCTACACCACCGCTCTCCGGTAGCAGCGACACGACACCTGGGGCCGTACGGCGAGTTGACACTGGACTTCAAAGATACGAACTGATAGTTACTTTAACACTTTTTCCTGTAAGGACTCACTCTTTGGGGATTTTAATTTAATTTATTTGCGGCAAGAACAGGTAATAGACTGTATACGGATCAGAATAGCATAGCTATTGACGTCTAATTGTGTACAGTCCTGCTACCACTTCAATAACCAATGAGAGAACGTGCTTGGCCGCACCTTCTGTTCCGTTCAGCATTGCCGGCCGCAGTGGCCGTGCGGTTCTAGGCGCTACAGTCTGGAGCCGAGCGACCGCTACGTTCGCAGGTTCGAATCCTGCCTCGGGCATGGATGCGTGTGATGTCCTTAGGTTAATTAGGTGTAATAGGTTCTAAGTTCTAGGCGACTGATGACCTCAGAAGTTAAGTCGCATAGTGCTCAGAGCCATTTGAACCATCAGCCCGTTCACCGTTGTCATACCTCTCCGCTACCCGTTCACTGTTGTCATACCTCTCCGCTACTGCAGTTAGCGGTTACTGTACCCAGCTGTAGACGACGCTCGCGCCGGTAACGTAAACAGCTGTGATCCGTTCCCTTGTGAGCTTATTTTCTCAGTGCGGCGTGTTTATTTTGGGCTACAGAATGTTCAAAATGGCTCTGAGCACTATGGGACCTAACTTCTGAGGTCATCAATCCCCTAGAACGTAGAACATATTAAACCTAATTAACCTAAGTACATCACACACATCCATGCCCGAGGCCGGATTCGAACCTGCGAACGTAGCGGTCGCGCGGCTCCAGACTGTAGCGCTTAGAACCGTTACAGAATATCTGAAGCGTGCAACGTAAGTGTGCAGAAAAGTATGGTTGCTAAACGGAAAGTTTAGCGACTTGTTCATGTTTGCGTGTCAGACACGTGAGTTTGTGTGCGCTCCGTGCGGAAAGATTTCGAGAAACAGACAATGGTGCGGCTCTATTGCCTCTAACGAAAGCAATCGAAAGAACATCAGACGCTTTCAATATATATAAAATCACTATCGTCAAAGATTGTTAAGAGAAATTCTGTGCAGTTGGGGAGGAGCCTCGTTCATCCAAACTGCAGACATCCGCGAAAAAAAAGAGGACAGATCCACAAGTAAGAGAACTGGAGTCTTTTTCAACTAGATGCTGTTCGACATCACATATGTGGATGTTACAAGAGAAAACAGCACTCAGCTATAAAGAAAAACAGTACGTTACTTTTCGCGAGGTAGAGTTATTCAGTCGTAGCCAAACTTCTTTATGAACGGTTGTCAGAGCCCTCAGTTTTCGATACACAAAAATTAATGGATGAAAAATTGTAATGGAGAGTGTGACATCGTAGCGTGGCACTGTGGTAAAACACTCGTTCGACCTATAATTGAGTATTGCTCATCAGTGTGGGATCCGTACCAGATCGGGTTGACGGAGGAGATAGAGAAGATCCAAAGAAGAGCGGCGCGTTTCGTCACAGGGTTATTTGGTAAGCGTGATAGCGTTACGGAGATGTTTAACAAACTCAAGTGGCAGACTCTGCAAGAGAGGCGCTCTGCATCGCGGTGTAGCTTGCTCGCCAGGTTTCGAGAGGGTGCGTTTCTGGATGAGATATCGAATATATTGATTCCCCCTACTTATAACTCCTGAGGAGATCACGAATGTAAAATTAGAGAGATTAGAGCGCGCACGGAGGCTTTCAGACAGTCGTTCTTCCCGCGAACCATACGCGACTGGAACAGGAAAGCGAGGTAATGACAGTGGCACGTAAAGTGCCCTCCGCCACACACCGTTGGGTGGCTTGCGGAGTATAAATGTAGATGTAGATGTAGATGTAGATGTCAGTTTTATAAGAAATCGTGAAAGTGAAGTTTGAATTTGTGTGCCACGATGAAACCTGTATAAACGCCGGTCTTCCGTCAAAAAAGACTGGATAGCTGGTAGCACATGTGGGCTGTTCTCGTGGTAAAAGATGCAAGAATTACTGTCTTGCATGCTTGAACTGCATCTGGTTTCGTACCTAATTGTCTTCTTGATTGAAAATCGAGGAAAATAAGCTACTACGACGCGCTAGATGAACCACGACAGTTTTCCTAAGTGGTTCATGGGGAACTATTGTAAAATTTCAATCGTCCGTCTCTCATTGTAATGGATTGTGCCCTATACCACTCAGTTATTAAAGATAAAGCTCTGACGACTTATTGAATGGTTGAAACACCACAATGCGGAAATTCAGGACATTTTACGTAACGCGAAGCTCATGGAGATAATAAGAAAAAACAATTACGTTGTCGACGAGGTAGGTAATGAACATGGCGACTGGGTTCTTCACCCATACCACTACCACTTCAACGCCATCGAAATGATTTGGGCACAGATCAAACATTACACGGTGAGAAATAACAAAAGCTTTAATGTGGCAGAAATTCAAAGACTGTTACAGGAAGCAGTGGCACAAATAACTTCAGAAACGTGCAGTAATTTTGCACGCCACACAAAAACGGTTGTTAGGAAAGCATAAAAAAGTGTAGTGACTGTCGAAAGTAAAATTGAAGATATAATTATATTCTTGGGCTATTCAAATGAATTTTCGACCGATCACAGCTCGGATAACCACAGCGTTGAGGCAGACAGTGATTCTGATTTGAGTGCCATTTACTTTTCACCATAATCTGGCTTTATTTTGGTGTTTGTGTCTCGTAATTTTTACTGAATGGCATGTAACGCAAAATGGTTCAAATGGCTCTGAGCACTATGCGACTTAACTTCTGAGGTCATCAGTCGCCTAGAACTTAGAACTAATTAAACCTAACTAACCTAAGGACATCACACACATCCATGCCCGATGCAGGATTCGAACCTGCGACCGTAGCGGTCGCTAGGCTCCAGACTGCAGCGCCTAGAACCGCACAGCCACACGACCGGCGAATGTAAGGATCCATTCTTTCAGGAGTGCTAGTTCTGCAAGTTTCGCAGGAGAGCTTCTGTAAAGTTCGGAAGATAGGAGACGAGACACTGACAGAAGTAAAGCTGTGGGACCGGGCGTGAGTCGTGCTTCGGTAGCTCAGATGGTAGAGCACTTGCCCGCGAAAGGCAAAGGTCCCGAGTTCGAGTCTCGGTCGGGCACACAGTTTTAATCTGCCAGGAAGTTCGCAGTCTGCCTTCGGCAGTGACACAGTGCGGACCGTGTTGCCTGCCGGCCGCGCTGTGGTGCGCACGCCTGTTTGTTTACGCCGGAGCAGCTTCGCGTGTGCGGTGTTGTGAGTCTAGAACGAGATGGCACACTCGTACAGAAAAACGACTTTGAAGTTCAGTTTTGCGAACGACTATACACGACCAAAGGCACACGAGATTGAACGTTTCTTCAGAGAAGAGGTAAAAATCGATCCACAGGAAATCGTGGGAATCAATTTATCGCTCGTTTCAAGCGTCGTCTATGTCAAGCTTGTTGACGAGGCTGCTTGCGAAAGGCTTCTACAACGATCACCGAACGGGTATCGTTTCTGTCATGCCGACGGGAATGTTGGTGCGGTTACAGTCGATCACGCGGGAATGGGGATCCGCGCTATACGAGTCTTCGAACTTCCGTTTGAGGTCCCGTCTGAACTTGTTACTGACGCCTTTCTACCATACGGTACAGTTCTATCCCATGTGGCCGAAAAATGGACGAGTTTTACCACGTACCCCGTTTTAAATGGGGTGAGACAAATACGGATAGAACTGCGCAAGCACGTCCCCTCTTATTTGTACATAGGAGGTTGTCGAGCGATTATAATCTATGATGGGCAACCTCGCACTTGCTCGGGGTGCGGGAAAGAAGGTCACGTCCGCTCGGAATGCCTCCAGCGACGTTTAGTGCAAACTCCACGGGATGACGTTCAGGCGCCACAACCGCCGACTGTCTTACCGTTGACCTTTGTGGAAGCCCTGAGAGGCGACGTGAGGGTGACTTCCGGTGGGCAACAGCAGCTGCCCCCTATAGAGAACATGGACACCAACGGGCTGGAACTCCGACCACCGGTTCCACCACAGCAGACACAGGACACCACAGAAGAGATGCAGCTGACGGCCGCTCCAGGCTCATCCGTGGTGGCTGCCAGTGCTTCCACCGAGAGCGTGATAGGCCAGGCCCAAGACGGAGGATACGCAACCCCGACAGCTGATGCGGAAGCAAGGCAACGGAAACAGCGTTCGCCGAAGAGAAGAAAGAAGCGTCGACTGACTTCTGCTGACGATAGCCATAGTCCCGAGGGGAAAGTGGACGACAACGACAGTATCGACCTGAGACCAGTGGATTCAACAGATACCGAGATGACGATGCAGGAACTACACAGCGACGATAACTTGAACTCTCCTTCTGGTGACCGGAAGGCGGAAGTGGAGATGACAACTGTCCAACGTCAGAGCGATGACAACGTTACCTCCCATCCTTCGACCAGTTCCGGAAATATGCTGGGGGACTGGGCGCAAGAAATGGACCATCAGGAACAGGATGAAAATACGAACGCGACGATTGAGGACAGTCCTGGCCAGGGGCCGGGAGGGGTCGGGAAATGTTGACCAACTTAGTGTGTTGAGGAGCGCCGGGGGTGCAGATGGACGCTTAATGACACCGCCCTACAACTGATGAACACAAGCCAGGCGTACCGCATTGCCACGATAAACATTAATGGCATACGGACACCGCTTAAAATTCAAATGCTGAAAGATATGTTACGCGCTGCGGACGTGGATATTGTACTCCTACAAGAAGTGCGTTTGACATCGCCGCCAGAGTTCTACGGTTACGAGGCACATTATTCAGTGCACGATGAAAGTGGATGCGGTGTGGCGATTCTCACCAGGGAAGGAATAGGAGTGGAGGACGTCAGGTCTCTCCCTTCGGCACGCGGCATAGCGATCACTGTCGACGGCGTTCGTTTCATCAATTTATACGCACCATCTGGCTCCACCAAACGAAGAGAAAGGGCGACTTTTTACACAGAAGAGATAGCACCGTTGTTCGCTGGACGCTTTGATAACTATATAGTGGGCGGCGACTTTAATTGTGTCGTCGACAAAAAGGACCAAGTACCTCATTATGTGCCATGCATGGAACTGCGTGCGTTGATTACCGAAATGGCGCTTCTGAATACCTGGGAACTGCAGCATGGTGACAGACCGGGTTATACGTTTGTCACGGGACACTCGGCGAGTAGACTTGATAGAGTGTACGTGACACGAGCTCTACGGACGACGATACTGGATGCCGAAATCTGGCCAGCGGCTTTTACGGATCATATGGCGTACGTCTGTACGATTTCACTAACGCGTCAGAAGATATGGCGGAGTAAAGGTCACTGGAAAATGAATTGTGCACTTTTACGTGACACTGAATGTCACCGGTCGATAGAGGCGGCCTGGGAGACCTGCGTTCGCCGCCAACGAGCATACACCTCGGTTCTCCAGTGGTGGATTAAATGCGCAAAACCAACGTTACGGAGAACGCTGATACGATACGGGCAGGACAAATCGCAGTGGAACCGTACAACGGCTGATTTTTATTTTACAGCCCTAAGGGAGCTGATGACCCAACAACCATCGCCGGAAAGGCACACGGCCATGCGCAGGATAAAAGCCAAGTTATTACAGCAGACGAGACTAAGAATGGAAGGTATAATGGTCCGGGCGAGATTGGCGGACACAGTTGCTGCCGAAACCCCCTCCATGCACCACGTGGTACGCGAACGCCAACGACGACGCAGGACATTGATCAGGGAACTAATCTCTGAAACTGGCCAGCAAGTTGTGCACCAGCGTGATATTGCGCATGTGTTTACCGACTATTTCCGCCAGTTATATGGACCTGTGCATGTGAACCATGAGACACTACATGATGTCATCTCGGAAATGCCAGATAGAGGACCACCACTGGATGCAGAGACTTTCATCACAGCGATAACAGAGAACGAGCTGACAGACGCAATTGCCAGGGGGGCTCCGAACAAGTCCCCAGGACAGGACGGCTTCCCAATTGAATTTTACCGCGCCTTTGCATACCTCATGGGACGGACCTGGATTCAGATGTACAACGAACTCCTGTTACCGCAGACTGAGATACCTGCCGAATTCACGGAGGGTATCATCATCCCAATACCCAAACCACGCGGTGGCAGAAATCCAGGAGATTATAGACCACTCACTCTCTTGAACTGCGACTATAAGATTTTCGCGCGCATCCTTGGGGCTCGCCTGCGGTCTTCACTTTCTGATAGACTCCTCATAGATCAAACTTGCCTCGGCGGTAAGAGCAACGTACATACGGCGCTCAGTGACTACCGAGATATCATCGCATTAGCAGCGGCATGCCGAGTGCGTGGGGCACTCGTCGCTATTGACTTCGATCATGCGTTCGACAGAGTGGATCATACCTTTTTGCATGCGGTGATGGGCAGATTGGGAATCCCACAGGCCTTCATCCTAGTGATCATGCGACTGTTACACGGCGTACGATCAAAGGTCTCGGTGAATGGGCGGGGCACTGACTACATTGTTATTTCAAGGTCAGTTCGTCAAGGTTGCCCCCTTTCGATATTTTTGTATGCAATGGCTTTGGAACCCTGTCTATATGGTCTCCGAAGACGGTTGGAGGGAGTGTCGTTGCCACAACTGACCTTTCATTGCCGCGCTTATGCTGACGATATGATGCTGGTGGCACGGACAGGCGAAGAAGTACGTACGGCGTTGGCATGGATACAGCGATATGGGATGGCGGCAGGAAGCGTGCGTAATCTACAAAAAACACGCTGCATGAATGTCGGTCGAGGATTACAACCGGGGGAGGAAGGCCCGCTCATCTTGGTTAAGACCATAAAATGCCTAGGTATTACGTTCCACACGGATGTGCAGCGGACAGCAGCGGATAACTACCGACGCATATTGAAGCTGATGCGGACAATGGTGCTGTTACAGAAATTAAGAGCGTTGGATATGATTCAGAGGGTGACCTATGTTAACGTATACCTAGCACCGAGACTCACTCACGTAGCGCATGTCCTGCCTTTAACGCGCACAATGGCATCACGGATACAAGCAACTTTCGGAACCTACGTGAGTGTGGGACACCTGTTTAAGATCCGATACACAACGCTTACGCTACCACCTGGAAAGGGTGGACTTGGTCTAGTGAACGTATATGAAAAGGCACGGGCGTTATTCGTCAGTACGATTTTCCGACAGTGGCGCAGTCAATTTTGCAATGTCTCGGGTGCGTTGGCCGATGTACTAGCGCCCACTTCAATGCTGCCCCCAGTCGATGTGGGCCATATTTCACCGAAGCTGTCACATTTCAAGTCTTTTTTTTTGGAGCTTAGCTATGTCAGAGATTCCTTCCCAACAACACGACTACCGACGACGCGAGACGTATACCAACTCTTACTGCGCCGGTGCCCCAGGAATACCCTGGAAAAGAAGTACCCAGACAAGAACTGGCGACAGATATGGCGCGTTATACGGAACGTTTACCTCCCAACGTCGGTACGCTCAACATGGTATGTGGTGATAAATAGGAAGTTCGCAACGAATCAACGGCGGCACGCGATTCATTTGGCAGACACTCCACTATGTTTAGGCTGCGCAACAGTGGACACTGATGAACATCGTTTAACATGTAGTGGGACGGCTCCAGTGTGGCACTTGGCACAACAGATATTGGCGTTCCTGTTACGCTCCGCCCCTCACACAATTTCATCAGACACACTTTTTTTCCCCCAAGAATATTATTTCCCGGTCCAAAAAACCAATGCAGTGACATGGGTGCGGGGAATGGTGGTGGGCTACGTGTATAACGAATCGGAAAAGGACAAAATTGATTTTTGGCATTTTCTCCTGGATGGACATACGAAGCTGCAACAGCATAAGAAATATAGACAAGACTTCGCTAATTACTTGCGACTTACATTTACCGACCCGCCGGCCAGATGGGGTGTGACGGGTGAGAGATGAGATAGACGAAGAAGCCGAGACAGACATCGATCACACTTACGGACCCTTAGTTAATTTCGAGAAGACGACCCAGTCTTACACCAACGTCTGGAGAACGAGTCGATAGATGGCTCTCTTGCTCTATCGAACGTCGGGTCGTGAGCAGGTGTCGCCCCCGACACGAATTTCATTTCATTGCCACAGGAGCATGTTTCTTTTGTATTTGTACTATCCGCAATGTCTTCATGTCTTTCATTTGGGAATTTTCAGTTTTATTCATTTCCTTAATTAATTAATTTTCTAATTAGCCACTATTTGTCAACATATGGACTTTGTGGACACTATTTATGCGATAGTACAACAACATGTATGTCAGCAAAGGTGGTAAGCCTGACATTGGATAATAATAAAAAAAAAAAAAAGGTAGAGCACTTGCCCGCGAATAAAAAAAAAGGGGTAGCGTCAAAAAAAAAAAAAAAAAGATGGTAGAGCACTTGTCCGCGAATAAAAAAAAAAGGGGGTAGCGTCAAAAAAAAAAAAAAAAAAAAGATGGTAGAGCACTCGCCCGCGAAAGGCAAAGGTCCCGAGTTCGAGTCTCGGTCGGGCACACAGTTTTAATCTGCCAGGAAGTTTCATATCAGCGCACACTCCGCTGCAGAGTGAAAATCTCATTCTTGGATATTTATTTACATGAATGATTCAGATCCATTGTAGCACCCCTTTCGAATCGAATACGACAACTGAACGTAATTCATTCTCGTTATTGTAAAGTACAGTACGCTTCCTGTTGCCCTTGTTGAGATATACAAATAATAGAGACACGGTATCATTTTATACACAGGAGTGCGTTTGTTAAGCAACAAGGGTACTACGATCCTGTATTGCGCACACAAAACCACACGTTAAAAGGCAGCGTGGGAAAGTACTGTGGTAACGAGCCGCACAGCTGTTTATGCCACAGGCAGACTGCTCGCGCACGCGCCGGCGAACCAACATCCCCACCCCTCCCCCCCCCCCCCCCCCCACCCTTCCACGCCCAACTGAGCTTCGCTGTCACTTCTGTCATTCACTTTTCTTATTCTGACCTGGGTATAGACATTACGAGGGCGCGCTGAAAGGTAATGACTCCAACATTTCTTTTTTAGCTTTTTAAATAAAACAAAATTTATTAACTTTCTACATTTTTATTCTTCATGTCTACACGCCCAGGCGACGAACATATTTCTCCCAACAAGAGATCAGTTCGTTGTTATCGCCACTGTAGAATGTTTACTTGGTTGAAGGATCCACAACTTCATCTCTGTTTGCAATGTTTCAAGGCTATAAAAATGAAGTCCTCGAAGATGTTCAAGTTCTGGAAACTGATAAACAACGGACGGGGCCAAGTCAGGACAGTCGATCCAAGGCATCACATTGCTGAAGATGTCGCAGCACTCAATTGTGACCCAGTGTTGTCATGCTAAAAGAGAGGTTGTTCCATGTGAGGACGAACTCTTCTGCGGTTAGAAACTCAATCACAACATCCTGCTTCTCAGCCACAGACATAGTTACTTCACACACCGCAATGTTATACGGAACAATTCGGAGTCCTCTGCACCGAGCGAGGTGGCGCAGTGGTTAGCACATTGGACTCGCATTCGGGAGGGCGACGGTTCAATCCCGCGTCTGGCCATCCTGATTTAGGTTTTCCGTGATTTCCCTAAATCGCTACAGGCAAATGCCGGGATGGTTCCTTTCAAACGGCACGGCCGACTTCCTTCCCCATCCTTCCCTAATTCGATGAGACCGATGACCTCGCTGTCTGGTCTCTTCCCTCAAACAGCCCAACCCAGTCCGAAGTCCTCTGCCGCTCGGAGTGGCTGCGCGGTCTGAGGGCGCCTTGCCACGGTTTGACCTGTTCCCCCCCTCCCCTCCCCCATCCCCCACCCCGTCGGAGGTTCGAGTCCTCTCTAGGACATGGGTGTGTGTGTTGTCCTTAGTGTGAGTTAGATTAAGTTAGATTAAGTAGTGTGTAAGCCTACGGACCGATGACCTCAGCAGTTTGGGCCTAAAGGAACTTACCACAAATTTCCAAATTTCGGAGTCCTCTAGCGGCAGAGGGTGGCAACTTCCGTCAGAGAAGTGGGGAAGTCGACCGAGTAATAACCATGACATGTATTTCCTCAACCGCTACCGAGAACAGAATAAAAATTTCGATGGCATTAATTTTCTACATCTACATCTACATTTATAATCCCCCAAGCCACCCAACGGCGTGTGGCGAAGGGCACTTTACGTGCCACTGTCATTACTTCATTTTCCTGTTCCAGTCGCGTATGGTTCGCCGGAAGAACGACTGCCAGAAAGCCTCCGTGCGCGCTCGAATCTCTCTAATGTTAACATTCATGATCTCCTTAGGAGGTATAAGAAGGGGGAAGCAATATGTTCGATACTTCATGCAGGAACGCACTCTCTCGAAACCTGGACAGCAAACTACCCCGCGATGCAGAGCGCCTCTCTGGCAGAGTCTGCCACTTGAGTTTGCTAAACATTTCCGGAACGCTACCACGCTTACCAGATAACCCTGTGACGAAACGCGCCGCTCTTCTTTGGATTTTCTCTATCTCCTCTGTCAACCCGACCTGGTACGGATCCCACACTGATGAGCAAAACTCAAATATAAGTCGAACGAGTGTTTTGTAAGCCACCTCCTTTGTTGATGGACTACATTTTCTAAGGACTCTCCCAATGAATCTCAACCTGGCACCCGCCTTACCAACAATTAATTTTATATAGTCATTCCACTTCAAATCGTTCCGTACGCATACCCCCTGGTATTTGACAGAAGTAACTGCTACCAGTGTTTGTTCCGCTAACATATATTCATACAATAAAGGATCCTTGTTTCTATGTTTTCTCAATACATTACATTTGTCTACGTTAAGGGTCAGTTGCCACTCCCTGCACCAAGTGCAGATCTTCCTGCATTTCGCTGCAATTTTTCTAATGCTGCAACTTCTCTGTATACTACAGCATCATCCGCGAAAAGCCGCATGGAACTTCCGACGTTATCTATTACGTCATTTTTATATATTGTGAAAAACAATGGTCCCATAACACTCTCCATTGAGAACAATATGCCGTGTTCTGTTTGCTAAAAACTCTTCAATCCAGTAACACAGCTGGTCTGATATTCCGTAGCCTCTTACTTTATCAGGCGACAGTGAGGAACTGTATCGAACGCCTTCCGGAAGTCAAGGAAAATGGCATCTACCTAGGAGCCTGTATCTAATATTTTCTGGGTCTCATGAGCAAATAAAGCGAGTTGAGACGTACACGATCGCTGTTTCTGGAATCCATGTTGATTCCTACAGAGTAGATTCTGGGTTTCCAGAAATGACATGATACTCGAACAAAAAACATCTTCTAGAATTCTACGACAGATCGATATCAGAGATATAGGCCTATAGTTTTGCGCATCTGCTCGACGACCCTTCTTGAAAACTGGAACTGCCTGTGCTCTTTTCCAATCATTTGGAACCTTCCGTTCCTCTAGAGACTTGCGGTACACGGCTGTTAGAAGGGGGGCAAGTTTGTCTCGTACTCTGTGTAGAATCGAATTGGTATCCCGTCAGGTCCAGTGAACTGTCCTCTGTTGAATGATTTCAGTTGATTTTCTATTCCTTGGACACTTATTTCGATGTCAGCCATTTTTTCGTTCGTTCATTCTGACAATCACTGTTACATTAACAGTGTGGGAGTGATTACCTGTGTAGTCTTCAAGACTCAAAAACAAAGCCTACGACTCCGCAGACCGAGAAACGCCTTCAGTACACTGGATGAATTCGGTACAGATTAAAACTTTGGCAACAAGTAACTGAGTTTTGTAACAGATAATAAGGGAATGAAACCTTAAACTTAAAGCAAAAGAAGTCCAACAAATCATATTAGGATGTAAAACGTAAAAATTCGAACGTCAGACAGCTGTCTAGCCTTTGCAGATACTCTAGCATCTGAGCGAATCATCCTGTTGAAATAAACGGCAGAAAATTCTGGATTGTGAATTTCTTTTAAGACGACGAAATTCGTAACGAGCACTAAAAATGCTCCAAAATTCATAGCACAAGATCGTTAGAATCAACAGAGTGAATGGATTTAGAACTGAGGAGAAATAATGCAGGTAGGTGGTCCAGACAAAGAAAAAAATGAAAATAAAGCCCAGGAAATGATTAGTTCGTTTGTTAGTTTCATGTTCCATGTATCATTTTCCACGATAAATCATAAATGACATGGAATGAAACATTTTACATTCACATCAGAAATTAATTTGTGATTATGGTTACATGCTGAACATTTATAAGTTCTTTTGTTTTATTTTATTTTATTTTTCAAAAAATACAGATATGAGTTTGTAATTCCTATCCGTCGTCCTTTACATGTACCAATAGACTAATAGAATTTACTCTATGGAGTAAAATTAGTTGTCAAGTTTCATTTTGTTTTCCTGTTTTACATTGCTGCCTGTCACATACTGCGAATGTCATCAAAAATTTTTGCTGCAGCATTGTGCACCACCACTGTTTTTGCTAAAGATCATCTTAACGTGGAGTAATGAATGTCATTTTCCTTGTTGTTTTGCAATTATATACATAATTGTTTCTTTTGAATTGTAGTGGATTATTTACAACAAACTTCATGCACCATTCAGAATGCCGAACTTCTTAAACAGACGTCTACAAGATGACAGTGGATGACCACGACGTGTTATTCTTACAGCACGATTTTGAACAATGGTGACATCCTTCCTTCAATATAAGTTACCCCAGAACATAAGTATATATAACATTATTGAATGAAAATATGCAAAATACACTCCTGGAAATGGAAAAAAGAACACATTGACACCGGTGTGTCAGACCCACCATACTTGCTCCGGACACTGCGAGAGGGCTGTACAAGCAATGATCATACGCACGGCACAGCGGACACACCAGGAACCGCGGTGTTGGCCGTCGAATGGCGCTAGCTGCGCAGCATTTGTGCACCGCCGCCGTCAGTGTCAGCCAGTTTGCCGTGGCATACGGAGCTCCATCGCAGTCTTTAACACTGGTAGCATGCCGCGACAGCGTGGACGTGAACTGTATGTGCAGTTGACGGACTTTGAGCGAGGGCGTATAGTGGGCATGCGGGAGGCCGGGTGGACGTACCACCGAATTGCTCAACACGTGGGGCGTGAGGTCTTCACATTACATCGATGTTGTCGCCAGTGGTCGGCGGAAGGTGCACGTGCCCGTCGACCTGGGACCGGACCGCAGCGACGCACGGATGCACGCCAAGACCGTAGGATCCTACGCAGTGCCGTAGGGGACCACACCGCCACTTCCCAGCAAATTAGGGACACTGTTGCTCCTGGGGTATCGGCGAGGACCATTCGCAACCGTCTCCATGAAGCTGGGCTACGGTCCCGCACACCGTTAGGCCGTCTTCCGCTCACGCCCCAACATCGTGCAGCCCGCCTCCAGTGGTGTCGCGACAGGCGTGAATGGAGGGACGAATGGAGACGTGTCGTCTTCAGCGATGAGAGTCGCTTCTGCCTTGGTGCCAATGATGGTCGTATGCGTGTTTGGCGCCGTGCAGGTGAGCGCCACAATCAGGACTGCATACGACCGAGGCACACAGGGCCAACACCCGGCATCATGGTGTGGGGAGCGATCTCCTACACTGGCCGTACACCACTGGTGATCGTCGAGGGGACACTGAATAGTGCACGGTACATCCAAACCGTCATCGAACCCATCGTTCTACCATTCCTAGACCGGCAAGGGAACTTGCTGTTCCAACAGGACAATGCACGTCCGCATGTATCCCGTGCCACCCAACGTGCTCTAGAAGGTGTAAGTCAACTACCCTGGCCAGCAAGATCTCCGGATCTGTCCCCCATTGAGCATGTTTGGGACTGGATGAAGCGTCGTCTCACGCGGTCTGCACGTCCAGCACGAACGCTGGTCCAACTGAGGCGCCAGGTGGAAATGGCATGGCAAGCCGTTCCACAGGACTACATACAGCATCTCTACGATCGTCTCCATGGGAGAATAGCAGCCTACATTGCTGCGAAAGGTGGATATACACTGTACTAGTGCCGACATTGTGCATGCTCTGTTGCCTGTGTCTATGTGCCTGTGGTTCTGTCAGTGTGATCATGTGATGTATCTGACCCCAGGAATGTGTCAATAAAGTTTCCCCTTCCTGGGACAATGAATTCACGGTGTTCTTATTTCAATTTCCAGGAGTGTATGTCAACTTATGGATTTTTCTCTCCACAAGATCTGCAATTATTCTAAGTGTAAATGTGGTTGAACTGCGTTGTTTTAGGAGTTTCAAAGAGTTTAGAGTCCCATCAACTTTGACACTTAAGAATTTTGATGTTTCCATACTTTTTATTATTTCCTCGTCATATTTTACTCTCGTCATTGATGTAGTACTCCTGGATGGGCATAAAGAAATTTAGTGTATCATTTTAAAACTGAGGATGAGTTCATTGGCAGAAATCCTTTTAAGAATATTGTTTACCACTTCTCCTATTTCTTTATCTGTGCTTGGATTAATTACGGTACCAGTGTCATCTGCAAAAAGAATTAATTCTGCTTAGGGTACATTAGGCAGAAGATCATTTACATATATGAATTACAACGATGAATCTAAGATTAAACCTTGAGGATCCCCAAATGTGATTCCTTCCCAATCAGAATTAGGTCCATAGCTTATATTGTTTGAATTATTAAGTTCAGATTTCTGCATTTTTTTGGTTAAATATGACATCCATTAGGTGGCTATACGATCCATCAATTGTTTGTCAATTGAAAAATGACTGTATTCGACGTTGCATATGATCTACAAGTTCATCAAGGTACTGTTGGTCCAAAATGTCCCATTCCTCAACGGCGATTAGGCGTAGATCCCTAAGAGTGGTTCGTTGGTCACGCCGCCCATATACAGCCCTTTTCAGTGTTCGACAGGGTTCATGTCTGGAGAACATGCTGGCGACTCTAGTCGAGCGATGTCGTTATCCTGAAGGAAGTCATTCACAAGATGAGCACGATGCGGGCGCGAATTGTCGTCCATAAATACGAATGCCTCGCCGATATGCTGCCGATAAGGCTGCACTTTCTGTCGGAGGATGGACATTCACGTATCGTACAGCCATTATGGCGACTTCCATGACCACCAGCGTCGTACATCGGCCCCACATAATGCCACCCCAAAACAGCAGTGTACCTGCCCCTTGTTGCACTCGCTGAATAGTGTGTCTAAGGCTTGCTACCTGGCCGGGTTGACTCCAAACACGTTTCCGACGGTTGCGTTTGAAGTCATATGCAACACACATCGGTGAAGAAAATATGAGGCCAACCCTGAGTGGTCCCTTAGGAATGTTGTTGGGCCCACCTGCACCGAGCTGCATGGTGTCTTGGTTGCAAAGGTGGACGTTGGGAGTGAAGTTGCACATCATTCAGCCTATTGCTCATAGTTTTAGTTGTATCACGATGTCCTGTGGCTGCACGAAAAGCATTAATCAACGTGCTGGCGTTGCTTCCAGGGATCCCCCGAGCCATAATCTGTAGTTAGCGGTGCTCCACTGCAGTAGCATCCCTTCGGAGGCCTGAGTGAGACATGTCATCGACAGTTCCTGCCTCTCTGTATCTCCTCCATGCCCGAACATCATTTCTTTGTTTCACTCCGAGACTCCTGGACACTTCCCTTGCTGAGAGCCCTTCCTAGCACAAAGTAACAATGCGGACGCGATCGAACTGCGGTATTGACCGTCTAGGCATGGTTGAAGTACAGAAAACACGAGCCGTGTACGTCCTTCCTGGACTGATCGGCTGTAGGACCCCCTCCGTCTAATAGGCGCTGCTCGTGCATAGTTGTTTACATCTTTGGGCGGGTTTAGTGACATCTCTGGTAAAGGGACTTTGTCTGTGATACACTATCCACATTCAACGTCTGTCTTCAGGAGTTCTGGGAACCGGGGTTTAGCAAACCTTTTTTTGATGTGTGCACAGTAAAAAATAGCTCTCAACAGCAACGAAAGTCCAGTACTCCAACACTATCGAAAAACTGGAGATCGGGAGAATGTTTAATCCACAACAAAAAAGGACAATCTAAAAAATTGCTAACAAAATAACGGAAGGTACTACTGAAGTTACAGTGCAAGAAAAGTTGGGAGTGCATCGATGAGAAAAAGTAGTGAAGAAACACATTCCTGAATAGAAAAACAATCACGTGACATCAGAATAAATAAAAATCTGTTTTATGGTCACTTGGTTCGACCAAACCCTGAAATACTGACAGAAAAAACATTTGATCATTTCGAAAGCATATTAATTAGCTAATGGAAGCGGAAAATAGCTTACCAGAAACTAAAGTTACGAAGCAAAATATTCTAAACCGGCAATCTTTCCCAAATAAGATTAACAGGATCAAGCGTTTTCTGGAAAAAGAAAGTGTATCACTGTGCGGATTTAAATGATTCTTCGTATTTACAAAATGACTGAAAGGTACAATACCAATTTGAGGAAATTTAACTACAACGTAGTAAGACAGGTGATAGAATAGAAAATAGGAAGAGTTACGTGGTAGCATCCTGGGAATATACATCGAGTCTACACGATATATCTTCGTTTTTAGACTAATTCCAGAACTTGTAATCTGCTCCAAAATACTGCTGGCTGGGAAAGACTTTGTTTTGTGTCAAAACAAGACAGAGTTATTAGTTTACTCATAGACAAACCGTTACAGATACACAGAAAAAGTCACTCTATAGGTAGCCATTGTTTCTAAATCCTTTTGAACGTTGTTACTGTCGTCAACCTTCGGTCTCGCTCTACGCTGGCGTTAGGTACATACAAAAATACATTGTTGTACGACACATAGCTTAAGAGTTATGACGTGAAATACTGAGGTGTATGAGAAGTGTCACATCATGCATATCGTTTTAATTTATTCCTCCTTTGCTACTAACACTAATCGCAACACATTTCGCAGACGGCATACACATACTCTGTTAAATACTCCCAGATTCGTAGTTAAGGAGATATGACGCCAGAAACGTTGAGACGCGTAAGGAATATCGCAACATACATGACATTTTAATTTATTACTCGTATACTACTAACTCTATTCACAACGCATTACGAAGACAGTAAGCACATATTCTATTGGACGTAGCGGCAAAGTTATATCATTGTACAGCACATAGCTCAGAAGATATGATGTTATAAGCGTTAGGCTGCGTGAAAATGACACAGCAGGGCGAAATTCGCTTGATGTACAATTGAAATGTGTGTAAAAATACGCATAAAATTTGTTGAATATGTGTGAAATATATGTGACATGAGCATGTGCGAGCCAAGCCACGAGTGAAGAGCTCTTCTACACCCGTGGAACGATTTTAATCGAGTTTGGTATACATAATTGTTCCAATCTGGAAAGAAATACTGCAGGAGTAAGAACCGTGAGTTTGATAACGTACAAAGAGGGAGAGAGACGAGGGTATGGACAGACAGAGAGGGGGAAGGGGGAGATAAGCATTGACATTAGGAGGAGGAGGAGGTGGAGGAGGAGCAGGAGGTGGACAAAGGTTGGGATGGGGAAATGTACAGAGAGAGGGGCTAGAAGGCGATTGACAGAGAGAAGAAAGAGGAGGAGTTGGGCAGAGACAAGTGGTGGAAGAGACAGGCAGAGAGATGTGGGAGGGAGGATGCGAACAGACAGAGGGGGACGAAGAAATTGTCACAGAAAGTGAAGAGAAGGAGATGGGCTGTGAAAAGGGAGAAGAGGAGGTAACACAGAAAAGGAAGGGCAGGAGATTAACAGGAAGGGAGAGACAGTGATATAATTACACGGGGGAGGACGAGATGAACTATTAGAAGATTGGAATAAATAAATACTGACGAAAAGCCGAGTCTCAGCTAGTACTTGTGTAGAAATATAATTCCACATGGATATTATTATCATCAGTACAAGAGAAGCACAGGTCCGAAAGTGGCATAATCAGTTGTTTTAACCCATAATGATTGTTTCCTTCTGAATTTAAAAGAAAAATAGACAGACAGACAGGAGACATAGACATGACATGGCATTTATACTCATGGGTGGAATAATGGAGACTACCACCCATGTGTACACAAGGATTCGAATGGGTCGCACAGTAATATCGAAGTCACATTGCATATCGGCGAATACGTGGCATGGGATATCTGCCACTGCCTGGTCGAATTCATTAGGTACGTGATACTTTGCAAACAAGGGACACTCTCAAATATTTCCCAAAAATACATTGCAGAATCTGCTAGAATTCCCATTTCCATAAAATCTGAATGCGTTATTAGTTCTACGAGAAAACAGACGGCCCGCAAAACGGGTCGGATCTTTCTGGCTTGCTAGCTGACATTTCTTTTACAGTTCTCAGCTTTAGAACTGGTTTGATTTTGCCCTCCATTTTTCCTATGTTGAGCTAACATTTCCATCTGTTACACCGTACATTGCCTATAACGTATTACGTTTGCTCTAGTCTAAGGGTGCCACCGTTACTTTTCCCCTCTGCTGCTCGTTCCTGCGACTGGTTGTCCAACTGTAAATTACGTAGTAGATACTCTATTAATGTGTCTCTTCTTCAGACTTCTTTACCCATATGTTCTTCATTTTGTACTTTCCCTGGCCATTTAATTTTTAACATTCTTCAATAGCACCACCTTGGAAAAGATTCCTACGATTTGTCCTTCGGGTTTTCGGTGACCGTCATTTTATTTTCACAAAGTGCTCCGCTCCAGACGTACACTTTCTGGGACTTCTGTCTCAATGTCTTATCAGTGCTATCAGTAGAGGTCTCTTAAGAAATCTTTCTTTGGCTACGATAATCTTCTTCTGATGTATTCCTCACTTCGTTCACGCTACATGATCTTCCTTCCTAGATTGCACATTGCTTTCATTTTTTCCACTTTTGCTCTTAACAGAGCCATCGTTCTGCTTTCTACTACTCTTCATCAGCTTCGCCTTTGCCGGCCGAAGTGGCCGTGCGGTTCTAGGGGCTGCAGTCTGGAACCGCGAGACCGCTACGGTCGCAGGTTTGAATCCTGCTTCGGGCATGGATGTGTGTGATGTCCTTAGGTTGGTTAGGTTTAACTAGTTCTAAGTTCTAGGGGACTAATGACCTCAGAAGTCCCATAGTGCTCAGAGCCATTTGAACCATTTAGAGCCAGCTTCGCCCTTATTTTGTTTCTCCTTAAGCATGCGCAGTCCGTGGTTTCTGTACGGTGGAAAGCTGTGGTACCTGCCGATCGTAACTATCGTGCCAAGCCCCTCTAGAAAGCTTACGGCCTGTATCTCCTTTCCTTTTTATAATCAAGTACTAAATAATACCAAAACCAAACAACAAGATAAGTTATATAGGTTGCACATTTAACCACCCATTTCATTCGAGACGACATTTCATCACAACAAGCTGTGCTACAAAGGACCTTTATGGTGGACGTGTTAGTTTCTCTGCATGCTTTATATTTTTCGTGTTCTGAATTCCCATATTGAGAGGTTTAATGTTTCTCGTGTGTGTTCAGTCCACGCCGTTAACAAATACACTCGATGGAACAGTGTAGTGTAGTGACGTCACGGACCCTGTTCAATGACTAACAAAAGCATACGCAGCAAGCCGGAAGTTGTTGCGGAGATAAAATCAAGGGTATGTTGGTTTCCGAATGTATACTTGTGTATTACGAAAATACGCAGTTTTAGTGATACATAACATTAAAGATCTGTTCTAAACGCGTCGTTGCTAGTACGATTTCTTCTACTAAAATGTCAGGAAATGTGATGTGGTGGCTAACCAAACTATAGTACATTGCTCTATTGAAATGAAGAATACGTTCTTTCCTGAATTAGCACTGATTTTGTTTTGATTGGGTATAAATCGGGGTTTGTCACACCAACATCCTGAAGTTTCACCCTAACTACAAGTTCGATGTTTTTGCCTAGTAAATTGCACATAATTTTCAGACATACGCTATGCTATAGTTATTCGCTAGAAAATAAAACAAGAACTCGGGCATAATACATTCATAAAAATAAAATTAGTGATAACGCACTGTATCCCCCAGAAGCAGACAGCAGCCCCGGAAATTCTTAGCAACTAAAGGCAACGGGACAGGTTTGGCGCATGTATTTCCGATAGTCATTAGTGAAACTCTCGCTAGATGCCGCCTCTTATGTTGCTGTTTTCTATTGCACTCTAGCGAGACTTTTCCAAAATTATCATGCATTTCTACAGCTAGTAAAATAACAGATTCAAAAACTTGTCTCTAGCGCTATCAAAACATTAATACCAAACGTCGGTTAATGGTGCGTGAAAATATAATACATATACAGGGAGGGATTTCTTAGCGAAGGTTCAGTTGGTTTCTCCGTTGTAAGCAAGGAAGCTTGAAAATTATGGGGTGGTTGGTAGAATTTCCTAAGGCTGAGCGAACGAAATCTTTCTGAGGTCGGTAAGAGCTGTAGTGCGCAGAAGCCACGTCGCCAAACCTCTTTTACAAGAACTAATCGCTAATTTAAGACACAGCCTTAAGCCTATCTGCTACCTGTTCGAAAAACATCAATCGATATTAACAGTTCAGCCGGCCGTGGTGGCCGAGCGGTTCTAGCCGCTACAGTCTGGAACCGCGTGACCGCTACGGTGGCAGGTTCGAATCCTGCGTCGGGCATGGGTGTGTGTGATGTCCTTAGGTAAGTTAGGTTTAAGTAGTTCTAAGTTCTATGGGACTGATGGCCTCAGAAGTTAAGTCCCATAGTGCTCAGAGCCATTTGAACCATTTGATATTAACAGTTCCAAAAACGTTTACTGCCATTCTTTAACTTCGTGTGGGAAATATTCTGAATGTGTCCTGACAACTGAAATTCGGTAATACATTCTTAAGAAATATATTTCCATTTGTCTTTTATGGTGGTTTCATCTTTAGCTACGAGCTCGCTTGTTCTTAAGGGGATAGGCCTCTCCAAGAGCATGGAAAATACGTGATGATCTTAATTTGTTTTTATCTGGTAAAATAAAAAGTAATGCTTAATCTGATGCTATAGTTTTATTGCTTAGGCTTTTGTCTTTACGAAACCATTTTTGTGTCCGCATCGGACGCTAACTGTAATTACTGAGTCAAGAGGAAGGAGCACTTGCAGCCGGAACATAGATAATCGGTGAAATTCCCGGAAACCACCTACTGGACCTTTAAAATAATTAATTTGTTTAAGTCATATCCAATATACTTTCTATCGACATACATAGGGTCATTTTTTCTATGAAAATGGTGACATGTTGTAACGAATGTCATGTTTTTCGCCAAAAACATTGACAAAAAAGAGCGCGTTGAAAATAACCTTTCAATACACCGCAAAAATTCTGATAGAGAATTCAATTTAGAATGCCGGCATCAAATTATGATGAGAATTGTATGTACAGTTCTCAATTTATGTTTTCTGTCAATCTGAAAAATACGGGTTCGAGGAAAACGGCTTTAAAGTTTTAGGTACATTGTTTTTACTGTTAAATTAAAGACACCTCTAAGCAACGATCGCTGGAGTGAACAGAAAACTTTATAGATCCAAAAGGGCGTCCTCCTCCATCTTCTTCGTGGTCATGGTGGTCCTGCGGGCCTCTTTGGCAGCTTCTGTCGTAATCTGTTCTGCTCGCTTGGTATGCTTTTCTCACGCTTTTGTGCAGAACTTATAGCAGGCTGGTGTAACCGCAAGTTCGAACACGTTCGTGATTTTCATAAAGCCTTTAGACTGTTACAGAAATAGCGAGCTGCAACATTGGACGAGGTGTCAACTGCTTTTTTTTTTTTTTTTTTCCTCGCTGTGAATGGTTTACGGAGACTCCTAATCGCAAATCACACTATAACATGGTAACGGAGTTTTTGATGAACGTGAGCTGAATGCTTCAATAAAGTAAAACTGCCAGAGAACATATTAAGCAAAAATGAATCGATTTTTTTAAAGTTTTCAAAGAGAACTATCCCCTTAAGCCATATTACACGTTAAGTTCATTGTCAGTTCCTTCCAACGGGTCTCTTAAGTATTTTTACATGTGGTTAGAAGAAGTATGCTGCCTGCTGACTTATTCATCAACAATGTCTAAGACAATATCCTACGCTGACCGCAATGGCCGAGCGGTCTTAGGTGCTTCAGTCTAAAACCGCGCGACCGCTACGTTCGCTGGTTCGAATCCTGCCTCGGGCATGGATGTGTGTGATGTCCTTAGGTTAGTTAAGTTTAAGTAGTTCTTAGTTCTAGGGGACTAATGACCTCAGATGTTAAGTCCTATAGTGCTCAGAGCCATATGAACCATTTCAACCAATATCCTGCATTTCTACAACCATATTTATTACTATGGCTAAATAAACACTACCGCTACTTATATCAGTTTCACAATAACAGATATCAGTAGCTGAAGATGTTTCCCAATTTGAATGTGCAGAAATATTATTACCTGGCATTGTCCGGGTATGTACTTACTCCAGTCTTCTATTAGTCAATCTCCTCCTTCCCTCTCCCTCTATCATCTCCCTCTTCATCATCTCTCAGTCCATCTCCTCTATTCCTCTGTCTGTTCACCTATTACAACCCTCCCTCCTCCCAGTCCCGGCCAATCTCCTTCTGTCCCACTCACTGTCCATCTCCTCCTCACCCTTCTCTCTATCCATCTGTTCATCCCCCCTCCCCACCTCCCACACCACATCTGCCGATTTGCTTTAGCCTCCTCTGTCTATCTGCTCCTTCCCCCTCTATCCACCTCCTCCTCTTCCTTCTAATTCCGTCTTCTCCTAGCGCTCTTTCTGTCCATCTCCTCGACCCCATCCCCCACTTTATCTCTCTCTGTTCATTTCCCCCTCCCTTTCTCTGTTTACCAACTTCACCCCCTATCCGCGACCATCTGCCCCTTCCCCCCACGCTGTCTGTCCATCTCCTCTTCCACCTTTTTCGCTCCTCTTCAGTATACTCACCCCAACATGGGACTGTTGGTTCTCACTCTCACATTATTTCTTTTTAAATGGTAAACATTATGTGTACCAAATTGCAATGAAATCGTTCCAGAGCTTAGGACGAGCTTTTCATCCGTGGCTTTGCCGGCATACACACATGTCAAATGTACTTCATATACACTTAACATATTCCACACATAGCTGAACACGTATTTCATCTGTATCTCTGACGAATTTCACCTTGCAGTTTCATTTTTACGCAACTCAATGTTTATGCTGTCGTATCTCCTGAATAATGTGTTATACAATTATATAATTTTGCTGCTACATTAAATGGTATACGTGAATACTATTTGCAAAAATGTCGCAAATACACTTAGGAGTAAATAAGTAATGAATCAAAATGTTACGCTTCATGAGGCAGTTTTACTGCATGAATAGCGAAAATGTTGTAATGGACTAAAATTTTTCCTTTCATCGTTTTGTGAGGGGTTGTCAGCGTAGGTAGAAAACTCTTTCGTTCCCATTCCTTTGACAGGTAGCTTCTTAGCCGGACAACAATTCTTTCAACACAGTAAAGGGTATGTGTATATGTGTACCAAGTTTGATTGAAACTGGTCCAGTGGTTTAGGAGCAGGTGTGGAACATATATACATACATATATGTACATCCATCTTTTAATACACTACTGGCCATTAAAATTGCTACACCAAGAAGAAATGCAGATGATAAACGGGTACTCGTTGTACAAATATATTACACTAGAACTGACATGTGATTAAATTTACGCCGACCGCGGTGGCCACGCGGTACTTGGCGCTGCAATCCGGAACCGCGCGACTGCTACGGTCGCAGGTTCGAATCCTGCCTCGGGCATGGATGTGTGTGATGTCCTTAGGTTAGTTAGGTTTAACTAGTTCTAAGTTCTAGGGGACTAATGATCTCAGCAGTTGAGTCCCATAGTGCTCAGAGCCATTTTTTTGCGAGCAAGAGGTGATCGAGACGTGTAACCTATAGCACCCCATATCATCACACCCGGTGATACGCCAGTATGGCGATGAAGAATACACGCTTCCAATGTACGTTCACCGCGATGTCGCCTGACCATCATGATGCTGTAAACAGAACCTCGATTCATCCGAAAAAATGCCGTTTTGCCATTCGTGCACCCAGGTTCGTCGTTGAGTACACCATCGCAGGCGCAGCGTCAAGGGTAACCGCAGCCATGGTCTCCGAGCTGATAGTCCATGCTGCTGCAAACGTCGTCGAAGTGTTCGTGCAGATGGTTGTTGTCTTGCAAACGTCCCCATCTTATTGACTCAGGGATCGAGACGTGGCTGCACGATCCGTTACAGCCATGCGGATAAGATGCCTATCATCACGACTGCTAGTGATACGAGGCCGTTGGGATCCAGCACGGCGTTCCGTATTACCCTCATGAACCCACCGATTCCATATTCTGCTAACAGTCATTGGATCTCGACCAACGCGAGCAGCAATGTCGCAATACGATAAA
The DNA here is from genome assembly GCF_023864345.2 of Schistocerca serialis cubense. Classification (NCBI taxonomy): domain Eukaryota; kingdom Metazoa; phylum Arthropoda; class Insecta; order Orthoptera; family Acrididae; genus Schistocerca; species Schistocerca serialis. The sequence goes on along the minus strand of NC_064644.1, from coordinate 463,690,486 downwards.
CCATAATCGCGGTAGGCTACAATCCGACCTTTATCAAAGTCGGAAACGTAATGGTACGCATTTCTCCTCCTTACACGAGGCATCACAACAACGTTTCACCAGGCAACGACGGTCAACTGCTGTTTGTGTATGAGAAATCGGTTGGAAACTTTCCTCATGTCAGCACGTTGTAGGTGTCGTCACTGGCGCCAACCTTGTGTGAATGCTCTGGAAATCTAATCATTTTCATGTCACAGTATCTTCTTCCTGTCGGTCAAATTTCGCGTCTGTAGCACGTCATCTTCATGGTGTAGCAATTTTAATGGCCAGTAGTGTATGTATAGATTACGATGGCAGATACTGCTGCACATTGCCTACAAAATAGCACACATAATCCCCATATGTTACTTTAATTGTAAATCAGTCCTCCCGATGATGAAGGTCCAGTTCTCGAAAATGTGTAGTTGATAGTTAAACGACTGGCTCTATGCTGAGTGTACTTCAGTTGTGTAAGAGTGCTTCACGCAGCAGGTTTCGGTGTCGTTACCGTCGGAGAAGAAAGTGACTCTGAGGAGGGAAACTGGTTGCCGGCTGCCACAGAGGCGTGAGGGCTTGGGATGGCGCGGGCCACTAGATGGCTGCCGTGATCATGGCTTTGTCTGGCGCTCGCGAGACAATGCTCGCCGGAGATTGCGTCCATGCGGCCGGCCCAAGAGGCGCCGCGCTGTCCTGATTACGAAGAGGCGGCAGCAGCGGCAGAGGAGTCTGCCGATAGCTGGACGGCCGGCGCGTATCGCGGGCCGCACACTCGCCTCCTGCTGCTGCTGTCGCACAGTGGCTGGGTCGTCTCCCTCTGTCTCTGTTTACACGGGAGCGGCGGCGCTATAGGCTCACCACAGCGGCGTCCCCTTTGTAGAGCCTGGTGGAAAAAAAAAAGAATGGAGTTCCGCATATTGTGACAGCAGTTCCACTCAAGTACAGGACGATCTCAGTCGTGATTAAACTTCAAATTTACTATACAGAAATATATTGTCAACAGAGTCTGTCGATTAATGAGGTTCTTTTTCCATAACAGGTGCCACAGACACAAATTTAATGAAAGCAAGTTCCACTTTGTACCTTGGTTGATTATAACAACAGTGCGGTAGCGTTCTCGCTTCCCACGCCCGGGTTCCCGGGTTCGATTCCCGGCGGGGTCAGGGATTTTCTCTGCCTCGTGATGGCTGGGTGTTGTGTGCTGTCCTTAGGTTAGTTAGGTTTAAGTAGTTCTAAGTTCTAGGGGACTTATGACCACAGCAGTTGAGTCCCATAGTGCTCAGAGCCATTTGATTTGATTTGATTATAACAACACTTATTAATTCACACAATCAGTCGATTTCAGTGATGTGTCACTACCAGGTGCCTACACATAAAATGCGTATGTGGTTGTATGTAAAGGACACCGGGAGCGAGAAGCTATCAATACCTTCACTGTAAAATAACAATGGTAGTGTTACTGACGACAGTGGCAGGAGAGCTTCTGTGAAGTTTGGAAAGTAGGAGACGAGGTACTGGCGGAAGTAAAGCTGTGAGGACGGGGCGTGACTCGTGCTTGGGTAGCTCAGTTGGTAGAACACTTGCCCCCGAAAGGCAAAGGACCCGAAAAATTGTTCAAATGGCTCTGAGCACTATGGGACTTAACATCTGAGGTCATCAGTCCCCTAGAACTTAGAAATACTTAAACCTCACTAAACTAAGGACATCACACACATCCATGCCTGAGGCAGGATTCGGACCTGCGACCGCAGCGATCGCGCGTTTCCAGACTGAAGAGCCTAGAACTGCTCGGCCATACTGGCCGGCGCAAAGGTCCCGAGTTCGAGTCTCGGTCCGGCACACAGTTTTAATCTGCCAGGAAGTTTCATCCTGGAATATTCCCGCTTCAGCCTTCGTAGTTCAATGAAATTCCGATGAGTGGCAACGTTATATGTAGTCTTCAAAATGGCGTTGAGCTTCTTTTGGCGGAAAACCAGAGCATCGCAGATATTCACAGACGCTTGCAGAATGTCTACAGAGATCTGGCAGAACAAGAAAAGCGAGGCGTATGTCATCTCAATAATGTCACGCAAACGTGTCAGATTTCCCGCTCTAACTCTTACGACGTTGGAACTTGCGGACATTCTCATTCGAAATAATCGACGGATCGCAATCTAACACCTCACTCCGCAACCGGACGTCTCAGCTGGTATTGCTGACACACTCGTTCACCAGTTGGGGTTCTCAAATGTGTATTCCCGCTGGCTTCCTCGCCCCATAACAGGACACCATAAAGGCCAACGATGGACCACCTGCGCGGAACTGCTTGCGCGTTACGAGCCTGATCATGACAATTTTCTGTCGAATATCGTCGCAGCAACACGTTGGCTCCGACGTCGCCCAGTAGAGTGGTACCATTCGGGCATACGAGCTATCCCAGTAAGGCTGCGTAAGGCCGTCGCGTTAAACGGAGATTATGTTGAAAAATAGCCAAGAAAATGGGGTGTACAGGGTCATTACAAATGATTGAAGCGATTTCACAGCTCTACAATAACTTTATTACTTGAGATATTTTCCCAATGCTTTGCACATACATACAAAAACTCAAAAAGTTTTTTTAGGCATCCACATATGTTCGATATGTGCCCCTTTAGTGGTTCGGCAGACATCAAGCCGATAATCAAGTTCCTCTCACACTCGGCGCAGCATGTTCGAAAGCATCGTTGATGCGAGCTCGCAGTTCTGGCACGTTTCTTGGTAGAGGAGGTTTAAACACTGAATCTTTCACATAACCCCACAGAAACAAATTCCGTGGGGTTAAGTCAGGAGAGCGTGGAGGCCATGACATGAATTGCTGATCATGATCTCCACCACGACCGATCCATCGGTTTTCCAATCTCCTGTTTAAGAAATGCCGAACATCATGATGGAAGTGCGGTGGAGCACCATCCTGTTGAAAGATGAAGTCGGTGCTGTCGGCCTCCAGTTGTGGCATGAGCCAATTTTCCAGCATGTCCAGATACACGTGTCCTGTAACGTTTTTTTCGCAGCAGAAAAAGGGGCTGTAAACTTTAAACCGTGAGATTGCACAAAACACGTTAACTTTTGGTGAATTGCGAATTTGCTGCACGAATGCGTGAGGATTATCTACCTCCCAGATTCGCACATCGTGTCTGTTCACTTCACAATTAAGAAAAAATGTTGCTTCATCACTGAAAACAAGTTTCGCACTGATCGCATCCTCTTCCATGAGCTGTTGCAACCGCGCCGAAAATTCAAAGCGTTTGACTTTGTCATCGGGTGTCAGGGCTTGTAGCAATTGTAAACAGTAAGGCTTCTGCTTTAGCCTTTTCCGTAAGATTTTCCAAACCGTCGGCTGTGGTACGTTTAGCTCCCTGCTTGCTTTATTCGTCGACTTCCGCGGTCTACGCGTGAAACTTGCCCGTACGCGTTCAACCGTATCTTCGCTCACTGTAGACCGACCCGTTGATTTCCCCTTACAGAGGCATCCAGAAGCTTTAAACTGTGCATACCATCGCTGAATGGAGTTAGCAGTTGGTGGATCTTTGTTGAACTTCGTCCTGAAGTGTCGTTGCACTGTTATGACTGACTGATGTGAGTGCATTTCAAGCACGACATACGCTTTCTCGGCTCCTGTCGCCATTTTGTCTCACTGCGCTCTCGAGCGCTCTGGCGGCAGAAACCCGAAGTGCGGCTTCAGACGAACAAAACTTTGAGTTTTTCTACGTATCTGTAGTGTGTCGTGACCATATGTCAATGAATGGAGCTACAGTGAATTTATGAAATCGCTTCAATCATTTGTAATAGCACTGTATTATGGTGTACTGGAATCCTGGATAAAGCCAGCCAGTCTTCGGAAAAAAATGTGTTATATTATTTTTTTAAAGCGCATCGTCCCACCACGACAAATGATCCGTACCTAAAGAAAAGAAAATTGTACAGGTCACATCGATACTCAAGAAAGAAAATAAAATAATACTCTAAATTACAGAGGCATATTCACTAATGTTGATTTGTATCACGATTTTGGAACATATACTGCGTTAGAACATTATTAATTGCTATGAAGAAAAAGATTTAGTGACAAATAGTCAACACGGATTCAGAAAATATCGCTTTTCTGAAACACAACTATTCTCATCACGAATCGCTGCTATCGTCAGAAGATCTCAACTGTTTCCACATTTTTAGATCTCCTGAAGGTTTCTTATACCGTTCTTCATAAGTGACTGCCACTCAAATTCCGTGCCTTTGGGGTATCGTCTCAGTTGCGCGACTGAACTGCTGATTTCTTGTGTGAAAGGTCACTGTTCATAGTTCCTGACGGGAAGTCATAGAATTAAATAGGAGTCACATCTGGCGTTCCCCAAGGAATTGTTATAAGCCTTCTGCTCGTTCCTATATACACTGTTTATCAGACAATCTGAGTAGCCATTTTAGAGCGTCTACAGATGGTGCTGCCTCTTATAGTCTTGTGAAGTCTTCGGATGATAAAAACTGTTTGAAAACTGAGCTATAAATGAATTTTACAAGCTATACGTATGGTGTAAAAAGTGGCAATTGATTCTAAATCAGGAAAAGTCTGCAGTCATCCACACGAGTACTGAGAACAACCTGTTACATTTCAGTTACACGGTATATTACGCAAATCTAAAGGCTATGAATCCAGAGAAATACTTAGGGGATACTACTACGAATAACTTAACTTGGGACGGCCACATAAATATGCTATGGGGAAACTTGGAAAATGCTACATGTCTACTAAATGGACTGCCTGCTTTACGGTTGTCCGTCCTCTTGCCGAGTATTACTACGCAGTGTGGTACCTGCATCGGCGATTGACGGATGATATCGAAAAAGTTCAGAGAAATCAACTCGTTTGGTATTGTAGCGAAATGGAGAGGAGAGAGCGCCACGGATATTGTACGTGAATTGGTGTGGCAGTCATTAAAACAAAGGAGTTTTTCATTGCGGCAGGTATTCTAATCAAATTTCAGTTACCAACTTTCCCCTCCGAATGTGAAAATATCTTGTTGGCACCCACCATATAGAGAGAAATGATCATCGTAATAAAGTAAGAGGAATCATAGCACGGACGGAAAGCTGTTCCTGCGCACTGTTCGAAACGGTAGAAAAATAGCTTCATGGTGGTCCGATAAAATTTTGGCATGCGGACATATTCACGCTTTTTTAAGCAGAGAGAGAAGTGGCAGTGTAAAAGAAACTTAAAAGCCAAAAATATTGAGAGACACTAGACAGTGACTGTATTATAGAAAGAGCGAAGGAGACAATGGCACTTTGAGAGAAAGAGAGGGACACGGTGGCAGTTCATAGTGACAGAACAGTGATAGCAAAAAAGTGAAGGACACAGTGCCTGGGGGAGGAGTAAAGAGAAGAGAAAGTGGAAGTGTGTGACAGCTAGTGATAATAAGAGAGTATTGGGCACTGACAGCGAGCAAGAGGGAGATAGTGACAGAGAGACGAGACTGAAAGAGCAGGACAGAAGTAAGGGAACTGTGGCTGTGACACAGGAGATAATGATAGAGACACACAAAGAAAGAATTATAAGGAAATGGGCTGAATGAGTGAGTGAGAAAGCGGAACTGGGAGTGGATGAATATGAGCGACTTACATCGATGGATTTATGGGTGTAAGTGAGTCACAGAGCGCGTGGAAGCTTGAGGTGAGTTGCATGTTAAATAAAGGGTAAATATGTTCGCATGCCAAAATAATTGGAAATTTTTGAAGGTTCTGAGGAAGATACAACGAGGCAGCCGATACCCCACTATTGACTCAGGAACAGGAACATATTCGCATTTTTGTGCTTAAATAGGAGCGTTTTTCCGCTTGGATTCTCTTCATGAATTTCTTGGTAAGCCTGAAACACCTGTTCCGTCGGCTGACGAAGATCGTTGCTTACCAAACGCATCCAAGACATGTTTTGTGGCTAATGGATCACTGGACTAGAATGACCAATCAAGGCGCTTGTGGCATGAAGTGCTACTTATGATCTCCCATTATTCTCCTGGAGAACGCCACTTGGTACTCCTGTCACAAAGAGTATGAGAATAGGGTTTAACATTCATATCACACATTGGCTAGCACTCAGTCTCCATTCAACAATTTCCATATCAGTCCTTTTTCATATACTGTAGTGTACGACTCAATGATTCCAGTAGCTGGGAAGGTATAGACCTCCTGAATCGCTGTTTCTTCTGACCTTTCATGAGGTCGTATTCAGACAGTTTGGTGTTGCTCTGACTGCTAAAATCTGAAAAGAGATTCATCGCTCAGCGGCACTCAACGTCCCACTTGACTATGGTCTGCACCATTGAAGTCCCATTGTCTGTCGTATCGTCACAGCGCCAAAATGGTAGGTGAGGAATGTCAGTTTAACATCTCATCCCAACCTTCGGCAACCATTTCTGACGATTCCTGATATCACACTGTCTGGAACTAATGCCCGGAATTCAGCTGTTGCCATCCGTCTGCCAGAACCAGTGTAGCAATCCAACGGTGTTCATGTGACGTAGTCCTTCTTGAAGAACCCATGGCTACCCTTCTTGTACACTCTTGCGGGGAGCCTATAGCGTCACCACCCACTCTGAAATCATTCTCCTATAGTCAAATGTATAAGCGATCAATCAATACGATACTCGCACGTACCTGACGCCATTTAACCCTCCTCAAAGCCCGAAGGATGTTAATAAACACTACATGCACGTCATCTATGCAAGCTGCTTCAGCAGAATAATGCAATACCCTACATTTCAATTTACACCACCAGCACCTTAAGGAATATATGGATCCCTGACTGACCTCTCCAGTCCCTCCATCTGTCACGAATAAATCATGTCATGGATGCGATCTCTACCAGAATAGTTCCGGTAAAGTTACACACACCCAATACCCGTTATGTACTAAAACCTTTTTCATGTGAAGGAAATGATTTCTTCTGTAATTAAAATATGATCGGAAAAATGGAGATCCCGCTACCGCGGGAATTCTGGAGTATCAGTTTGGCAGCGCTTCGTAAAACTGTATATAATATATCAGCTCGCATTCATTCAGCTTATATCGCTGGCTATAATAATTTCGGAAGCCTGGCAACGAGAAGTTGTCAGCTAGCATCGCTGGCTTCAATATTTTATTGCTATCTCTGAAATGTAGATAACTAGCCACAGGAAACCTACGAACAACCACGCTGGTTATGAATATTGTCTAGATAGAGAAATGCCACTGGCCCGCGTTTACGCCGTTATGGTTGCGATGGTTTGATCCAGTTTGCTTTTGAATCTGATGTTAAAACCTTATTTTTAAATTTGTATAAGAGCCCTCTGTAGGTTAAATATGAGGTAAGCGATCTCTACCAGAATAGTTCCGGTAAAGTTAGACACACCCAATACCCGTTATGTACTCGCATCTTTCTCATATGAAGGAATTGATTGCTTCTGTAATTAAAATAAGATCGCATAAGATGGAGATCCCGCTACCGCGGGAATTCTGGAGTATCAGTTTGGCAGTCCTGGCAAAACTCTACCATCTGGTGAGCAAGCTGTATGAAACAGGCGAAATACCCTCAGACTTCAAGAAGATTATAATAATTCCAATCCCAAAGAAAGCAGGTGTTGACAGATGTGAAAATTACCGAACAGTCAGTTTAATAAGCCACAGCTGCAAAATACTAACACAAATTCTTTACAGACGAATGGAAAAACTAGTAGAAGCCGACCTCGGGGAAGATCAGTTTGGATTCCGTAGAAATACTGGAACACCTGATGCAATACTGACCTTACGACTTATCTTTGAAGAAAGATTAAGGAAAGGCAAACCTACGTTTCTAGCATTTGTAGACTTAGAGAAAGCTTTTGACAATGTTGATTGGAATACTCTCTTTCAAATTCTGAAGGTGGCAGGGGTAAAATACAGGGAGCGAAAGGCTATTTACATTTTGTACAGAAACCAGATGGCAGTTATAAGAGTCGAGGGGCACGAAAGGGAAGCAGTGGTTGGGATGGGAGTAAGACAGGGTTGTAACCTCTCCCCGATGTTATTCAATCTGTATATTGAGCAAGCAGTAAAGGAAGCAAAAGAAAAATTCGGAGTAGGTATTAAAATCCATGGAGAAGAAATAAAAACTTTGGGGTTCGCCGATGACATTGTAATTCTGTCAGAGACAGCAAAGGACTTGGAAGAGCAGTTGAACGGAATGGATAGCGTCTTGAAAGGAGGATATAAGATGAACATCAACAAAAGCAAAACGAGGATAATGGAATGTAGTCGAATTAAGTCGGGTGATGCTGAGGGAATTAGATTAGGAAAGGAGACACTTCAAGTAGTAAAGGAATTTTGCTATTTGGGGAGCAAAATAATTGATGATGGTCGAAGTAGAGAGGATATAAAATGTAGACTGGCAATGGCAAGGAAAGCGTTTCTGAAGAAGAGAAATTTGTTAACATCGAGTATAGATTTAAGTGTCAGGAAGTCTTTTCTGAAAGTATTTGTATGGAGTGTAGCCATGTATGGAAGTGAAACATGGACGATAAATAGTTTGGACAAGAAGAGAATAGAAGCTTTCAAAATGTGGTGCTACAGAAGAATGGTGAAGATTAGATGGGTAGATCACATAACTAATGAGGAAGTATTGAAAAGGATTGGGGAGAAGAGAAGTTTGTGGCACAACTTGACCAGAAGAAGGGATCGGTTGGTAGGACATGTTCTGAGGCATCAAGGGATCACCAATTTAGTATTGGAGGGCAGCGTGGATGGTAAAAATTGTAGAGGGAGACCAAGAGATGAATACACTAAGCAGATTCAGAAGGATGTAGGTTGCAGTAGGTACTGGGAGATGAAGAAGCTTGCACAGGATAGAGTAGCAATGAGAGCTGCATCAAACCAGTCTCAGGACTGAAGACAACAACAACAACGAAAGCAATACACTCGGAAAATGCAATTAAGTTTTCGTTTTTTTTCAGTACGCAGACATACTAGTACTACGAAACGTATTTATCCACAAATTTTCTCGCACCTTACCTCTTGATAACGGTTCACTTATAGTGGACAAGTGAGAGAATTCGATGACTCGAGACAGGCGATGTAGTACTCTTATGTTTACGGCATAATCAAACGAATATAAGACAGACGGAGAAAAAAGTACGTAATTTTTTTCAAAATTGATCTCCATAATTCCTAATACATTCGTCTCACTGTGAGAAAAGACGGCCAAAGCCTTCATGGAAAAATGTTTGCAGTTATCTGCGGAACCACGACTGTACCCAGACGTGCCCATCTTCGGCCGAAGGAATTCTACGATCACGAATGTCTTCCTTCAGGGTTCCAAAAACATGGCTGGCTCTGAGCACTATGCGACCTAACTTCTGAGGTCATCAGTTGCCCAGAACCCAGAACTAATTAAACCTAACTAACCTAAGGACATCACACACATCCATGCCCGAGGCAGGATTCGAATCTGCGACCGCAGCGGTCGCTCGGCTCCAGACTGTAGCGCATAGAACCGCACGGCCACTCCGGCCGGCTCCAAAAATATGGAAAACACATGGGGAGAGGTCGGGACTGTACGGCCGATGCGTAAGGGCTTCCCAGCAAGACTTCTACAGTGTGGTCTAAACAACCTTGGCATCATGTGAGCAGGCAACCGCAAACATTTTTCAGTGAAGGCACTGACCGTCCTAACTCACAATGAGATAAGTTTACTAACAGTTTTGTTTACTACATTTCAAATAATAAACAGTTTACTTATTTCTTTCCATCTGTCTACATTTGGCTGCCTCTTAAAATTCCGGTACACTCCCAGATATTTCGGCAGTTTTGTGAAACTTTATCTGAAGTTCGTACTAATTGTACTGTAGGAATACCACTGATGTAGCTTGTTATGTTGTGCGGGAATGCTAACAGTCACCTTTTTGGGGAAACAGCTGTCAGCCAACGTGTAATTTGGGCGCTTTGGAGGGGCTAAGGAGAAGTCCGTTAATTAGATGACCTCAAAATGATGGGTTAGGCGTCAGGCAGAATCTCACCAAATCTCATTTAGGGTGTTGGAAGGGTAATCTCACGTCGCCTTTTTAATTCAGAGAATATACACAAGCTGTGTATATGCGTTAACAATATTACAGTGCCCACCAATCTTTATGGCTTATCTGGACTGAACTGAATGCTTCACACGTGTATCCCAGGGGCTTCCCTAGTTGAAACAAGTATTAAAAAATCATTCGCCGAGTTCCCTATCACGCCGGTCGAAATCACTGCGTGTCAGTCATTAAGTCTGCAACACATTTACAGCCGACATCATTCTCTGAAACTTGAACTTGTGTCAAAAATTTTATTGTACGTAAGTGGCACGGTGACAAGTCGAAACACACGTGCGAACAAATAATTAATCGTTCGTGGAAGGAAGTTACGCTGAAGCTCGCCTACAAGAAGTCTCTCAGTGAGCATGTGAATCAAGAATTGAAAAGCTACGCAGCCATACGGTTCAAAAGAAGGTACAAACAACGTTGTCTTTCATCGTCAAGGTGAGTTGAGATTCAATGACATTTAATGGTACGTAATATACCAATAAAAGGTCAATTTTTAGGGAACCTTCAAAACGGTTGATAGTACTTTTGTGGAGCCTTTCTCTCCATCTGTCTCTGTCTGTTCTCCCGAATGCTACTCATGGTTGGCAAGTTTCAAAATAAAGTACCTTTAATCAAATAACCACTGTTTAATAAACTTTATAAATAAAAAAAGTTTATTGCAGTATTTTAATCAAGTTTAAAATTCCGAAAAAGTTTCATTTTCATTTACTTTTACCCAACTACGGGGTGAACCTCACTTGAATAGAAAGTAGGAGGTCCCACTACATCTCACCAAATCTCACCAAGGGGGCAGAGGAGTGTCAAAATTTTAAAGAAAATTCTCTTGTCATTAAAGACCGCTAAGTTTATCGAGGGTGGTGTCAATGAATCTTCTGTCTGCCTTTCACAGCCCAATTATCTATGATTCTACAACACATAAGTGTGTGGCAGGTTCATGAACTGAAGCTAGTAGCATTCCTGCCCATTCGCTACATCTCCCCATGCTCCTTTATTCACTTCGTAATTGGCCAGTCGTGCTGTATACCAGTACAGCTTTGCAACACATTCGTTGTACAAACAGGAATGAAGTGAATGACATGCTGTTTGCGTGCGGAAAATTGAGATCGATGCCGGAGCTGCTGCATTACTGTGTGCCGAATGCTTTCCTAAGAGTAGTACCGTACATCATGGGACTTTTGGAGCAGTTCAGAGAAATGTAAAAGAACCTGGAAAGTTGCAAAGAAGTGCCGTTTTCTCTATGTAAAGTTTTATTCCATTCTTATTTTTTTCTGAGTATGCTGTAATACATTGTGTTATTGGATACCTTACCATAAGTCTGATAGAACTTCCGTATACACTTGCAATTACTCTCCAGCTGTCTGGGAGGAAGAGCTGCAACCATCCTGTTTTCATCAGATTAAAGAACTATATATGGAGGACTAATAGCGACGAGTACAATTTCCAGCAAAGGACTTACAGCACAAAAGTCTTTTTAGTTCTTCTTCCTGGTCTTGATACTGTATCATTACTCTGATGGCATATTAATTATTGGATCTGGGAATGTTAGTGGTAGAGGGTGTGGCAGAGGTGGTACGTGGGTACCAGTGTGGCATTCATTTAGTAGGGTGTGCGAAACCGCCTAAAAACCATATCCACTCTTACCTTCATTCGGACTCTCCGTGTCCTCCGGGGCCGGCACGCTCCCGTAATCCCCGAAGAAACGTGCTAACGAGTGCGGCTATCCGGCCGGGTACTGCACTGCATACTCCAGCCAAAATTTCCGGTTTTGGTGATATTTACACGCGACTGTACGTTCGTTCGAGATGGCATTGTAAACTTGCACATCACTCATAGTTTCACAGTCGTAAATCGCGTTCTTAAGTCGTTGGAGACAACCAACATGCACTGAATGGGCTGGAATAAGTAGTGAGCGGATAGTTTGGCTCTATCTAATGACAACCAGATTTTCATAAACCATTTTAATTATTTCTTTCTGCTATGTAGTTCCTCCTCCACTATACACGTGTCATAAAGTAGTGTGGTTTCAGAAAGGCACCACGACGACACCACTCACCGAAACAGGTGGTTTGGGGTGGTACTAGTTCCACTGTCACTATCATCAGATCCTGTAGCTCTAGACTGTCTTCTGTAGAGAGATAAGAGGAACAAGGAGTATGCTACCTCTTTAAATTTCGAGGAGAACATTACGGTATGAATCATCAGAAGTACTGGAATCTCAGAACAAAACTCTACAACGTTAAAGTATACTGTTAAATCAAACTGGAAGAGGCACTTTTTAAACTTTTTTGTAATGTATATTACAACGCTATGACCGAGCGGGGTGGCGCAGTGGTTAGACACTGGACTCGCATTCGGGAGGACGACGGTTCAATCCCGCGTCCGGTCATCCTGATTTAGGTTTTCCGTGATTTCCCTAAATCACTCCAGGCAAATGCCGGGATGGTTCCTCTGAAAGGGCACGGCCGACTTCCTTCCCAATCCTTCCCTAATCCGATGTGACCGATGACCACGCTGTCTGGTCTCCTTCCCCAAACCAACCAACCAACAACGCTATGCTCTTGTTGGAATAGTTAAAGATATGTGGAGCAGCGACTGATCAACATATCCAAACATTTCTCTAACTTAAATAGTCCGCAGGGCTCGAACTATGACATCCGTTTAGAAAATGATTATATTGCTGTCCCGTAGTGTGTGCTGTGATTTCTACACCTAAACGTATGATAAACTAAAGCCTCCCGCCTCGTTCTTCCGTCTGCCTGTGAAGGAAGATCTCAGGAATTAAGTAACGATTCTGATACCGTTTTCATTAACTGGTAGAATGATTTGTGAAGACTTTGTGTATGTCACTACATATTATAACAAGTCATCGGGACGTGGGTACTTAGCGCTTCCCGTCGAAGTCGGGGCAGGTTGCTATTTGTGTCGGTCCAGGCCCGAGTGTGTGTGGTACTAATATGTTCTAAAAAGCTGCCCACGAAAATAAGATTTTTCATGTGCTTGTATCACTGGTTCTACTGTACACAGGGATGAGGGGTCAGGTGCTTCGGATAGCCCTTGGCCTAGGGACTATTTGTACACCTATCGAAAGAACAGGCTACCTATCTTACACCACAGCGTCAAAATTTAAACGTTTCACACTCCCTCCAGCCCAGGCAAATAGAGCTAATCTTTCGGTTAGGTGATGTCTAGGGTGGATCTAATACAACTTCTGAAAGAAGCATTTGTTCAAGGACGGTTCCTAAGAAAACACCAACAAACCATGTTTTCTGGGTACCAAAAGTACCAATTCTACGGATGGCCATTTCTGTAATTGCTGTTCACGGCCAATCGACGAAATGTGTCCCATATGTTCTGAAAAACATGGGGAACTTCGAAGTTTTTCGGTATAATTTTCTGTTGGCGAAATGAAGAGCTTCGAATTTACCGTCGTTATGAGCGTAAAACATGCACTTGATATCCTGTCTAAGGCGTAAAGGTAGTTTTAAGTGACATTGTGAACACATGACAATGGTTCTGGCCTCATTGAAAGTGTTCTGATCTCACCGAAATACGATTTTGTATCAAGTTTTTCACGAATAAAAATTTAGGGATCGCTGTCTCTGCATAATGGGCACTTCACACCCATACATGTTCTTTCGACATGGAAATTGTTCGATGGTGCCACCTGGCGGTTAAGTATCATACAGGGATTAATTTACTCATACGAAATTACTTGTACTTACAAATCAGACAACGCATGTTTTGGTATACTGCTAGTGTAGCTCAGAAGTGTTTTGCGTATTTATGTAAGATAATGAACTGAACTTGCCTTGGATGGGAAACGATTTTTTGTTAAGGCAATCAGCTAAAAGGTGCTTCTGTCGGAGCACAGAAAACTTGAATATGCTCCTGTTTGAAACACTCCGTTAGGAAACTGGGGAATAAGCTGCCTCAAGCTCATTCCACTTTCCTCGCCAAAAATTTTGGCAGATTGGCGAACTTCAATATGAAAAAATTTTGCCGAGTATCCCCCAATCCCTATAACCACATGATATAAATTTTTCCAGTGTACGGGTCCATGACCCTCAGAAACCATCCCCAAGGACATGTGCAGAGAGGAGGCAATGGTAATTAAAGAGAAAGTTAGCAGACTTGAACCGAGAAAGAAGCAGGCAGTGGCAATAGGAGGGAAAAAGAATGGGAGGAAGACAATGGCAGTGGGACAGATAGGGGGTGAAATCGGCGGAGAAGGAGAAGTGGTGAGGAAGATCGACAGAAACGGATGAATACAGTGACAGTGGGAGAGACATACGGGAGAAAGTGTCAATCGAAGGAAAAGAAGACAGTGGGAGAGAGACTTGTGTAGACAGTAGCAGTGAGAGGGAAAACCTGAGTACGGCGGCTTCTCTACAATGAGAGACACGTGGAAAGGGATTTCAAATATTCTGTTTTAAAAGAACGTGAATATTTTCGTATGCTAAAAAATTTTTGCTTGGAAAAGTGGGGAGCAAGCTGCTTCAATCCTGATGGCTCTTCCACGACGAGCATACCCGCCTTTCTTGTGATGCGACATAACTATTTTTCAACTTGAAAAAAATATATTTCGGTGTAACCTGCAAGAAGATGTCACAGATGTACTGAAAACGCTCTATCCTTGTTTACTAGCGATATCTCACTGGAAGCTGCTGCTAGAATCCGTGAACTCTTAGTGATGCTCAGCGCTTAAGACAGATGTAGAGGAATACTCGGAAATGACTGCTGGAGGACTATGGTTAATCGTCTCCACTATTAAATTGGTCCAAAGAATAGACGACAAGCTCGCTTTAACCAACGAGGAAGGTAGGAAGGATCACTACTGGTGTATCACTAACAAACGTATTTCTGTACTCCAACTACTTTCAGAAAGAATGCTCTGTCTCTGTGCGAGCTCTGATTTCTCTAATTTTATTGTGATGATAATTTCTCCCTATGTAAGCGTGTGCCCAAAGAATGTTTTGCAATCGGAGAAGAAAACCGGTGATCGAAATTTCGTGAGAAGATCCCGTCGCAACGATAAACGCCTTTGTTTTAATGATTGTCGCTCCAGTTTACGTATCATGTCTGATGCACTATCTAACCTATTTCGCGGTAATACAAAACGAGCTGCCCTTCTTTGTACTTTTTCGATGTCATCCTTCAGCCCCACCTGATGCGGAACCCACACTGCACATCAATACTCCAGAATAGGGCGCACTAACGCGGTGCAAGCAGTTTCTTTAGTAGACCTGTTGCACCAGTGAATCGCAGTCTTTGGTCTGCTCTACCCAGAACATTATCAATGTGATCAATCTAATTTAGGTTACTTGTAACGGTAACCACTAAGTACTTAGTTGAATTTACAGCCATCAGATTTGTGTGATTTATCGCATAATCGAAATTTAGCGGATTTCTTTTAGTACTCATGTGAATAACTTCACACTTTCCTTTATACAATTTTCACTTTTCGGACCATAAAGATACCTTATCTAAATCAGTTTGCAATTCTTGGTCATCTGATGACTTAACAGGACGGTAAGTGACAACATCATCTGCAAACAATTGAAGAGGGTTACTCTGATTATCTCCTATGTCGTTAATATAGATCAGGAATAATAGAGGGCCCATAACACTTCCTTGGAGAACGCCAGATATTACTGGATTTTTACTCGATGACTTTCCATCTATTACTACGAAATGTGACCTTTCCGACAAGAAATCACGAATCCAATCGCACAATTGAGGCGATATTCCATAGGCATACAGTTTGGTTAGAAGACGCTTTTGAGGAACGGTGTCGGAAACCTTCTGGAAATCTAAAAATATGGAATCAAATTGACATCCCCTGTCGATAGCACACATTACTTCATGAGTATAAAGACCTAATTGTGTTTCACGAGAACGATATTTTCTGAATCCGTGCTGAGTATGTGTCAATAAATTCTTTTCTTCGAAGTACTTCAAAATGTTCAAACACAGCGTATGTTCCAAAACCCTACTGCAAATCGACGTTAGTGATATAGGCCTGTAATTCAGCGGACTACTCGTACTTCCCTTTTTGGGTATTGGTGTGACCTGAGCAATTTTCCAGTCTTTAAGTACGGATCTTTCTGTGAGCGAGTGGTTGTATATAATTGCTAAATATAGAGCTATTGTATCAGCATAATTTGAAAGGAACCTGACTGGCATACAATCTTTGCCTTTATTAAAGAGTTCAGCTGTTTTGCTACAACGAGGATATCTACTTCTATGCTTCACATCTTGACAGTTGTTCTTGTTTGGAATTCAGGAATATTTACTTCGTCTTCGTTGGTGAAGGAGTTTCGGATAACCGTGTTTAATAATTTTGGTTTAGTGGCACTGTCATCAGTGACTTCACCGTTGTTATCGCGCAGTGAAAGTGTTGATTGCGTCTTGCCACTGGTGTGATTTATGTATGACCACAATCTCCATGAGTTTTCCGTCAGATTCCGAGACAGAGCTTCGTTGTGGAAATTATTAAAAGCATCTCGCATTGAGGTGTGATCCCTATCAAAGGGGAGAGGTGAAAAAGCAGTGTAGCCGACGACGAGAGAAAACCCATTCTTTAGTTACCCAGTATTTGGGAATGGGAGCACTTAGAGTTTTGTAAAACAGTTTGCACGTAATTTCAAACCTTTAATGAACTTTTCTCGCTAAAGGCCCACGAAAAATTATTAAATGAAAAATGATTGTCGCTTAGTCTACTGTATTTTCGCTCCTCACGCAGTAGATCTGGCACATGAAGCATGACGTTTTAATTGATGACTTCTTTCCTACACAGTGTATTCGTGACACATTTTGCATATAGCAATGAATTAACCATAAAAATTTCATCATTATACGACACTTACTTCAGGAGATACGATGTCATAAATACTGAATGCGAGAAAAACAACCACAAAACGTTCAAGTTTATTACTTCGTTGCTACTAACTCTACTCACAACACTTATTGCAGACACTAGGCTCATATGCCACTACACTTACCTGCAAAATTATATCATTATACAATGGGTAGTACAAGAGACACGGCCGACCGCGGTGGCCACACTGTTCTAGGCGCTGCAGTCAGGAACCGCGCGACCGCTACGGTCGCAGGTGCGAATCCTGCCTCGGGCATGGATGTGTGTGATGTCCTTAGGTTAGTTAGGTTTAAGTAGTTCTAAGTTCTAGGGGACTGATGACCTCAGATGTTAAGTCCCATAGTGCTCAGAGCCATTTGAACCATTTTGAACCAAGAGACACTACGTTGTAAACATTAATCGGCGTGGAAATTCACTAGGGATACAAGTGAAGTACGTGTACAAGTACGTGTGAAGTATGTTAAACATGTGCAGAATATATTTGACAAATGCATATGCGAGCATACCCACTGGCAAAACGGTCATCCTAAATCTCTAGAACGGTTTCACTCAAAATTCGTACACATATTAGTTACAGTTTGGAAAGAAATACCGCAGGAGTAAGAACCTACAGCCTGCTCTTGGGATGAGTGTGATGACGTGAAGAGAGAACGGGAGAGAGGGATATTGACAGACTGGTCGGGGGGGGGGGGGGGGGGGGTTGTAGAGGAGTGTAGAGTCACATATAGGAGGAGGAGGTGATGGACAGACAGAGGAGAGAGATGGACATGGATACCTAAAGGCGAAGAGGAGACTGACATAGATAGGGGATGGAGGAGACGGAGAGAGAGGGGGCTCGATGAAGTGGCCAGAGAGAAGTGCAGTACGAGATGAGAGTGGAGATAGGAGGAGGGATACAGAGTGAGTGTGTGGTGGAGATGGACAGAGGGAGGGAAGGGTGGAATTGATAGGTATTGGGGTGTGGTCAGGGGGATTGTTAGAAAGAGGAGGGAGGACAGGTGCACAAAGAGAGAGGGGTTGGGTAAAGAGACAGGAGAAGTGGAGAGGAGGGAGGAAGTGATGGGCTAATGCAGAGCAGGAATAAATAAATACCTCGGCAACACAGGGTTCCGTGGCTAGTTATTTATTATTGAAAGTTGAACGTAATAAATCCTACGCAGCCTTGAGACCACGTTATTCATGTCGAAACACGCGGTATAATAAAATTATTCCCGATAAACACGGTCCAAAACTTAGTTTTACGAGCCTAGCGCTATGCGTGGCTGTCCCGTCTAGAGCGCTGCGTGGGGAGAGACAGAGGGCGCTGCCGGCCGCGCGACCGCAGAGTGAGGTCGCGGTGAAGGCACCGCCGACCGCCGGCCGCAGATCGCGTTTGCGGCGAGGGCGGCAGGTGGGCCGCGCTGGCGAGTCCGGCGCTGGTTGGCCGGCGCCCAGCAGCCCGGCCGCCGGACAGTCGCCGCCCACACACGTCGCTGGCAGGCGGGGCCGCCGCCCGACCGCGGCTCCCATCCCTTGCACCTCATTTGCATTCTCTCCTATTGTAGCTGTCGATACGCGGAACAACGTTGTCACTTGAAAACGGAACGTTTCAGTGGAATTAGTCAGATATCAGCCGTAAATACCAGTGAACCTCATGACTATAACGGTCCAATTACATACGTTTCTTTGTTACATCTACATGATTACTCACAGTTCACAATTTAGCGACAGACAGAGGATCATCAAACCACTTTTAAGGGGGGTGGGACGTGAAACGGGCCGACATAGAGCAGGAGAGGCACCACAGGACATTTTAATTTACACTGTCTATACTTTTACAAATAAATTCATAAAACTTTGTTAGCATCACCAGGAAGGATTCAGCATTCACACTCATAGCAGAGGAAGTTCAAAAACATAAAAAAACTAATTTTTTTACAGGCGAAATTTCATCATTTTTTCACTTGGTATTGGCTGCGTTTGTTGCTCTAGGTACACTTTTCTTCATACGTAAGACAGATTCTTCGATGAATTTTGCACAGCATACACACCATACTTACACCATACTTACAGGTGTATGAAACTCTAGAATTTCCCAAATCTGTTAAAAACTGTGGTAAAAATTGAGATAGTTAACAATAAAATTCGAGTTTTCTCTAAACACGAAGTTTAAAACCTAACAGCCCATTAATTTTCCACAGATTAAATAAATTATAGAGTTTCATACACCTGTAAGTATGGTTTGTAATCTGTGCAAACTTCATCGAAGAATCTCTCTTACTTATGAAGAAAAGCAACAAATGCAGCCAACAGTAATTGAAAAAAATCATAAAATTTCACATTTAAAAAATATTTTTTTTCGTGTTTTTGAACTTCCAATGCTATGAGTTTGAATCTTGAATCCTTCCTAGTCATGCTCACAAAGTTTTGTGAATTTATTTGTAAAAATGTAGACAGTGTAAATTAAAATGTCCTGTGGTGCATCTCCTTCTCGAAGTTGGCCCGTTTGACGTCCTATCCCCCTTAAGCTACCTCTCTAACGTTCCACTCTCGAAAAGCGATCCCGGAAAACGAACACTTAAATCTTTCCGCACGAGCTCTGATTTCTCGTATTTTATTACCATGATCATTTCTTCCTGTGTAGGTGGACCCCGACAAAATATTTTGCCACTCTGAAGAGAAATTTGATAATGGAAATCCCATGAGAAGGTCCTGCCGCTGCGGAAAACGCCTTTGTTTTAAAGACTGCTACTCTAATACACGTAACATATACGTGAAACTCCTCCCCTATTTCGCGATAATACAAAACCATCTGCCCTTCCTTGAACTTTTACGACATCCTCCGTCAATTCTATCTGCTACGGATCCCTCAACGCCCGCCAATACTCCAGAAAAGGGCGGACAAGCGTAGTGTAAGAAGTCTCTTTAGTAGACCAGCTACAGTTTCTAAGTCTTCTCCTAGTAAATCGCCATCTTTGGTTTGCTTTCCCCACAAAATTACCTGCGTAATCGTACCAATTCAAATCATTCGTAAATGTAACCCCTAAGTATTTATTTGTGTTTACAGCCTTCAAATATGTGTGATTTAATGCGTAACTGAAATTTAGCGGATTATTCTTAGTGCTACATCTACATCTACATCTGCATCCATACTCCGCAAGCCACCTGACGGTGTGTGACGGAGGGTACCTTGAGTACCTCTATCGGTTCTCCCTTCTATTCAAGTCTCGTATTGTTTGTGGAGAGAAGAATTGTCGGTATGCTTCTGTGTGGGCTCTAATCTATCTGATTTTATCCTCATGATCTCTTCGCGAGATATACGTAGGAGGGAGCAATATACCGCTTGACTCCTCAGTGAAGGTATGTTCTCGAAACTTCAACAAAAGCCTTTACCGAATTACTGAGCGTCTCTCCTGCAGAGTCTTCCACTGGAGTTTATCTATCATCTCCGTAACGCTTTCGCGATTACTAAATGATCCTGTAACGAAGCGCGCTGCTCTTCGTTGGATCTTCTCTCTCTTTTCTATCAACCCTATCTGGTACGGATCCCACACTGCTGAGCAGTATTCAATCAGTGGGCGAACAAGTGTACTGTGTTTTCGGATTGCATTTCCTTAGGATTCTTCCATTGAATCTCAATCTGGCATCTGCTTTACCGACGATCAATTTTGTATGATCATTCCATTTTAAATCACTCCTAATGCGTACTCCCAGATAATTTGTGGAATTAACTGCTTCCAGTTGCTGACCTGCTATATTGTAGCTAAATGATAAGGGATCTTTCTTTCTATTTATTCGCATCGCATTACACTTGTCTACATTGAGATTCAATTCCCATTCCCTGCACCATGCCTCAATTCGCTGCAGATCCTCCAGCATTTCAGTGCAATTTTCCATTGTTACAACCTCTCGATATACCACCGCATCATCCACAAAAGCCTCATTGAACTTCCGATGTCATCCACAAGGTCATTTATGTATATTGTGAATAGCAACGGTCCTACGACACTCCCCTGCGGCACACCTGAAATCACTCTTACTTCGGAAGACTTCTCTCCATTGAGAATGACATGCTGCGATCTGTTATCTAGGAACTCTTCAATCCAATCACACAATTGGTCTGATAGTCCATATGCTCTTACTTTGTTCATTAAACGACTATGGGGAACTGTATCGAACGCCTTGCGGAAGTCAAGAAACATGGTATCTACCTGGGAACCCGAGTCTATGGCCCTTTGAGTCTCGTGGACGAATAGCGCGAGCTGGGTTTCACACGATCGTCTTTTTCGAAACCCATGCTGATTCCTAGAGTAGATTTCTAGTCACCAGAAAAGTCATTATACTCGAACATAATGCGTGTTCCAAAATTCTACAACTGATCGACGTTAGAGATATAGGTCTATAGTTATGCACATCTGTTCGACGTCCCTTCTTGAAAACGGAGATGACCTGTGCCCTTTTGCAATCCTTTGGAACGCTACGCTCTTCTAGAGACCTATGGTACACCGCTGCAAGAAGGGGGGCAAGTTCCTTCGCGTACTCTGTGTAAAATCGAACTGGTGTCGCATCAGCTCCAGCGGCCTTTCCTCTTCTGAGCGATTTTAATTGTTTCTCTATCCCTCTGTCGTCTATTTCGATATCTACCATTTTGTCATCTGTTCGACAATTGAGAGAAGGAACTACAGTGCAGTCTTCCTCTGTGAAACAGCTTTGGAAAAAGACATTTAGTATTTCGGCCGTTAGTCTGTCATCCTCTGTTTCAGTACCATTTTGGTCACAGAGTGTCTGGACATTTTGTTTTGATCCACCTACCGCTTTGACATAACACCAAACTTTCTTTCGATTTTCTGCCAAGTCAGTACATAGAACTTTACTTTCGAATTCATTGAACGCCTCTCGCATAGCCCTCCTCACACTACATTTCACTTCGCGTAATTTTTGTTTGTCTGCAAGGCTTTGGCTATGTTTATGTTTGCTGTGAAGTTCCCTTTGCTTCCGCAGCAGTTTTCTAACTCGGTTGTTGTACCACGGTGGCTCTTTTCCATCTCTTACGATCTTGCTTGGCGCATACTATCTAACGCATATTGTACTATGGTTTTGAACTTTGTCCACGGATCCTCAACACTATCTATACTTGAGACAAAACTTTTGTGTTGAGCGGTCAGGTACTCTGAAATCTGCTTTTTGTCAATTTTGCTAAACAGAAAAGTCTTCCGACCTTTTTTTAATATTTCTATTTGCGGCTTAAATCATCGATGGTTTAGAGACAATTGCTACATTTTGCACCATGCAGATATCTTCTCTGAATAATTTTGCAGTTCGTTTTGATCAACTGAGATCATTATCTGCAAAAAATCTGAGTGGGCTGCTCAAATTGTCTCCTTGATCATTTATTTAGATGAAGACCAACAGAAGGCCTGTAACACTTCCTTGGGGAACGCCAGTTATTACATCTGTTTTACTCAATGGCATTCAGTCAGTTACTACGAACTGTGACCTCTCTAACAAGAAATCACGAATCCAGTCACACAACTTAGACAATACTCCATAGGCGCGCTATTTAATTAGAAGTCGCTTTTGAGGAACGGTGTCAAAGGACTTCTGGGTACAGCATTCATTACTTCGTGAGAAAAAGAACTGTTTGTGTTTCACAAAAGGGATATTTCCTTAAGCGATGGTCGCTATTTGTCATTAAATCGTTTTCTTCGAAGTTATTCATAATGTTCGAACACAGTATATGTTCCGATATTCTGCTTCAACTCGCAAATCAGCGTTAGTGATGTGGATCTGTAAATTTACCGAATTACTCCCACATCCTTTCTTGGTTATTCACGTGACTTGTGCAACTCCCCAGCCTTGGCGTACGGATCTTTCTACGAACGAGTGGTTGTAATGATTGCTAAATATGGTACTATTGTATTAGCACACTCTGAATGGAACTTGACTGGTATACAGTAACAACTGAAAGTTCCTCGTATATGCAGTTGTTCTTGACTCTAATTCTGAAATATTTAAATTTTCTTCTTTTATGAAGAAATGTAGGAAAACCATGTTTAGCAACTCTGCTTTAGTCCCAGTGTCATCAATAACATGACAATTATTATCGCGCAGTGAATGTAATTATTGCATCTTGCTACTGTTGCACTTTACATACGATCAGAATCTTTCACCTGTAGAATATTAATTTTAAATATTAATTATGAAAATACCAATTTCAAATAATTGATGAGAGTTGGTGCATGGGTAGCAACAGAGGAAAAATCGTTTTTAATAGTGGCTACCTGAGAACCCGGCGTTGCCTGGGCTAGTATTTATTCCAGACCTGTTAGTCCATCTCCTCCTTCCCCCTCTGTCTATCATTCCCCCTCTCTTTTCTTTCTCCATATCCTTCCGCCATTCACCTTGTCCGTCTGCTCTTCACCCCTCTCTCTCTCTCTCTCTCTCTCTCTCTCTCTCTCACCCCACCGCTCTCTGCCCATCTTCTCCCAAACTCTCTCAGCCAATATCCTCGCCACCCCCTTTTCTATGCCAATCCCTGCCTTCCTCTTCACTTTCCATCCCCTCCTTCCCACCTTCTCTCATCACCAACCCCATCACAATAGCAGTCTCGCGATTCTCAGCCCCACAGTATTTCTTTTCTTATAGTAAGTAATATATGTACAAGGTTCGGTTGAAATCGATAAAGAGCTTAGATCGAGCGTTTGGTCCGTGACGTTGCTAAAGTAAGCACAGGTCACATATATTTCACATATTCAACATATGTCACACAAATTGGTGCATATATTTCACATATATATATATGTACCGAATTTCGCCCTGGAGTTTCGATCTCACACAGCTCAGAGTTTATGACATCATATCTACAGACCTTGAAACGTCTCCTTGGAAAAATTTATGAATGACTGTGCTGATAAACATCTTACATTATTTGATTTTCAAACAGCTGAGCAGAACTAAACGTACTCAGACATTACTAAACTGACACACAATATTTTTAGCGCAACGCAATCTGACTTTCAAAAATCCCTACAAAAGAATGGCCCTGACTAACAATAACGTATACCTTTCATGAATCACTTACCTCACAAAAATCTTCATTACTCGAACTACTGCAATACAGCGAACGCCAATACTGCCAGCTAAATAAAAGATTCTAACTACTGAAGTCACTAACTACTGATAGGCACAGTTAGCAAATGAAAGATTTTGATAAAGAACAAACAATGTATTTACCTTAATAGTGTTCAAAAGTCATAATACATATCAGTCCATGACGTCAAGTCTTACAAATTTACTGTCTCTGATGGACACACACGTCCAGATCATCCGCTCTCAAAACTCCGCCATCTCTCTCCCCACATCCACCACTGCTGGCGGCTCACCTCCAACTGCGCAACGCTCCGCGCTGTTAACATCCTACTGCCCAACACTACAATAGCGAATATTGCAACAATGCCAACCAGCCACAGACTGCACATAGCACAGTCAGTGGTTTTCATACAGGGTGCAATGTGGCGTTACAAATATAAAACCCTAAACAGCCTACTTACATAGCCCCCATGCTCCCCACAAAAAATTTTACAAATTGTTTGGTCAGTGGCCAATACAGATTTGAAGATTTTTTTTATAATTACAATAACAAAGAAATCAAATGCACACACTTACTGATACAATGGTGGTCGAAAGCTAAAATCTTCTCACAGTCCATAAAGAAAGTCCTGATCATTGATCACAGTGGGTCTGTACCTTTGATGGCCCACCAATACCATACTCTCTACCAGGACTACAGTGGGTCTGCTCTGTGGTGACCTACCTACCAATATTCTTCAAAATTTCGACTGACTCTGCTGTGGGTTTGCTCTGTTGTGGCCCATTACCTGTCTGCATGTCAAGAGTCAGCACTGTCTTTCCGCTGGAAGGACAACACTACTTCTTCAAGACTGCATGGAAATCCACTACTCCCATGTGCATTTTCTATTACTGCTCAGACTTTGTGCATAAAATTGTAATTAATACTGTGATCAATGATCAGGACTTTCTTTATGGACTGTGAGAAGATTTTAGCTTTTGACCAACATTGTATCAGTAAGTGCGTGCATTTGATTTCTTTGTTATTGTAATTATAAAAAAAATCTTCAAATCTGTATTGGCCACTGCCCAAAACAATTTGTAAAATTTTTTGTGGGGAGCATGGGGGCTATGTAAGTAGGCTGTTTAGGTTTTTATATTGGTAACGCCACGTAGCGCCCTGTATGAAAATCACTGACTGTGCTATGTGCAGTCTGTCGCTGGTTAGCATTGTTGAATATTCGCTATTGTAGTGTTGGACAGTTGGATGTGAACAGCGCGTAGCGTTGCGCAGTTGGAGGTGAGTCGCCAGCAGTGGTGGATCTGGGGGGAGAGATGGCGGAGTTTTGAGAGCGGATGATCTGGACGTGTGTCCATCAGAGACAGTAAATTTGTAAGACTGAATGTCACGAACTGATATATATTATGACTTTTGAACACCATTAAGGTAAATTTATTGTTAATTCTTTATCAAAATCTTTCATTTGCTAACTATGCCAATCAGTAGTTAGTGACTTCAGTAGTTAGAATCATTTATTTAGCTGGCAGTATTGGCGCTCGCTGTATTGCAGTAGTTCGAGTAATGAAGATTTTTGTGAGGTAAGTGATTCATGAAAGGTACACGTTATTGTTAGTCAGAGCCATCCTTTTGTAGGGATTTTTGAAAGTCAGATTGCGTTGCGCTAAAAATATTGTGTGTCAGTTTAGTGTTGATCGGAATAAGTAAAGAGCGAAATGACTGAGTACGGTCAGTTCTGCTCAGCTGTTTGAAAATCAAATAACGTTAGGGGTTTACCAGCACAGTAATTCAATAATTTTTCTAAGGGGACGTTTCAACCTGTGTGTCGTTCAGTGACACAATTTCGCAGGTAACTTAAGTGGTATATTTAGATAATGTCCGCAAAATTTGTCGCGAATGGAGTTGGTAGTAACGACACAATAAATCATAACGTCATGCATGATGTGGTGCTGTGTCACGCATCTCAGTGTTCGTGTTGTTATATCTCCTGAACTATGCATCATATATTGATATAATTTTGAAGGCACATTGAGCAGCATATGTGGATTCTGTCTGCGAATAGAATTAATAAAAGAGAAGTTTTTTAAGGTCATCAGTCTTTTGACTGGTTGTACGCTGCTCCCCACGAATCCCTCTCCTGTCCCAATCACTTCTTCTCAGAGTAGCACTTGCAAGCTACGTCCTCAGTTATTTGCTGGATGTATTCCACCTCTATTTTCTCCTACAGATTTTACTATATACAGCTCCT
This sequence comes from Schistocerca serialis cubense, assembly GCF_023864345.2. NCBI lineage: Eukaryota > Metazoa > Arthropoda > Insecta > Orthoptera > Acrididae > Schistocerca > Schistocerca serialis. The sequence continues at coordinate 463,664,183 of NC_064644.1, read as the reverse complement.
TCTCATACCATGGAAGTTGTTCAATGATGTCTTAAGAGATTTCCTACCTTCCCGCCCCTTCTTACGTTAGATTTTTCAATCCATTTCTTTCGTCGCCGATTCGTTGAAAAACATCTTCATTGCTTACCCTATCAGTGCACGTAATTTGCAACATTCTTCTGTAGCAACACATCTCAAATTCTTCTGTTCTCTTCTGTTCCTGTTTTCCCACAATCAATGTTTCACTACCATACAATGCTGTGCCCCAAACGTACATTCTCATGCGTTTCTGCTGAAAATAAAGGTCTTTTTTTTATACTAGCAGACTTCTCATGGCGAGCAATGCCCTTTTAGCCAGTGCTAGTCTTCTTTTTATGTCCTCCCATCTCCGTCCGTCCTGGGGTACTTTGCTGCCTAGTTATCAGAATTCCTTAACTTCATCTGCTTCATGATCACCAAGTTCCTCATTGTTCTCATTTCTGCCACCTCTCATTTCTTTCGTCTTACTTCGATATATCCTCAGTACATATTCTGTACTCATTAGGCTGTTCATTCCATACATAACATCCTGTAATTCTTCTTCACTTTCACTGGGCATGGCAATGTGATCAGCGAACCTTATCATTGATACCCGTTTAGTTTGAATTTTAATTCCACTCTTGAACCTTTCATTAATTTCTAGCATTGCTTCTTCGACGTAAAGATTGAAAATAGGGACGAAAGACTGCAGCCCTCTCCTACAGCCTTTTTAATCCGAGCACTTCGTTCATGGTCTCCTACTCTTACTTTTTCCTTTTGGCTCTTGAACGTACTGCATATTATGCATTTCTTGCTGTAGCTTACCCCTATTTTTCTCAAAATTTCGGATATTTTGATGCACTATTTGACATTGTCAAACGTATATTCAAGGAGACGCTGATCGTCATCTAACCCAATCTCAGTTTTCGTTTCCATTCTTTTGTGTGCCATTTTTACCAGCAACTTGGATGCATGTGCAACAAAGCCCGATTGTGCGATAATTCTGGCACCTGTCGGCTTTTACAATCTGTGTTGGAGCTAAAGACAGATGGTAAATCACCATACTCTTACTTTCTACACACCAACGTCAGTATTAGTTTTGTAGCCACTTCCCCGAATGATTTAATAAATTCTGATGGAATTATCTATCCCTACCGACTGTTTCGATTTTCAGTCATCAAAAGTTCTTATAAATTCTGGTTCTAATAATGGATCCCCTATATTTTGCATATCGACTCCTGTTTCTTATTTATGGCATTATTAAACAAGTCTTCGCGTTCATATAGGTCTTCAGCGTGTTGTTTCCACCTATAAGCTCTCTCCTCTGCGTTTAACAGTGGAATTCCTATTACAGTCTTAAGGTTAAAACCGTTGCTCTTAATTTCACCGAAGATTGTTTTGACTTTTCTGTATGCTGAGTCAGTCCTTCCACTAATAATTTATTTTTCTATTTTTGCACACTTCTCATGCAGTCATTTCGCCTTAGCTCCCCTATATTTCCTATTTGTTACCTGTATTTCTGGATTACTGAATTTCCCGGAACGCTTTTGTACTTCCTTCTTTCGTTGATCAACTGAAGTATTTGTTATGTTAATTGAAGGTGGAAGGGGGGAAAAGGAGAAGAAAGGGAAGGAACTGATGATGACAGCTGCATCGTAACTTTATGCAGAATCCCGACACCTTTCCATCTTACGGCGCAACTCAAGGAGTCTGTGACCTACACTGTCGGGAAACCAAGGGAGTCTCTGATTCAGACCGTCCACCCTATACCGAAGGCTTGTAATATCCTTTCATTGATGGTACAGCTGATGAGTTCTGCTATAATCTTTCAAGCAGCACTGACTGACCTTTTTTCTGATAGCCGCTGGAAACCAGAGAGAATTTGTTCCTATTCTAAGCGATGCATATGGTTAGTACTGACATGCTCCGCCACCTGCAGTTGGCTGCGCCCTGTGGGCTCCGTGGTATCTGGAAGGATCCATTTCACATCTGGGACAACTCCCCCCCCCCCCCCAACCCCAGAACCACACCCCGATGAGCACAAAGAGTGCGCACTGTTTGTAACGTAAAGCATACGTGTGGCAGCCTCGTCAACTTATACCGAGTGAATTTTGCTGGCAGGAATTCAGCTGCTCCGCAAGCCTCCTGAGGTAATGTCGCAAGAATATAAGGTGAAGTGGCTGGTCAATTGTTTCCCTGGGTGTAGATTCAGCTGGATTTGGATTTCGTGTTTGGCATTTTCTTGCATAAAGTTTGACCTAACTCATTGCCAATCTCTTTCAGTAGCAGTCGGATGCCGGGCCAAATAGTATTACAGGAAAAACAAGCGCTGTACGATGAGAAGGGTTTGGTTACAACAGTTCCTGTGTTAGAGCAGGTGCAGCAGTAAACTTTAAGAGGCAACATCACACTGTGGATAGCAAAAACTGTTGCCACTCACAGGCAACCCTAGTAATAATATAGATATTTGTTGATTCAAGAAGATTACGGATTTTAAATCTTCTAATGTTCCTCTCATAGTGAACGGATTTTATGCTGTGGCTCATTCATAGCCATCGTCCCCAGCAGCAACAATTTTAATATTTTAATTTTTCTGCGAAAATCAGCTTCGTATTTGGTTCGCCATGATCACTAATACTTAATGCTATGCAATCTAGGAATCTGCTAAAGACTCTCTACTCCTCAGTCTACTGCTCTTTTTTTCATAGGTTGTACCACAGGTGATTAAATGCACATGAATCCTGCCTTTCTAGAAATCTAATTTACCTTTGCAACTGCTATTACAAGACTTTTTCATTGTCATTCACAGTTCTTTCTTATCTCATAAAAATACTGAATTTACACAAAGCTAGGTGTTTACAAACAAACTGCGTATTCTTGGGCAGTAACAATTGGCTAAGGAATTATTTAAACGTTTCAATATGATCAAATAATAATGGTCGATGTGTGTGGATATCGAGTAAATTGTTTAGTGTGATGCAATAACAGCAGCTTTAGAGATTACTGGAAGAACCATATCAAAATTTACTGTCGTAAATTCGAGACAATGACTATGATACCCACAAACTTAATTTTTATGCTTGCATTTTCTTCGTTCTGAAACCCGTCTAAGGTTTGTGTGAGGAACAGGAGCCCAAGAACAACTTTTGCACTTTCACACGAAACTCTTCTTGCGCTGTTGCATCCGACGCACCGGTGGCCGCTGTGAACGGATGCGGAGCTGCTCGAGTTTTAACTCAAGATGCCGCAAGGCGTAGCAAGTGCTCAAGTCTTACCTTAATAAGGAGTAAGCGGCTTAAAAATAAATTCGGTCTTACCGCCTTAAGCTAAGTAGCTCGCTAATAGAGTCCCAGCGCTCTGCAGATTGCGCTAAGTAATGGATTAAGGAGTATTCTGAACTGCGACTTAGCGGAGGAGCAAGATTCAGCTTCGAGATCATATGTTGGTTTACGCTTTTTCTCTATGGGCATGTAAGATTGCGTAAGCTGCTTCTTAAATGTTGTCGAATCCTCTTCCTATTTATGCAGTATTTCTGTTTAGTGTTACAATCTTATAACGTTCTGCATCATAGTTACAGAAAGAAGGGAGGAAATAAAGGACGGCAGATTGGTCTTTAGCGTAACCTATGAGGTCATCGGAGACGGACATGTATCAGTCTATAAGGGAAAAGGTACATGATTTGTCAAAAAGAACCATCCAATCGTTGTTTCCAGTGATTTTTAGGGAGACTAAGGGAAACCTGAATTTAGATGACCACTTGGTTGAAAGAAGCGGGGAGAATATTCGGAGAAAAGAGGCGAATGTTGACTGAACAGAAACTGGAAACCGCGAACAATAGGTTTCACATGATGTTCAGTAGGACGCTTACAGGCGAGGCAACATCTTAAGTGTGGCAGCTCACAACTCGTCAACGCAGACATTGCGACAGGTACAATAGTGTGCTGACTAACTGACTACATTCTTACCCGATTCGTTTGTGTTCAGGCAAGGCAATGGAACCATTTATAGTTCATAGTACAACCTAGAAATGGGCATATTCCACCGAGGCAGTCCCTGTCTTAACTACAGAGTGGTTTACACGATCGGCTAGCTCGTAGTCCAGCGGTTAGAGTCGTGCCTATATATTTTGTTGCTGCGGGTTTGACCCCTGGTTAGGTAGGAGATTTTCTTCGCTCGGGGACTCTGTGTTTGTGTTGTCCTCATCATTGTATCTCATCTTCATCGATGCGTAAGTCGCCGAAGCGGCATCAAATAGAAATACCTGGACCAATCAACTGAACGATTAGAGAAATATATCTCCTAGCAAGTATTGCCATACGATCATTTCATTTCATAATCCATATACTTTCGCGTGGAACTAGGGTCATACGGGTCTGTAGAAATGACTTATTACATAATTATGCAGGGTGTACCATAAATGTTTCGATAAACTTCAAGGGATTGTAGAGGGTGTCTTGAGGAACAAATCGCGGGTAGGAACAAACTTATAGCATAGTGTAAAAGGGTTTAATGTTGTGAGGTTACACAATGGTGTCTCCTGCGACATATTATCATGAGTAGTGGGACAGTGCAGAACATATAGTTTTGTAGCACGATCTTATTACTTTCATCTAACTTCTATCCTACATTTTTTTGTCATCTGTGGCTACATGGCTGTCATATAGCTTGAGAAGGATACAACTGTATTGTACATGTTACAAGTGCCGAAGAAAATTGGTCTGAGGTCCTTCTGGCGACAGAATACCCTTGCTGAGAGCAGCTTTTGACGGAGATTGCTCTTCACTTCCTGAGTCATACATCATTATAAATGCTGAAGCGCTGCTCCATACGTTCCCAGTCCATATTTACATTATTAGTGCCATAATAAACATCATTCATTTAAAAATTAAATTCACTTATTGAATAGTGGTGATCCACAATTAATAATATAATATAATTTTTTATATGATACATGTTCGAATGAAAGTTCTTGGTATCTATGGACGAGTTTATGTCTCATTATGTGTGGCACATTTTATCACTTTCAGCAGATTAGTTTAGATGTCCATAATTTTTCTGGGGAATAAAAGACCCGAATTAGATCTCATAAGACGCTAAAACGGATAAACAGAACGGAGAGAAGTTATAATGAAAAACATTTAATTCTGTCTATTGAGGACCTACTTAAAAATGATTTGTACGTCCTATATCTGTTAACTTAAATAAGCTGCCGCAAGCGAATAATTACCGTACACACGAACCACACCGCAGTGTGTTGTTGTCAACTATCGACAACCATATTAACTAAAAATATTAAAGTATAACCATGGAAATAAATAATACATCACTCAGATTCTACAGTTTTTCTGTATTACAGAAAAATATTTGAAATTTCCCCATACGTTCCAGTAGCTTCATTCGTTCTAATAATCGTTAAAATAGGTCAGCGTTCCTAAATTTATTTCTGTTTCACGGTTTATTGGCTCAAATGGTTCAAATGGCTCTGAGCACTATGAGACTCAACTGCTGAGGTCATTAGTCCCCTAGAACTTAGAACTAGTTAAACCTAACTAACCTAAGGACATCACAAACATCCATGCCCGAGGCAGGATTCGAACCTGCGACCGTAGCGGTCTTGCGGTTCCAGACTGCAGCGCCTTTAACCGCACGGCCACTTCGGTCGGCGGTTTATTAAGATCTTTATTACTGCACACAGAAAGCAGATAATCAGCAGTGCAGTATCTTTGATCTACCTGAACCATGGAACAATAGCTACCAAACAACACTCTCACATTTACAAATATTTATATCCGCAGTCCTTTGTTTTAGATTATTGATGAGTAGAACGTGATCCCCAGATGTATTATAGATTTCTGACAGTTAGAGTAAGCGTCACTTCACTGCAGGTATTGTCCACTTTACTCTGATCATTTTCAATAATTTGCATAGAGCACCAGGTAACTAGGATAGGTAAGGAGTATACTGATTGCAGTGAGTTAACTGACGTTTAGTCTTTTAAACAATGAAAAGCTTTTAAGTGCTCCATTCAGTAACAGAGTATTTGGACAGTTTTTCTTATTATTGGTCAGTTGTTTTATCTAAGAACATCAGAAGAATGTCCCTAATACTGTTAGACAATCTCAACGGGGTGCAGGTAAGCAGGCTACTGAAATCGTAAATGCCAGTACGGTAGCACTGTGGGTACTTTCACTGCTAAACACAAAATTAGCTAAGATTGAAAATTTTACCAACATAACTTGTAAATCATATTCTGTTTACTTAACTACAATTTAAAAAAGAATCGGGAGCCCTGCAAATCTGCCTCCTTGACTATACACCTTATATTGTTCAAATGGTGATCCACGGACTCCAATTACTTGTAAAAAGAAAACATTATCACCTAGAGGCCGCTATTAGACATGAAACAACATATCTCCAAACACTTAACTTCTAATAAACTGCTATATCTGGCGAAGACCTGGCGCAGCACCCCCAACGCTCTCCCGAACCGTCCGCTGCCAGCCGCTTCAACGGACGCAGGAAGGCGCGCCGATCTACCCTTCTCACGGCGTCGCAGCTCGCACCCGCCAGCCCGATGTCGTCGTTTGACTCCTGTTGCTCTCGTGTCGACCGCGAAGCGACTCCACTTTTCTATACGGCGCGGCCCACTGGACTCACATAGGGACCTCACATGCACCGACGCTCAAGACGGACAAGTCAGCTTGTGTATCAGTGCGCGACCGACCAACCGATCGATCCAACCGCCAGTGACCGCTACTCGAGCAACTCGAGCAGACTGGCGGCCCAACGCGCAGACTCAGATGCAGGAACTCAGCCCCAACCGGGCGGCCACTAGCTGAGTTCTGTTACTGGCGGAGTGGCAAGACTTTAATTTTCTGGCTTTAAAGTTTCATCCCAACGAGACATACTAGCACTCAGACGACAGACGACACATCAGAAACAGTGGGCCTAAAGATGTTAAAGATTGTGGAAATCTCGCTTACAGACACAAGACAAAGTGACACCCAATCACACGACCACGTTCGAAGTCCGTGAGTTCCGCGGAGCGCCCCATCCTGCTGTCAGGTGCCCCTTGCTACCATCGTGCATCATAAGAAAACTACTGATCAGCGAGTGCAGGCACAGGTAACAGCTAGTTTTAGTGTAATTGTAATATACCAACTATACAGGCACATTTTCAAAAGCTTTCTGCAGCGGTATATGCTTCGTGATGTATGGAGACAATACAGGGCCCTAGTAAGCCAGTACGATTTGTTTAGATGAATAAATAAAGTCTAATAGAGGCCTCTCGGTGATAATGTTTTCTTTTTACAAGTAATTGGAGTCCGTGGATCACCATTTGAACAATATAAGGTGTATAGTCAAGGAGGCAGATTTGCAGGGCTCCCGATTCTTTTTTCAATTGTAGTTAAGTAAACAGGATATGATTTACAAGTCATGTTGGTAAAATTTTCAATCTTAGCTAATTTTGTGTTTAGCAGTGAAAGTACCCACAGCCTGCCTACCTGCACCCCGTTGAGATTGTCTAACAGTATTAGGGACATTCTTCTGATGTTCTTAGATAAAACAACTGACCAATAATACGAAAAACTGTCCAAATACTCTGTTACTGAATGGAGCACTTAAAAGCTTTTCATTGTTTAAAAGACTAAGCGTCAGTTAACTCACTGCAATCAGTATACTCCTTACCAATCCTAGTTACCTGGTGCTCTATGCAAATTATTGAAAATGATCAGATTAAAGTGGACAATACCTACAGTGAAGTGACGCTTACTCTTTCAGAAATCTATAATACATCTGGGGATGACGTTCTACTCATCAATAATCTAAAACAAAGGACTGCGAACATAAGTATTTGTAATGTGAGAGTGTTGTTTGGTAGCTATTGTTCCATGGTTCAGGTAGATCAAAGATACTGCGGCACAATTGCGAACGAGAGACAGGCCAGCAACTGGTGACGCGAGACTGACCCAGACTGACTCCGACTGACCAGATTCGCCCACCAGAGGGAGACACCAAAGCTGCGATTGGCACAGCGGCGCCACCGCCAGAAACGGAGGGCGACTACTTTACACTACGCGCTGCGACGCGCTCTTCAAACCAGCAGTTTTTTCCAAGGCTCAATATGTGAGAAATGTTTCCTGAAAGTTGTGCGATACCTCTTTGGTAAGCCCTGTTCCTGGCGTGCTAAGGCCTGTTACGTATCGCCAGGTGCTGCTCCCCTGCTGGACGCCTGCCGTTGCCCTGGTGACGGTCTCGCCTGTGTGTTGCAGGCTCTGAGCCGCCGCGGCCTAAGGCGGCGCTGCGGTACGGTGACCCGCGAGCCGAGAGGCCGTACTTCGACGACGTGTCTCCGCGCAACGTGACAGCCGTGGTCGGACAGTCGGCCGTGCTGCACTGCCGCGTCAAACACCTGGGCGACCGCACGGTGAGTACCCCAACCTGCACTTCACTGCACGCGCTCGCTACAAGGGCAGCTACCGGCCCAAGCAGGGAATTTTGCTGTCGTCTGCTCGTATGCTTAGCCAGTGGGTAGTCGCCCCGTGGCGTAAACTGACTGCATATTTCAGCAATATCGTCACTCGCCTCCGAGGATTTCTGCTGGATGTCACACCAAATTTCAAGAGGGGAAGATCGTAACACCATAGTGAACCATTTATTAACACCCAGATCGTTATGAAATATAAACTAACAGAATATTAAGGACAGCATTATGCAGTACGCAGCTGTAACATACCGAGTGATCAAAAAGTCAATATAAATTTGAAAACTAAATAAACCACGGAATAATGTAGGTAGGGAGGTAAAAGTTGACACACATGCTTGGAATGACATGGGGTTTTATTAGAACAAAAAAAAAGTATTGCTAGACGCGTGAAAGATCCCTTGCGCGCGTCGTTTGGTGATGATCGTGTCCTCAGCCACCACTTTCGTCATGATTGGCCTCCCAGGTCCCAGGACCTCAGTCCGTGCGATTATTAGCTTTGGGGTTACCTGAAGTCGCAAGAGTATCGTGATCGACCGACATCTCTAGGGATGCTGAAAGACAACATCCGACGCCAATGCCTCACCATAACCCCGGACATGCTTTACAATGCTGTTCGCAACATTATTCCTCGACTACAGCTGTTGTTGAGAAATGATGATGGGCATATTGAGCATTTCCTGTAAAGAGCATCGTCTTTGCTTTGTCTTACTTTGTTATGCTAATTATTGCTATTCTGATCAGATGAAGCGCCATCTGTCGGACATTTTTGAACGTTTGTACTTTTTCGGTTCTAATAAAACCCCATGTCATTCCAAGCAAGTGTGTCAATTTGTACCTCTCTATCTACATTATTCCGTGATTTATTCAGTTTTCAAATTTATACTGACTTTTTGATCACCTGGTATTTATTAGAGACAACCGATTTCGGTCTTGGATCAGACCATCATCAGTACCACTTTACCAAAGGAGAACAAATCTACATATAACAGAGTGTGTGACATTGAAGTGATTCAGATGATCACGTGAAACAATATTAAATACAACACAGTTTATATGAGCATAACAGGTATCAGATGTACATTGTCCCATCATTGACACTGGCTGTAAATACGTATGATTCTGTCCATTTAACCCCATTCACGTATTTGTGAGGTATACTCATCCTCTGAACAAAGTGGGTGAAAGATTATTCAATGAAGAGTTGAAGAATTTAGGGAAATGCAAAGATGAACCAAGAACTGAGTACATCGATTATCAGTATCACACTGAAGGTAACATTACACGTTCTGACAAACTCCAAACATATTATGTTACAATATCAATAACTCAATTACATTTGCATTTTATTATTGTTATATATATATATATATATATATATATATATATATATATATATATATAAAAGTGGAAACACAGACAGACACATTTCAGTGTAACCATATCCGAGAGTAATATACGTACTAGTCGCACAGATAACATGATAAAGACAAGCAGTATTAACTATTTTCTTCTATGGTTACATGGTTTAATAATCAATATTAGCGATTGACATTGTTAGATCTGACAATTATCCAAGTCCTTTGTCTTTTTACTCATTTGTAGCTGTATAGTCTACTAGTGAAATGGATGTCTGTGTGCTAGCATACGCGAAGTATACAGAGAATTTCCCAATCGTTGTGTTTTACACTGAAATTGAGTTGCAATGTATGTCAACAGCCTCTGTCACACTAATATATTTCCTTGATAGATCACACATGTATTTATGATCTACGTACTGTATTAATCTAAAGTCCTGTAATAATTTTTTACTGTCATATGCCAATGTTTGATGTGTCCCTGGGCATTTCATCATAGTAATAGCAGTGGTTATAAAACACATATCACTAACTGAGATTTCAGGTCATCTAGTTCCTTACCATTACATCATTCTGGTTTCTAGATATGCCATGTTAATCTAGATAAAGCTTCTACGAGCGTAAGACAAAGAAATTATCATGGCATCTATCAGGCACCTGATCGTGCAGTTTTTTGTAATGAAGAACTATCACTATTTGTTACCTCTATCAGTTTAATAATTATGGTTCACTGAATCATTTACGAATCGTGCATAGTTATATGTCAATGATAGAACCACGTGCATCTGATAACTGTTATGCTAATAACGCAAGTGTGTAGCTTATACGCTTTTGTAAGTGCTTCATTATAGTGATGTAACATGTGATGTACTTAATATTGTGTGACGTAATCAGCTGCACTACTTTAATGTTACACACTTTGTTACATGTCGTTTTGTCCCTCTCGTATAGTGGACCATAAGATGGTCAGCTCCTAAACCGAAATCAATCGTCTCTAGTAAATATGCAGTTACAGTTGTGTATTGGAAAATGCTTTTCTTAAAATTCATTAAAGCTGCACAGCACCACCTCCGTAAAATAGTTGTAGAATAGTTGCGCCAGTTTAGATCAATGCCAAAAACGCTGGGAACTCCATGGTGTCTACATAGCAGGATTTATTTACAATTTGAAATGCAATATTCCAAACTGTTGTTGCGCCTCACGCTCATCCTCAAAGGCATATCACGGAAGAAAGGTGAGACTGTTAAACTATACTTAGTTACATACATAACTACACAGTTAAGGAATCACATTTTGAAACCCTGTAATTGTCTAACATTGCGACACAGAACTTGGAAATTTGGCTCAGAGATGCCTCCAACCATCCTCCGTCGCAACGGGAGACAACTACGGAGCGACAATTGTGATTTTTTAATTGTATAGCACAGTGCAGTTTGGGGAACAATTTTTGTTCATCATGATATAGGATCTTTAAACGTGTTAAATTTACGTTTTAACACAGATAGTGCATACTGGAAATTTTTTAGCACTTTAGTCAGCGTATTTGAAGTGTCGTGTCAAGTACAAGATCTACGTGCAGTGGTTAGAAGGGAAGAGGAAGAATTTCAACAACAGAATTTAGTATAGCAAAATGTCGTTAATCGTGCGGCATGGGACCTTGCCAGCTAAGTACTACCTCACACTTAAGATCAAGTGTATAATACTGCTGTAATGTCTTCTCATGCATGTCAGCATATCAATACGATCACGTCTCATATGCGACACAAATAATAGTGTGTGTCTCACGTGATGTACGCAAAGTAGAGGCGGAATTTGACGACAAAAAAATTGGAAAACGGTGTCTTCGCTATAAGCACAAATTAAAGCTCAGTCTAGTCACCAGAATTAATAAACTTCTTTAGAATTGGAAACTAAAGCCAGAGAATATATGTGCAATGGACATCGGATGGCAGGGAATCGCTGATGCCCGACAAGCAGTGAAAGAACATACTGCATTGTCTGTCCTATCTGGTACCTACATCTGAGTGTAGTTGAATTACAGTTTGGTCATGAATATAATTAATCATGCATGATACAATCATACGAAGCTGTTAGTATCGTTTTAGAAACATAGCCTGTGTTCAGGCACATACTGCAATTAATGCCATGTCCTTATACGGAAGTACATTATTCATTGATTCATTAAAAGAAAAAAAAGCCTTACTCGTTGACTCAGGACAAGGAAAAACAGTACGCACAGGATGTTCCATAATTATTCTTAACAGATATCTCCAGAAGATGTGTAGCTGCGTCAGTAGATGAACTCATGAATGTGAAGGTAACGTAGGCAACTATTCATTTCCGTGCAATAGGAAAAGAAAATCGACTCATGTTTTTAGTTCTCAAGTAAGTGTTTTTTTTTACAGCTGTCTGTAAAAACTGTTGTACATGACTGAGCGGTTCTTTGTGTCAAGCATATCCATGCAATCCGATACCGCTAGGGTCTCGGAAACAAGTCTGCACGTGTTGTCACGCAAGAGGATGTCACAGTGAGTAAAACCCGGGTATACGTGGCACCACAAATATCCATTGCTTCACCTGCCCATCTTTCACCGAATGTTCTATGGAGATGGTCTCTGTTGCAAACTGTAAAATGTGATCGAAGGGCATCGTAACACATCGGATGAACTCATCAACCTATAAATTAATAAATTATATCAAACAGCAAGGAAGCGGAAACGGTATATCAAGATATAGGCGATTTTGTTTTCCTTCTAACATGAAAGTGAACACATGTCCAAATGTAGTTAGTTATCCATTTCCTCCCTTCTACGACCTTTGGAATTCCCAGTGTTGTGCCCTCCAAAATGAAACCTAAAATGTTCAGAGGATTGTAAAGGAAGCCTAGAGTAACAAACTAGACATGAGAAACTCAACCTGCACATGGTATGGGGCACGGTGGTGTGAGAATCATCTTGTATTGTATTGTATTAAACCAGGGACCTAGACACGACACGGAGAGGTTTCGTCCCATAGTAGCACTCAGTGGTTCAGAACCCCACAACAGGCCACCCACCCAGAGTAACTGTGAGGTTCCGCCCCTAATGAAACCCCCCTCCAAGAACTTCTCATACCAGACAAGTGTAACCCCAAATGTTTGCGTGGTAGAATAATAATGGAGTACGCGCATTCGTGCAAACACTCTTTGCACAGCAATCGCCGACACAATGTAACTGAGGCGGAAAAAGGGAATCCAGCCCGCATTCACCGATTCAGATGGAAAACAGCCTTAAAAACCATCCACAGGGTGGTCGGCACAGCGGACCTCGACAATAATCTGCCGAGTGGATTCATGCCGGGGACTGGCACGCCTTCCCGCTCGGGAAGCAGCGCGTTCGGCTGCGCGGCTAGCCAGTCGGACATAAGAATCATCTTACTTATACCGACTTCATTAGCTTCTCACTCTTCCGCCTTTTTCGACCCCCTACCTCTGGTGTATGAACTTTAGTGGAGTTATTAGTGGGCAGGATACATAGACAGTGTGAGGATATTCTCACTACATCAGGTGTATTACTAGAAGTATGTTTCCTTTTATTTTGTGTTAAAAATAAGAAAAGCCTGACGAAGGTGTCAAGGCAGCATCCAGCAGCGATGCTGATGATGCATCGGTTTCCATGTGTTCCACTCTGTGTGGTGTAATTGGCTTAGTGCTGCTGGATATATGTTCTTAGCTCCAATGCTCCTTCTACATTCCACTGAATCTTTTCATTTTCATTTTAAAGTTCCCTGTGTAAAGACAAGGGGTTGGCCCCTGGTGTTAGTGAATGCTTCATTCTGCCATTTGAATTACGTCTACACAACGGTCTCGATTAAGTTCTATTGCACGAAGTGGTCGGGTAACTATCAACATTATACGTCATCTGAAGCTACGTTTCACAGATAAACGTTCGTAGGGAGCTCGTTTCAGTTTTTAAGGTGGTTCGATACAGGAAATGTACTGCTTCCAGTGGCACCTTACATAGCAATTCTCGGTTGGTATATTATACCTGTGTGGAATTTGGGATCACATAATTTTTAGTTTCAGACTGATGTATCAGTATATATATATATATATATATATATATATATATATATATATATATATATATATATATATGTGTGTGTGTGTGTGTGTGTGTGTGTGTGTGTGTGTGTGTGTGAGTGTGTGTCTCATTAAACTATCCAACATCACGACAGACTGTCCGGGAATTTATGCTCTCATAGTAACGCCAAACAATCTATGTGTTTGCAATGGCAGTAGCAACCTATGTCTGAAGAATGTTGTGTGAATATTCGTTAACAACTTAACAACGGTCCTTACATGACTTCAGAAGAAACATGCCGAAGAGGTATCTGCTGACAAAAGTGGCGGAACAATAATGATCGTTCCACTGATGCTCAGACACGGGATGAAACTGCTTTCCAACATCGAATTTGATGGATCTGTTGTCCTAGAGCGTGGTCTGCTACTACTGATTTATTCATGTTGCCAAGACTGCAATTGTGGTAGTGTTCATTAAGGTAAGTGTTGATGCTGCCTTTAATAATTTCAGTTTACTCTTCACTGCAAGAGCAAGGGGCTTTTAAGATTCTTGTCGTGCTAAGCGATGTGCGGTGGTCCTCTGCAGTATTCAGATATTCTCACAGATTTCTTGCACGTTCAGATTGTGTCGGTACTATGTCAGGTATTGTGCTGATGCAGTCTGCGACTAAGGAAGCACTAAATCTATTTCTGAGATAGACATCTTCTATCAATGTGCCGGCTTTACCACGCAATGAAGTACAGGCAGGACATATAAATTAAATAAACCGGTCAAGTACCAGTAGTACAAGCACTCTGAGGATTTTGACCAATCTCAGTTATGTATGCATATAATTCATCTGTAGGTTATGATGAGTGAGTGTGCGAGTATGAAAATATGTGACATAAACGGCCGTATCTTTTGAATGCATCAACTTAAAAGCTTAAAATTTTAGCACCACCAAGGAACGTTAGACCTTACTATTTGACTTTATGTTCAACTTGATACCTCTACCCATTCCTGAGAAAAGAGGTCTTAACAAGAGAACAGACTGACCGGCCGACAGATGGACAACGAAGTGGTTATATAAGGATTTGGTTTTTACCGATTGCGGTACTGAACAAAAAAAAACAAAAGAACTATAGCAGAAGAAAACAAGGACTGCGGCTGCGGTGAGATAAGAAGTTGGTTGTAGTGCTAAGTTACGGAAACGCTCCAACTCCTTTTCTGTACCAGCGTGTAACACACGTCGGCGCGACTCCACGATGTTTGGAAGCGGTCGGATGACGCCAAAACTTAGTTACAGATATAGCCTGGATGATATGTTTTCAGGGTAGTAGTCCGTGGTCCAAAACATATTTCCGTGTGTAGCGTTTCTTTCCGTACTTCGGCAAATATACTTAGAGGGTGTAAAGACGTAGTTAGATACTTTTCAAACAGAAATTAAATTGTCCAGCTAACCGTGAACACCAGAAGATCGTGAAGACGATCCTCCAGAGGCATCAAAATGCCGACCGTGTAGAACATGACATGGGACAATATCCTAGAAGATTTTACCTTCAGTAAATTTGCTTAGCTAGCCAATATGCCATGTTGTCTTTTGGTAACCAAATCACTTTTCCTCTTTTTTTATCTTCAAGTGAGAATTCTCAGCATTTTAATTTCTTCAGTGAAGGAAGGTTCTTATAGTAGTGTTTTGAAGGTGGAGGACGCAAATGAGACGTGTTTTCTAATTTCGCACAATCTTACGAATTATACAAAAAAGTTCGAAAATTAATAGAGTACAATTTACTGTGATGTTGTGTTCTACATTTCTATTTTATTTCTTACCTTATAGCACATTATACACACTGAAGTTGATGAATTGTATTTCTGTCTTGGTTTTATGTCATTCGTACCACTAATTGCAAACAGCCCCTCGAAGCTCCATGTATGAGTGTGTTCATGGTACTTTGCTGTTATTTGTGGTATCTTTGATGGCATTGTTTGTAATGTTACACTTACGTAATTTTTATATTGTTGTCCCTTTTTTTATGGTTTTGTACCTCAAGTGACAAAACAGAGATCCTTATTGGACCACTTCGTTGTCCTGTCTGCCCCTCTGTAGGTCTGCCTGGCTGACAGTTAAGGCCCTTTTTACTGAGGAACCGGTGGAGGTAGTAAGCTGAAATTTAATTCAGGTACTGATGTCTACGTTCCCTTCCCAGTGAAAACCGTAAGCTTCTAAGTCATTGCAGTCAAAAGATAGGCCCACTTATGTCACATATTTCGATACCCATGGAGTCACTCATCAAAAAGTATTTCCTGCTTCCTGTTGGCCAAGCACCATAACATTTTGCAGTAAACAAGATTTCGAGCAGAAGTAAGGGAATAAATTCGAAAACTGTTAATTTGTAATTATATTACGTAAATAAATATTTTTGTCTGTCGTTGCATTTCTCTCCATCTGTTAGATCCTGTTTTCACCGGTACAGGTTGAGTAATCAAAATGTAATTTGTGTCAAATACTGAGGTCTACGGTCCCTTGACGGTGCAAATAATTTGCACTCTTAAGCCAATGAAATCAAAAGAGACGGTCAGATATGTCGCGTAATCAAATACTTGCAAATTCACTTATCAAAAACGATAGATAAACTGTCTGTATACATGTCGGGCCTGGTGGTCTAGCATTAAAGCGTATACCTGTAAACCGAGAGGCTGCAGTATGGAATGTCGATCGGACGACGGATGTTTCAGTCGTCGTATCATCTATTAACGATGTGTAGAACCGTCAGAAACAACACATGGCTCGGGTTCCACGTTAAACTGGAGGTCCCCTTTGCCTGATTGGACATCTTTGATATGTTACGGACACTTAAGCTGCCGAATTGACGTCCAATAGAGAGATTTGCACCAACGTAATTGAGACACGTCAAACTATTATTATTATCATTATTATTATTATTATTATTAGCTACGTAATTAAGCTTGTACGTTACCGTCAGGGCGCGAGTCCAACTTGCAGTTGTCAGATTTTGCTGCTCTGCTGAGATCACAGTCCCCGAGACATGATGTTACTCCTGGAGCACTTCGCTTCAGTTGCGCCAATGAAATGACCTAATAAGTCTTGTGACGTGTAGAAGCAAAGTAGTTAGACGATAATCCAGAATTATGTTTTGTTAGTGCATTATGTTGCAATACATTCATTGAGCCAAGAGGTTACCACCACAATAATTCTCACCACAACGTTCGAAATTTATTCCAAAATGAACACAAGCAAAACGATGAGCAAGTGACCTGTGACAAGAACAAAAGCACCTCTCTGTGATTATAGTGACGTCAGCGTTTACTAAGTGACCTGTGACAAGAAGAAAAGCACCTCTCTGTGATTATAGTGACGTCAGCGTTTACTGTAA
Source organism: Schistocerca serialis cubense (assembly GCF_023864345.2). Taxonomy (NCBI): domain Eukaryota; kingdom Metazoa; phylum Arthropoda; class Insecta; order Orthoptera; family Acrididae; genus Schistocerca; species Schistocerca serialis. Next base: position 463,646,908 of record NC_064644.1, on the reverse strand, counting down.
AAGCGGGTTATGAAAAATACGGGTGAAGAAAAAAGGCGAGAATTCCGTATAAGAATAGATGTGGAATGCCATACACATGACAGCAATAGGAAGAGAAATCCATCAGAGTTGCGCTACTGGACGGAAAATGTAAGTACAGTAACATCACTACCCACGAAAATTATTTAAAAAATTTGTACATGACATGCTATCAAAAACAATAAAAGGCACAAAAAAACTGACTTGCAAGAAATTCAACTTTCAGAAGTAATGTAATTCTTGGCGAGCAATCGAAAAACATTAAACAAAATGAATGTCTTGTACTTCTTAGGTCTACAACAGATAAACAACCATGAGATTTTAATGATTTACGCAAATAAATCGAGAGCTCCGAAGATGACAAAACGTGTCTAGGTAAATACAAAAAATACGTCGTGTTTTGCATTAGATACGGTTTTAAAAGAACATAATGTCAGTTATAAGATTTTCTCTTAGCTTAAGTTCTTCCTACATGTGTATGTTACTTATTCCAACGGAAAACTGATAATAGATTTCGCCCATTAGGTTCTTACCTGCAAATAATTAGCTATGGATGTATTAAGTCGCCCCGAAATGTTTGGGATACCTCGTAGTAATTTTGAAAAGATGACTTCATTTACAGCATCCTCGTAGACCTTGAAGACGTATGCTTCATGGTGTGGCAACTTGATTATTTCTTAAGGATGGGTATACCCAGTATATTTTTAGGTTTCAGTGACCTGAGAACGTTACGTCACTCCTTTCACACTAGGTCACTGTCACATTGTTGTTGCAAAGACAGCCCTGTCATTACTAACCGCAAGTGTACACACGCTGCTTCCAAGGGAGGGGCTAAATCTCACCGCGTGACTAACTGCTGCCGCCAACAATCGCTGCTAGTTAATTAGCATCTTTATTGCACAATCACCCACCGCTTCCGAAGAGAGGCGACGCCGTATTCACGTGCTAATTGCTGCTGTGTCGCCGCCACCGGGGGTTGCACCCTTCCAGTGCTAACAGGGGCTAAATTCAGAGGCGAGACCAAGCACCCACTGCAACCGCTTGTTGCTGTATGCACAACGACTGTGAAGATTGCATTTGTAATGGGTCCGGGTTACTACCGCTTCTGATGTGTACTGAATCTTGTTTCAGGTACTATTTGTCGAGATCTCGCTTTCCATTGATACGTTGTGGCGCACTGATGTGCCTGCTTCATATGGGTTCATGCAGTTGAAAAAATATAGAAGTTAAAGAGCCAACGTTTGAAACGAGCATAACAGGTAGGCGGGAGAGCTCTGACAATGTCCGTCGGTAACACCAGATGTCCAAGTACCACTTGATATTTAAAACACAATGCGCATCAAATATTTACGTTTATTCAAGCAAGACAATATTTTGCATGAAAGAACGTAGCTTCTGGAGCCAGACCTTCCTCTACACAATATTTGCCTCAACGCTTCTCTCTATTGCCAGAACGGCAATTCCTCTGTGTTTCAAGATGTTTCCTCAACCGATCCCTTATTTTAATAGAATTGTGCCACACATTTCTTTACTACCCGCTTCTCTTCAGAATCTCCTCATTAGTTATTCGAACTACCCAATATAATTTTCAGCATTTTTCTGTAGCACCGCAACTTGAAAGCTTCTCTTCCCTTAAACGTGCATTTTCCGTGATCACTTCCGTACAACGGCACACTTACAACATATACCTACCCAACATTTTTCCTAACACTTTAATTTCTATTCTGTGTTAACAGATTTCACGTTTTCAAGAAAATTTTGCTTGCAATTGCAGGTGTACGATATAAACTGCAGAGTTTATTTACTGCTACGTAGTTAAATTTTAGTTACTCATTCCCTGACAAAATGCCCTCCGCGACACTTTATTTAAGTCGGCCACATCCCTTTACCCTTATTTTCATCCTTTGTTTATGTTTTCAAGACACTGACCATTCCCTTCAACTGAACTGCCAAGTCCTTTGCGATCTGTAAGAGAATCACAATGTCAGAGACAAACCTCGAAGCTCCGATGATTTCTCCCTGGCCTTAAATTCCTTTCCAAATTTGATTGTGGTTTACTTTTCTGCCTGGTCCATACACAAACTGAACAACATCGGGGGTAGACCACAACCCATTCTCACATCTTTCACAACTGTCACCTCCTTTGCAAATCCTTTGACTCTTTATAACCTGGCTCTCGTACGACTTATGGATTGCAGTTTGTATTTTATTCCATCAACCTTGACAATTCCAAACGGCGTATACCACTCAAATGTATCAAAAGATTTCTCTAAATATAAAAATGCTATAAACATAGATTTGCCTTTCTTCACCCAGTCTTCTAAGATGCGTCGTAGGGTCTGTCTACACCTGGGTATTTTCTGGAAACAATTTATGTCAGTGTTTTGCAACGACGGCTCGTTAAATAAATGGGTGGTTAATACTTACATGGGGAAAGGCCTTTCTTATTTGATATAGCATTTGTATTAATGTCTTCTGATATTGAGAAAGGAAATGTGGGACATGAAAGAGTGGGAGGGAAGTGAGAGGGAAGATAAACGACAGAGTAATAAATCCTGTATTTCTAAAGGTGCATAATGTAATTTAAAGTAGCAGAACTCATGTAGTGAATCAACTAAGAAGTCCGAGATTCTTTTAACGAGGCAAGATGCCACGAAAGAAGCTTAGGAAACGGTTCATTACATGGAATAAATTGTTGTTTCGTCTTTCTACCGCATAAATAACGAAAATAATATATACTTCGGATACCATGGACGTCATTAACTGCCGCACGGCGTAACCGCGCGGTCTAAGGCGTCACGGTCGGTGCGGCTCCCTCCGTCGGAGGTTCGAATCCTCCCTCGTGCATGGTGTGTCGTCCCTAGCGTAAGTTACTTTAAGTTAGATTGAGTAGTGTGTAAGCTAATGGACAGATGACATCCGCAGTTTGGTCCCATAAGACCTTAGCACAACTTTCCACAAAATTGCTCGTCATTAACTATTTTTGACCCTTTTACTGTCCATACACGCGTCAGTTGTCAGTTCAAGACTTTCACCTCCACGGCGCCTAGAAAGATGTTTGCTGTGGTGGTCACTGACTATCAGACTCTGAAGACGCACTGATGAAATAATACATTGCGACCATTGACTTAACACCGTGTTGGTCCCACCTTTGAAATGTAGTACTGCGGCAATTCTGCACTGCATGGCTTCGACAAGCCCTTGATTGATTTCGGGGATATGTGGCACCAGCTGACGAAGCACAGGTCACGCAGTTTCCGTCATTTCCAGGCCAGTGGCCTGTGTGCGCAGAGGTGGCGCCCGACATCCGCCTAGATGTGTTTTATCGGCTTCAGGTTACGCGAATTGAATGGCCAAGACAGTAACGTGAAGTCCACCTCCGCAATACAGTGATTAACGCATCTGACTGCTACGTAGCAGACCACGGTTCAGTTACCGATGTTGCCAGAGAATTTTCCTTGGTGGGACCCCTGGAGCGGGGTACACTCACCCTCAGTCCGCCACCTGAGGAGATACGTGAATGAGAAGTAGCGACCCCAAGGTGTGGGAAGCTGTGTGCCGACCGCGTGCCTCTCCACACCGCATCTCGGTGAGGTCATTATCAGAAGAAGACGAGGCCGACCGTTGGCACTGAATGGCCCGACAGGGCCACTACACGGAAAATTGGCTTGTAAAATAAACGTCAGCTCATTATCGTGCATCTCAAACCAATCTGACATTGTGACAATGGCAGTTAACCTGCTGGAAGATGCTAACGCCATCGGGGACAAATGAATATACACGGTCCACTATAGTGCCTTCAGTTACTTCCACAGATCCCATGGAAGCCCATGTAAATGTTTCCCACAACTTAATACTGCCCTCACTGGTATAGTCCGTGGCGCAGTGGATGTTTTGAGCAACCGCGTGCCTGGAAGATGGCGTATCCGGACATGATCATCGACCTTAAGTATCAAGAAACGTGACTCATCAGAGCATGTGACAGTTTTCCATTAATCCACATTCCAGTCTCGATGGTCACGAATCAGCTATAATCGTACTTGATGATGTCGTTGGGTCAACATGGGAATACGTAATGGTCATCTGTTGCGGGGCCCCTTTGTCAACGCTGAATAGTGTGCTCCGAAACACTTCTCACTGCACGCTATCAACAAATGTGCCACAGATCGTCACCTATCGTACTTAACAGAGCAGGCAATCTCACCGCTTTACGTTCTGTCCTGAGGCGAAAATGTCCAACATTTTGCTGTCTGCTCACGGTTTCACTGCCCCGCCGTGCCGCGTTCCAAAGAGGACCAACACCATGTTAAGCCTGTGGTCATAATGTTTTAGTTCATCATTGTGACTTCAGAGTCTGACAGTCAGTGACCACCACGGCAGACATCCCATAAATGTTCACGACAGTAGCAGACAGGAAGCCGATAAATTACATTTTTTCTCAGATGCTCGTTCCCAGCTTGCAATCCGCCTTTTTGAAAGACCTAACACCATCGGCTGAAGGAGATAAAGCCATCCGTATTATTTCTTAAATATCTTAAGTCTTGATACCAATTAAAAATAAAATTACTATTTTCAGATTACCGGTCTCGATTCGTTAACAATCATCTTCAAATGAAGCTAACTAAATAATCAGTGACTATGTACAATTTCGGCCACCAACATCGTCATTGCTAAGTCTGACTCAGATGATACTTATTAAGGAATCTGTACTTAAGTACAATGCTGCCCATGTCATCATTCCTAAATGTAAGTAACAGTTTATTCCTTTTTTGTAACTAAAATCATTGAAATTTTTAACAACTTTGCTCTCATTAATGGATATGTCAGCTGCTGCAAAAATTTTGTAAAGCTGATATTGATTAGGTATCTTATTCCGACAGGTGCTAAATAGACTCCGGGATAGCGTAATGTCGTTTTTGGCACTATTTTCTGTTGTCACCGTAAATTGAAATTACGCGTTAACTTCGTTACTTTTACAAGCGAGACCTGAGAGAATTTTACAATTTTGTTAAGCTGGCGTTAGCTGCCTTATCCTACCCACCAGCAGCCTCCCAGCTGAGCTATCCTTGCATCGTGGCGCCCTCTTTCATTCAAACGAATCAATTTAACGGTCACGGCTATCTTTATGTCAGTAAAAGGTAGTAACAATAAATTGAAAGAAGTTCAAATTCAAATGGTTCAAATGGCTCTGAGCACTATGGGACTCAACATCTTAGGTCATAAGTCCCGTAGAACTTAGAACTACTTAAACCTAACTAACCTAAGGACATCACACACACCCATGCTCGAGGCAGGATTCGAACCTGCGACTGAAAGAAGTTCATCAAAGTTAAAATAGTGTGGCATTATTCGATTTAGTAACTCTCCAATAGTTTATCGATCTGCCCCTCTCGTCTATAACATTTAGTCGTAGTACCACATTTCAAAATCTTTTATTTTCTTCTTTGCTGTAATGTTCGTCGTCTACATTTCACTAAATATGCACTTAATGAAAAATACAATACAATTTATGCACCTCTCCCTCGATTTATGTTCTTACAGAAAATACTTACGTAAATTTAGCACTTATTAATTAACAATTTATGAACCTTAAAATTTTCCTAGCATATATGCACTGATGATCCAAACATTATGGCCACCTGCTTAGTAGCTCGTTTGCCGTCTTAGAAACGAAATACATAATTAATTCTGCGTATAAGGGATCAGATAGTTTGTTGGTAGGTTTCTAGAGGTATATTGCATAAGATGTTTAACCTTAGGTCATGCAATTCGCGCAGATAACAGATCGCTTAATTGCATACTCGGTGATGGCAACTGATACCGATCCAGATGGATTCCAGAGGATTTACATCAGACGAATTTGGTGGCCGAGACACTAACATGAGTTACTACAATGCTCTTCAAAGCTCTGTAGCACGGTTCTGGCTCTGAGACATGGACAATTACATTGCTGAAAGATGACATCGCCGCGGGGAAGACGTCAAGCACGAAGAGATGCAGGTAGTTCGCAGCTGTCAGTGTGCCTTAGATTACTACCACAGGACCCATGCAAGCGCAGGAGAATGTCTCCCATAGCATAATACCTCACACACCAGCCTTCGTCCGTGGCGCGCATGACGTTTCGAGCTGATGTTCACCTCGATGACGGCGTTTGTGCAGACGACTGTCGACCTAGTATAGAAAAATTATGATTCATCCGAAACATCGACATGTTTCCATTGATCGACGGTCGAATCCCTGTGGTTCAGTGGCAACTGCAGTCTTAATTGGGGTCAAGATATGAACACATAGCGGTGGTCTACTGCGGAGCTCTGTGTTCTTCATTGTATGAATAACGGTGCGCTCCAAACACTTGTGTGTGCACCAGTATTGCACTCTTTCGCGAGAGATGCTACGGATGACCAACTATCCTACTTTACAGAGCAGGTAAGCCTTAGAAACCCACGTTTCGTGAAAAGTCGTGGATGTTCAACCACTTAGCGCTTAGTGGTTGTTTCACTGCCCTTCTACTTCAGTTCATAGATCATCACGACAGTTGTACGTGGACATTCGACGAGCTTCGCCGTTTTCGAGATACTCGATTACGGATTCTGCCTAATAATAATCTGCCGTTTGTCAAACTCGCTTATCTCAATGAATTTCTCCATTTGCAACATATACAGCGCTGGGGTGATCCTCTGTTCGTGTCTAGTCCGCTTACATACTTCTGTTACTGCATCACGTGCCCGCAACGCCACCAGGCAGCATCCAACGTCTCGGTGGGCAATGGTCATTATGTTTTGGGTTTTGTAATTTCTAACTAGCGGTTCTGTGTATTGAGCAAGCAGTAAAGGAAACAAAAGAAAAATTCGGAGTAGGTATTAAAGTCCATGGAGAAGAAATAAATGGAGGTTCGCCGATGACATTGTAATTCTGTCAGAGACAGCAAAGGACTTGGAAGAGCAGTTCAACGGAATTTACAGTGTCTTGAAAGGAGAATATAAGATGAACATCAACAAAAGCAAAACGAGGATCATGGAATGTAGTCGACTTAAGTCGGGTGATGCTGAAGGAATTAGATTAGGAAATGAGACACTTAGAGTAGTAAAGGAGTTTTGCTATTAGGGGAGCAAAATAACTGATGATGGTCGAAGTAGAGAGGATATAAAATGTAGACTGGCAATGGCAAGGAAAGCGTTTCTGAAGAAGAGAAATTTTTTAACATCGAGTATAGATTTAAGTGTCAGGAAGTCTTTCTGAAAGTATTTGTATGGAGTGTAGCCATGTATGGAAGGGAAACATGGACGATAAATAGTTTGGACGAGAAGAGAATGGAAGCTTTCGAAATGTGGTGCTACAGAAGAATGCTGAAGATTAGATAGGTAAATCACATAACTAATGAGGAAGTATTGAATAGGATTGGGGAGGAGAGAAGTTTGTGGCACAACTTGACTAGAAGAAGGGATCGGTTGGTAAGACATGTTCTGAGGCATCAAGGGATCACCAATTTAGTATTGGAGGGCAGCGTGGAGGGTAACAATCGTAGAGGGAGACCAAGAGATGAACACACTAAGCAGATTCAGAAGGATGTGAGTTGCAGTAAGTACTGGGAGATGAAGAAGCTTACACAGGATAGAGTAGCATGGAGAGCTGCATCAAACGAGTCTCAGGACTGAAAACAACAACAACAACAACAACAACAACAACAACAACAACTAGCTGGAATGTGGCCATGTATACTTCGCAGTCACCGCTGATAGTTGAAAGGTAATCGTCCTGTCCTCTTTCTTACTATGAATGTTAAGGGTGTTTCGTGACTTTTCCCTATTTTAAGTTGTCTTTGTGAGTTCATGGTAGAAATATCAGGTGTCTATCAGATACGTTGCAGCCACGGCTAGGCATGTATCAATCAGATCATCGTAGGCTTTGACGACCGTGTGTAGAATGGAACCGTTTCTCTTGCAACGATCAAATCAACGATTACGGAACACAGAATTGCCGCGAAAGGCCTACAAGACATCATATGGTGTATAACAAAAAGAAAAAATTGACATGCACTTGCAGATATTCGGATAGTATTAAAAGTGAATCCGTTGAGATTAACCAATCGCCTGTAAACAGCAACGGAGATTTATGTATGATGCTGCATGGGAAACTGCTCTTTCTGTAGTGAAACTGCAGAGTGACAAAGTAAGCCACATTCCCTCGTCAACTATCCATACATCTACGCTCCAGCAGTAGTGTCGATCACATGTAGTCTGTATTTCTTCATGGCTTCCTATATGATCCTCACCTACGCAGCCCACCTAACAATGAATTTATACGGAGTAACACCAGCGGTTTAGACTCTCTACGCAATTTTAACAGCCTCCCTTTCCTAGATACCCACCACTAAATTTAGCCCTCCTACGAAATCTAGCACTCTATACCCTCACCCACGTCATAACTTTTCTCTTAGGTTCCAACCCTCTCCTCTTCTTTGCTATGCTATGTCGCTGAATGTATATAATTACCTTCCGGCTCATATCCTTACTGCTTTAGTGCTAGTGCTTCGTCACCTTCCCAGCTTTTACGTTAAAGACAGTTAATGGCAAATCATCATTACGATAGCCGGCCGCTGTGGCCGAGCGGTTCTAGGCGCTTCAGTCTAAAACCGCGCTGCAGCTACGGTCGCAGGTTCGAATCCTGCGTCGGGCATGGATGTGTGTGATGTCCTTAGGTTAGTTAGGTTTAAGTAGTTCTAAGTCTAGGGGACTGATGACCTCAGATGTTAAGTCCCATAGTGCTTAGAGCCATTTGAACCATTTTTGAACCATTACGACACAAAAAAAATCGTTAAATACAGTTGTTTTGAAATCACCATTGTAATTTAAGAAGAAAACGTGTAAATAGTTTAACTTGTAGAGGCAGACCGTCACAAGTCATTTCTGGTTTCGCTCAACAGACACGAGCATCTGTTGATTCAGTTCCCTGATGGCAATACATTAAAGGTTTAACATTCCTAACGTGTTGTCGTTAGCGAAATGAATCTAGAGATGCCCGCGTCTGATGGGTGAAACTAATAATGTATTCCCGATCTTTAGCGGGATTTCTGTACATTAATTATTAATGTGTGCTGTAACTTTAGTAGGCGATGCCTGCGTTCGAAGATATTTTACCCTTTTAATATTTCTAGACTCAATTTAATTTGGCTATATAAACTTGTTGCTGAAGACTAGTATGTAGTTCCACTGCCTTTTCCCGTACGAAGTAATGATATGACAAACGAATAAAGAAGAATAAAAAGGAAACACACTGGACTACAGCTCGTGTTTTCAAAACGATACCCACCTACCTGTAAAAATATCGATGGCACCTCACGAGTTTAGCTGCCTGCGTTCCCGAAAGTTATTCAGACACTTAATAATTGATATACCAACTATACCAAACTATACCAGATACAGTACATTACTTTGCTTACTTTTCACTTATTCTCACAAAATTACTTTAAAATTTCAACCACTTTAACGTCACACGGTAGTGTATTTCGATCGCAATACAGTGTAGCCAAAATAAAACTAACCCGGAAAATATTTCATGAGCCTCAACATAGGCATCCCAAATTAAATCATTTGGTGATGACGTAAATTGTGTTGCCTATTTTAAGGCGCATGAAATATTCTTAGAGCCATTTTTATTTTGGCCTCGTGTATGTGTAAAGGAAAAGTGGCCAATGCTACAGCATACTTCCCTCTTTCAGCGCACTATCTCTTGTTCCAAATTTTGTTGGATATCTAGTCACGAATAACAGAAATTTTACTCAAAAAGAATAAGATTTTTATCCCTATCTAGTCATTGAGATCTAGGATTCCCACAATTTATCTACATCACTTATGACTTAAATCGAATACTGGAGGGGTTCTATTGAAAATGCTTGGGCCATATCCTGCATCATCACTATCAACCAAGTTTTGTTATGTGCTGTATGACCTTGTCGTCGATGGTAGCTTGAGAACTAATTTTGCATTCGTTCATTTTTTCTTGCTTTCTTCGGTGCATTTAACAATGTCCTCCGAGACTTACGCCCCAGTACACGTGAATTAAAGCTCCTCACTTTTGAAGCCAATACTAATCTCCTTTCCTTTTCCCTTCTTAGCTGGTACTGTATGAGTTCTGAAATTTAACTTCATTGTATGAACCCCACGAATGTAGAACTTCCTACGATATTTAGTATTTCTCGACAGTTGACAACTAAAATCTTATGTACATTTAGGCACGTGTTCAGGTTCCATAGAAAAGTTTTGGTTGAAGTAACATAAATGTACGTATCATAAAGAACGTCTACTTTTCCAGATACGCCCTTTGCTGGAAGAGGGCATTAAATTTAGTACTTTCATTAATGGTGAATAAACTAGAATACTTGCCCCAATTCATGATGAACGGACTGAATCAATAACACAAACACATATTACCGTTAGTCTACAAACCTACAGTGCCGTTTCAACAAATAATGGAAGTCCGACGGAATTTCCCTGCTAATTATAGATATGGTTTGCACTAGCGTTGGAATAATTTTCTGGTAGTATCCCTAGAATTATACGTGTGTGATTAGGTTCTCTTTACAATTATGCTAATAAACTGATGCTACTTGCTTGTTCGATTAACAGTTTTCTGAATGAAAGTAACGTCCTAGCGTCCTTTTTTTCCTGGATAGGAGCTGCAATCCAGTAGTATAAGACAACGCTTGCGATCAACGTGTAACGAGATTTCGGAGAGGTACTGAAAATGATTTATTTTTACAACATTCATACCTGGAAAAGAGAACAGTGAATGCTTAGTTGTTATAAAACGACTTTTATTACAGTACATTCACATTTAGCTATGTTTACAACCTGCTCTCTCCGCTTACTTCAGTTGAGTAATGTCTTCAGTGACGAATATATTGCAGTGATCAAGGCTGTGGGACAAACAAGCAGCGGCAGTCAGTTAGTATCGGAAAAAGGAGAACCTAATCACACAACCATGAATCTAGTCATACTACCAGAAAATTTTTCCAAGGCACGTGCAAACCATATAAATATTTAGCAGTGAAATTCTCAGCTAAGGTCCGGTGCCATGCACCCTTGTTGGCTTGACCATAGCTTTATAGAACGCCATTTATAAGTCAACAGTGACGACCGGTTGTTCTTATAACAGTTCTACATGTCCTTCAAAGCATATTTTTTTCGTATTTTTACAAGTACGGTAATTGTATCTTTAAAAATTTTTACGTGCAATTTATATTTTTGTTAATTTAGGTAATTTGCTACTAAATGTCATTATTTTGTTTCGTTTTATGTATTCTGGAAAGTTTTTATACACGAGTAATTTTACAAAAATGAAACTATTGACAAACTTACTAACTAGGTTAACAGAACTTTATCTATAACTTTAAGAAGTGATTACTGTGGCCAGTTGGCAACAAAAAATGTTGAACAATATCCACGTAGGCACACTCTATATATAAAGACGCTTACCTCTTCCATTGCTTGATGAATACAAAATGACTAATATTTTAGTGGGTTCCTTGAGGCTGCCGTCATTAGCCAGATAATATTACAGTGGATTCTTTTGACGACTATTATAAACATGTATCGTCACTACCCGTCAATGAGAGGGTCAGTCGTCATTATCACGTTGGTACTCTTTCATACTTCAGGATGTGTCCCGACAACTTGTCTCTTACTGCGTTGAAGTTGTGGCATAAATTTCATTACAGTTTGATTAAGAGCCTCATATTCGATCTACGCACTCACCTTTAGAATTCATACGTAGTACCACATTTTTAAAGCTTCTATTTTCTTGTTGGCTGTACATTGTATCATTAAATTTGGGTTACGTTCCAATTAAATACTCCTAGAAGATTTAGCAGAAAACACACAGTTTGAGCCCGCGCGCAGTTACTACCTTCATTAAAACTGCAAACGTTAACTCTTTAATTGCTCACAAGCTATACCGACTCCAACAGTCGTCGTACAAGCACTCCAACTACTAACGCACGTTAACTGCGAATAATGCACTTCGCTACTTCGCACAGTTAGCAGCTCCTATCTTTGTAATGCGGTTTTTAGCCACCAGGAATGAAACAGCTGGGTGCACCAGAACAATGCGCGGCGAAACTGCCCGTTCTTTTTTCCCTTGGTTTGTTGGCAAATAAAAAAGAAAAAATTAATCCTGTAGCATTATTTGCTATGAGATCCTCTCTGGCGTAGTTCAGGCGACAAATAATAGTCTTCCGCCATTTCGACCACTTGAACGTCAATGACGACGAGATAAAGTGATGAGAAAGACAAACACATTCAGTTTCCAAGCGAAGAAAAGCTGGTATCGAACCCAGGACCCAGATATCTAGGGGCAGTGACGCTAAGCATTAGACTAAGAGCTATGGACGATTTGATAGCAAAAGAGGGGAGTTTCTCACGCAGAGTTTGTCAGTGAAAAGATCGGTTTAATACATACATGGACAGATTTAATATCATATGAGCAACATTTTGCACTTTTAGAACAAATAATAATTCTTTATACGAGGATCGGAACCTAAATAGTGACAACTATTTATTCACAACCGATACAAAAGAGTTGCATGTTTGCACCTGTTACCGTCCTTCAGAGTAGTCACCAGTGTTGTGTAGAAACCGTTGCCAGCGATGTGGAAGGCGCAGTACTCGTATACCGTTAGCAGAGCCTGTTCTGTTGATGGTGCGAATGGAGCGGTCTAAAGTTATGGTGATTATCGTGTACCACTGTGATGTTGTTATCCTAACACATTACGTTCCTCAATGGCAGACCGTCAATGCACAGTATTACTGTTCGTTTTTGGAGCATCACCTGCGACCAGCTTTGTGAAAGAACCGGCGATACTTTCTGCGCAACCCACCCATCATTTTACACGACAGTGCGCGGGCGCATAGAGCGCTAGGTGGGGCTGCTCTGTTCGATCGACGGGACTGGGAAGTACTGTTCCATCCACCATACTGCCCGGACTTAAGTCCTTGTGACTTTGAGTTGATTCCGAAGATGAAGGAATGACTTCGCGGCATTCCCTTCAGAACTGTTCCAGAGATTCGACAGACAGTAGGCCGCTCCATTCGCTCCATCAACAGAACAGGCTCTGCTAACGTGTACTACACCTTCCACATCACTGGCAACTGGTTCTACACAACGCTGGTGACTACTCTGAAGGACAGTAACAGGTGCAAACAGATAACTCTTTTGTATCGGTTGTGAATAAATAGTTGCGACTATTTAAGTGCCAACCCTCGTGTGCAGGCCTACTTCAGTCCAATAAGCAGTCCCGTCACGCCATTCGCTCAGTAATTCGTCCAAACTGGTCATCTGAAGTGTCTTTCGTTGCTGTATCAGCATCAGCTGCATACCCCACCGTCTCACATATGGCTGATGGTAAAGATATCCAGAACCTAAAATGAAAGTAGATTATGTTTTCTAAGTTATTCCTATTTTTGTTATCTATTGCTCCCTGCATTTTGTGAGCTATACTCATCTGTCCGAGCACTGGTTTTACACAACCGTCAGTGTTAGTTAATCTTGTACAAATCTTTCCGCATCTGATCAACTATTCCACTCTTCCACCTGTTTACTGTTGTGAAGGCCTGAGGCCCGCCTCAGTTTTTACTGCACCATTCCCATTTTCCCTCCACACTTAAGTTACCTATTCCTTAACTTCTCAGGATGCATCCTGATAAGCTACACCATTTTTCACTCAGATCCTCCCATAAATTTCTTCTCCCCTTAGGTCGATTGTGTACTTTTTCATTAGTTACTCGATCTACTCATGTAAACTTCTGCATTCTTCTGTAGCACCATATTTTGAAAGATTCTATAGTCTTCTTGTCCAAACTATTTATCGTGCATGTTTCACTTCCATACATGGCTACACTCCATACAAATACTTTCAGAGATGACCTCCAAACACGTAAATCTATACTCTAGGTTAACAAATTTCTCTTCTTCAGAAACGCTTTCCTTCACATTGCCAGTATACATTTTATATCCTCTCTACTTCGACCATCATCAGTTATTTTGCTCCCCAAATAGCAAAACTCCTTTACTACTTTAAGTGTATCATTTCCTAATCTAATTCCCTCAGCATCACCCGACTAATTCGACTACATTCCATGAGCCTCGTTTTGCCTTTGATGATGTTCATCTTGTACCCTCCTTTCAAGATACTGTCCATTCCGTTCAACTGCTCTTCCAAGTCCTTTGCTGTCTCTGACAGAATTACAATGTCATCGGCGATCCTCCATTTATTTCTTCTCCATGTATTTAATACCTACTCCGAAATTTTCTTTTGTTTCCTTCACTGCTTGCTCAATATGCAGCTTGAACAACATCGGGGAGAGGCTAAAACCCTGTCTCACTCCCTTCTCAACCACTGCTTCCCTTTCATGTCCCTCGACTCTTATAAGTGCCATCTGGGTTCTGTACAAATTGTAAATAGCCTTTCGCTCCCTGTATTTTACCGATGCCACCTTCAGAATTTGAAAGAGAGTATTCCAGTCAACATTGCCAAAGCTTTCTCTAAGTCTACAAATGCTAGAAACGTAGGTTTGCCTTTCCTTAATCTAGCTTCTAAGATAAGTCGTAGGGTCAGTATTGCCTCACGTGTTCCAACATTTCTACGGAATCCAAACGGATCTTCCCCGAGGTCGGCTTCTACCAGTTTTTCCACTCGTCTGTAAAGTATTCGTGTTAGTATTTTGCAGCAGTGACTTATTAAACTGATAGTTCGGTAATTTTCACATCTTTCAACACCTGCTTTCTTTGGGATTGGAATTATAATATTTTTCTTGAAGTCTGAGGGTATTTCGCCTGTCTCATACATCTTGCTCACCAGATGTTAGAGTTTTGTCAGGACTGGCTCTCCCAAGGCTGTCAGTAGTTCTAATGGAATGTTGTCTACTCCTGTGGCCTTCTTTCGTCTCAGGTCTTTCAGTGCTCTGTCAAACTCTTCACGCAGTACCATATCTCCAATTTCATCTTCATCTACATCCTCTTGCATTTCCATCATATTGTCCTCAAGTACATCGCCCTTGTATAGACCCTCTATGTATTCCTTCTACCTTTCTGCTTTCCCTTCTCTGCTTAAATCTGGGTTTCCTTCTGAGCTCTTGAAATTCATACAAGAGGTTCTCTTCTCTCCAAAGGTCTCTTTAATTTTCCCGTAGGCAGTATCTATCTTACCCCTAGTGAGATAAGCCTCTACATCCTTACATTTGTCCTCTAGCCATCCCGGCTTAGCCATTTTGCACTTCCTGTCGATTTCATTTTTGAGACGTTTGTACTCCTTTTTCCCTGCTTCATTTACTGCATTTTTATATTTTCTCCTATCATCAATTAAATTCAACATTTCTTCTGTTACCCAAGGATTTCTACTAGCCCACCTCCTTTTACCTACTTGGTCCTCTGCTTCCTTCACTACTTCATCCCTCAAAGCTACCCATTCTTCTTCTACTGTATTTCTTTCCACCATTCCTGTCAATTGTTCCCTTATGCTCTCCCTGAAACTCTCTACAACCTCTGGTTTAGTCAGTTTATCCAGGTCCCATCTCCTTAAATTACCACATTTTTGCAGTTTCTTCAGTTTTAATCTAAAAGTCATAACCAACAGATAATGGTCAGAGTCCACATCTGCCCCTGGAAATGTCTTACAATTTCAAACCTGGTTCCTAAATCTCTGTCTTACCATCATATAATCTACCTGAAACCTGTCAGTATCTCCAGGCTTCTTCCACGTATAAAATCTTCTTTTATGATTCTTGAACCAAGTGTTAGCTATGATGTGCTCTATGCAAAATTCTACCAGGCGGCTTCCTCTTTCGTTCCTTAATCCCATTCCATATTCACCTACTGCGTTTCCTTCTCTCCCTTTTCCTA
Organism: Schistocerca serialis cubense; assembly: GCF_023864345.2. Classification (NCBI taxonomy): domain Eukaryota; kingdom Metazoa; phylum Arthropoda; class Insecta; order Orthoptera; family Acrididae; genus Schistocerca; species Schistocerca serialis. The sequence continues at coordinate 463,630,996 of NC_064644.1, read as the reverse complement.
CTACCGAATCCCAGTCACCCATGACTACTAAATTTTCGTCTCCCTTCACTATCTGAATAATTTCTTTCATTTCATCATACATTTCTTCAATATCTTCGTCATCTGCAGTGCTAGTTGGCATATAAACTTGTACTACTGTAGTAGGCGTGGGCTTCGTGTCTATCTTGGCCACAATAATGCGTTCACTAAGTGTGTGTAGTAGGTTACCCGCACTCCTATTTTTTTATTCATTATTAAACCAACTCCTGCATTACCCCTATTTGGTTTTGTATTTATAATCCTGTATTCACCTGACGAAAAGTCTTGTTCCTCCTGCCACCGAACTTCACTAATTCCCACTATATATAACTTTAACCTATCCATTTCCCTTTTTAAATTTTCTAACCTACCTGCCCGATTAAGGGATATGACATTCCACGCTCCGATCCGTAGAACACCAGTTTTCTTTCTCCTGATAACGACGTCCTCTTGAGTAGTCCCCGCCCCGAGATCCGAATGGGGGACTATTTTACCTCCGGAATATTTTACTCAAGAGGACGCCATCATCATTTAACCATTCAGTAAAGCTGCATGCCCTCGGGAAAAATTACGACCGTAGTTTCCCCTTGCTTTCAGCCGTTCGCAGTACCAGCACAGCAAGGCCGTTTTGGTTAGTGTTACAAGGCCAGAACAGTCAATCATCCAGACTGTTGCTCCTGCAACTATTGAAAAGGCTGCTGCCCCTCTTCAGGAACCACGCGTTTGTCTGGCCTCTCAACAGATACCCCTCCGTTGTGGTTGCACCTACGGTACGTCTATCTGTATCACTGAGGCAAGCAAGCCTCCCCACCAAAGGCAAGGTCCATGGTTCATGGGGGGGGGGGGGGGGGGGGGGAGGGATTTCCTTCGGTTATTGACATGTTTTTTTCTCTTTCTGTAGTCTTCGCAACTGTCATACTATACGTTGGCTATAGAATATGACGCATGTGGTAATAGTACATTAACGTTGCAAGTAAATGTCATGAATAGTGAGAGCTCGCTAGATACCACATAAATGAAAACAACAAATAAACAGGCATGAACTATTTTACAACAAAGGAATTCAAGAGTCAAGACTTCCACAACGGAACGCAACTGCAAAAACGTTAAAGACATATGTTTTGACAGAACACAGAGAAACTGTGTGATCGTGAAACTGTTGATTTTTTTTGTTACAGCTTACGTGACAAACTATTATGTTTTCATCACTTAATCGGGCAGGTAGGTTAGAAAATTTAAAAAGGGAAATGGATAGGTTAAAGTTAGATATAGTGGGAATTAGTGAAGTTCGGTGGCAGGAGGAACAAGACTTTTCGTCAGGTGAAAACAGGATTATAAATACAAAATCAAATAGGGGTAATGCATCAGTTGGTTTAATAATGAATAAAAAAATAGGAGTGCGGGTAACCTACTACACACAGCATAGTGAACGCATTATTGTGGCCAAGATAGACACGAAGCCCACGCCTACTACAGTAGTACAAGTTTACTTGGGAGCAGTCACATTCGCATTCATACGAATATCTATATCGGGCAATAAGGCATATCTCACTCACTTACCAGTTTTAAGAATTATATACGTCGATAAGAGATTCCTATCATATGACGTACGTGTGCTATCAGTATTTCCGTGTATGACACATCAGACACTGAAGAAGTGGCTTGACTTGTCGCCTTATCTTCAAACATTCGCGGTTCCCATTCGAAAGCCACTTACTTTCGGCTGTTAATAGAGTAGTTGTGCAGAATCATCTGTCATTACAGGTGCGTTCCTTACATGTCGCTGTTGCGAACGGATGTTACACCACGACGATGACACAAATGTGAATAAAGCGAAAAAAATGGCACTAGAGGGGTTTTCAACACGGCTCTCCCGCTTGGCAATGCAACACCGTAACCACCTAACCACGACGCCATTTCTCCTATTGGCTGCTCTGTATTGCGCTTGTTTTCCTTGGACCGTTGAGTGTTTCTATTCTGCGTTTTCTTCATACTCCAGTACATTATCTTCCTGTTTTCTCGCTTGATCTGTGTGCAGTTTTCGACGAGCAGTCCACTGGGCTGTCTTACTACTGAATGTGAGCGGGATGCGATGGAGAGTCTCCGTTGTGCGATAATCGGCACATTTGTTATAAATCTTGTGTCCAGGCAGCGCAACTGCCCAGTAACTGCCTACATAGCAGGAGATCACAGGTTCGAGTCGCACTCCAGCACACAATTTCACACGCCGCTGATTGTGCACGAAGTCCAGAAGAAGCTGATGTCATGAGTTCATTCTCCTCCCTCCGCTTATGATTTACATAAATTCATACTCGATGTTTGTTGTGTACATAGTTCCGCGTAGTCAGCGCGTACACAACTTTCCCACTAGAGCGCGCCCCACTAAGCACAACAACGCAGGCGTAGCGCTCGTCCGTCTCCACACTACGAGATGGCGCTGTCTTAGAGACGGACCAAATTCTGCTTCCGCTGATCCGCGTATTAATATGTAACGCAGCCAATGAGATTGCTGCTAACGTAGAACCTTTTCTCCTCGCAGATCACACTCTCGCAGTGATACCTGAACACGCGAGGTATTATAACGAGTATACAGGCCTCCAATTAGTCAGTCTGTATTAGTCTATAGTGAAGTTTCAGTCTGCGCCTAATACGATTAACATATTCGTGTACATAGCCATGGAGATAAGTGAATAGACACTTTGTCAAGTATGAGAGATATGCGAGAATAAGAGTAACGTACCAAGACCAAAGGAACTTCAGATTGTCCATTGCAAACAGCATCCAGAATCAAGTTATGTAATGTCTATGATTTTTATTATTTTAATAAATGTGTGTGAAAATTAATGAAGTTCTGTTTAAAGTTGGTCACCGTCAATCTGCTACTCTAAGCGTGCAAGTGGCATTTCTATCGTCTGACCTAACGGCAGAAGATAAACACGGCACGATAAGAACACGAGACTTATTGCTAACAATCGCCTACTTCGTTAGAGCGACAAGTCAAATAATCTGATGGTGTGTGTACCGAAGGTCTCACAGTACGCACACCACAATGTTATTGTATTTCCCCTTTATCAGACATATTTTCTTCCTGTTGCCGTTGTAAATCGTTTTTGCTTCTGTCGTCGTCAATTACTTTGCTGTCAAAACTCGCCTCCTGTTTACAGCTCCTCATTCGCTAAAGCAATAGCCTCAGCATTACGTGTCAATTGACTTACAATTAGTGGAATTATTCTTGAAACGCGGTGCCGATAGCCAAGATCTTTTGGCATTGTCGACAGTGATCGCGAAGCCCTAAGGTCTAATGGAATTCTGAATAGATTACGACGATATGTTAGAACAACTTGATCCCTCATTATCTTTGGACAGGGAATACTTAAACTTGATGTATCCGCTGTCAGCAATCGATGTCGACCGGAAAGACGACCACTGCGTCACGCGCAGCCAGAGGCCGGCCACGGCAAACGGTGTCGCGCCGACCGACGGCCGCCATCCATTATCGCCTTAAAAGCGGATATCGTAAAATGGCGCGGCGGACGCGCGGCCGCAGCTCGCGCCTGCTTTATTGCTCTTATTACGGCCCCCGCATAATGGAATAGAAACAATTGCGCTGAATGGACTGCGAAAAGCCCGGCCCGGCCCGTACCCTGCCCGTTCCCGACACAATACGCGCGCGCGGAACAAAGGCCGACAGTCCGTGAAAATATTTGAATGACTCGGCAATCAATTGCTCGCTGCGGCAAATGATTTGGAGCGGGCCGGATCGCTTCCCGCGAGTGACAGGGCGCCCGCGTGGCTGGCATTCCGCTGCAAATCGCGCGGTCGGTGGCGGATCGGCGGCAGCCATACCTGCATAGCTGCCCGGATCCGCCACGGGCTCCTTAATTGCTGACCTGCATAGCCGAGATGCCCGGCAATTAGCGGCAGCTAATAGCTTGTTCTTGGCCCAAATTCCAGTATAGTACGCCATCGCCTCTGGTGGTTTATACAGTTGCAAGCAACTATACCACTGTCGTCAGCAGTTTTGCTTAATTTTTTCTACCACTTGGTATTACTTACTCTTAGAGACGCAGCTAACACAGTCACAATTACAGTTCTCATTTCATCCTCAATCATATTATAAAAAAAAGGCAAAGTACTTTATCGAGTAACTGGTTGGTGTGCCATTTGTCCAAATACGAGTTATCCATACGTTATTTTATTTAACATATTTTAGTTGATTCAAGTAAAGTTACAGAAATACGCGTATCTTTCAAATTAGCTCTGTAAGTCTTACAGTTTTAAAATCTCACTTAAAAATCACGAATTATACCTTTTACAGTGTAATGTATCCTCTATCTTACAGTATCATACATATTTCTTCTCAAGAGAACATCCATTTTTTCAGGAGGTACTAATCGTACAGGAATGATTGAGGTATAGTCAGAAAGATGTTTTAACCGGCTTCTGACATTACACTCGTATTTAGCGCTTAGACCTACCATTAGTGGAAAATTTTAACATATAACAGGCTTTTCACTCTTGTAGATGTGACCGAGCCGTACTAGGTGCTTCAGTCCGGAACCGCGCTGCTGCTACAATCGCAGGTTCGAATCCTGCCTAGGGCATTGATGTGTGTGATGTCCTTAGGTTAGTTTGATTTAAGTAGTTCTAAGTCTAGGGGAGTGATGACCTCAGATGTTAAGTCCCATAGTGTTTAGAGCCATTTGAACTATTGTAGCAAAAGGGTTACATGCATGCCCAGTTTCATACCTGCGTTTTACTAAGCCAACTTATTAATGACGAATAAGAAATTATGTTCTCATTTTATTACAAATACCATTTTATTTCTTTTAAAGCACTTATTAACTGAATAATTTACGTACAGTTTTTTCACAGATAAGAACGGTGACCACTGCGGAAGTCCACTATCTCTGTCCCTCGTACAAGCTGTCGAATATACTCTCTGAAATAACAAACATACTTGTCACTGTCACCTAGAATTGTAATTTACTAACTGCTGCTAGGGTCTAGCGTTCTTACGTGAAGTGTGAAGTGCAGTTAAAATGTCAAAATACAGAGTTATTGCGACCTTGTGATACACCAGTTAAGAAGCGAACACTACGTTCTAGCCTACACATTTGCCGGCCGCGGTGGCCAAGCGGTTCTAGACGATTCAGTCCGGAACCGAGCGACTGCTACGGTCGCAGATTCGAATCCTGCCTCGGGTATGGATGTGTGTGTTGTCCTTAGGTTAATTAGGTTTAAGTAGTTCTAAGTTCTAGGGGACTGATGACCTCAGATGTTGAGTCCCATAGTGCTCAGAGCCATTTATCCTATGCATTTCTCGTATACTTACTCCCTTGTGGCCGGCCGCGGTGGCCGTGCGGTTCTGGCGCTGCAATCCGGAACCGCGAGGCTGCTACGGTCGCAGGTTCGAATCCTGCCTCGGGCATGGGTGTGTGTGACGTCCTTAGGTTAGTTAGGTTTAAGTAGTTCTAAGTTCTAGGGGACTTATGACCTAAGATGTTGAGTCCCATAGTGCTCAGAGCCATTTGAACCATTTGAAGTCCCTTGTGTTTTATGTACTTCCCATTACACTTTTCTTGAACAACAGATAGACGTAAATATTATGGTCAAAACTTAGATATTACAAGCAAGTGATGACAGCCAAATATTGTTGTGAACAGTAAGTTACATTTCTTTATTTCTTTTATTTTCTGTTTTTATTTCCTCATTACTTATTGACTTTTGTCAATAAGATGGTGGTGTAAATACTACCGTCATAATCAGTATATGAGGAGTTTACGATGCCAAGGGAAATAACGTTAGAAGCTGTCTGTGAGAAGCATCACTCCAACAGGGTGGCTGCAGCTCAAACACCTTCTCAGAGAGAGACGCGTCATTCCCACAGCTACCATTATACCAACAACTACTTTTATTCCGAATACTATGATTCTTTAAAACTATAAATCCGTGAAAGTTTGGCAAGGGTCCGCTGCTGGATAGTTCTTTTAAATTTATTCGTGATAGTAAATTATTCTAGAGGGAAAAGATACATCACATTTTCAATAAGAAAATCAAGCGTGTAATCATAAAATTGTCAAGAAAGTATAGGTAGTCGCAGTTTTTTCTTATGGCATATGATTCTAGCTTCAGGTCAATCAGACGTCGTTGCAAAGTAGCGAGCTTGCTGGCGGAAAATCGAGTTGTTGTTAATCATTATTTCAAAACATTAATGTTGTATAATAATCACATTCGGAATTTGTTGATAACATAAACTGCAGGTTTGACCTACAAATACTGAAATGAGAAGACAATAGTGCGCTTATCGTGCACAATCGTTGCGTGACCGATCTGACTTCTTCCACTAATTTACTAGTCAAGCGTTTAACAAAGTAAACTCCATCAGTACAGGAATTCATGGTTTTTTCCTACACTACCAAAATAAAGAGGAAATTATTGGAATTGCATTACTATTTAACGTGAAATATATGTTACAAGAATGACACAAATAATTAAAAAAAGGGAGTATCCCTTCGTTTAACAATAAAACGAACATATCTTTCATAGATAGTGAGTATACAAAGACAAGATTGATTTTCTGAGATCTAATCTTATGTCTAACGTCGGAACGTCAATTTCAGCCAGCGTAGTTCCATGTTTTGCTGTCAGAGGAAAGGATCGAGTCAGATCAAAAATTATGCTAGGAAAAGCATTGCTGAAGAAGTATTGAATTTTAAATATCTTGATTGTCACATAAGATCTCATAATGACAAGGTTGTTGTGCAAAAAGCTAACAAATAACAAGATGTATGTTGGACAATTTAAGAAAAGGACTTTTAAAAACAAATTTAGGAAAGTAACGAAAATGAAATTTTGTAATGTAATGGAATTAATTACACATATTGATTTACCACAGGTAAGCTTGGGTTGAACTATCAGTTTAATAAGTCATGGTTGCAAAATATTAACACGAATTCTTTGCAGAAGATTTGGTGGAACTGGGAGAGGCCGAAATGTAGGAACGCGCGAGGCAATATTGGCCCTACGAATTCTCGTACAAGATAGGTTAAGGAAAGACAAACCTACGTTTATAGCATTTGTAGATTTACAGAAAGTGTGTGATAATGTTTGCTGGAATACAGTCTTTGAAATTCTGAAGGTAGAAGGTATGAAACACGGGGAGAAAAAGACTATTTACAACTTGTACAGATATCAGACGCAGTCGAGGTGTATGAAAGGGAAACGGTGGTTGAGAAAGGAATGAGACAGGGTTATAGCCTACCCCCGACGTCATTCAGTCTTCAGGCTGTATTGAAAAAGCAGTAAAGGAATTAAAGTTCAACAATTCTGTTAGAGACAGAAAAGGTCTTGGAAGAGCAGTTGAACGGAAAGGACAGTATCTTTGAAGGAAAATATAAGACGAACATCAACAGAAGCAAACAAAAAGGATAATGGAATGAAGTCAAATTAAAATCTGGGGATACTAGGGGAATTAAATTAGGAAACGAAACACTTAAAGCAGTAAGTGAGTTTTGCTATTTGGGCAACAAAATAACTGATGACTGCCGAAGTAGAGAGGATATAAAACTCACACTTCCAATGGCAAGAAAGGCATTTATAAAGAAGAGAAATTTATTGACATCGAATATAGATTTAACGGTTAGGAAGCCTTTTCTGAAGGTATCTGTATTGAGTGTTGCCGTGTATGCAAGATAAACATGGACGATAAATATCTCAGACAAAAGAGAACAGAAGGTTTTGAAATGTGATGCTACACAAGAATATTGAAAATTAGGTGGTTTCATCACGTAACTAATGGGGAGGTACTGAATAGAATTGGCGAGACAAGACATTTGTGGCAAAACTTGACAAAAATTGGTGTAGAGGACATTTTTTGAGACATCAAGTGATCACCAATTTAATACTGGAAGGAAGTGGGGGTGGCAAAAATCGTAGAAGGAGGCCAAGAGATGAACACAGTTAGCAGACTCCGAAGGATGTGGTTGCAGTAGTTATTCGGCGATTAAGAGGCTCGCACAGGATAGGGTAGCATGGGGAGCTGCATCAAGCCAGTCTTCGGACTGAAGACCGCAACGATAACAACAAGTTTGGATGCCGACTCAAAAGCAAGTGTGTAAAATACAATCGTCAGAAATGAGATTTTCGAGCAGTGTTAAGGAATGTTTGAGGATACTAAATGAAGATATTAGGAAAGAATTAAATATACATCAGTACATAAAAATAGTACTTGACCAACAACTTACAATTAATGGAAGATTTTAAAATGTCAATCAATAAAACTAAAATAATTTTTTTGGAGTGTAATGTATCCCCTTTCCAAGCCAGTGTTGGATTACATTCCAAAACGAACAGGAGATCGAGAACGGACCAGGACGCCCTGGAGAAAAATGCGTTGCCGGAACGGGTAAGAGTGCCTAATCCATGAAGTCAAGGAAAAACAGACGAAGAAGATGTTTCAGTTGCAACGGGTTCAACGACCGGATTGCTTCTTTGAGTGACAATATTCCTCCACACTGGCTGTCGTAACTGAGATCATAATATCCTTCTATTTCGTCTTTTTAATTACCACACGGTTTCGAGTGGTACAACCCGTTAAACGGACACATTTCGCTTACAGTCAAAGCGTACCTGGTCTGTTAGAAAAAGTCATTTTTTGTGACAGCCTCAGATTTGACACTTGTTCATATGAACGACAGTTCTGGTCAGCCAGGTCGCGTGCTGTTGATCGACAAAGGAGGCAGTCAGAGGGACCAGAGTCTGGAGAATACCGCAGGTGGTGTAAGACTTTCCGTTTTAACGTTCCAGGGTATGTTCTGATGCGTTTTGTGACATGGGGTCGAGCACTGTCATGCTGTAATATCATATTTTCATATCTATCGCTCCATTTTGACCGTTTTTCGTTCTGTGATCGGCTGAAACGCATCAGCTGCTTTTGATAACGCTCTCCTGTGATTGCATCCGTCGGTTTCAGTAGCTTAGAAAACATTTTGTTTTCCACCGTCAGCGTTCCTGATGCGTTGAAACCGTTCTTTGCACGTTCTTTCAGTATCAGGTGCCACACCATGAGTGTTAGACAGTATTTTTGAGGCTCAGCCGCAGATCTCCTCATGCTAAAGAAGAAAACAAAAATTTGCCTTAAATGCTCGGAATCGGGTTCGTAAGACGACATATTCAGTCGAGAGTAACTTTATGATGCAATCAAAGACGTTGTGTTTAAAAATGCCTAAAAGTGTTGTGTGAAACTTACGACCCGTACGACCACTTGACGTAACTGTCATCTGTTTCAAAACGGCAGAAGCAAAGTTAGGATGTAATGCAATCGAATTACTTGGACACACCACAGTGCCCAATTGGTATTAAAGGTTTTTTGACTTATTGCAAGAGAAAAGCCTGAATAATAAATTCCCTTTTGTAATACTTCCCGGAGGTAGGCCTAAGAGTTGGCAAAAATTCCAGTTGTTGTAAATACTCGTAGAACAAATATGCAAAATAAACTTGAAAAAATAGTGATGCGTTGGCACAAGCATCTGCATCAACGGATGACAATATCAATAAGGTAAGGATATAATCCTTTCACTAACACATTCTAGTTCACGCAAACAAAAAAGTCGACCATAAATTTCGAAGAAAGCTCACTGGAGGCATCAAGCATTCAGTGTCACAACAGAAATTGAGATTTAAAGCAGAAGGTAGATGTTTGGTCTTTCACAGTCGCCGGTTACTGTCCATTTCAGACAGTCTAGATTCCTTCGAAAAATCAGGCTCCATATGCTTATAATTCTGGCGTGTGCTCTGTGTCTGATGATCTGGTCATCGATGAGATTTTAGGTTGCTGTCCCCCCGCTCTTTCCTATATAACATTTGGTACCATGATATTTGATGCTACGAAGAGCGTTGAGGAATATCACGGTATCACTTCTCACCAGATTCTCTTTCACTTTTTGTTCTACATGTTGTATGCGATCCACACGAAGAAACGCCTTTGAAGAATGTAGCAAATCAGTAATTATTTCTTATATATATGAAGATGGTATCTGTTCTTTCGGCCATGTCCGTAAAAACAGATAGCATCTTCATATATATATATATATATATATATATATATATATATATATATATATACTCCTGGAAATTGAAATAAGAACACCGTGAATTCATTGTCCCAGGAAGGGGAAACTTTATTGACACATTGATACATCACATGATCACACTGACAGAACCACAGGCACATAGACACAGGCAACAGAGCATGCACAATGTCGGCACTAGTACAGTGTATATCCACCTTTCGCAGCAGTGCAGGCTGCTATTCTCCCATGGAGACGATCGTAGAGATGCTGGATGTAGTCCTGTGGAACGGCTTGCCATGCCATTTCCACCTGGCGCCTCAGTTGGACCAGCGTTCGTGCTGGACGTGCAGACCGCGTGAGACGACGCTTCATCCAGTCCCAAACATGCTCAATGGGGGACAGGTTCGGAGATCTTGCTGGCCAGGGTAGTTGACTTACACCTTCTAGAGCACGTTGGGTGGCACGGGATACATGCGGACGTGCATTGTCCTGTTGGAATAGCAAGTTCCCTTGCCGGTCTAGGAATGGTAGAACGATGGGTTCGATGACGGTTTGGATGTACCGTGCACTATTCAGTGTCCCCTCGACGATCACCAGTGGTGTACGGCCAGTGTAGGAGATCGCTCCCCACACCATGATGCCGGGTGTTGGCCCTGTGTGCCTCGGTCGTATGCAGTCCTGATTGTGGCGCTCACCTGCACGGCGCCAAACACGCATACGACCATCATTGGCACCAAGGCAGAAGCGACTCTCATCGCTGAAGACGACACGTCTCCATTCGTCCCTCCACTCACGCCTGTCGCGACACCACTGGAGGCGGGCTGCACGATGTTGGGGCGTGAGCGGAAGACGGCCTAACGGTGTGCGGGACCGTAGCCCAGCTTCATGGAGACGGTTGCGAATGGTCCTCGCCGATACCCCAGGAGCAACAGTGTCCCTAATTTGCTGGGAAGTGGCGGTGCGGTCCCCTACGGCACTGCGTAGGATCCTACGGTCTTGGCGTGCATCCGTGCGTCGCTGCGGTCCGGTCCCAGGTCGACGGGCACGTGCACCTTCCGCCGACCACTGGCGACAACATCGATGTACTGTGGAGACCTCACGCCCCACGTGTTGAGCAATTCGGCGGTACGTCCACCCGGCCTCCCGCATGCCCACTATACGCCCTCGCTCAAAGTCCGTCAACTGCACATACGTTTCACGTCCACGCTGTCGCGGCATGCTACCAGTGTTAAAGACTGCCATGGAGCTCCGTATGCCACGGCAAACTGGCTGACACTGACGGCGGCGGTGCACAAATGCTGCGCAGCTAGCGCCATTCGACGGCCAACACCGCGGTTCCTGGTGTGTCCGCTGTGCCGTGCGTGTGATCATTGCTTGTACAGCCCTCTCGCAGTGTCCGGAGCAAGTATGGTGGGTCTGACACACCGGTGTCAATGCGTTCTTTTTTCTATTTCCAGGAGTGTATATATATATATATATATATATATATATATATATATATATATATATATATAGATATAGTCAAGGCTCACCGGCCATTTTCTTCTGTGCGGATGCATGAACAGTGTCCGAACTCTTACGGGAATCGGCATTAAAGCCACGAGTAATGAGTATAATGGGCAGGGGCAGTATGAATATAGTGCGGGACAATAAGTTGCGAATGTCGGTCACGGGGGGCGTGCCAGCGAAAAGTCCCTGCAATCGCAATACCCTCAGTGTCCTTGATGGCTCAGATAGATAGAGCGTCTGCCATGTAAGCAAGACATCCCGGGTTCGAGTCCCGGTCGGGGTACACATTTTCAACTATCCCCGTTGACTAATATCAACGCCTGTATGGAGCTAGGGGCATTCATTTCATTGTAAAGTAATTATTTCTGTTGTGTTTTCATGTAGTCTAGACACAATATGAGGTCAAAAGCAGTCGGTCAGACTTCGTAATCCGGAATAAATCACTACTGGATGTCACTAGAGGTGGAGCAGCAGGTAAAGGGCAGGGAGGAGGCGGGGAGAATGGGAGTATTGTCAGTAGAGTAACAATTAGAAGCATAATGGATTGATTATAAGAGCTAAGTGACTTAGGATGTGAACTACTCGTGCTATCTTATCTGCGTGACAAATTCATAAAAGACCTTTCAACTCTTCTAAAGCTGGAATGAGACATTTGTGAGTGCGAAAGTGCTACAAGCAATTCAGCTAGCAGAACGACTGCATGTAGCGACTAAAAAGAATTACGTACAGTGGTACCAAACATTTCTACTCTCAGTTCTACGCGACGACACTGGTCAGGAGGTAACCTCGCCGTTGAGGGCACTTAAGCTCCAATAGATGACTGTAAACGAGTTGTTGCGCCTAATGAATCACGCTATACACTACGATAAGCAGAAGGAATGGTTTGGGCTTGGTGAATGCCTGCAAAATGGTACCAGTCATAAAGTATAATGCCAGCTATGAAGTACAGTAGACGTGATGTTACAGTACGAAGCTTTTTTTCGTGGCTAGAGTATGGCCCCTTATTGCACTTCATAAAATGCTAAATTCGCAAGAATATTAACGCATTTTATGGCTTTGAGTATTCCGTGCAATAGAGGAACCGTTCGAAGAAGATGATTATATCAGCATGACCAAGCACCAAGTCGTAAAGCAGTATTTGTTAGGGAATGATTTGTGGACGATAATGTTCCTGAAATGGACTGTCCTGCTCAGAGATCCGAACTGAACCCAGAAGTCCAAAGCTGCGATGAACTAAAATGTCTCTCGCGACAGACGCCAGCGTCCAACGTCCATGTTGTCTAGTTCAGGCTGTTTAGAAATAATTGTCTTTCCAACTTCCACGGCCATTCAGACACCCCACTGGAAGTCTTCCGAGCAGAGTTTAAACAGCCAAAAAGGAAAAGTGTGAACGCTCCACATATTAATGTTCACTAATAGATGTCCATATACTTTTCATCAGACATTGTATAAGAGATTCATGCTTTTCGTAACTATTTTCATTATCTTCTGCCTAAGAAAATATCGCACAAACAGAGCACTGCACTTTGTGCCGGTATTATTTTTATAACGTCTGACAACGGGAAATTGGTTGATTAACGAGTACTATACGTCGCTTCCTAATTTTTACAAGGAATTCTTAGCAGTACTTATGAAGACCAGGAAAGACCCACTTTCCTCACTGTAATGCTCTGTGCTAAGATAGTGTACTGCTGCATAGAAGGGACCAGTAAACGTGACACCGTAGCGAAGTAGCTTTCAAGAAAAGTAAACGAGTGAGAGCAACAGGAGAAGACGGCACGAGAGCAGGCTGGGGCCCGGACGAGACGAATGTCGCTTTTTGTCCGCCTTTTCTGTCGAAACAGGCCTAATTAGCTTCTCGGAATTGCGTCACTTAATTACAACGGGGTTTCCAATTGTCACGCGTTCCGCCGGCTGGGAAATTATTTCCAGACCGTGGCCGCTTCCTGCGCCTCGCAGTTCCTTCTCTCTGGGAGACGGGGAGCTCCGTTTCACGGCAAAGACTGGGAGACGGAAGCCAGCAAGAACGAGCAAACACCTGCGGGGAGACTTTAACAAAAGACGGCGCGGCCACGCGAGCGCCGAAAGTAAGTTGTCCGTGGCGCGAGCAGACAGAGAGGGAGAGAGAGGGTCGGGCGCAGCGCACTCGAGGGGAAACTGCGCTGCTTTCTGGATAGCGGGCTTCCCAGCAGCAACGCTCCCCTACTGCTGCAATAAACACTCTGTGGGTAAAATTCTACGTGGTTCTAGAGCTATGTAATCGATAATACTTTAGACGACCACCAAAATTTTGAGATTGTGTATGGGGTGATTAAGCTGCCCTAGCGAAGGTTTTTATGCAACCCGCAGTGCGTTCTAATTCCACAAACAATATTCTCATATTCCTTCGCTCACTAAGCATAATCCATTACTTCTCCAGGAAATGTGAACAGGACATTGCTTTTGCATATTTAATGTAGTTAAATTTTGTACGTGGACATCTTTTTGATTAAGACCATAGTTTTATAATTATTCAAGAAGAACGTACAAAAATGACCTTCAAACGCGTTTCGCTTCAATAACTCGAAAACTGTGACCTCCAGCGAAAACGTATACTAGTACAAAATTTAACTACATTAAATTTCCTACAAAATGGTCCTTTTCATTTTTTCTGTAGGACAAACAGTTCACATGTTGTGACTGGGGGAATATGAAAATCTCACACATGGTTTTTAAAGGCGTTGTGGGATGCATTAAACCCATCGGTAGGGGCAGCTGTATCGCCCTGTATATAAATGGGCCAATACAGGGAGCATTACTTGGCTAGTTTTCACAGATAATATCATCAGGTTCCACTTAACAGGTGTGTTCACATTTCACTGGCCTGGTCTGTACATGAGTTGAAGACAATGGTGCAGATGTGACGACACCAAGATAACAAGTTCCTTATCTGCTCCCTTAGTGTTCTACAGATGTTTCAACAAATGTATGCAGCACAAAACGTCGTACAGAATATTGAAGATAGACTGCTCTTGCTACAGCAGCATGAGAAGTTACTCTTATCTGCTAGGCACCTGGCTGCGTGGGAATGAAGGGCAACAAACAAACTGAGTTAGCACCCAAGGAGTCCTTTAGAGATGTCAAACAAGGGCCATTCTTTTACAGGCTGTGACAAACAACCAATAACGTTTTTTAATGTGTCATTTTTATGTCTTTACCTCTAGTTCCTGAGAAGAAAATACGTATCAACACTGTACACATTCATGGTTATTCTGATTCCGTAAACGTCCATATGATATTTTAGTGAAAGGGAGAAATTGGGAAATCTCCATCTCAAGCAAATAAAAATAATCTTTTTACAGTAGAGGAATTTATAAGGATAACTCTGTAATCAATCTTCTAGCTGGTTTGATGTGGTGAACTAGCAAACCGAACTTCTTCATCTCTAGAGTAGCACTTGCAATTTTCGCCCTCAGTTACTTGTTGGATACATTCCAATTTCTGTCTTCCCCAACAGCTTTTACACTCTAGACCTCTCTCAGGTAACGTAGCAGGTATTCATTGGAAATGGGTTCAAATGGCTCTGAGCACTATGGGACTCAACTGCTGAGGTCATTAGTCCCCTAGAACTTAGAACTAGTTAAACCTAACTAACCTAAGGACATCACAAACATCCATGCCCGAGGCAGGATTCGAACCTGCGACCGTAGCGGTCTTGCGGTTCCAGACTGCAGCGCCTTTAACCGCACGGCCACTTCGGCCGGCTATTCATTGGAGTTTTATTACTTGTCCTATCATCCTGTCAGTGTTATCAAGTTCCTCCTCGAAAATAATGTGGCGAACCTCTTCATTACTTTATCATTTTTGAACTCGTAAGTGTCACGTAGCAATCTTGCATCGTAGTGTAACAGTCCAGATCACAAGTGCTATGTACTTTAGTAGTATGGTAAACGGTTTCAGTCGTAAACAGAACATGTTTAGATCAGTAATGTCTCAGCTGATGACGTGTGGAGTCGATGCGCACCTGCGACAGGTGCTTCTTGGACTTACACCAGCTCTGCGAGTCGACTCTTTAAGCCACCAGTGGAGACATTACTGGTGCGAAGATGGTCTACCTGCTACTAAAACTGGTTTCCATGTTATAAAAATAAACAGCATTTGTGATCAGGACTGACTGGTTTTTGCTACTTACCTTATCAGCAAACCTAATTTTAAACATCCTTCAACAGCATCACATTTCACAAGCTTCGATTCTCTTATTTTCCGGTTTCTCGGCAGTCCATGATTCACTTCCATATAACACAGATTTCCAACCGTATATTGTCACAAATTTCTACCTCAAATTAAGGCCGTAATACAAAATGGAAGGATGGTAGAAATGGGAAACTGCAGAAAAGGAAATAACGTCTTGTCAAGAGCCGTAATTAAAACGCCAGGCCATACAAAAAAATTATCCTGCCGTAGTAGCAAAGGAGCTGAAACAAAAGAAATGGGATAAGAAACGCAGGTAAGATATGAGCGACACGTCAACGTCAAGATTCCTGGAGACTTCAGTTTCAGATCGGAACGGAATTAGGAAGAATTTAAAATGTGCTGCTTGCAAGCTGTAGACGAAGGAGAAAATACACAGGAAGAAAGTAGAGGATAACTGTTGAATGGAAACAGAAAATATTCTAAGTGTCATACCTAACGTTTTCCAGGAGAATGAAAAGGCAATTAATCTCTGTTTCCACATGAATGACTTACATCCAAAAAGCGGAGTAGGCATTCTTCTGCTCATGCCATCGCTGCGAAAAATAATGAAAAGAATTAGAAAGTAAGTACTTTATTAAGATGTTTCTATGTGTTGTACCAGGAAACTGAACTGGTGAGTTCTAGGTCCCAATACGGCAGTTTCTAAAAGCTAATTCTTGTAAAGAAAAAGGCAACAACCCATCATTGGTAGTAACGCTATTTACATATACTTTTGTAGTCGTTTACATTAATTGATGGCTATTTTTTCCAAGAACTAATGTAAACAACAACAAATGTAATGTAAACGTGAACAGGAGTCTGTAGATGAACCTGTCGATTCAAAATGAACCTGTCGATTCAAAACCGATTAAGCCTCAATTTGTATAAATAAATAGTATAATTGACAGTGGTTGCTTGTTGTTTTCTTCTTTGCAAGATCAACCTGTATGTTGTACACAGTCATGTTCTCAGAATTTTGTTGCAAGTGCCGTTAACACTGAGACACTGCATTTTATTTGTGATATTACAAATACATGAATACATCAATAGATTTTTTACTAATAGAACTAATTGCCTCTCCTATCATTTTTTGACCTCCAAAAGTAAGTACAGCTTGGCACAAATACCTAGCACCATCTTCTAAAGCATGTCTCCATGGTTGCCACATGGGTCTAGCCTAGAGATATGCAGCGAAGTACCGAGAATACAGTAGCACTGAAAACACGTTGTGTGGAAGAATAGCATTTGGAATGGTTTTCATTTATAGTCTTCAATTAATGCGTTAAGTACTCAAAAAGGGGAAAACCAAAGCTGATTAGCACGATGTGCAGGTTGATATCTAATAACCCAAAAGAGGTATGGATACGTGTCTACAAAACATTAATAAAATCAGTCCTTGTGTCTATCGATTTACAAAATGAAATTATAAATGACGAATAATATGAGATGATGTGCACTAGATTCCCCTTTCACTGATCGTGTTATGCTGAAAATAATTTGTGGCAGTCAACCAAAATTTATTTATTGTGGGCTCTATTATTAATAGAAAACATTTGGCGTTGGCTGTGGACAACATTTTGTGTGTGCAGTGCCGTAATATGTAACTAGAATGTGTAAGGTGAGATACAACGGGGCTCAGTCTTCATAGTTGACAGCGTGTAAGATGTTAGA
This sequence comes from Schistocerca serialis cubense, assembly GCF_023864345.2. Taxonomy (NCBI): domain Eukaryota; kingdom Metazoa; phylum Arthropoda; class Insecta; order Orthoptera; family Acrididae; genus Schistocerca; species Schistocerca serialis. The sequence goes on along the minus strand of NC_064644.1, from coordinate 463,613,513 downwards.
AGAAATTCTTGCTATGCTAACAGCCTCGCAGACAGCTGACCACGTGTAAGCTATCCCACTAATGATCGACATCGCCGCGTGAGTGTTCGAGCAAACAGAGCGGCCACATCAGGCTAAATGCGTGTAGGCACTGTGGCCGCCGCTCATCGACCTGTATCGGCAAATACCATTACAGACCCAGGTGCAAACCCTGCTAACACGATAGGCGCCTGGCGTTGTGAGTAACGGCATCCTAGAATATGCGAATACTTCGGGATAATCCTTTCACTCATCACGTTGTCGACAGACACCATCACGTTTTATCGACTACAGCGTGAAACGCTAAGCGTGTTCGTTTTGAAACGCGCGTGAGTAGTGGATGACTGCAAACTAGTGGCGCCTTCCGTGGTATGTAACGTTTTTGCCACAAATTTTAAATACGCTAGCTAACTGTTAATCCCAATGTGAGGCCTCTGGCAAAGTATCGGCACGGTGCTGCATATATTTTCTGGAAGTTTTGAATCAGTTGAAGATTTTTTACGCAAGATTAAGTAAGTTGTGTGACTGGGTGAACATATTTTTCGTTACATAATAGAAACGAGACAGAATAATTGGTAGTACATGAACGGGTAAGGCAATCGGCCATGTCCTAATGAAGGCATATACCCGGGTATTCGATTTAGACGTTTAAGGAAACCATTGGAAACTTGAACATGGTTCGCCAGACTAGAATTTGAGTCTCGCAACTCCAGAATGCTTATTTATTGTACTAACTACTGAATCAGGTTACTTTGTCGGTGACTTGCATGTCGGCGAAGGCATGAAGAAAAATGAAATTTAGACGAGCAAATGGAAGTTGAGTAGACTGGCCAACAAGAAGAACTAACCAGACGACTAGTTGGCTGAAATAGACTGCACACACAGAAAGACTGAGGTTAAAATTAAAAGTTAAAGAAAATCTTTGACGACTGGCGTGAAAGTCAGCAGAAAAACACAAACTTTAAAGTAACAGTATGCAAAATAGCAGATACGAAGTAATTTCGTTTTATGAGGCAAAAAGTTCCTGGTATCAAGTTAAGCGAGATATCGAGCATAAATTGGCGATGCAGAAGAGACGTTTCTGCTGTATAGGAACTAAATTGTTGTGAAATATCGATATAGAATTAAGAAAGAAGTTCCTCACACTCCATGGTTGATGCCTCAGTGCACGTAGATATTAGGTGGACTAGAGGGAAAGTGGAAGTACTTGAAGTTCCGTGCTGCATGAAAATGTAAAAAATTACGGTAAACATTGAAAGTAAAAGTAAATACTGAAAAGCGATATGCACATACACAGTTGACGGTAGTATCGCGTACACAAGGTATAAAAAAGCAGTGCGCGGGCGATTCATGTGAAAAGGTTTCCGACGTGATTCTGACTGCACGACAGGAATTAACAAACTCTGAAGGTGGACTGGTAGTTGGGAAATTCAATATTGCGAAATCGACAGTCTCAAGAGTGTGCGGAGAATACCAAATTTCAGTCATTATTACTCACCACGGACAATGCAGTCACTGACGGCCTTCATTTAGCGACAGGGAGCAGCCGCCTTTGCATAGAGTTGTGAGTGCTAAAAGACAAGCATCACTGCGTACTATAACCACAGAAATCGATGTGCGACGTACGCAGATGTGTCTCTTACGATAGTGTGGCCAAATTTAGCGTTAATGGGCTATGCCAGCAAACAATGGACGCTAGTGCCTTTCCTAACAGCATATCACAGACAGCACCTCTCTTGAATTCATGACCATATCGGTTGGCCTTAGATGACTGGAAACCAGTGGACTGGTCAGATGAGTCCCAATTACAGTTGGTTATAGTTGGTAGTAGTGTTCGAGTGTGGTGGAGAATCTATGAAGCCACTGAACCAAGACACTCAGCAACATGGCGATGGCTCCATAATGGTGTGGGCGGCGTGAAGAGGTTGGGGCCATTCAAAATCATTGGGGAAAATTTAAATGTGATCTGAAAAAGAAAAGGATTATTGTAATTTTTCAGTGCTCGTGTTTCACACTCTCCTGTGAGTGATCAAGGAAAGGTGCAAATCTGACAAATACATGAAGACCCTCAATAAGACCCTGGAGTTTGGAAATAACCTAGGTGGCAACTGCCCTCATTTATTGATAGTTTTAAGAATGTGGTACAGAAAAAACCTATGAAGTTGGCCTAGGCATCTGCTGGCAAGCAACTGGCACAGGAGGTGTGTCAAGTGGTTGCCTATTTACAGGCGCTTAGAAATACTTTGTACATTTTCGCTGTAAAGGCTCCTTTTTAAAACTCTCTATAAATGTGAGTGGATTCCACCAAAAGTATTGCCAAACTGTGGAGGAGAGTGGGAGTACTAGAGGGACCCTTTGTCATTTTATTCACACGCATGTAAATGTCACACCCCTCTGTGATCACACCACAGGAAGTCGTGAAACAGGAACACGGAAAAAGTCCATGCACTTTTATCTGCTTTGGACATGTTCATATTTCGTCAAATGGTTGTGAATGGTCCCTAGTAGTTCCACTCTCCAGACAAGGCGAAAACTGCTGGTCACACTGCATTCCAAAGAGGTGAGATCACGTTCAATTGTGCGGCTTCTTGATGCCCTTCGAGTACAACTGAAAAGCCCAAGAGATGTCAACCATGTCAAAAAAGTCAATAAAGCCATTCTGTTGGCCCTGAAACACCCAACAGCGAACTGTCGCCCTTTATGCCACACCTGAGGCTTTTCATGTCGATTCTGAGCGGCAGTGTGTCTAAAATATTTCCCATCGACACTTATTTATAATGAATCATATTGATTTCAATGCTGGGCGTCGCGGTACTGACCTCCCTCGCAGAGGTGTCAGAAGAAGAGGTTAAATCTGGGTAAGAGTGGCTGTGACGACCTTCCCACCGTATGACACGTCCATAGTTGAGATGAAATTTGGTGCCAATGCGACAACATTGAGCCATATCTGAACTCTGTCCTTGTTTTGGCATGCGTCGACATCTTAATGTTAGAAGTTTCATTAAGCCCGTGGGTGACGACTCAACGGCTCCACGCTTTTGCGTCATTACAGATGAAGTTGTAAGCACCTTGGAGCCAAATTTTAAAATTATGCGCCTAAATGGAACTATGGGGTTCAGAAATAGTGATCTTAATTCTTTGCGCTGTGTAAGTGATGCCGGAGCATGGGTACATGTTGACAACAGGATAAGAATCCTCCTAAAACACCACGAGAGAGTTACGTAATAAAGGAACAAGATAAATATGAGTTTTTCTCTAGATTTTGGCTACAGTTAACTCACAATGGGTACTTGACACAACTGTTTGGAAAGTGAGCGAGACGAACACGCGTTAAGGAATGGCCTTGCGATGGTAGGTGCCAATCTGCTACCAAAATAGTTAGCCAGCAAGCAAAAGCCAACGGCCTTGCCTCGTTGAATATACTGGTTCTCGCAAGATCACCGAAGTTATTGACTTCCTTTTGACGTGGTTGACTTGTCCTGGGCATTTCAGTTGTTCTCAAAGGGCATAACGAAGCTGCACTACAACTGAATGTGGTCTCAACCCTTTGGAATGCAGCGTGACCAGCAGCTTTCGCCTTGGCTGAAGAGTGGAACTACTAGGGTCCATTCAGAACCATTCGACGAAATCTGAACGTGATCCAAAGCAGATAAAGGTGCATGGACTTTTTCCGTGTTTCTGTTTCACGACTTCCTGTGGTGTGATCACAGAGGGGTGTGACATTTACATGGGCGTGAATAAAATGACAAAGGGTCCCTCTAGTACTCCCACTCTACTCCACATTTCGGCAATACTTTTGGTGGAACCCACCCAGATTTATAGAGAGTTTGAAAAATGTGCCTTTACAGAGAAAATGTACAAAGTATTTCTAAGCGCCTGTAAGTAGGCAACCACTTGACACAGCTCCTGTGCCAGTAGCTTGCCAGCAGGTGCCTAGGCCAATGTCATAGGTTTTCTCTGTACCACAGTTTTTAAACACTCAATAAATGAGAGCAGTTGCCACCTAGGTTATTTCCAAACTCCAAGGTCTTATCAGGACCCTTTACCATAGTATTCATGTATGCGTTTGCATCCTTGCTTGATCACTCACAGGAGGGTGTGAAACAGGGGTACTGAAAAATTCCAACAATCCATTTCTGCTTCAGATCACATTTAGATTTTGCCAAATGATTTAGAAAGGCCCCATCCTCCTCACACCACCCACACCATTATGGAGCCACCGCCATCTTGCAGAGTGCCTTCGATCAATGGCTTCATAGATTCTCCATCACAGTCGAACACTAACATCAGCTTTTACCAACTGTAATTCGGACTCACTCGAGCAGGCCACTGGTTACCAGTCATGTAAGTCAACTGATGTGGTCATGAGCCCAGCAGAGGTGCTAGTTGGACAGACTAGTTCTCGTTGGAAGGCCGAAGTTGAGCAACGTGGACGTGGTCAGAATTTCGGCGGGTGACCGCCCGGATACCCCACGTGCTGTAGACTACTACCTGTTTGCCTTTGGGGTAAGGGGAGGAGGGGTGTCAGTAAAAAGTACCCTGATCACCAATCTTTGCGCCAATGCACTGGATTAAATGCCAAACCTATCCACTGTGTCTTACGAAGTGAGGGCTTGTGACATTGTCGGTGTGAAGTGTCCGTTGGATGGGGACATTAAGCTCGACAGCCTCCTTGGTACTATTCCAGAGGAGTCGGCTATGTGGTGGAGCAAGGTTTCGTGATCTCCCTTCTCACATCTTCATACAACATGACACTACACGACAACACACATTACGATCACCTACAGTTCCCAGATATAAACATTTAACATTCTCAAACACACAGTACTCACACTTTGGGGAAGAAAGGCTATGGCACGGAGACGGTACGTTTTCGAATATTCGTTCCTACTAATATTTTTCACTCCCCTCTGTAAATCCTAGAAGTTTCTGCCGAGAATTTTCGAATGATTTCTGAATAGTAGACAGATTGGCGAGACCAATAGAAGCATTTGCGAAAAACTGAAATACTTTAATATAAAAAACATAAACTCCACTCTTGGATTAGACCTGTTCTGGTTGGACGATTGCTGCCTACAGGACAGTACAGGAAGCGATCTACGATTGTGGGACATGTGATCAGCATGCCTCAAACCCCCCCCCCCCCAGCCTCCCAGCCATTATTGCCAGTAGATGACGCCGCTGCGTCTTTATTCGAGCAGACCATCATTTGGCCCCACAACCGCTTGGTGGACCTCGTATGAGACCTACAAAAAAAAAAAAAATGTGGAGCAGCCTTCCTTTAGGACTGCTTACCTTATTTTAGCACCTCTTTAAAATCCATGTTCATGAAACTTTCTTTTCAGGAACAAATGATCCAAGCCTTCGCGATTTGAAAGTGTCCTAGTCTGATCATAACTACAATATATCTCCTAACTGGATTGGTAGATTTATCATAAAAAATGAAAATAGCTTTTTCTTCGTAAGAAAACAAAATTCTCTTCTTCCCACTGGAACAGGGGAGGTCATTTATATCAGATAAACGAGGAAAGAATCGTTCTGTTGATGCACGCTTTGATGTGTTGGTAGCAATTTCCTGTTAATCGCGAAATACCAGGTGGATTTCACTCTAGATGGTAGGTCACAATTGTTGATGTATTTCGAGATCGACATCCAGCCAAAATATGAGTATTTATATTCAATTATTATACTATCCTTGCATTCTGCTGGATTCATACATATCTCTTTCACTTTGCTCCTCTCCTTTTCTGAAGTTGTTAAGTCAACAGAGCTGTACCAAATGGTTCAAATGGCTCTGAGCACTATGGGACTTAACATCTGTGGTCATCAGTCCCCTAGAACTTAGAACTACTTAAACCTAACTAACCTAAGGACATCACACACATCCATGCCCGAGGCAGGATTCGAACCTGCGACCGCAGCAGCCGCGCGGTTCCGGACTGCGCGCCTAGAACCGCTAGACCACCGCGGCCGGCGAGAGCTGTACCCTGTTAATAATTGTCTTGAGTATAAACAGTGCACTGGGTATACGTGGGTCATCACCGAGAGTTAATAAGCTGTATTTAACTTCAAAATTATGTTTATAGAATAAAAATCCACTTCAGCTGACAGTTATTTTCTGAATTTATCACGCGAGCAACTTCGAAACTTAAAATTTCGTCTTCAGGAATCACCAAGTAATTATGGGAACATAAATGTGTGACGGTCGGACGAGACATTCACTGTGGATCACAACCACATCAAACAAACACATGGAAGCGTAGGACCAGCAACCACAGCGACAGACTCCACAGTACGAGTTCCGACTTCAATGTTTTCTGTCCCACTGGAACAGGGGAGGTCATTTATATCAGATAAACGAGGAAAGAATCGTTCTGTTGATGCACGCGTTGATGTGTTGGTAGCAATTTTCCTGTTAATCGCGAAATACCAGGTGGATTTCACTCTAGATGGTAGGTCACAATTGTTGATGTATTTCGAGATCGACATCCAGCCAAAATATGAGTATTTATATTCAATTATTATACTATCCTTGCATTCTACTGGGTTCATACATATCTCTTTCACTTTGCTCCTCTCCTTTTCTGAAGTTGTTAAGTCAACAGAGCTGTACCCTGTTTTCAAGGTTTTACTACTCGAAGTACTTTCAAATGGCTGCAGATTACTAGAGCTATGGGTAGATGAAGAGAATAGCACAGGACAGACTACACCAAGGAGAGCTGTATCAAACAAATCTAACAGGTGACCTTAGTGAAATCGTAGTGAATAGATGCTGTAAAACATGGAGCAGATGAAAAAACAAGGCAGAACCATGTCGTTTACTCACCTAGGTTCCAAATACGAGTTCATACCAGTCGGCTACAGAGACGGCCGAAATATTGCAACATTTAGTATACGTTCAGATACCAAACTCCCTTCTCAATGTATTTCTGTTGTCTGTAGCATGGTGCTGAAGTGAAATGTGCGTGATAAATACTGCAGACAATAAAAAATTTGTAGCTTTTTAAATATTGCGCCACAGAATAATCCCAATGATTAAAGGAGAAGATGAAATTCGGAAAGTGATACACTATCGAATTGCGGAGCAAAGAACTTTATTGCACAATTTGATTTAAGAAAGGGATCGCTTGATAGGGTACAGCCTCGATCCTCAAGAAATAGTGCCGTAATGGAGGGAAGTTTGTGTGTGTGGGGGGGGGGGGGGGGGGGAGGAGGAGGAGGGAGGAAAGTGGTTGCTGACTGAAAACTGTATAGAAACTCCAAGGTTTTACTACTCGAAGTACTTTCAAATGGCTGCAGATTACTAGAGCTATGGGTAGATGAAGAGAATAGCACAGGACAGACTACACCAAGGAGAGCTGTATCAAACAAATCTAACAGGTGACCTTAGTGAAATCGTAGTGAATAGATGCTGTAAAACATGGAGCAGATGAAAAAACAAGGTAGAACCATGTAACCAGAATTGATGGTATAACGTGTTCCAGGAAAACGTTCTTTTCGTAATGGAAAACATTGTAGAGGAGAGAGTACGTTAGAGCAAGGTAAGCAAAAATCGAGAATACTGCGTGTGATAAGAATGCAGAGATGAAAATATCAGCATAAGACGGGAAGAAATCGAAACACTTCGAAAAATTGCTTCTAATTTTCCGCGGTACCCCATCTGCATCTACATCTAGCCTCTACATAGATACTCTGCAAGCCACCGTATAGTGCGTGGCAGAGGGTACCCTGTACCACACCTAGTCACTGCACTTCCTGTTTCATTCGCGGACAGATCGAGGGGAACACGTCTGTCAGTATACCGCCGTATGAGCCCTAATTTCTCGTATCGCATCTTCGTGGTCCTAACCCGCAATGTACGTTGGCAGCAGTAGAGTCGTGCGGCAGTCAGCTTCAAATGCCTGTTCTCTAAATTTTCTCAACAGTCTTCTTCGGAAAGAACGTCGTCTTCCCTCCAGGCATTCACATTTTGGTTCCAGAAGCTTTTCCGTAACACTTGCGTGTTGTTCAAACCTGTTGGTAGCAAATCTAACAGTCCGCCTCAGAATTGCTTGGACGTTTTCCTTCAGTCTGATCTGGTGCGGATCCCAAACACTCGAGCAGTACTCAAGAGTAGATCTTAGCAGCGTTCTATATCCAGTCTCCTTTATAGGTGAATCACTCTTTCTACATCTACATGTACATCCATACTCCGCAAGCCACCTGATGGTGTGTGGCGGAGGGTACCTTGAGTACCTCTGTCGGGTCTCCCTTCTATTCCAGTCTCGTCTTGTTCCTGGAAAGAAGCATTGTCGGCATGCCTCTGTGTGGGCTGTAATCTCTGTGATTTTATCCCCATGGTCTCTTCGCGAGATATACGTAGGAGGAAGCAATATACTGCTTAACTTCTCTGTGAAGGTATGTTCTCGAAACATCAACAAATTCCCGTACTGAGCTACTGAGCGTCTCTCATGCAGAGTATTCCACTGGAGTTTATCTATCATCTCCGTAACGCTTTCGCGATTACTAAATGATCCTGTAACGAAGCGCGCTGCTCTCCGTTGGATCTGTTCTATCTCTTCTATCAACCCTATCTGGTGAGCAGTATTCAAGCAGTGAGCGGACAAGTGTACTGTAACCTACTTCCTTTGTTTTCAGATTGCATTGCCTTAGGATTCTTCCAATGAATCTCAGTCTGGCATCTGCTTAACCGACCATCAGCTTTATGTGATCATTCCATTTTAAATCACTCCTAACGTCTACTCCCAGATAATTTGTGGAATTAACTGCTTCCAGTTGCTGACCTGCTATATTGTAGCTAAATGATAAGGTATCTTTCTTTCTATGCATTCGCAGCACATTACACTAGTCTACAGTGAGATTCAATTGCCATTCCCTGCACCATGCATCCATTCGCTGCAGATCCTCGTGCATTTCAGTACAATTTTCCATTGTTACAACCTCTCAATATACCACAGCATCATCCGCAAAAAGCCTCAGTGCACTTCCGACGTTATCCACAAGGTCATTTATGTATATTGTGAATAGCAACGGTCCTACGACACTCCCCTGCGCACACCTGAAATCACTCTTACTTCGGAAGACTTCTCTCCGTTGAGAATGACGTGCTGCGTTCTGTTATCTAGGAACTCTTTAGTCCAATCATACAATTGGTCTGATAGTCCTTATGCTCTTACTTTGTTCATTAAACGTTGTGGGGAACTGTATCGAACGCCTTGCGGAAGTCAAGAAACACGGCATCTACCTGGGAACACGTGTCTATGACCCTCTGAGTCTCGTGGACGAATAGCGCGAGCTGGGTTCCACACGATCGTCTTTTTCCAAACCCATGCTGATTCCTACAGAGTAGATTTTTAGTCACCAGAAAAGTCATTATACTCGAACATAATACGTGTTCCAAATTTCTACAACCGATCGACGTTAGAGATATTGGTCTATAGTTCTGCACATCTGTTCGACGTCCCTTCTTGAAAACGGGGATGACCTGTGCCCTTTTCCAATCCTTTGGAACGCTACGCTCTTCTAGAGACCTACGGTACACCGCTGCAAGAACGGGGGCAAGTTCCTTCGCGTACTCTGTGTAAAATCGAACTGGTATCCCATCAGGTCCAGCGGCCTTTCCTCTTCTGAGCGATTTTAATTGTTTCTCCATCCCTCTGTCGTCTATTTCGATATCTACCATTATGTCATCTGTGCGACAATCTAGAGAAGGAACTACAGTGCAGTCTTCCTCTGTGAAACAGCTTTGGAAAAAGACATTTAGTATTTCGGCCTTTAGTCTGTCATCCTCTGTTTCAGTACCATTTTGGTCACAGAGTGTCCGGGCATTTTGTTTTGATCCATCTACCGCTTTGACATAATACCAAAATAACTTTCGATTTTCTGCCAAGTCAGTACATAGAGCATTACTTTCGAATTCATTGAACGCCTCTCGCATAGCCCTCCTCACACTACATTTCGCTTCGCGTAATTTTTGTTTGTCTGCAAGGCATGGGCTATATTTATGTTTGCTGTGAAGTTCCCTTTGCTTCCGCAGCCGTTTTCTAACTCGGTTATTGACCACGGTGGCTCTTTTCCATCTCTTACCATCTTGCTTGGCACATACTCGTCCAGTGCATATTGTACGATCGTTCTGAACTTTGTCCACTGTCCTAAACTTCTCCCAGTAAACCGAAGTCGACCATTCGCCTTCTCTACCATAGTTCTCAGTCGCTCGTTCCATTTCATCTCGCTCTTCTACGTTACGTCCAGATATTTAAATGACTTTACTGTGTCACGCAGGACACTAGTAATACTCTGTCCTAACATTACAGGTTTATTCTTCCTACTTATTGGCCTTAATTTACATTTATCCACATTTAGGGCTAGCTGCTATTCGTCACACCAACTGGATGTTTTGTCTAAGTCGTGTTGTATCTTCATACCGCCACTTAACTTCGACATCTTACTGTACACCACAGCATCATCAGCAAACAACTGCAGACTGCTGCCCACCCTCTGCGCCAAATCATTTATATGTATAGAGAAAAACAGGGGTCCCTTCACGCTTCCCTGGGGCACTCCTAACGATAGTCTTGTTTCAGATGAACACACGCAGTCGAGATTCTGTTACTTAAGACGTCTTCGAGCCACTCTCACATTATTGAACTTATTCCGTATGCTCGTACTTTTGTTAACACCCTGCAATGGGGCACCGTGTCATATGCTTTCCGGAATTCTAGGAATAGGTAATCTGCCAATTGCCCTTCATTGATAGTTCGCAGTGTATCATGTACCCCACTGCAGACTCTTAACGATGTTACGAGCATATGGAATACGTTCCTAGATATGTGAGTTTGTTCGTCTACGGCGAGTATTCATCAGGGACAAGGGTATCGTCGGGAGTTCCCCAGGGAAGAGTGATAGGACCGTTATTATACATAAATGATGTGGCGGTCAAGGTGTGTAGCATTCTGCTGACGACGCTGTGCTTTGCGGTAAGGTGTCGAAGTTGTGTGACTGTAGGAGGATACAAGCTGACTATGCTAGAGTTTGTAGTTTCTTTTTTTTTAATATATATATAAACGTCACCTAGCTCTAAATGTATAAAAATGTAAATTAATGCGGATGAGCAGGAAAAACAATGCTTAATCTTTAGATACAACATTGTTAGTATCCTGCCTGGCACAGTCACGTCGTTTAAATATCTGGACATAACGTTGCAAAGCGACATGAAATGGAAAAAGCTCGTGAGGGTTGTGGCAGGGGAGGTGAATGGTCGACTTTTCATCTATGAAGGAGACCGCATATTGGACGATAGTGCGTCCTGTTCTCGAATACTCCCAAGTGTTTGGAACCCGTACCAGGTCGAATTAAAGAAAGACATGGGAGGAATTCTAAGGCGGGTTGTTACCGGTAGGCCGGCCGGAGTGGCCGTGCGGTTCTAGGCCCTGCAGTCTGGAGCCGAGCGACCGCTACGGTCGCAGGTTCGAATCCTAGATATGGATGTGTGTGATGTCCTTAGGTTAGTTAGGTTTAATTAGTTCTAAGTTCTAGGCGACTGATGACCTGAGAAGTTAAGTCGCATAGTGCTCAGAGCGATTTGAACCATTTTTTTGTTACCGGTAGCTTCGAACAAGGCGCATGTGTTAAGGAGATGCTTCAAGAATTCAAATGGGAATCCCTGGAGAGAATACGACGTTGTTTACGAGGGATAGTATTTAAAAAATGTAGAGAACCACCATTTGAAGCTGACTGGCAAGCGATACTACTGCCGAGAACATACATTTCGCGTAAAGATACGATACGAAAGGGATGGGTTGTTTTGGGGGAGGAGACCAGACAGCGAGGTCATTGGTCTCATCCGATTAGGAAAGGATGTCGGCCGTGCCCTTTCGAAGGCACCATCCCGGCATTTGCCTGGAGCGATTTAGGGAAATCACGGGAAACCTAAATCGGAATGGCCGGACACGGAATTGAACCGTCGCCCTCCCGAATGCGAGTCCAGTGTGCTAGCCACTGCGCCACCTCGCTCGGTTATACGACACGATAAATTAGGGCATAATCGGAGGCATATAAACAGTCGTTTTTCCCTCGCCCTATTTGCTAGCGGTACTAGAAAGGAAATTACTAGTAGTAGTACAAATGGTTCAAATGGCTCTGAGCACTATGGGACTAACATCTGAGGTCATCAGTCCCCTAGAACTACTTAAACCTAACCAACCTAAGGACATCACTCACATCCATGCCCGAGGCAGGATTCTAACCTGCTACCGTAGTCGTCGCGCGATTTCAGTCTCAAGCGCCTAGAACCGCTCGGCCACACCGGCCGGCAGTAGTAGTACAGTATGCCCTTCACGATGCACCATAAGGTGTTGTGCGGAATATGTATGTAGATGTAGAATAATTATTTCAGATTATTTCTGTATTTATGAAGGTGTGATTTACTCTATTACTTCCTGAACCATCAAGTTTCCTTTTAATAGGGTTTCCACGTTGCTTGCATCTCACCAGTTTAGTTCGTAGTAACCTTTCTTAGTACATCTTGCAGTATAACGCCATGAAAGCGAGATACGGAAACATCTGAAGGGCTTCATTTTTACAAGCAGTTCGACTTCTGGTAAAGGGCTACCGCAGAATTCGCATAGCTCTTGAGCCGATTACGTTTTCAGAAATACTTATTCACGACCACTAATCGCCTTTACTGAATACTGCTCCCCTTCAGATGGCTCAGTTATGAATTTTCTCATTCTGCGGCGAAACGGCGGAAGACTAACTCCCCAGTTCGTCTATTGTGCTTTTTCAGTGCGCTTATTCTTTTCGCCGCGCTGCGCAACGTACACTCGAGGCCTGAAAACCAATGTTCTCTTTTCCGCAGCTCGCTGCTGCGTTTGGGGGGGAAGTTCTCAGCAAGAGATGAATGAGCTGCCTGCGAAGATAATACCTTTGCGGGGGATTATACGGATCTCTTCGCCTCATTAAAAGCGCCGCGGTGAGACACGGCAGCGGCAGCGACGTGCCTCGTCTTTGTGTAATGCTGTAGCCAGGCGCCGCAGCGTCATCTATCTGTCGTCACAGACGGCTGCGGACTTTGGCGCTGCATTCACGCGCTAATGAGAGGTATTAGGTAGATTGCCTTGCCCTTTGTGTCTCGGCGCAACACACAACCACGCAGTTTGTAACCCGCCTCCTGACGGGATCTCCCGCTGCCATTCGCGAGGAATGAAATGCCGGCACGAATTTTTTTCATTTTATTAGCGTGATTAACGTTTATTTTGCTGAGACCGGTAAAGTTTACGACTAACCTGCAAACGGCTCCATCGTAGAGTAATGCAATATCTTCGTAAAGGTATTTAAAATACAAGTCTCCTCTATTTAGCGGCAGCATCTCGTCTAATTTCGTCGTCTCTCTCTCGTATCTTCGGTAACTTTCAGGTAGAAATATTGCGTTTTTTCATTGTCATCGGAGAAACTGATGCTTCCCTTACGTTCAGCCCTGTTATTCAAATTACACTCATGGTCATAAATTAAGGATACTGCTGATACATGGTGAAACAAAGCTCTGGTCGGCGGTTTGCGGGTTTAAATAATCTCGGAGTATGACCATGCGGTGCATTTGACCTGCAGTCGTCGAACGGTGGCGCTGGCAGCAGTCCACATACGCAGAGGTGTGTTGGTGCATGTCAGAGTACGGTGCAGCGAGTAAGTCTGCAGACGTTTTCAGACGTGCTAATGCTGACTGTGTGTTGAAAATGGATCAAAGAACACATATTGATGACGTTATGCGGGGTATAATACTAGGGCGACTGGAGGCTGGTTAAACACAGGAGGTCGTAGCACGGGCCCTCCGTGTATCACAAAGTGTGATCTCAAGATTATGGCAACGATTCCAGCAGACAGGAAACGTGTCCAGGCGCTACAGAAGGGGCGTCCACAGTGTACAACACTATAAGAAGACTGATATCTCACCATCAGTGCCCGCAGACGGCCAGGGAGTACTGCAGGTAGCCTTGCGCGGGACCTTACCGCAGCCACTGGAACAGTTGTCGCCAGAAACACATTCTACAGACTACTGAAAATTCATGTTTTATTCGCCCGGAGAATTGCAAGGTATATTCCACTGACCCCTCGTCACAGGAGAGCCCGTAAAGCCTGATGTCAAGAAGACGGTACATGGTCATTGGAACAATGGTCACAGGTTATGTCCACGGACGAATCCAGACATAGTCTCAACAGTGATTCTCGTTGGGTTTTCATCTGACGTGAACCAGGAACCAGATCCCATCCCCTTAATGTCCTTGAAAGGAACCTGTATGGAGGTCGTGGTTCGATGGTGTGAGATGAGATTGTGATTAGTGCACGTACATTCCTGCATCTCATTGACATAGGAACTGTAACAGGTCAGGTGTATAGGGGCGTCATTTTGAACCAATATTTCCGCCTTTTCAGGGGGCAGTAGGTCCCATCTTCCTCCTGATCGATGATAACGCACGGCCCTACCGAGCTGCCATCGTGGAGGAGTACCTTTAAACAGAAGATATCAGGCGAATGGAGTAGCCTGCCTGTTCTCCAGGCCTAAGCCCCATCGAGCACGTCTGGGATGCTCTCGGTCGACGTATCACTGCAAGTCATCAAACGCGTACGATACATCAGGAGCTCCGACAGGCACTGGTGCAAGAATGGGAGGCCATACCCCAGCAGCTGCTGGATCACCTGGTCCAGAGTATGCCAAACTGTTGTGCGGGCTGTGTACGTATGCATGGTGATCATATCCCGTATTGATGTAGAGGTACATGCACAGGAAGCAGTAGCGTTTAGTAGCACATGTGTTGCGGGACGGTTTTCTCAACTTATCACCAATACCGTGTGCCGGCCGCGGTGGTCTAGCGGTTCTAGGCGCTCAGTCCGGAACAACTGGAAACATTGTGTTAAGAACGTTTGAAAGCATCTCATCTGCGAAGTAGTAAGAAACTGTACTACTCTTTCCTCAAAAATTCCTTGTTTATGTATAAATTTATTGAGAGTAAATATAGTGGTCGTATCATAATTACCTTTCTTTTTCTAAATTGTGCATCCTTGGTGTCTTCTTGGTATGTAGCTATACACAGGATTTTACTCACCCTCTTCACTTTATAGGTACCCGCCTGCGCAAGTTTCCAATAACAGATCGCGTTTACGGCAGGTTCAAATCCTGCCTCGGGCATGGATGTGTGTGATGTCCTTAGGTTAGTTAGGTTTAAGTAGTTCTAAGTTCTAGGGGACTGATGACCACAGATGTTAAGTCCCATAGTGCTCAGAGCCATTTGAACCATTTTGAACCAATACCGTAGACTTACAGATCTGTGTCATGTGTGTCCCTATGTTGCTATGCTATTAGCACCAGTTTTGTGTAGTACCACGTTGTGTGGCACCACATTCTGCTATTATCCTTAATTTATGAGCATGAGTGTAATTGAGGCAGCGCTATTGTTAAATGACTAAACCGGAATATGGGAGAAATGACATTCAAGGACAGCTCGATCAATTTAGTTTTAGGTTGAAATGCGGCTGGTAACGCCGTTTCACAAGCGCGCGTTTACTGATGTGAAGCTTTTCCAAAGATTCGTGTGGAAATCGCTGTCTTGTGCTTCTCTCTTTGGGTCGTAAGTCTAAACTTTCTAAGTTCCAAGATATCTCGTGATTTCTGTAAATCCCTTCTGGCAAATTTTAGGGTGACTTCTCCAAAATGCAGCTGATGATTTCCTTCCTCATCTTTTATTAAAGTAGCAGGTCCCTAACTAACGTGACGTATATGAGACGTCGCTCAGCCTGCTATCAAGGAACGAAATGTATACTAAATTCCTTCAGAAAGTAATATGGTCTCATGACAGACATAGTGACTATGCTTGGTAAAGCCGAGACAGCGAAATGAATGGAAAGCTTCACAATAAGTTCCGTCCAAAGACTTTTCAATAGTTTATTTTATTAGCTAATGCACCCAATCCTGTTTGAAACGAGTTGGCTTGCTTAATATGTCACATCTGCCTTGCAACGAATAGGACTGATTACTGTGGTTCACCTCAGCCTACAACAAAAGTAGACAATATTACCATTTGCTTTGAAGTTTGGTTATGTTAAATTCAATCAAATACTATGCTAAAGATCTCTAAAAGGTTAGTTCTTTTATCATCTGTTAAGAACCAAAATATTCATTCAGTATATTCATTCAAAATGTCTAATTACGGTGTCATATTCAGTAGTGGTCAACGAAACTGTGGAATACGTTCTACGCTGTTAACAAATTCCGCCATGAAGTGCTGTAATTTTGTAAATTTTCTACTAAGTTTATGAATGTGAATTGAATCTGCGCTATACTTTATGTGATAAACAGTATCCGGACACATATCTGAAAATGACTTACGAGTTCGTGGCGCCCTCCATCGGAAATGCTGGAATTCAATATGGTGTTAGCCAATCCCTAGCCTTGAAGACAGCTTCCACTTTCGCAGGCATATGTTAAATCAGGTGCTAGAAGGTTTCTTGGGGAATGGCAGCCCGTTCTTCACGGAGTGCTGCACTGCGAAGAGGTATCGATGTCGGTCGGTGAGGCCTGACACGATGTCGGCTTTCCAAAACTTCCCAAATGTGTTCTGTAGGATTCAGGTCAGGACTCTGTGCAGGCCAGTCCATTACAGGGATATTATTGTCGTGTAACCACTCCGCCACAGGTCGTGCATAACGAACAGTTGCTCGATTGTGTTGAAAGATGCAATCGCCGTTCCACAGAAGGGAAGCAAGAAGGTGCTTAAAACATCAATGTATGCCTTTGCTGTGTTAGTGCAACGCAAAACAACAATTGGTGCAAGTCCTCTCCGTGAAAAACACGACCACACCATAACACCACCGCCTCCGAATTTTACTCTCGGCAGTACACACGCTGGCAGATGACGTTCACCGGGCATTCGCCATGTCCACACCCTACCATCACATCGCCTTATTGGGTACTGTGATTCGTCACTCCACACAACGTTTCTCCACTGTTCAATCGTCGAATATTTACACTACTTACACCAAGCGATGCTTCGTTTTGCATTTACCGGCGTCACGTGTATCTTATGAGCAGCCGCTCGAACACTAAATTCAAGTTTTCTCACCTCCCACCTAACTGTCATAGTACTTGCAGTGGATCCTGGTGCAGTTACGATGTCTTAATGACTGCTGAGGTCACTGCTATGGAGTACCTGGCAGTAGGTGGCAGCACAACGCACCAAATATGAAAAACGTAGTTTTCGGTGTGCCTGGTTACTTCTGATCACATAGTGTAGCTTCCCACACATATGAGTTTCTGTTTGATGTCACAATGCAGGTCCTTGGGTAACTTGCGTTACTGTAACGACTTAGACTGCCCCTATTATTAACTTTCCCGAAACAACGTAGGTTTTTTAATCCTCTCGAACAGTAAACTACTAGACGTTATCCCGTTTTTAGAGTTTATCCACCTGCGTGTCATTTTTCGCAGGACTCGTTTTACTTCTGTGCAGACCGTCCTACAAACGTTTGAACTGTTTTCTGTTTGAGAACTAAAACGATGACGAGGGTTTATTCCGTTGTTAATTCTCACCTGAAGATGTGTCTTTGACAACTGGAAACATTGTGTTAGGAACGTTTGAAAGCATCTCATCTGTGAAGTAGTAAGAAACTGTACTACTCTTTCCTCAAAAATTCCTTGTTTATGTATAAATTTATTGAGAGTAAAAATAGTGGTCGTATCATAATTACCTTACTTTTTCTAAATTGTGCATCCTTGGTGTCTTCTTGGTATGTAGCTATACACAGGATTTTACTCACCCTCTTCACTTTATAGGTACCCGCCTGCGCAAGTTTCCAATAACAGATCGCGTTTACGGCGACCTTTCCGGCGTCAGATATGTTACAGTTCAGTCTTCCTTCCAGGTGTGGGTTAAGTTTCGATATTTTTGGAGAGAGTGCGTTGTGAGAAATTGATTTTCGAGAAGATTGTGTACGAGGCTTAAACTGAAAGCGTAAACCGATAGACGTATTTCTATGGTATGTGCCCTTATAGTCCAAAGAAGGTCCCATTGAGTTACCACGCGTAATAGCGCATAAATTGCAGATACACAGAATTCTGTGTTCATAAGTAGATTCGCTGTATCTAACTTGGAAGTTAACTGAAATCACGTACGAAGCCGAGAAAGAACCTTTGTCAGGTTTTGGGTAGCGTAGGCTATACTACTGGATTCATCCACGAGCAAACGCTATTCTTATTTTCTGTAAATCGTAAATAGACTGTTGTTTCAAAATTTAATATAAACACGTGTTTTATGGCAATAACTCTCGTATTCCTAGTCTGCCGAACGGCACTAGGCGTAGATGGTAATGGCATTACTGGGATTGTGTACTTTGGAATGAATAAAAAATTAAGGACAGTAAGCTTCGAAAGAGCAAGAAGGCTCGCCTTCATGTGCGCCTACATTATCTGCAACCCGCGCAACGTACAAAACCAGAACGAGAAAACAGCTGTGCCACGGTTCCGCGTGCCTAATTTATGCTAATGCAGCGCAGTCTTGTCCCGAGCGCCTGTAGCAGGTAAGGTAGCAGATTTTGCACCTTACATGATGCTAAATCAGTACTAATACACCGAATAATAATTGATAATTGGTCCACCGGTAGGAAATAATGGACACAGAAAAGGAAGTTGTATGTGTCATGAGAGGCAAACGAGATGGACTCAGAGGCTGGAACACGGCCGGAACCCCTAAGGAAGGTGTGAATGTCATGTCGAACTAACGGGATGACCGCGGACGGATCCCTTTGTCGGCTGGCACTTCAGACCACCAAAGACGTTCGGAGAGGCTGGGCCATCACAACAAGAAGCGAGGAGGAGCTATATGCGAAAGAGAGAAAGACGATTTCGCGCCACAGTGGAAAATTTGCGGAGAACTGTGACGGGATTGGCGTAGAGATACGTGTTGAAGGCTTGGTGGCAACAGTAACCGCGGGAGAATTCTGTGTCGTGGTTGGGTACAAACGCGCACGGATACATGGAAGTCTGTGACGTGATTGGCTACCAACGCGCACGGATCCATGCGGCGAAGAACGGCCAGGTTTGCAAAAACCCTGAAGGGGGGACTCTGGGGTCGGCTGTGGAGGAGAGCAGTCGCGGTGTCTGGCTGCCCTGTTTGGGAGCGTGGAGAGAAGTAGGTTGGAGAAGTTACCGGCATTGAGTCCAGTTGTTACTCTCCAAGTCTGAATAGCTTAGAGCATACGACTCCACACACGTGGCATTATCTGTTCCTCTGAGGAGAGAAACAGATTTGTACCAACTTGTGGTGTTCATATGCGATCTGAAGTGTACCTTTGCTGCCGCGCACTTGAGCCGACCAACTACTCTTGGCATATGTGCAAGTAGCTTGAGTATTGACTAGTGACGGACTCCGCAATTGAACATTTACGTACAGGAGTTTACGGGCGCAAACCACGTCCACGTTGGAGATTAAAGCCAATCTCGCTCAGGGAAAGACGGCATCACGACGTTGGCTGGGCCCATCGTCGTAATCATCACAGAGAATTACGGTGATATTAGCAATCATCAGCCAAAGTTGGGCACTGTAATTCTAAATGAGTTCGTATTCCGCTAGCTCTTTGACTGGCGCTCTCTGAGTCTGTGTCCGTTCAGGCAGAACTTCAATAGAGTCACTTGCGGGTTCAGTGTTGACTTAAGTAGTTAGGAAAACAGGACGCATTGTTCTAATTATAGGCTAGTTTGTTTAGCGAGTGTATTGTATTGTCATGTTAGGATAGAAATAGTGCTCATCCTGTTTTCTGAATAAATCTTCATTTGGTATCATATGCTAATCACCGCATTATTGATTTCGTAGCTAGCAATCACCATGTTTTTGTTTAGTAATTAGTGTAATGGTAATTTCGATGCAAATAATACTGGGGGCATAACCGCGCCTTTAAACAGAGCCAACTTAAGTCAGATAGCAGCTCATGGTCGACTAAGACTACCAATCGATATTTTTCAATATATCAATAAATTTACAATAAACTCCCCCGTACGTTGCAACTTTAATGTCACATATATGTCGACTGACGTGTAAAGTAACCCTTTATACTGCAACTTTGCACAAGATGCTGGCCACACAAATTATGTGACTCGAACGTAGATGATAATTATAACGTACTTTCGACTTCTACCCTTGGTTTCCCACTATTCTTTTAAATTAGTGAATATAAAACAAGAACCACTAAATTACACTCATGAGCACCTGAGCAAGAAAATCTGCCTGGTAGCGAACAGATTACAGTTTTATTCTTACGATAACTGCGACGTGTTGGGATATGGTATCCGCGAGACAGCAAAAAGGATAGGTAAGTGCTGTTATCAGACTGCTCTATTATCGGCCAAAACTAACCAAGAACGGTCTGAAATCATACAAATCGCATCATATACTTTCATGTTTCTGAAATCTGTAAGAAGTGTGGAAACTAGGTTATCTGAGATGGTGTAAAAAATTAACAGTGGTCACTGTAACAGCTTGGCTTTTCGTACAAACCTGTTTGGCAAGATCTTACACCGTTCTCATGTTTCAATTAGTGTATTAAACAGTGTTAAATTTCCTCTAATACTCACATTCATCTCCGTACTTCGTTCCTAACGCTCTTCTACGTATAAGTATTTGATTTTAGTACACTGAACTTCACTGGCGAGGAATATATTTACCTTCACCTTACACCTTCTACAACTTGTATTGATGTCTTGAAATACGATTGCCTTTTTATTTTGTTTTTATGGCTGTGGAAGTGTGTGCAGATCTTCTATGTGCGTTTCGACCTCTGGGTGCCGAAATTATTACCTTGCTGTAGCTGTTTTAATGTGATATTGTGGTGGATGATCACGAGTAGGTATGTAGCCTATTTTACGTGACACTGTTTATGGGGGTGGTAGAGGGTTTGTTATTTTTCTACTGTGTGTTTCATTTGCTTAAATAACGATTGGTGGCCAATGTTTGTCTGATCCTTTAGCTTGCATTTCTTTCCTGTGATTACCTTTTGAATTCGAAAGCTTTATTGAAGTATTATATATTTTCTGCTACTTACTGTTATTACTTTCACGTCTGTTTCTGTTGTGTTACGTTGGTGGTAAATTATCGAGAAATACACAGTTTTTTAGTGGGAAGTTAACGCTGTCTTCTGTCTTCCTTCTGGATTTTGCCAGTGTGATTAGTGTTAGTGTACTTCAGATTAGAGTATTAGAAAAACACTTTCTTTGAAATATGCTTACATTAAAATAGAAATGTGATTGATGAAGGTGGATGAAAAATTAATACAATTTACACACAAATGAAGGCAAAGTAGACTGTAGGAACTACAGCTTCATTTTAGGAGACGATAGGTACGTGTATATAAGTGTGTGTGTGTGTGTGTGTGTGTGTGTGTGTGTGTGTGTGAGAGAGAGAGAGAGAGAGAGAGAGAGAGAGAGAGAGAGAGAGAGATTGAGTCTGTATGTGTGGTGGTGGAGATTTGTGAGGGTGGGCGACGGGGAAGACGTATATGCTCAGAACTTTTTACCGAAAAGAGAACAAATGCCAGTGTTGGTCTGCATAACATTGTGCTTTACGAGCAAGGATCTTTGAATGTGTCTAGAAACTCACAAACCACCTCATGCAGACACGCGGGAGTGGAATTAGAACTACAGTGACCATTATCATTCTTCTTATCGCCGGAAATGAAAGTAATTTAGATACATAGAAAGAAAGTAAAGGAGAAGATATATACCTTAACAAAGCCACAAAGCCATCAACAAAGGCCATAAATGAAAAAGGAAACTGCAAGTGCTATACGTGTATTCGATGTGCATAATGACTACACTTTATAATCGTTCGAAATCCTACTGATATTTTTTTTTCTAAATCCATTATTTTAAAAGGGTAGTAGATATCTAGTATTTACACTAGATTCAGAAAAAAAGACTCGTAAACAGATGATTGTAGACAGATCCTAGCACATTATTTAAAATGAAATTACCGATTCTCATCATACCTGAGTAAGAAATTAAATATAGCTCGGATTTGTAACTAACTGCCCATTAGGGCTATAATCGAGCGACGGTGAAAATGAACCTAGTTACATCGCTGTTTTGTGATAAATAATTGTTCAAAAGAATTTATAAATCACCAGTAATTACAAATCATTGAATTACTTTCAGAATTGCACGTGCGTTCATTAAAATATGAAATTAAAACTGTAGAGTCTAAAACAAGCCGCAGTTAAATACTTGGCTCAGACATTACTGTGTTTATATACGCATATGAAATTAAACTGATGTTTCTTACTTGTGAATACGTGCGTGATGTGTTTTCAAAGTCTGAGTTACGTTCCTAGGTGACATGTTAGAAGACTGTCATATAACGCGTCCACTTCTGTCAACAACAATTAAGGACGTGCGACCACAGCTCCACCCTGGAGTAGTATTTTATATTTTGTTTTGAAATTCCTTCAGTGAATATTCCAGTCACCTCTCGGGTCTGAAGACATTAAAATATTTATACAGTTCTCTGTTATGACAGTGATATTAGCTATATATTTCAGATAATGTAAATCAAGTTTAGGATGTCAAAAATTAGGAAGACATACAATTGGACTTTATTATAAATTATAGGCAGTAAAAGATACTGGAGAAACAGCAGCAGAAGAAGAAAAGAAGTATGTCGGCATTTACGTATCATAGACTACGGTGTTATCGTAGATGTAACATACGCTCTTCGAATAGATGGGTAAGGAATTTGGAAGCCTGTTTGAAAGCTACTATACTGAAATTTTCCTTAATCGGCTTCGTCAAATTACATGAAGCCTCAATGTGTATAATCGTGCAGGGAACTGAACTCTGCTCATATGGAAAAAGGGTCTCAGAAGAAGAAACAGGTTAATATGATATTGTGATCCAGGTTTTGAAAGTAGAAAGTGCAGATAGAAACCGAAATATGCAGATTAATTGTAGACCATAATGAGTTAGCAAATATATAGAAATGAAAATATTAATACATGATTACGACCAGTATCAAACCAGTCGCAAGGCTAATGCAGAAAAGGGAAGGCAGTTGCTCAGTGTGTTATCGTTCTTAAATTCTGTGAGTTGAAAAGCACAACCGTGTGTTTCAGAATTTAAGAAGGATCGTTGACCTGTCCGAAGCACCGGACTGTCGATGTAGGCAGGCAGTAGTTATCCTCAGGTCGCAGACCGGAAAAAACAACTTCTGGTAGCCGCGGAACACCATTTCCTGCTGTCTTGCGTTCCATCGATATCATTCCTCGTCCCTGTTTTTCGTGTCTCTATAGCAACATCGTTCTTGACGTTCTCAGCATAGATTTTGTTGAAAGCGCGACTTACCACTATTTCATCTATTTTTCACTAACGAAAATTATAATCTGGATGACTGCAGTGGTTATTTTCGATAATCAGTTACAATCCGATAGAAATATCGTCTACAGATCTAGGACTACAAGATGCAGTTTGTCCAGTACAGGAATACTACCATACACTCATAACTCAAGTTCACCCAGTGCGTAGTACTGCAACTCCTGCTTGAACAAAATGCTTCTTATACTACTATATCTCATGACCTGTCAGATTTAAATCGTTTCTACAAACAAACGTTGTAATCATGACGTTGATTTTCTCCCATGAGTCAATAATACTCATTCCCGTCCAAGACATCAAATCTTTCCAACCATAAAGGAGACGTTGTTAAATGGCTCAAACCTCCGGTTGCTAACAACTGCGTAGATACTACGCCGAATTTCACGTTCATTTTATCCCCGCAGCTAAGTTCTACGTTCTTAACAATAGTTTCCACACTTCTGCAGAACTGAGAGAGAAAGAACAAGACATAATAATTTACAGATATTTTTATCTAAACGATCCACTCTCAAATATTTCATGCGGAGGACATGTAAGTTCTTGCTATAAACAACATATAACGCATACTCTGTGGAGATAAAACTAAATATTTATAGAAGTTTCAACAAAATGTGCTTGTATGTGACACTGATCACAGTCCTAAAGTGCCTTAATATTGAACCATAGCTGTTTCCAAATAGGCAGCAAAGAAATAAAAAATGATAAACTTAGTTGAGTAGAGACAGTCAGGCTGATGCCGTGTTCCTTGATATCAGTAAGGCATTTGACACCATCCCACCTGGCCGTTTAATGAAAAAAATACCAACTTGCGGAGCATCGGAGCAGACGTGCGATTGGATTCAAGACTTTCTTGCAGATAGAACTCAACAAGTCGCCCTTAACGGAACTGAAGCGATAGATGTAAAGGTAATATCCGGAGTGCCACAGGGAAGTATGGTAGCACCGTTGCTGTTCGCAATATATGTAAATGATCTAGTAGAAAGCGTCGGATGCTCTTTAAGGCTATTCTCAGCTGATGCAGTTATTTATACCAAAGTAGCAACGCTAGAAGATAGTAATAATTTGCAGAACTACCTGCAAAGAATTAATGAATGGTGCCGACTCTGGCAGTTGACCCTGAACGTAAATAAATATAACATATTGCGAATACATAGGAAAAAAATCAATTACTGTACAGCTACACTATTGACGGCAAACAGCTGGAGATAGTGTCTGCCGTAAAATATCTAGGCGTAACTATCCAGAGCGACCATAAGTGGAATGACCATATGAAACAGACAGTGGGAAAAGCAGACACAAGACTCAGATTCATCGAAAGAATCTTAAGGAAATGTAACTCATCCACGAAAGAAGTGACTTATAAGGCGCTTACTCGAATGATTCTTGAGTACTGTTCATCTATCTGGGATCCCTATCAGGTAGGACTGATAGAGGAGATAGAGAAGATCAAACGGGATCGTTTAGCTGGCGAGAGAGCGTTACGGAGAGACTAAGCAAACTGCACTGGCAGACGTTACAGGAGAGACGTTGTGCATCACGGAGATATTTACTATTGAAATCTGGTGACAGCAATTCTCAGGAGGAGTCAGACAACATATTATTTCCTCCCACACACATCTCGCGTATTGACCACGAGAAGAAAATTCGAGAAATTAGAGCCAACACAGAGGCTTACCGACAATCATTCTTCCCACGCACTATTCGCGAGTGGAACAGGGTTGGAGGGATCAGATAGTGGTACCGAAAGTACACTCCGCCACACACCATTGGGTGGCTTGCGGAGTATGATGTAGATGTAAATGTAAGAGAACAAAATAGTATTAGACTTGGTCCTGTCGAACTGGATTGAAAATAGTGTACCGGAAGAGAATAACATGACATAAAGCAGTATTTTGAAACTTTGAAACAACGGAAAGTGCTTACTTGTGGCTCTTTACTCCACGAGGCATTGTAAGATTAAAATATTTTCGTATTTTATTGCTTGTTGTTGCTTATCTCGGACTTTCACGCAGACGGTTAGGATGACCCCTTTGATGCATCCGCTCTGGCTTTCCTTAGCCTAATTGTCTCTGCACTTCAGCAGCGAGACCAATAATTATGTTTGGCGGAGAGCGAAGTTCATTAACCACAATCACTAGTACAGTTATAGTAAATAACAAAAAACCCTTTTCACTCTTTTTGACACTCAAATATGTGACTACTCTGTCGACACGATGGAGGAATTAAATTTTCATCATAAACTACTGCTCTGTACGTGAAAAATATTTTCACTTCATGGTTTATTTGTTTCTCATTATTACAATTGTTTTATATCTGTATAATAATAGTATGTGTTGTGTGATAAACTAAATAAGTGGATTAAAATTCTAAAAGTAACACTCATTTCTGGTGAAATGACTGTACGGCCATGTGTAACAGGTGCAGACTTTATTATGAGATAAAATGCAGGCAACACAATAAGACACTGTGAGCAACAGAAAGACTGTGTTATTTTTCTCGTGTTCCTAATTACATTAAACCTCTTTGACAATTCTAGTTTTACATTATTTTCTGTGAACTTGTATCCTTGGTACCAACTCCAATGACAGCTTCATTGATCACTTGAAATTTTGTTCCATTTTACTCGTTTCCTATTAGGCGTACAAGTGTATCATTAGTAGGGGTAACCTGCTCGTTCTCCTTACTCGTATTATCTATATCTCACACCTATATTTACATACATATTCCGCTAGCAGCTATACGGTACATGGAGGGGGGCTCTGTCACTCATTGGCAAACGGAGAGATGGGAAAGCGAGTGTCTAGAAATTAGGCTTCGGAACGAGCCCTGACTTCACTTATCTTGTTTTCGCAATCCTGACGCGAGATGTACTTTGGTGATAGTAGAATCTTTCAGGAATCTATCGCAAATGCAAGTTCTCTAAGCCTTCTCAGCAGGGTTTTGTGAAAAGAATGTGTTCTTCCCTTCATGTACCCGTCCCCATTTAAGTCCACGGGGTATTTCCTTAGTGCTGGAATGTTAATCGAAAATTCTGGTAGCAACTCCAGCAGAACACTTCTGAATTTCTTCGATGTAGAGCTTTAATCTGACCTGCTGGGTATTCCGAACACTTGGACAGTACTCAAGCAGGGACTTATATGAAGTGTGTACGCTGTCTTCCATACATATGAGGTAACACTGTCCTACAAGTCTCTCAATAAATCGAAGTTTATCGTTCGCCTTACCTACAACCGACTGCAATTACTCTTTGCAATTCATGTGTTTTTGTAACATTACATCAAGACACATAATCGGCGTGAATGAGTCGAACAGCAAACCACTAATACTGTACCAGAGGATCAGAGACTGTTTTTCTTACTCATCTGCACTAATTTTTTACGCATTGAGAACAAGATACCATTCGTCACACCAAGTATAAATTCTGTCCAAGTCATTTGTACCCTCCTACAGCCACTCAGACGATGGTTCCCCGTACAGTACAGCCTTTTCGGCAAACAGTTGCAGATTGCTGCTAACCTTATCCATCAGATCGTTTACGTATGTAGAGAATAAGGGCGGTTCTATCACACTCCTCTGAAGAAATTATAACGGTAAATTGTTTTCTAATGATTTCTTAGTTCGCCCCCCAGAGTTCAGCAGAATGTATGACTGTTAGATTTTGTAAACTTTATCTCTCGTTTCCACGAGACCAGCACCTGGAACAGGGCATCTGGCCTTTATTTCGCGCCGGGAATTATGGCTGCCTGCTGCTAGCGCTATATGTTACGCCTGTAGCCCGGAAGTCGTGGCTGCCCTTGCGGTCGAGCGTGCGATTTGCGGGCGCAGGTTGCGCCGGGGAAACAGCCAACAAATCACGTCTCCCGGAAGGCGTAGGGGCTGAAGCCGGAGGGAAAGAAGCCGAGGGCAGCCCTGCGCGGGCATAAATCCAGCGAGCGCGGTGAGGGACAATCAGCAGATGACCGCGCAGATAGGCGGCGCGGTTAGCGCGCAACAGTTGGCAGCCACTCCAGTGCCGGGGCATCCCCTAGCACAGTGCTACAGAGGGGTCAGACCACACATGTGCCGTGGGCCATTCCTGACAGTGAACGCTATCTTTAGTACAGTTCTACTCTCCAGAATTATCTGTCGAAATAGTGGAGTTCCAGTGTATTCCCAAAAGGCTAATCTCGAACAATTGTTGGTAGAATTAATATTACGCACAACAGCGTCATATAGTATATGAACGCCTTGGGCATCTACCCAAAATTAATCTCTTTATATTTTATTTTATTTGAAATATACTGCAACTGTTAGTGAGTTCGAATTGTTTATTTGCTCCAGTAACAGCTTCAAAATAATTAAGACAAGCCTGACCACTTCAGACGATGGGGGACATTTTTAAATGAACTAAAATAATAATATCAATATGCAAGACAATATGTAGAGGAGGAATAACGGAAAATTCAGTACTCAAGGGGATAGATCTGATGACAGAGACAACAATAAATATATTTCATTAAGCAACCAGGTTTTGGAAATGCATATTTAGTGAGTACGGAGTATTCAGGAGGTCACTGGGTATGACTGACAATAAATCAATGTTAAATGTGTTTCAGTCCATTATTGGTCTCATAACGTTTACAACAAAGGTTCAAAAAGAGCACTGCAAACTTCAGCACACAGCCGTTATTGACGCAGCAGTTCGTTCCGTGTTCGATGGAAAATGTATGATATGATCTGTTTGTGTGCGGCAGCTGCAAGAATTCTTACAACTGCCGGCCGGTGTGGCAGTGCGGTTCTAGGCGCGTCAGTCTGGAACCGCGTGACCGCTATGGTCGCAGGTTCGAATCCTGCCTCGGGCGTGGATGTGTGTGATGTCCTTAGGTTAGTTAGGTTTAATTATTTTTAAGTTCTAGGCGACTCATGACCTTAGAAGTTAAGTCACATAGTGCTCAGAGCCAATTCTTACAACTAATTCCTCCTCTGAGTTCACAGGGGGAGAACGCACTTATGTTTTCATGTAGCCCAAGAGAAAGTAGGCAACGTGGGTGACTTCTGAGAACCTCGCGGTCCTCCCCAGCCTGTCTACCGTTTACGTGGGATTAATTTTCAGTGTACGGGTTCTGCAAAGTTCTCCAGGATCCCAGCTTACTACACTCACATCCTACCTGTGATACACAGGCACCTCCTTCAG
The DNA here is from genome assembly GCF_023864345.2 of Schistocerca serialis cubense. Taxonomy (NCBI): domain Eukaryota; kingdom Metazoa; phylum Arthropoda; class Insecta; order Orthoptera; family Acrididae; genus Schistocerca; species Schistocerca serialis. The sequence continues at coordinate 463,584,921 of NC_064644.1, read as the reverse complement.
TAACGTGACTAAGTACTATTGAAAGAACAGTCTGTACGTTGGCCGCTGGAATCGTGGAGGTAACCTGCAGGGATCAAGAAAGTAGTCGCTCACGATGCGGGCCCAAAAGTTAGCGAAAGTTCTTTTTGATGACCTTGCACAAGTGTTGGACGTGGATTTTTATACTCCCATTGACTTTGGTGTAGCTATATTTTTAGGACGTATTTTTTGTTTAACTTCCTCAGCGTGGGCGTAGTTACGCATGTTTAGTGCTCGCGGTCTGCGTTTGCCACACCTGGTTAATCAACGATATATATTTGATACTTGCTCCGTCGTAAGTTCCGTCAGTTTCGGCCAGAAGTCAGTTCTTCGCCCCCTGTTGTTCTCCTTGAATGCCAATGACGTCTCCCCGCGTTCTGTTCTGAAATTATCGTTCGTTGCTGACGACTTGCAGTTGTACATGAGTGCCAGACCTGAGGACATAGGTACTGCCGCAGTTCATATGAGTGATGATCTGTCCTCAGTGGTCAGATGGACCAAAAATATAGATCTTTCGGATCATATGTCCATCGAATTCGAAACTTAACCGGTGCATCACTCGCTCTACCGAACCTACACAATTGTGATATAATCCAGGTAGTGACGAGCAGCCAAAACTCTAGACGACTAGAACTAACCATGAATGCTTTATGCCATAAACCTGCAACATCCGTCTATTTGACCCTTCACTGCTTTATACGACTGTTGCGGGCAGACAAGTTACGTGACTTCCACATGCTATGCCTACTTCATGGGCTGCTCAGCGTGCACACCCCGGTGCCTCGGATCAGAGGTTAATTATCTCTGATGTCATCATAACTGAAACACAAGGCCCGACTCATCTTCTGTCTGTGCCTAACTGTATAACAAAAACGTTTGTAACTCCTGACACTGCTATTCGCCTCTAGAACGAGCTACCAAGCACTCTGCTCAATGCTTTGTTGCACTTACAAAAAAACTGAAACAGTTCCTTCTGTCAGCCTCATAGCTCTCCCGTAAAAAAAGTGTAGCAAGCTCCCGTCTTCTCCCAGTCACGTTTCTTTCTCTTTTCATTTCTCAACCACTCGCACCACTTCATTAATTGTATTTTAAGACGCTCCTCTTCCACTCCTTACCTTATGTCCAACAATGCTAGAGCTCATAGCACAGTATGAATCTAGAGGCGTGTAATTTGATTTGTCTTTGAAGGTGTACTTGTCAGGAAAGCACATTAACTGTAATTTCTTCTGCGCTATTTCCAGCATAGTAATTTTTAAATTTTGTACTCTGTTAGATGTACAGGAGTTGGAAAAAAGTGTGGAACCACAGCGAGAAACGGATGTTTGAATATAAATGCAGATGATAGCAATAGTTGCAGGGTGCACGGTTGTGCCAGCCGGGGTGGCCGAGCGGTTCAAGACGCTATAGTCTGGAACCACGTGACCACTGCGGTCGCAGCTCAAAGCCTCCCTCGGGCATCGATGAGTGTGATGTCCTTAGATTAGTTAGGTTTAAGTAGTTCTAAGTTCTAGGGGACTGATGACCTCAGAAGTTAAGTTCCATAGTGCTCAGAGCCATTTTTTCATACTGACTCCAACTCCGGCCGAGTTTATGTCCCAAGAGTGAAATCTAGTGGTGATTGGGTGATTATTTGGGCAGCTATATCGTTATATTCCATGAGACCCATAATAATTCTACAAGGTCTCCGTACTGCCACGGATTATGTGACCATTTTGGCTGATCAAGTCCATTCCGTAGCAGAATGTTTGCTCTTGTTAGTGATATTATGTTCCACGATGACAGCACGCATCATCCAGGGCTGATTTTGTCGCACCTTACCTCGCGACAATAGTCACAAGAGTTTAATATTATTTATCCTGTTTGGTCTACTTTCGAGAGAAGGGTGCATGACCGTCATGAACATCCATCATGTTTACCTGAGTATGCTACCAGTTCGCAGGGAGAATAGTATAAGATTCCTTTGAACACCATACAGAACCTGTATTTATTCATTTCAGGACGACTGGGAGATTTATTGAGTGCCAACAAGTTTGCTGCGCCGTGTTAGACATGAAAAAATGTTGTGGTTTGGTGTAACCATATATTTATCTAAGCTCTGTTGCTCATAACATGCTGGTCAAAGTTAATGAAATTGATAATATCTGTTTGGATGTAAGAGAGGGACTGTGCCCCTAATCTTGCCAATTCAAATAAGTAAATAAATAAATATGTGAAATTTGAGGCAAATTTGAAGCATTCTTAATCGACAGGTTTTCATTTCCCGCACATTTGAACAAACCAGTAATTTTCTAAGTACAACACATTCGCTATTATCTCGCAAAACACTCGTTGCCAGAAACATTTTAATAACACGCTATTGTTTGTAATATCGTATATTTTCACCCGTTAGTTTCGGCTGTTAATTGGGTACACCCCGTGTAAATCAGAACACCATAACGGTGTTCAATAATATAGGGAATGGCGAATGTAATCAGGGTTTAAACAAAGTGTAGCCAACCGTTTCGCCAGTGCTCTGTCGTCAAAGGGAATATGTCTGACGCCAGTCATGCCGTGTGCGCAACAGCTAGGGGTCGAGACGTCCGGCCGCCTTTCATTCACGACTCTTGTTTGGAGGCCGGTCAATAACCGCAGAGCGCTGAGTTGTGGCGGACGAGGCTTCACGTGCAACAGTTGGCAGCAAATATTAATTATCCGCCGAGCGGCCGGTGGCTGGCGTATGATAAAGCGAAGTAGTCGCTGTGGATGGCCGGCCGTGTAACGCACGGCTTGTCACACGGGACAATCGCCGACGCGGGACGCGGCCAGCGGTAAGGGGCGGGGGATTTCGACATGCAACAGTTGGCCATCCTGACTGAACACTGTCGGAACATGCGTGTGCGATATCATTAACCGTCACTGCAGCCGAGGTATGCATGTCGCTCGTCACTGAGCGAACTAGATGCCATTGGTAGTTTGGCTTCAGAATCGCAATGCACACCTGATGTAGTTTCCTGATGATATGGCAGTAATGCGAAGGCAGGTTACTTTAAAATCTATATAAAGCTAATAACACAGAAAATAATGAGAGACCAGAGGAGCTTTCCACAAGGCCTAATGTTGTTTGGAGAAAGAGAACACAGTCACGCTTTGCCAAAAGTGACTTACACTGTTGTGTCGCCCTCTATGTATAAAAACGCCTGTATCTGTTCCACTGTTCGCTAAAGCTGTTATTATGTCCCTACAATCATCTAACCTTGAATCACTCTTTTTGCATTTCACTCCACTAATGACTTTAAGTGTATCGCTTCTTTTCGTAGATTGATTTCTTCAATACATTCAAGTTTCTGTAACACTCTACGCAATATTTCTTGGAATCCCTTAATTGTTTTTCACCATATTCATTCGAACGATTTTCCAGAAAATTTTCTCAACAAATCATCATCGTGAGTATTTACTCTTTTAATCAGACTTTCTCCATTGCGTTCTACATCATCCAACTGTCGACTGTTGCTAAATCTACCTTTAGGCAGAGAGTTACACCTTAAGTAGGTTTCCTCATGAACTTCTCCATCTTTTGTAGAGATAGGGAGACAGATTTAATTTTTTCTGAGTTTAATGAGACTGGAATGAATTTCAGTAGGAACATCGGATTAGAAACTTACTTCCAGGAACTTAGGGCTCTATCAATTTCTTCGTTATTTCTGTCGCTAATGCGAAAATTATTTCGCATCATTTAACATGTTTAGTGTCTTTAGGCCCTCTCTTACATTTAACCAAAGTTTTAAAAACAGAAGAAGCCCGTCATCTCAGGTACTTAAATTTTATTAATAATTTTAATATGCTAAATAATAACTTAGTGACAATAAATCCATTAAAAATTATTTGAAGCGAGATTTGAATATATGTTATGTCATTTACCATATTAGTACTGAGCAGGTACTGTTAGCAATAACACTATCGATAACATTACTTTCTTGAATGTTAACAGTAATACTAATGTAACAATAATAATAATAACTAAAATACAAGATAGAAGACCGAAGTTATTGGTGAGATTTTATAAAACATTGAGATACGTGGGAGGGACAGACTGCACCGACTAGGGTGTCTGGCAAATGAAGACTCTGTTGAGTAAGAAGGGTACTGAGCTTTAACGGTACTGGATGTGCGCACAGGACAACGCAAGATGTTAATGTTGATTTCGTGTAAGTTCTATTAGCCGTCTTTCGATGGTAGAGATGTCATTCAGTTGTCTGATATTGTGAGAAAGATCATTTCAAAACGGAATTCCTGTAACTGAAAAGGACCGAGAGAAGACAGCTGAATGACATAGTGGCACAGAAATGATTCCCTCTGATTGGAACAAGAGTTTCTACTGTGTTGTTCTGATAAGCACGGATCTGGGAGAGACATGAAGGACAGTATACGTTGACAAGACAGTGAGGGGGACAACAGTGTGAAACTACGTGCTCTTGGGCGGACGTTGCCATGATAGCTGTGCACTATATGGTGAAATATTATCAAAAAGTCGAACGTCACAGATATATCCTACGCTGGCGTTCATCACCACCTACAAGTGCTATTAGCTTTCATGGGAGACCCTTTACAACATGAAATCGCTGTAATCAAGAGTTGGAAATACCAACATGAAAATCATGGATAGTATAATGAGATGCTAATTAGTTCTTGCGAACTGTAGCTATATGCTGAGCACTGTTTTCATCTACTCTCTTTGCTGAAGGAGAGAAATTTATATTTGTCTCAGATACGATTAAAGATGGTATGCATTCCCGAAATTTCGATCTAATAGACGTGGATTGAGAAGTCAGCGCCGCTTAGGTTTCGGACCAATTGAGCAGGTTCGAATCCTGCCTCGGGCATGGGTGTGTGTGATGTCCTTAGGTTAGTTAGGTTTAAGTAGTTCTAAGTTCTAGGGGACTTATGACCTAAGATGTTGAGTCCCATAGTGCTCAGAGCCATTTGAACCATTTGAATCAATTGAGCTTTAACACAGCGGAAACTGTTCATATTGAAAGTGCACACACGTTAAAACTGGTATTCTCGATTGCTATCCTTAGATTGATAGTTTCGTACGCAGGTGTTATGGAGTTCCTCAGCATGCACGTCGTATTTATAATGGGAGACAACTGATAAAGTGACAAGCGTAAGGGGTAAGAGCCCACATCGCAGTGTCGACGCGTTGGTTTGAGCGTATTAAGCCCTATCTGTCGCTACTGAAATATTGTATTTCACGTCGAAGCAACTATTGTCTGTGACAAAGGCGGCACACTTCACTTCAGATGACGAAGATGAATCTGAATTATAACAACCAAAAGCCGTCACGATTGCACAAAGCACCTTGTAGTTGTAACTGAAATAACTGAGAGTTCTTAATTAATTAAAAATTACTGTAAAATCTTCCTGGCAGATTAAAACTGTGTGCCCGAACGAGACTCGAACTCGGGACCTTTGCCATTCGCGGGCAAGTGCTCTACCATCTGAGCTACCGATGCATGATTCACGCACGGTCCTCACAGCTTTACTTCTGCCGATATCTCGTCTCCTACCTTCCAAACTTTACAGAAGCTCTCCTGCGAACCTTGCAGAACTAGCACTCCTGAAAGAAAGGATACTGGAGTGCTAGTCCTGCAAGGTTCGTAGGAGAGCTTCTGTAAAGTTTGGAAGGTAGGAGACGAGATACTGGCAGAAGTACAGCTGTGAGGACCGTGCGTGAATCATGCATCGGTAGCTCAGATGGTAGAGCACTTGCCCGCGAATGGCAAAGGTCCCGAGTTCGAGTCTCGTTCGGGCACACAGTTTTAATCTGCCAGGAAGTTTCACATCAGCGCACACTCCGCTGCAGAGTGAAAATCTCATTCTGGAAACATCCCCCAGGCTGTGGCTAGGCCATGTCTCCGCAGTATCCTTTCTTTCAGGAGTGCTAGTTCTGCAAGTTTCGCAGGAGAGCTTCTGTAAAGTTTGGAAGGCAGGAGACGAGATACTGACAGAAGTAAAGCTGTGAGGTCCGGGCGTGAGTCGTGCTTCGGTATCTCAGATGGTAGAGCACTTGCCCGCGAAAGGCAAAGGTCCCGAGTTCGAGTCTCGGTCGGGCACACAGTTTTAATCTGCCAGGAAGTTTCATTTCAGCGCACAATCCGCTGCAGAGTGAAAATCTCATTCTGAAAAATTACTGTAAGCTGTAACTTGCTGCCGTCGTGAAAGCTAAGAATCCATTTAAATAATACACTTTAGGTACAGCAGTTATCACAGCATCGTGAATGTTATTATGAACGGAATATGAAACTTAAATTTCCAGGTTTCAAATTCTGAGTTGTTTTGCAGCGTATTTTGACGTCAGCAATATAATATTTGAGTCTTAGACTTAGTAGTCAGTATAGTTCAAGTGGCTGATCAATATTGAAATAGATGTTGCATTCTGTTCTACTGACTTCCCTAGTACTGAAGGCATTCCAAAGAGAGTCTTTGCTAGAAACCCGAGGAAAGGGAGAAGGAACTTCACTTACGTGCGGAGGCGATACTGAGTTTTTCGAGGCGGGCTTGAACGAACTTCAAAGCCGAGACTCATAAGCGAGAACCGAGAAGTAGGAACGAAGGTTTATTACTGGCCTCTATCCTCACGTTAACACCTACGGCTTCGATTGCCCAATGCGGCATAAGTATTGGTTTTAAATATACCGTTACTATGTTTGCCTGAACGTGCTCTGTAATTACTGCAGGAATCGTATAACGTGTGCCAGTATTTTTGAAAATTATTAGAAATATGCAGTGTTTCACTGGAACAGTCAGGAGTAAAGCTTACCTGTGGGAAGTTTTTTGAGAGTTATAGACTGATTGTAACATTTCTGCGTGGCATACCGTGACAATGGCAATTTAAAAATAAAAACTGAAGTCGTACTGTTTTCAGTATTTCATGTGGATTGAATATCGACGTCAATCTTTACATGTGGATTTGCAGCAAGCTACTTCTAATCGAGATGCAAGCATATGATTATAGTCTCACTCTTATGACTGGATTCACGATTATATGGTAGAAATATCACAGTTCATAGTAACTGACGGGAAGTAATGTAGTGAAGCTTAAGCGATATCTTGATTTCCCGGTGGAAGAGTTATAGGCTCTCTGGTATATATAGAATCTCTAAGAGGCAATGTAAGCCGTCCTCATACGTCGTTTGGAGATGATGTCATCGTCTACACTTTAGTTGTGTCATCACAAGATTAAAATAAGTTGCAAAATAATTTAAACAAGATACCTATGCCCCTGCCTGCTTAGCTGGGGGGTAACGTGCTCGCCTCCCATGCAAGCGGGCCCGGCTTCGATTCCCGGCCGGGTTGGAGATTTTCTCCGCTCGTGGACTGGGTGTTGTGTTGCCCTCATCATCATTTCATCCTCATCAACGGTGCGCAAGTCGCCCAATGTGGCGCCCGAACTTCCCCAAATAGGGGCCTCCCGGCCAACGATGCCATACGGTCATTTCCATTTTACCTATGTTCCGCGAAAAGTGATAATTGAACATAATCAACTAAAAAGATCCAGTAAATGTCAGTTACACGGTAAAGCACACAGATGTAATGATTGTCGATTCAATTAACTATCTACGGATGTATATTACGAACTACTGGAACTGGAGCAATTACGCAGAAAATGTAGCGGGGAAGGCGAACCAAAGACAGCGTTATTCAAAATGGTTCAAATGGCTCTGAGCACTATGTGACCCAACTTCTGAGGTCATCAGTCGCCTAGAACTTAGAACTAATTAAACCTAACTAACCTAAGGACACCACAAATATCCATGCCCGAGGCAGGATTCGAACCTGCGACCGTAGCGGTCGCTGGGCTCCAGACTGTAGCGCCTAGAACCGCATGGCCACTCCGGCCGGCTGACAGCGTTATTTTGACGGAACATAGATTCAGCAAATCCAATGGTTCTGCTTACTCTAAAACTGCGAGTCCTCTTTTGGAGTCAATTCGTTCTGTGTTACTGCGAATATGGGGAAGTAGTCTCACGGATATGATACACACAACATGGATAAAGCACGCAGCAGACTTCACTTCATTGATAGAATACTGGTGGAAAATGTAAAAGTGCAAAGGTGATTCCTTACACTCGTGCGACCCTTTCTACAATATTTTTCAAGTGCGTGGGGACCGTAACAAACAGGACGAACAGGGGTATTGTACGTCTACGGAATAGGCAGCAGGAATGGTCACAGTTTTTTTTGCCCATACGGAGATTGTCACAGAAATGTTGAAAGAAATGAATTGGCGCACTATTGAAGATAGACGGAAACAACTACTAGAAAGTCTACTAACAAAAATTTCAGGAATCGATTTTAAATAATGACTCTAGGAGTACACTACAACCCTCTACACGTCGCTCCCATAACAACGGCGAGGATGAGATCATTTACAGTACGCACCGAGGCCTTTAAACAATCATTTTTCCCTTGCTCCATAAGCGAATGGCACGGAGAAAAAGCCCTCTCCTATGCACACCATAGTGGTTCGCAGACCGTAGATGTCTAGATGTAGAAGTTGCAGTGACGGTAATTAATTCAGATGCTTTGTCTTTCGTTTTCTTCTCTGAACTGAATGCAGAATATTGTTGCAATGTGATGGTCTAGCGACTGCTCTCAATCCTGCCACCCCCTCCACCCCTCCCCCCTCCACCCTTCCCCCTCCTCCCCGAAATGCGACTGGGGGACTTGAAGCTCCGGATAATTTAGAACTGACCAAAGCCATGGGGTTCTCATCATGGGAAAAGTATCAGTGGTGGTTTCCCGTTCCCTTTCACTGACCTCCAATTCCTGTCTGCTCACCAGCTCAGTTTCCCGCTGGAGTTGGCTACCCAACCTTCCTCCGAGTTTTTCGGCTTAACAGGGGTACCACGTGTAAATAGGAAGTTGGAGAACTGAGGTGACAGAGGCTAAGAGAACTCTCTTGCTAAGTTCTTGTAATCGAGTATTAACCCCATTGTCTTGCCAGAGTCTCATGGTGTTTGCGGAGACTCCCCCAGGTCATCTCTTGGAACTTATGATATTGGGATGAAAATAAAGAGATAGATGAATGTTCTACAAAAGTCAAATGGGCGTAACAAATTTGGAAGCTCAAGAAATGGAGTAGGGCAAAGTTGCAACTTACCATCACTGTTGTTATGTTTGTGTGTTAGACAAGCAATAATGGAAGTGCAGGAAAATTTCAGAACAAGAAGAAAGTTCATGAGGAACAGATATCAGTGCTAAAGTTCACATGCAATATAGCCCATTAGATATAAAGAAGACTTTTTGGCAGGAGCGGAATTCAGCTCAAGGATAAACAAATCAAAGGTGGTGAGGAAGAAAAAGCAACAACTCACTTGACATTGAAATTGGGAAGCATGCGGTAGTGAAGGTGAAAGAATTCTCATATCTACGAAGCAATAATAAATGGATGGTCGAAGCAAGGAAGATATTGGACATAAATTGTCACAGCTTTCTGGAGTGAAGCACTTCTATAGATATTGATATGGAACATAGGAATAAGTCTTGAGAGTGTATGTCTGGAGCGTAGCATTAGATGGAGGTGAAATGAGAACCATCACAAATCTGGATAAGTTAAAACGATAACATTTGAAATGTGATGTTATTGGAGAATGTTGAAAATTAAGTGGTCAGAAAGGTGTTCTATAGGATTCAGGTCAAGGACTCTGCGCAGGCTAGTCCATTACTCGGATGTTACTGTCGTGTAACCACTCCGCCACAGGCCGCGCATTATGAACAGACCTCACAATCACATCTTGTGATATTCGTTTTCCTCATATGCTATTGGGAACTTGAACGGTCGAGAATAGTCTGAAAGTCGTTCTGTGAACTCTTTGATAACGACTTGAGTGTGAATTGGAGTTGTCATATTGATGTAGATATAGCAGGCGATTAACGCAATACTTAAGTTTTCGAGAAATATGATTAGTACTATGCAAAAGACGGAGGAAATTCTGCTTTCACTTATGGGAAAATACATGAAAGAAGACGGACGAAAACGCAAAATTATATTTTCAACTTAAAAAAAGGATAACCCGTACCTATCCTCACAGGAGCAAGAAGGATGAGAAGTACATGACTGAATGTAAATGTATATTTATGGCTGTACGAAGAGAGTCATGTCATTAAGAAAGATGTACAGGCGAGAATGAATAGTAACCGTCTTATTCCAAACCACAATCGTCTCGAGACCACCGTAAAGGCCCGGGGCACTTTTCCGGAGGGTGCTTGGTAGGAGGACGAGGAGGAGGAGGAGTAGAGATTTCTGAAGCGCCCTCTTAGACGCTCGCTGCTGCATTGAGGAGGACTCAATCGGCCAAGGCGGTAACGCTTCAGAAACAGAGGGGTGGGATTTTCGGAAGCCGCGGGTCACGCCCAACTTCTTTGAAAGTTTTAATGAGGTTCAGACAGGAAAGACGAGCCGAGAAATGAAGCGCGTAATCGCCTCAGAAGTGGAGTGGAGAAACCGCGACAAAACACTCATCCCTGCGGCTCCCTAGCCGGCTGCAGCGAAAATCCGAGACTGCTATACGCGCACACCAGCATCGCTTGCTGTGGCACATGTACACTGTATCTTTTTGTCAGTACAAACACGCATATGAGAGACAACATTTTTATAAAGAACTCAATTTGGTGCTTCTGTCACGTTGCAAAACAATATTTACTTCAACATGATGGATTTTGGTAGCGTGATGCCATCGTCAGATGTACATTTATCAGTGAAAGACAGTTTTGTATTAATATACAGGCCATAGGTTCGAAGTGCCAGGAAGATTAGGTAGCGAAGTTCTACCGAGATGTTTAGGTGCATTAGGATCCAACAATATTTTATTTCAACATGGCGCACTTTTACTGAAATAACCTATTAGTTACAAACATACATTCCAGTTCGTGGTACATACAAAACTCAGCAAAAACAATATATTCACTCGCAGTTTGACATAGCTATGTATATATCTTAGTCAAAGATGCCTTTCCTGGTAATATACTGGACACAAATAGTTTTACATATGAATTTCACTACCCAGGGGACCTTACAAGCTGGCTCTCCTAGAATTTCACCATACTTACAGGATGATGGTCACTACAGGGACATCAGTTTCCTAAAAGAGTACGAGGCAGTCCTCGAGAAACTCTAATACTTGGCCTTTGAAAAAAGGAGACTTTTGACACTAACTGACAAAAATATCTGGACACCCCATGTAATGGACAACTGATCACTAGATGTCACGAGAAACAGACCTACCAATGTAAAAGGAGACAGAGAGAATTGTGTTGTCAATGGAGAAGCAGTCATAGCATATAGTGTCGGTCGGGAGAGCTCAGTAACTTAGAACGAGGACTAGTCAGTTGGTGTTACCTGAGCAGCAAACCCGTCAGGGAATTTCTGTCAAACCAACCAACCCCCGCCTACAAAGAGAAATCATAAACAAATTTGTCTTTTACAAACCCTCGGTTAATTACGTGCGAGCAAGCAATGCAGCAATAACATTACCTGATAATCTTCACACCTCTCAAATTAAACTTTACAAAATAAATTTACGCTGAGATGCCAGAAGTCATGAGGTACCTCCTAACATCGTGTTGGACCTCCTTTCGACTGGTGCAGTGCGGTAACTTGACGTGACAGGGACTGAACAAGTGTTTCGAAGCCCCCTACAGAAGTATTGAGCCATGCTGCCTCTATAGCCCTCCATAATTGCAAAAGTGTAGCCGGTCCAAGATTATGTGCACAAACTGACCTCTCCATTGCATCCCACAAATGTTCGACGGAATTCATGTCGGGCTATCTGGGTGGCCAAATCACTCGCTCGGATTCTCCAGAATTTTCTTCAAAGCCATTTCCAGCGACATGGCCCAATGTCACCCATAAAAATTCCGTCGTTGTCTAGGAACATAAAGTCCATGGATGGGTGCAAATGGTCTCGAAGTAGCCAAACATAACCACTTCCAGTCAGTGATCAGTTCATTCCATGTATACACAGCCCAAGTCTTCATGAAGCCACCACCAGCATGCACAGTGTCTTGTTGATAAACTGGGTCCATGGCTTCGTGGGGTCTGCGCCACACTCAAATCGTACCATAAGCTCTTACCAACTGAAATCGGAACTCATCTGACAAGGAGGCGGTTTTCTAGTCGTCTACGATCCAACCGAAATGGTCACGAGTCGAGGAGAGCCTTTGCAGGCCATGTCTAGCTGCTGCCAAAGTCACTCGCGTCAGTCATCTGCTGCCACAGCCCATTAACGCCACTGTCGAAACGGATACGTTAGTCGTACGTCACACAGTGATTTCTGCGGTTATTTCACGTGATGTTGTTTGTGTGTTAGCACTGACAACTCTATGCGAATGCCGAAGCTCACAGTCGTGAAGCGACGGACGCCGGCCACTGCGCTGTCTGTGGCGAGATGTAATGCTTGAAATTTGGCATTCTCGGCCCACTCTGGTCACAGTGGATCTCAGAACATTCAATTCCCTAAAGATTTCTGAAATGGTATGTCCCACGCGTCTAGTTACAACTACCATTCCGCCTTCCAAGTCTATTAATTCCCGTCTCGTGTTCCTAACCACATTGGAAACGTTCTCACATGAATCACCTAAGTAGAAACGACAGATCTGCCAACGCACTGCGCTTTTATACCTCTTGTGAGCGATGCTACAGCCATCTGTACAAGTGCATATCAATCTCCCATCACTGTTTTGCGCCTTAGTGTAATGCTGACCAAATTGACTGTTGGTCACGTGATTTTGAAGTGGAAACGCAAACAAACATACGCCGCTAAGTGAAAATCAGGCAGACATCCTCTACTGACGGCCATGGACTGTCGAGCGTATCGGAGTACAGTTGAAGAATACGCATGAAATCAACGAAAGGAAAGACGCGTGAGTCCCAAAGTGCTACCAGGAGTTCAGTTACCACGACGTCTGGGCGTAGGGAGTGGGGCGTCTACATTCACGGCTGCACTCACGACGATACTGAATCGGTAGAAAAAAATGTATGCTGGTTGATTATCACGTTGGCTGCCACGTGGTCTCCGGCATACATAGCAGAGCCGGCACACTCGTGGCAGTCAGCGTGTTTACACAGATACTGATAGCTGATTGCACAACGTGCATATCAAGTTACCATTAAGTTTGTGTCTCGTCGACCACCACGTTTTCCTTTTACATTTATTGAAACTATATTTTTATTAACAAATGAAAAAATTAATTCGGAAAAATTGGACCTTTATCTCAGGTAGTGCTTTAGAGAATTTGATCCGGTTCTCACTAATAAATTCGTCGATTGCTGGGAATAAAAGGGCAGATCTCGCAGCCAAGGAGGCGTGTCTCGATCCACAAGTATCTCAGGGTGCTATCCCCCTACACGCACTCACCTCGCTGTTGAGCTCACGAGTCATGCGTCGATGGGAGGATGAGTGGCTGGAGTGACTGACAATAATCTCCTTATAGTCAAGCCCACAACCCGTGTGTGGTGCACTTCCTTTCAGCCCCATCGACGGCTTCGGATAGGCCACAGCCCTCTGACGCATGGCTTCCTGTTCCGGCGAGAGGGTCCTCCGATGTGTGGTGCTTGTGGCGTCCAGGTCACTGTGAGCCACATTTTATTGGATTGCGTTTTATTTTGTGACCAGCGGGCCGCATCTGACTTGCCAGCGGACCTGCCATCTCTTTTAGGTAACACTCGGACGAATGTGGTTAAAGATTTAAAGTTCTGTGCCATTTCAATTGTTTTTACAAAGATTTTGGGCAGAGGATCTCAATTTGCTCACTCCGTGACAAGCTCACCCATATTTTATGTAAGTGGCCAGCCAATGACAATTTCCTGTAGTATTCTTGTTGCTACGTTTTCCCTCCTTACGTTTTACTTTCTTATGTAGCATTTTCTTTCTTTTCCTGCCTTCTTTGTGTGTGTGTTTCAGTTTCATTAGGTCTGTCCACATTCGTTCCTTTTAATGTGTGTCAGGGCAATGATGACCTCGACGTTGAGCGCCTATAAGCCCCAACACACACACACACACACACACACACACACACACACTCACTAATAAATACACTGTTTCATGACGAAGGTTCATGCATATAATACGTAAATAGTTCGTGTAAATTGTCTGAGGTATCATGAATTAAAGATAAGTCGCGAAATCGATGCTATTGCCACCTCGCGAACAGCCGCCATAACTTGAGAGCGCAGCAGTAAATTGTAAAACTCAGTAAGTGACTCCAGACGCACATCTATACAATTCTTCAGAAATGACCGACCGGGTCACTATTTCCCACTCTGCCTTTTAACGTACCACAAACCTCAGAATGATGTGGAAATACACATTTCAAAACATGACGACAGTTTAAGACTGCGTATTTCTGCTTCCTTCAGAACAGCAATAACAATTCGCACTCTTGATTCAATGCAAATCCTTCAAAAAATTGCAGTGAGTTTTCTGCTTTTAAGTATCGTAATAAATATGATCAGTAATGTCAGGAGAACCACCTCGTGATCAGCCTGTAATGTGAGACCTACATTTTGAAATGATTAAATATTTTTAACCAATATTTTCTCTGCAATCGTTTGAAAACAACTACACAGCGAGGAAACACGCAATTCCGAATTTTTATGCGACAAGAAAGATACTTTCTGAAGAGCTACTTTAGCAACTGTGCTTCGTTTTACGTGCAGTGCGTTCTTTCAGCACAGCAGCAGATGGCTCAGCTTCCAGCCTCTGCCTATCTTCAGTCAAATCTGACAAGTGCGAGAATTATCGCACAATCAGCTTAACAGCTCATGCATCGAAGCTGCTTACAAGAATAATATACAGAAGAATGGAAAAGAAAATTGAGAATGCGCTAGGTGACGATCAGTTTGGCTTTAGGAAAAGTAAAGGGACGAGAGAGGCAATTCTGACGTTACGGCTAATAATGGAAGCAAGGCTAAAGAAAAATCAAGACACTTTCATAGGATTTGTCGACCTGGAAAAAGCGTTCGACAATATAAAATGGTGCAAGCTATTCGAGATTCTGAAAAAAGTAGGGGTAAGCTATAGGGAGAGACGAGTCATATACAATATGTACAACAACCAAGAGGGAATAATAAGAGTGGACGATCAAGAACGAAGTGCTCGTATTAAGAAGGGTGTAAGACAAGGCTGTAGCCTTTCGCCCCTACTCTTCAATTTGTACATCGAGGAAGCAATGATGGAAATAAAAGAAAGGTTCAGGAGTGGAATATCAATGATACGATTCGCTTATGACATTGCTATCCTGAGTGAAAGTGAAGAAGAATTAAATGATCTGCTGAACGGAACGAACAGTCTAATGAGTACACAGTATGGTCTGAGAGTAAATCGGAGAAAGACGAAGGTAATGAGAAGTAGTAGAAATGAGAACAGCGAGAAACTTAACATAAGGATTGATGGTGACGAAGTCAATGAAGTTAAGGAATTCTGCTACCTAGGCAATAAAATAACCAATGACGGACGGAGCAAGGAGGACATCAAAAGCAGACTCGCTATGGCAAAAAAGGCATTTCTGGCGAAGTCTACTAATATCAAATACCGGCCTTAATTTGAGGAAGAAATTTATGAGGATGTACGTTTGGAGAACAGCGTTGTATGGTAGTGAAACATGGACTGTGGGAAAACCGGAACAGAAGAGAATCGAAGCATTTGAGATGTGGTGCTACAGACTAATGTTGAAAATTTGGTGGACTGATAAGGTAAGGAATGAGGAGGTACTACGCAGAATCGGAGAGGAAAGGAATATGTGGAAAACACTGATAAGGAGAAGGGACAGGATGATAGGACATCTGCTAAGACATGAGGGAATGACTTCCATGGTACTAGAGGGAGCAATAGAGGGCAAAAACTGTAGAGGAAGACAGAGATTGGAATACGTCAAGCAAATAATTGAGGACGTAGGTTGCAAGTGCTACTCTGAGATGAAGAGGTTAGCACAGGAAAGGAATTCGTGGCGGGCCGCATCAAACCAGTCAGTAGACTGATGACCAAAAAAAAGGATGTGGCCACAACTCTTCACGTGGCACGGCGAAGAAGAGTGCATAAAGAGTCCACGACAAAGAATGGCGGCAATGAGTCTCAACAACGCCACAGTACAGACTGCCAGTTCCTGCATTCTTCAGAGTGCCAATAACAATTCCCACTCTTAATTCACTGCAAACGCTTTACAAGAAGAGTGCTGCAACACGAGCTGAGCACGTACGTCGTGGATGAATTGTATTATTTTTTCATTTATGTATGAGGTCTGAACCAGGCTCAGATAAATACTGAATCACTCACTCGCACATGCACCCATGATTCATATGAATCATTTACATTTGTTGTAAACATATTACTTGCATCACGATGTGCTCCCATCATTGCCATGAGATGTCACTCCAACCGCCAACTCTACATGAAGCATTCATGTCTCTACACATTTTTCCTGTCAGGCGTTGTATACGTCGCTACTCAGTTCCTTAATGTCGCTCTCTGGAACTTATTCATAACTCTACACAGTGGCCCGCAAACAAAATACGCCATGCCATGCAAATCGTCTGGCCGCAAATACTTAATGCCACCCATGTGAAACAGTCCGGGTCGCTAGTTTTTAATAAAAAAATGAAATCTTCCTAGTTTTAATTACTTATTGCATGGCAATGCGTGTATTAACAATAAATTAAAATTTGGTTCAAAACTGCGAAACGACGAATAGAAAATTAAATATTTTCTTATTTCTAGACATTGAACCTGATGTAGACGACCATGACGTTTCCATTTCACAATGAACTGTTTCGCATATCTATCACATTTAAATTTATTTTCGTGCGGTGAGTAATTAAAAATTTAAAGGTGTAATTTTTACTAAAAATTGTGATTCAGTAATTTGTTGCCCGAATTCGTTGCTGAGTGGTCAGCAAGGATGCCTGCAATGCGGAGAACCCAGATTCGATCGTCGTCGCGGCCAGGAATTTTTCCTTGGTGGAACGACTAGACGAAATTCTTTTCCACCTCGTCATGCCAACTGAGGAGCTGCTTCAGAGAGAAGTAGCGGCTCTCATACCAGGAGAGCTGCGTGGCGAACCGACGCTCCTCCACAACGCATGCGAATGACGTCATTGCCTGAGGATGACGCGGCGTTCGATCGGTCCCGATTGCGCAGAACTGTGGACCTTTGCTTTTTAAAATAAGAATATTTGTGACTCTTCCTTTACATATCTCAATAAATATGGAATTTCAATAAAAGTAAAACAAAAAGTGGTTATCAATGAGATTCGAACCAACGACCTTATCACTACCCGACTTCTGCTCTGCGGATTCATTTTACTGGCAGCTATTTTAAAACTCTCGAAATCTATTGTAGTTAACAACTTTCGGAAATCTAAATTTCAAAGTCACTGTTTTCGGGTTTCTTGGTAACTGCGTAACTCACCTTCATAGAACTGATGTCTAGGCGTTGACTTTCAAGTGCTCCAAGTGTGAAGAGACTCGAAGAGGACCAGTCTGCAAGATCCATCACCACAGAAGCATTGTTTCTCTTACAGGAATCACCGAACGTATTGCATACCGGTATATTCATTCACATTTAAGTTTGTTCAGGAAATGTACAGGAATTATACAGATGTTTATGGTGGTACTGAAAAGGGCAATCAACTGCAATAAAGTTTTTGAAAAGATTCGCGTTATTACTTTCTAGCTCGTGATGCAGCAACTTACTTCCATAATCTGCACCATTAGATAACCGTTGTTCATTCTATAAAGAAATTGCATTCATTCACGAAGCTGCCAACATTCATTGTAAAATTCAGAAGACAGTCGCAGTACTCACTCATATTCATTTAATCGCGCTGCATTTGAGACGTTAGTATCTACTTTTAATATTTAGGTGAATTTCAGTTTCGTCAACGAAAATCTGAAGAATCTTCGATTGTGAAAAACCGCTACAGGATTGTTCCCTGTACCCTGAAACGTTACTAATCGTAAATTTTCGGTTCTTATGCAAGTGCAGCAGTTTTGTCCGTAATGTTTCAGCTCGTCTGTAAATTAATCCTCGTTCGAAAGCTGTACTGTAGTTAAATACCTTGTAATATTCGGTTTAGCCAGTAGAAACTACTACTCTGTATGTGCGATGAATTTCAAATATTATTTTATAAATCGCAGCTGAAATATTGTGAAACTGTTCATTATGATGAGAGGTATGCTGTAACCAATCAGAAAATTGTACCTCGGTAGTCCAGAATCAGTTATATTGAACTTTTTTTCTTAACTGTAGAATACGCAGATTGTTGATTGGTTAATTATCCTTTCGGCTAATAATGTAACATTTCTGTTAAATCAGAATTTATTGTGTTATTTACCCTGATGAAGGCCATTTCCGACCGGGACTGGAACAGTTACAATCCTGCGCAGTATACAACTAAGAAAAATTTCATTAAATCATGATACTATCCTTTGAACGTGTTATTTAGGCATGAGTGAGCAGGAGCGTAACTAAGGCATTACTGTCTCATTTTTTTTCGGGGAGACTTTGTACAAATGTACGGCGCCTAAACTAATGATCGCCTACACTGTTAGAAATGTTTAAGTGTTCTGTGAACAGTTTGTTGAGAATGTGACCAACGTAGGGGTATGTACACTTAATAGTGGCCTGTGATAAATTCCTGAATACCGAAGGATTTTTCACCGAAGCTATAGTGGGTAACCGAGTAAAGTACGGTTCTATCCCCCTGTTTTTACTTAAGACACAATCACGTTTATAATAGACAATCAATACGGGTTTCGCCATACACTGGCCATCTTAAGATTCAGTGGCATTTGGTTTCAAATAAAAAAGTGGGTAATACGTGAAACACACCCCTCCAAGGACAGAATGTAGTTATCTTTCCAGCAGCTGAAGCGTAGCAGTCAACATCTCAGCAGTTTGAAAGCCTTCATCGTACCTGAAGAGCCTTGTGGACGTTCGTCAAATTTACGCCATTATCAAACTCAGAGGCAGTGTTATAGTGTGGGTGCGTAATATGTTCTGGGAACGAATAATTTATTGTCCGGTGTGCTTATTTGAGTCATAGCATAATGCGTCTCATAATTAATATAGTAGAACATCGCTTTGTTGCTGAATGGTGTAGTGCCTGACTGCCAATCCGTATATGTCGGATTCATAATTCGGTGAGTTTTTTTTTTAAGTCACGGCTTATTTCACCGCTGATACTGAGTTTCTTTAATCCAAAAAATCTGATTCTCGTCTTGCGAAGTACGTCTGGAATAATATATCATATTTGGAGGCCGCATATGCTATAACTGCTGTGTGGTCATATTCATAGTGGAAATTATTGATAATGAAAAATGAAGGGCAAGGAATAACATATATGGGACGCTCAAAAAGTTTTCTTTAGAAGGCTTTGGAGTCCAGAATCGTTATTCCAATATGGCAAAACTGCCGTGAGCGTTGAGGCAATCATTCCATCGTCGCACCAGGATGAAGACTGCCGTTTGTTAATCACCGTGTCTTTCTGAACGAAGAAATCCGTAACTCCCTGCTCCACATCCTCGTCGACCCCTTTAGGCCTTTCTTAAAGTACCGAAGACGTGATATCGCATGGGGAGAGACCAGGATTATATGGGGCATGCTCGACTGTCTCCCAATTGAGTGGGCGTAACTTTTGCGTTACGACATTTGCGATATGGGGACGTGATTTATTACGAAGCAGCACCACCCGTCGTCGCGTACCATTCCACAACTGAGGTTTTCAACTGATATGTTGCCCCACACATACTCTACATTAACCGGTAATTGTCCACACGTGTTTTTTCTTCGGCGACCAAAAAAGGGATAACAGCACGTATATTCTCTTTGGACGTATTTGGTAAAAACGTCGCTGTATTTAATGTTTCGGCATTGACGGTACACACGTCTGGAAGACATGAATGTGTCACTAATCCCTTGACTACATGTCAGTGCTTGTATACCGGCATCGGAATCGCGATACGTTGAATATACACTGCAGCAACGCTGCCAAATGGAAAGGCTTTGATCTCTCCTTATAAAGCTTGCAAGTGTGAGTAATTCAGATAACAAATTACCTGCATTAATACATCAGTGTCAGTCTAAGGAGAATAAACATTTCGTCATCGAAAACCAGCTATTGTGTCATTGTTTTCCAGTTATTTAGATTTTACATTTTCTGAATCTGATTAGATGTTTCTAGATTTCCCCAGTATAAGAGGAAGTTACTAAATTCACAGAGGCTCGTTCAAAAAAGTAGGAAGTGTAACGGCTCGGTCCTCGAAAAGCAGCTGGTGTGAAATTGTTTTCCATTTATACTCTACACGTTCTAAATGTCAGTGGAGAAGTAGGTTTTGAGGTTTTAACCTTTCTAAGAGAAAGTTATTAGAACCACAATGACTCGTACAAAGAATATTATGCAGGAACGAAACCAAATACATTTAAATCTTAGAGGTTACTAATTTCAGCAATGAACATCCTAGCATAAAAGAAACTGAAATAGCTTTAGAACATCCACACAACTTATAAAAATGTAATATTTATCTATACATGGTGTCCCATTTATCTTGCTCCCAAAAATACCTTTTTTCTGATGCGTTAAATGAAAAATTGTTTCAGTCAACGTTTTTAAACATCATTCTGTAGTCCTTGCTGAGAGTATACGTTTCAAGTATCATCACAGATGTAGGAGATACGGCGTAGAGGTTAAATTTTTTAAATGGAACCATGTACATTTTATCCAATAATACATTCAACCTCTGCAAGAGCTATGTAAAAGTGTATCACATTGTCCCATTTTATCAACGAAACTAGTATCAATTTAAACTGTAAATAAAACACAACCTCTCTAATTTAAATATCGCTGGAGTGAATTTCATTAACTTAATCACGTAACTTCTCCAGGGTGCGTTTGACCACATCACTAATTAACAATAAAAATTGATTGCAACAGTACTCCACTTACAGTAATTGGATCTTTTGATTTTACGGTACCGAATTACATTACTTATGACAATGCAGAAGTAACATGTTCCTTTGTAGTAAGTTTTACTGTGATACTACTACTACTACTACGTGAAAAAGAGAGAGTTTACATCACATTCTCCAAATGGTAACTATTGGCATTCAGACATAGGATAACTCTACGGATGAAGGACGCCATACATCGTGCTAGTACTTCATCTGTGATGGCTGTACAGGCATCAAAAATGCGCTGCTGAATGTTCTCTGGTGTCTTTGGAGCATTTTGAGTGGTTCACACAGAAAAAAATCCAACGGTATAGGGCCCGGAGATCGGTCAGGCCAACTAACTGGCCCATCACGTCCATTTCACCTACAAGGGATTTTCGTTCGAGGATTCGTCGTGCTCCTAAGGCTTGGTGTGCAGGTCATCCATCATGGTGATAGCACACAACCATCCTCGGCCTCAGAGATAAGGCGTTCAAGAGAACAGAAATAGGGTGTCCTAAAAATCATGTATATTTTCTACCAGTTTGCTTGCCATTTGCAAAGAAAGGTTCGATACTGGTACTCCAGTAGTTCCGCACCAAACATTTACGTTCCATTGACACTAATGGTCTCCCTGTCAGTGCGATCGTGGATTGTTGATGGACCAATAATACATATTTCTCACATTGTCAATTCCTTTGTTGAAGAATAACGCCTCGTCGGTGAAAAGAACAGCTGAGAAGAAATCAGGATTAGTCAGAAGTTGTTGGTGAGCCCAGTGACCAAATTGAACCCCGTTGTTGAAGTCTTTTCCGTGAAGTTCTTCGCGTAAATGAACGTCGTAAGGCTGGAATTTAAAACGTTGCAGAATGAGATGTGTACAAGTTTTCGAGACACCATCTTCATGTTGAATTCGTTGAGTGCTGACTCGATTATTCACGGCTACGGCAAAGAGCACAATGACCTGAGTAGCTTCGTCTTTTCGAGTTCTACGGCGATTTCAAGGTCTTGCATTTAAATTTATCGTTTCACGTAGACAAAAAGTAAGACGACCAAACATCCAGCGAGAAAGCTATGACTTGTCAGGAAATCGTCTGCTGTACAGTGTGTGTCTGGACAGAATGTACAGTAGAGTACAAAACAGAGATAATAACATAATAATCATAATGTTCTGTAACAATACTGAACATAGAAATGCAAGTTACTATATTATTTCCTTTCAACAAACGAAGATCAGCGGCATTTCTGCCTTATCGTCATGCGTATACATCATAAATCTTTACCAAACTATAAATGTAATCTCAATGTGTATCATCGCCACGCAGTTAATAAGTTACTCAGTATGTAGCGTACTGAACGCTAAAGCAACAACAAAAGAGGTGCGAGAGGGGACATCTTTACCTGTGTTTACGTGAGTCCATAAACAAAACCGACATCTCTACTACAGCACTACACTGGATACATAATGTGTACAAGCAGGACAGTAAACATCTGTGTTTCTTCACAACCTGTGTACTCTTTATCGTTTGCCCATCTATGTTTTATTGACAAAAATGGCACAATGTGATACATTTTTAACAGCTTTTGGACAGGGTAAGTGTATTCTTAAAAAAATATACATAGTTCCATTTAAAAAATTTACTCTCTACACCGTATCTCCTACATCAGTGGAGATACATAAAACGTATACCCTCATCAAGAACTACACGATGATGTTAAAAAACATAGGTTGGAACAATTTTTCATTTTAATTATCAGAAAAAGTTATTTTGGATGAACAATATAAATAGGACACCCTGTATATACAGGGTGTTACGAAAAGGTACTGCCAAACTTTCAGGAAACATTCCTCACACACAAAGAAAGAAAATATGTTATGTGGACATGTGTCCGGAAACGCTTACTTTCCATGTTAGAGCTCATTTTATTACTTCTCTTCAAATCACATAAATCGTGGAATGGAAACACACAGCAACAGAACGTACCAGCGTGACTTCAAACACTTTGTTACAGGAAATGTTCAAAATGTCTTCCGTTAGCGAGGATACATGCATCCACCCTCCGTCGCATGGAATCCCTTATGCGCTGATGCAGCCATGGAGAATGGCGTATTGTATCACAGCCGTCCACAATACGAGCTTTAAGAGTCTCTACATTAGGTACCGGGGTTGCGTAGACAAGAGCTTTCAAATGCCCCCATAAATGAAAGTCAAGAGGGTTGAGGTCAGGCTATGGAATTGGTCCGCCTCTACCAAATACATCGGTCACCGAATCTGTTGTTGAGAAGCGTACGAACACTTCGACTGAAATGTGCAGGAGCTCCATCGTGCATGAACCACATGTTGTGTCGTACTTGTAAAGGCACATGTTCTAGCAGCACAGGTAGAGTATCCCGTATGAAATTATGATAACGTGCTCCACTGAGCGTAGGTGGAAGAACATGGGGCCCAATCAAGACATCACCAACAATGCCTGCCCAAACGTTCACAGAATATCTGTGTTGATGACGTGATTGCACAATTGCGTGCGGATTCTCGTCAGCCCATACATGTTATTTGTGAAAATTTACAAGTTGGTCACGTTGGAATGAAGCCTCATCCGTAAAGAGAACATCTGCACTGAAATGAGGATTGACACATTGTTCGATGAACCATTCGCAGAAGTGTACCCGTGGAGGCCAATCAGCTGTTGATAGTGCCTGCACACGCTGTACTTGGTACGGAAACAACTGGTTCTCCCGTAGCACTCTCCATACAGTGACGTGGTCAACGTTACCTTGTACAGCAGCAACTTCTCTGACGCTGACATTAGGGTTATCGTCAACTGCACGAAGAATTGCCTCGTCAATTGCAGGTGTCCTCGTCATTCTAGGTCTTCCCCAGTCGCGAGTCATAGGCTGGAATGTTCCGTGCTCCCTAAGACGCCGATCAATTGCTTAGAATGCCTTCCTGTCGGGACACCTTCGTTCTGGAAATCTGTCTCGATAAAAACGTACCCCGCCACGGCTATTGCCCCGTGCTAATCCATCCATCAAATGGGCATCTGCCAACTCCACATTTGTAAACATTGCACTGACTCAAATGCACGTTCGTGATGAACACTAACCTGTTGATGCTACGTAGTGATGTGCTTGATGCTAGTACTGTAGAGCAATGAGTCGCATGTCAACACAAGCACCGAAGTCGACATTACCTTGCTTCAATTGGGCCAACTAGCGGTGAATTGAGGAAGTACAGTACGTATTGACGAAACTAAAATGAGCTCTAACATGGAAATTAAGCGTTTCCGGACACATGTCCACATAACATCTTTTTTATATTTATGTGTGAGGAATGTTTCACATCTACATCTACATCTACATCTACATCTACATTTATACTCCGCAAGCCACCCAACGGTGTGTGGCGGAGGGCACTTTACGTGCCACTGTCATTACCTCCCTTTCCTGTTCCAGTCGCGTATGGTTCGGGGGAAGAACGACTGTCTGAAAGCCTCCGTGCGCGCTCTAATCTCTCTAATTTTACATTCGTGATCTCCTCGGGAGGCATAAGTAGGGGGAAGCAATATATTCGATACCTCATCCAGAAACGCACCCTCTCGAAACCTGGACAGCAAGCAACACCGCGATGCAGAGCGCCTCTCTTGCAGAGTCTGCCACTTGAGTTTATTAAACATCTCCGTAACGCTATCACGGTTACCAAATAACCCTGTGACGAAACGCGCCGCTCTTCTTTGGATCTTCTCTATCTTCTCCGTCAGACCGATCTGGTACGGATCCCACACTGATGAGCAATACTCAAGTATAGGTCGAACTAGTGTTTTGTAAGCCACCTCCTTTGTTGATGGACTACATTTTCTAAGCACTCTCCCAATGAATCTCAACCTGGTACCCGCCTTACCAACAATTAATTTTATATGATCATTCCACTTCAAATCGTTCCGCACGCATACTCCCAGATATTTTACAGAAGTAACTGCTACCAGTGTTTGTTCCGCTATCATATAATCATACAATAAAGGATCCTTCTTTCTATGCATTCGCAATACCTTACATTTGTCTATGTTAAGGGTCAGTTGCCACTCCCTGCACCAAGTGCCTATCCGCTGCAGATCTTCCTGCATTTCGCTACAATTTTCTAATGCTGCAACTTCTCTGAATACCACAGCATCATCCGCGAAAAGCCGCATGGAACTTCCGACACTATCTATTAGGTCATTTATATATATTGTGAAAAGCAATGGTCCCATAACACTCCCCTGTGGCACGCCAGAGGTTATTTTAACGACTGTAGACGTCTCTCCATTGATAACAACATGCTGTGTTCTGTTTGCTAAAAACTCTTCAATCCAGCCACGCAGCTGGTCTGATATTCCGTAGGCTCTTACTTTGTTTATCAGGCGACAGTGCGGAACTGTATCGAACGCCTTCCGGAAGTCAAGAAAAATAGCATCTACCTGGGAGCCTGTATCTAATATTTTCTGGGTCTCATGAACAAATAAAGCGAGTTGGGTCTCACACGATCGCTGTTTCCGGAATCCATGTTGATTCCTACATAGTAGATTCTGGGTTTCCAAAAACGACATGATACTCGAGCAGAAAACATGTTCTAAAATTCTACAACAGATCGACGTCAGAGATATAGGTCTATAGTTTTGCGCATCTGCTCGACGACCCTTCTTGAAGACAGGGACTATCTGTGCTCTTTTCCAATCATTTGGAACCCTCCGTTCCTCTAGAGACTTGCGGTACATGGCTGTTAGAAGGGGGGCAAGTTCTTTCGCGTACTCTGTGTAGAATCGAATTGGTATCCCGTCAGGTCCAGTGGACTTTCCTCTATTGAGTGATTCCAGTTGCTTTTCTATTCCTTGGACACTTATTTCGATGTCAGCCATTTTTTCGTTTGTGCGAGGATTTAGAGAAGGAACTGCAGTGCGGTCTTCCTCTGTGAAACAGCTTTGGAAAAAGGTGTTTAGTATTTCAGCTTTACGCGTGTCATCCTCTGTTTCAATGCCATCATCATCCCGTAGTGTCTGGGTATGCTGTTTCGAGCCACTTACTGATTTAACGTAAGACCAGAACTTCCTAGGATTTTCTGTCAAGTCGGTACATAGAATTTTACTTTCGAATTCACTGAACGCTTCACGCATAGCCCTCCTTACGCTAACTTTGACATCGTTTAGCTTCTGTTTGTCTGAGAGGTTTTGGCTGCGTTTAAACTTGGAGTGGAGCTCTCTTTGCTTTCGCAGTAGTTTCCTAACTTTGTTGTTGTACCACGGTGGGTTTTTCCCGTCCCTCATAGTTTTACTCGGCACGTACCTGTCTAAAACGCATTTTACGATTGCCTTGAACTTTTTCCATAAACACTCAACATTGTCAGTGTCGGAACAGAAATTTTCGTTTTGATCTGTTAGGTAGTCTGAAATCTGCCTTCTATTACTCTTGCTAAACAGATAAACCTTCCTCCCTTTTTTCATATTCCTATTAACTTCCATATTCAGGGATGCTGCAACGGCCTTATGATCACTGATTCCCTGTTCTGTACATACAGAGTCGAAAAGTTCGGGTCTGTTTGTTATCAGTAGGTCCAAGAAGTTATCTCCACGAGTCGGTTCTCTATTTAATTGCTCGAGGTAATTTTCGGATAGTGCACTCAGTATAATGTCACTCGATGCTCTGTCCCTACCACCCGTCCTAAACATCTGAGTGTCCCAGTCTATATCGGGTAAATTGAAATCTCCACCTAAGACTATAACATGCTGAGAAAATTTATGTGAAATGTATTCCAAATTTTCTCTCAGTTGTTCTGCCACTAATGCTGCTGAGTCGGGAGGTCGGTAAAAGGAGCCAATTATTAACGTAGTTCGGTTGTTGAGTGTAACCTCCACCCATAATAATTCACAGGAACTATCCACTTCTACTTCACTACAGGATAAACTACTACTAACAGCGACGAACACTCCACCACCGGTTGCATGCAATCTATCCTTTCTAAACACCGTCTGTACCTTTGTAAAAATTTCGGCAGAATTTATCTCTGGCTTAAGCCAGCTTTCTGTACCTATAACGATTTCAGCTTCGGTGCTTTCTATCAGCGCTTGAAGTTCTGGTACTTTACCAACGCAGCTTCGACAGTTGACAATTACAATACCGATTGCTGCTTGTTCCCCGCATGTCCTGACTTTGCCCCGCACCCATTGAGGCTGTTGCCCTTTCTGTACTTGCCCAAGGCCATCTAACCTAAAAAACCGCCCAGCCCACGCCACACAACCCCTGCTACCCGTGTAGCCGCTTGTTGCGTGTAGTGGACTCCTGACCTATCCAGCGGAACCCGAAACCACACCACCCTATGGCGGAAGTCGAGGAATCTGCAGCCCACACGGTCGCAGAATCGTCTCAGCCTCTGATTCAGACCCTCCACTCGGCTCTGTACCAAAGGTCCCCAGTCAGTCCTGTCGACGATGCTGCAGATGGTGAGGTCTGCTTTCATCCCGCTAGCGAGACTGGCAGGCTTCACCAAATCAGATAGCCGCCGGAAGCTAGAGACGATTTCCTCCGATCCATAGCGACACCCATCATTGGTGCCGACATGAGCGACCACCTGCAGATGGGTGCACCCTGTACCCTTCATGGCATCCGGAAGGACCCTTTCCACATCTGGAATGACTCCCCCCGGTATGCACACGGAGTGCACATTGGTTTTCTTCCCCTCTCTTGCTGCCATTTCCCTAACGGGGCCCATTATGCGCCTGACGTTGGAGCTCCCAACTACCAGTAAGCCCACCCTCTGCGACTGCCCGGATCTTGCAGACTGAGGGGCAACCTCTGGAACAGGACAAGCAGCCATGTCAGGACGAAGATCAGTATCAGCCTGAGACAGAACCTGAAACCGGTTCGTCAGACAAACTGGAGAGGCTTTCCGTTCAGCCCTCCGGAATGTCTTTCGCCCCCTGCCACACCTTGAGACGACCTCCCACTCTACCACAGGTGAGGGATCACCCTCAATGTGGGCAGTATCCCGGGCAACCACAGTCGTAGTCCGATCAGGGGATGCGTGGGACGAGCTGGCCGTCCCCGACAAACCCCCATCCGGACCCCCACAGTGATGCCCATTGGCAACAGCCTCAAGCTGTGTGACCGAAGCCAACACTGCCTGAAGCTGGGAGCGAAGGGATGCCAACTCAGCCTGCATCCGAACACAGCAGTTGCAGTCCCTATCCATGCTAAAAACTGTTTTGCAAAGAACGTCTGAACTAATCTACAGAGAGCGCAAACAAATCAACAAAATTTAAACGGTTATTAAAATACAAGATTGCCCAGTAAATGCAGTAATGCTGCTACTTGCGCACTGCTGACACTGCTCGGCGGCAGAAGGAGACTACGCGAATTTACACTATTCAGGTACTAAAACGCGATGCTACAACTCTCAAATACTATAATACGCCCGAAATTTATGAATTAAACAATGCAAGTACCAAAAACACGCAAAGAACTTAAGAATTAAACTATGTAACAAATGAGTGAGCTAGGAGTATACGACTTGCTGCTGCAGCTGCTTATCCAACGGATCTCCAACTGGACCGATATCCTCCATTTACTGTCTAGAAAGAATCAATGTAGGGGCAATAATTGCCTAACTATCAAAGGGGTGGGGATGAAAAAGCAGTGTAGCCAACAATGCGAGTATGACGTTTTAATTTATCACTTATTTGTTACTAACTCTGTTCGCCGTACATTTCGCAGACAGTATCCACATTTGCCGCTGAATGTACTTATAAATACATTGTATGACATATAGTTAAGGAGATACGACGCCAAATACTGAGATGCGTGAAAAACTGCCGTGTCTTGCATGGTGTTTTAATTTACGATTACTTTGCTACCGAGACGGTTCCTAATACATTTCGCAGACAGCATCCACACATACCACTCAATGTACCTAGAAAAATATATCATTTTACGACTCATAGTTCTGGAGCTATGACGTTATGAACACTGAGATATGTGAGAAACCGCCGCATCATTCATGACTATTTAATTTATTACCTCTTTACTACAACCTCTATACGCAACACATTTTGCAGACAGTAGGCACACGTACTACAGCAAAATTATATCACTGTATAGCAAATAGCTCAGGAGATACGACATTACAAACATTAAGACCTGTGAAAAGGAAACTGCAAGAGGTAATTCATTAGACATAGAGATGAAGTATCCGTACAAGTACACGTGAAATAAATACGAGTGAAATATGTCTGATATGTGCGTCTGCGAGCAAAGCCACAGGTAGAAAGGTCACCCTAAACCCTGGAACGATTCGTATACATGTTAGTTATAATCTGGAATGAAATACTGTAGGGATAAGAACCATTAGTGTCTGACTATGATGAGTGTGATAATGTGGGGAGAGTAGGGAGGACGAGGAGATGGACAGACAGCGAGGAGCAAGAAAGAGACACACACAGATAGGAGAAGGAGGATATGGACAGAGCTAGGGGAGATGGAAATGGACAGAGAGGGGGGAGAGGAAAAGATGGACTGAAAAAGGAAAGAGTAGTTGATGGGCAGAGACAGAGGAAGGAAGAGACAGGCGGAAAGATGGGGAGAAGGAGATGAAGGAATAGAGGAGGAGGAAGAAATGGAGAAAGTGAAGTGGAGAAAATGGAGAGAGAGGTGGCAGAGGAGGAGATAGACACAGAAGGGGAACAGGAGGAGATGAACAGGTACTGGGAAAGGAGGTGATGGACAGAGATGGGGTGAGGAGGAGATTGGCAGAGAGAGGGGGAGAAGGGGACTGACAAAGAAAGTGGGAAGATGAAATGGAATTATGGTGATGGACAGAGGAGGAAGGAGCAGATGGACAGTGAGGGAAAAGAGGAAGAGATGGATCGGGAGAGGTGCAGGACGAGATGGAGCGAGAGTGGGTCTGGAGGAGGAGACTGATAAAGAGACGGAGGGATGGAAGTGATGTACATGGACAGGGGGCATGAATAGAGACAGGAGGGAAGATAAGTGGATAAAGACAGAGGGAATGTATAGAGAGAGTGGGGAGGAGGAGATGGGTAGAAGAGGAGGGAAGAAGAGAAATAGAAGATTGGAAAACGAAAGTAAATACCTGGACAACACCGGGTTTCTCAGCTAGAATGAGACAAAACAAATGAAACTTTGAAACTTCCTGGCACATTAAAACTGTGTGCCGGACCGAGACTCGAACTCGGGACCTCTACCAACTGAGCTACCCAAGCACGACTCACACCCCGTTCTCACAGCTGTACTTCTGCCAGTACCTCGTCTCCTAACTTCCAAACTTAACAGAAACTCTCCTGCGAAACTTGCAGAACTAGCACTCCTGAAAGAAAGGATATTGCGGAGACATGGCTTAGCCACAGCCTGGGGGATGTTTCCAGAGGGAGATTTTCACTCTGCAGTGGAGTGTGCGCTGATATGAAACTTCCTGGCAGATTAAAACTGTGTGCCGGACCGAGACTCGAACTCGGGACCTTTGCCTTTCACGGGCAAGTGCTCTACCACTTTCCCGCGAAAGGCAAAGGTCCGGAGTTTGAGTCTCGGTCCGGTACACAGTTTTAATCTGCCAGGAAGTTTCATATCAGCGCACACTCCGCTGCAGAGTGAAAATCTCATTCTGAAAACAAACTTTATCTGATCGATCCCCATTATTTCCAGATGGTTGAGAAAACTATAATAAGTGGCTAATATTTTAGTTATTTTTACATTCATCCGAAATATTCTTTGTTTTGTACTAGATTACTAGCTTAATCCGCATTAAAGGTATAGTCATAAAAGACTGGTATTCGCTCTAGCCGCGTACCCAAGAACACGCAGGAAGTGGTCTCACTAGTCAGATTGATGTCTTACTATAGACGATAGGCGACTATATTCCACTTTCCACGCTACGTCCACCTCGCGTTGGAAAAAACATGGTGGCCATCTGCCAACTGGCCACTCTCTGTTTACAGAGCCTTTCTAGTTCCAGTAACGCCGGCAACGGCACGATACAAAGTGGTTGGTTGGACAACCTTTCATACGCTACCTTCATATTTTTCGAGTAGTGAGAGCCACAGTGCCTGTGTAGTTTGCGACCTTGCCGTGTCTGATGCCTGCGTCAGCGTTTCGCCACCGCTGTTAACTGAGCCGGCGGTGCTCCTCGCGAGTTCGCCGGCTAACGAGCGCTTGTCGCCTGCTGCCGCTCCGGGATTTCGTGCAGGCCAATTTGTTACACCTAATGGTCTGGCCCGGCAAATTAAATTTCTGCACTCGGGCTGCTTGCCGCCTCAGCCAGTTGACCGGTCTGCTAGCGCCGTCGCCACACGTCGGGAGCCGTTCTCGGAATATACTGTTCTCCCTCTCCCTCTCCGTCTCCTCACTTCTTTCCGTCCCTTCGCATCTCCCTCTCTCACTCACACACTCTTCGTCCTTTCATCTACTATTGCCTTCCCCCACTGCAGCGCCTGGCAACTGAATGGGACTTGTTAGAGCAAAGAGCAAATAGAGAGCGGAGAGGACAGATATATATGCTCTCTTAGAGCTGAATGGAAATAATAATTACAGGCCCAATGAGAGTGGAAACTGGCCCGGATTAACAAGTGCGGACTAAAGCGGGACAAGTCTTACTCTCTCAGAGGAGTCTATAGTTCTGACTCAAAGTTGAGGGGGAAAAAGCCGCAGGGAGCAGAATGAGAGGACTGCTACAGTGATGAAAATCTGGCAACGACTTCGCTGCTGCTTAATGCTCCTCCTTGCAGTGCAAGCTCTTTTGAGACATCGCAGCTGCCGAGACAGTGACGGCAACAGACGACAGCGGAGGTCACACCAAGATTATCATGTGATGAATACGTCTCTGCGTTCCTCCTCAACCATAATTACCAGTATTCGTAACGAAAAGCTCTGGTGAGTCTACGACCACTGGTTGTGAGACTGATCATGGTTTGGGTCATGTTTGGCTGTAGAATACATAGCAGTGTGTCTAATATTCCGGTGTATGTGAGAGATAAATAACATCATTACTTATGACACATTGACTACTTCTAAAGTACTGAAAAAGACAACCAATGCTTGGATCACATCTATTTCTATTCAGCTAAGTCCTCGCTCTGGTGATGAACTGCTATTTAAAGTAGTTAAATTTGCACGTGAAGATGATCTATGGCAAAAGTCTAGTTCAATAATCAGAATAAACATAAAATGTGACCCAAGAGTAGCGTCTCTTCCACTATAAAAATAATTTTTCTTCGTATATTCATAATTGCAATGGACGATTTGGGGCGTCAGCTAGTATAATATATGTTAAAAAATGACGAAATTCCTCCACCTGTATTAAGGTGTTGGTTTTATTGGCGACTAGTTTCGATATTGTTACAACACCATCTTCTGGCCCATACTTGTTGACTGCCTGCCCTCCGCATGGAACACGCCTATATCACCACTGACTACCAGTGTTAGACACATACGGGTTGCTGTCAAAAAGTATGGGCCTGAAGATGGTGTTGTAACAACATAGAAACTAGTCGCCAATAAAACCAACACCTTAATACAGCTGGAGGAATTTCGTCATTTTTAACATATAAAAATAAATCATCTAACAATAACAATTTTCCCATAGTATCAATTATGAACAGTCATCCGTTGACGATTCTGTGGTAGTTTTAAGTTTATTCTCAAGCCGGTTTCTTTCCCTGTTGCCGCAAATCGAGTAACCCTGTGGAGGAGAGTCGTTTGTGCAGCCTGGTTCTCACATTTTCTGTGTGGGAATTCATATTTTTAATGTTTTATATTTTTATGTGGTATAGATGACGGGATTGTATATTTTCTTGCCTAATGTGAGGAACTGCACAAGATCCATACTCTGGCTAGTGATGTTCAACACATTCTATGCGGTTCTATTCTCGTCGCACTCTCTTGTAATCTAGCAACTAGAGGTGTGAATAGGTATTTCCTTAACATCAAAATTGCCACTGTATCAGGAAGAATTACTTTATCTAGGTAGTTAGGAGATGTAAGATGCCACACGTTGGTTGCTGCAAGGAGACCACATCTCGACATTGTGTTCTACTGGTGTTAAATATATCTGAACTAATCACTGTTTGATCGAAAAACGGGCGTAAATGACTTGGCTTCAACTTAGTCAGGTTTCGAGAAAGAATCTTAAACTTCGCAGTGGAGTGTGTGTTGATTCGAAAATGTCTGGCCTATTAAAACTCTATGTTGGTGCGGAACTGGAATCCGGAACCCTGCCTTTCACTGGCATCGTCTGAAGAGTGTGTCATCATCATCATCATCATTATCGATTTATCATGCGCTACTGCATGTAAAGCTCTTGAAATTCTCTACACATACAATTTTTAGATTCTCCCCTCTAAGTTCGATCTGCTTGTTTCTTTATGTCGTCAGTCACCTGCCATTACGTCTCTATCTAGGGCTATTGTTAATACAAGTAATCCAGCGCAGAATCTCCTGTGTCGGTATCCCTTCATTTCACAAATTTTTGGTGCTGAGACACCACAACTGTTGTATCTAATGTTCATGATTAAAAATTCGTTGCAGTTGTACAGTTATTTATATTTAGTCAGTAAATAACTGTAACACTGTTGTGCATGTTTTCATCATATACGTCGAATCATTTCGTTTGATTATAGACCGATTCATCTCGTTTTAGTCACTAGTACGTCACCAGCTCTCGCCTTTTTCCAGTTGTTTGTTTTTGAGATCCTTCTTATTATGGCCGAAGTGAAAATTTCCAATGTTCACTGGGCAATTTTCCAGTTGTGAAGTGTTCGAGCTTCTAAAAGTCCATGTTTTACTTCGAAATTTATTGAGTTTGACAGTTAAACTGCAAACTATTTTTAGCTTGCTCTTTGTTTCTTTAAATATCTATGTATCTCTATTTTTCAGTTTACCCATGTATGCAAACTGTTCAGTTTTTTACATAAACTCGTCATTAATATTGTCCGCCCCTGGTAGCTGAGTGGTCAGCGCGACGGAATGTCATACCTAACGGCCCGCCGAAGTGGCGTCAACTCGAAAGACTTGCACCAGGCGAACGGTCTACCCGACGAGAGGCCCAAGCTACACGACATTTCCATTTATCATTAATATTTTCATCTCTCCTACTAATTGCACATGGTTTTTGTCTTACTGCAGTTGACCTTTACAGCTGTTACCATACTTGCTCTGTTCAAACCCCTCATTATTTATTGAAATTATTCTGAGTAGAAAGCAACTAAAGAAATTTTAGGCTCAAGTATTAGATGGTTAAGATCCGTTTATCCATATTCCTTACTGCTCAAAGCTCAGTGATCTCAAGACGTCATCTAAGGATACAGAAAATTCTTTAGTGGATTGGAATCCCTTTTGCCTAACTGCTTTCACGTTTCTAAACTTTTTCGTTCACGTGATGTAATCAGGTGGAAGCTGTTGCCTTGTTGTATGTATTCTTCGAGGAACAGAATGGGTAGTCCCTATTTCTAATTGCTCAAGTGCTGCCAGTTTTGACTGTCCTGTCACAGGAGCAAACATCTGTTAGTCAATAAACTGTGATGTAATCCAACACGTCATGCTCTATGGTTAGAACTAACCATGATGCTTGTATGCCGTATGTCTGCAACATTAGTCTATATCGATATGTTAATGCTTCATACGCCGAATTAGAACGACTGTGGCCAGTTACATTACAGAACTGTAGTACGCTATGTCTACTTCACCAGTCCTCAGTGTGCATACTCCCCTATGTCTCAGTTTCCAGAGCTATTACTTAATCTCATCATATTCGGGACTCACTTGGGCACAATATAGTGGTGCCATGTCGGATTTAAAAAAAAGCTGAAGTTCTTCCTAGTGACAAAGTCATACCAACATTCCCAGAAAATGAACGAACATGGGGCGTTTCTCTCTTTCAAAAACGAAAGTACGTGTCTCCATCTTCCGTTGTCAGCTATGCTTCGCGTTCTTTCTGTTTCTCAATCATTCACACCTGTTTGTTTCTCCCTCTCTTCATTACCTGTATTTCTACCACGTTCCCATTTCCCGCCCTCTCCGATTGCTTCTCTGATGTCCACTGCTGGCAGTATCCTCAACTGCAGTCTATCTGACTGTAATCCTTGTTGTTCTACTTTTCATGGGCTAATGAAAGTCAGATTAAACGGAACTGGCCTAGGAAATATTTCGCGCACAGGGAACACAACTTATATTAACCGCAACTGGGGCGGGTGGTGTAAGCCGGGCTTCCTATCTTAATGCGCATGTAATACACTGCCTGACAAAAATAAAGCAGCCAGAACAAGAGGAGGAAACAAAATGAAACTTTATTGGTTGAGAGGGTTTGGCGTACCTCGATATCACGCACACATTTCACAGAAACACCAGCTGGGAGAATGGGACAATGAGCCTTATTCTGTTAAAACTGGCAATACGATATTGCCGCAGGAGAGATGACACATGCGGACGCAAGGTGTCCGTGACAAGTTGTGTACAATGCCTGACAAAAGTGCGACTGATGGCTCCGATCCAAGCAGGATAAATAAATAAATTCAGTAAATACCACATAACGTAGTAGCTCATAGCCAGCAGTTGTTCCTACAAATTCGAGATCGTTGATGGCCTCCATTTGGGAACTTGTATATATATTCTAAAGCCTTTCCTCTATAATAATAAGAAGAATTTTGTAAAAAGAGAAAACTGTATACGACTGACAAAAGACTAATAATGGATCTGTAGTTCTCCACAGGTTCCTGCTGCCTCCCATGTGGATTACATTAGATACAGCAACGTTCAAACTATCTGGTACCATCTACTTTCGCAAACATTCTGCAGTAGACCAGCGAAAATACTGTTTTTCGAAAATAACTCCTATGAACGCAGTTTCCATTTGATATCTGGCAATAGCGTACAGTAATCCGAAGAAATTACCTGTGCGCCTCACTGATTTCAATGAGAGTGTATTACTCAACGCATGTTTGTCGTGGAATACGAATGAGAGCATCTAATAAATCGCGACGGAGAACACATTCGAATCTGTGAGACATAATTCGCGAGCAGAGTCGCTGAGAACGGTTAGTTATTAAATAACTTTGTTCATTAGAGCAGTTAATGAGCGGCAATTTCCCGCCGGTTGTCGGGGTTCGCTGTACACAGGCCGCGCGTGCACTGGCGCCTCCTCTGTAGTGAAGGAAGTTCCTCCCGCCTCTCCTTTCCTTGCCTTGCCTCTGCTTAATTAACGAGACATAAAAGCCAGCCGCCAAGGAACGAAAGATCGTGTGCACGTCGCTGATAATCGCCTTCAGCCGCCTATCGCTTCCTGGGAAAGTGTTCGCCAAGTACAAGCCAACTTGGGACTCCTCTTGGTCACGTAGGAGAATCAAGCCTGCATTATAAGGAAGGCGCTCTAACAAAACAGTGGACTCAAGGAAGAACGAGTTGCAAGCCAATTTTCGCTATATTGCTTTGTATGTCATTTCTTCGTGTTACTAAATTTGATGTCTGATGATGGGTCACACCGCGACGACGAAACCTAGAATGATTCACAGATCGTTGGTATGTTCACCTCTAATAGAAGAAGCACCCAAAGAACTGAAACAAAGTTCTGAGAAAAATATATGTTTGTGAAAATCAA
Source organism: Schistocerca serialis cubense (assembly GCF_023864345.2). Classification (NCBI taxonomy): domain Eukaryota; kingdom Metazoa; phylum Arthropoda; class Insecta; order Orthoptera; family Acrididae; genus Schistocerca; species Schistocerca serialis. The sequence goes on along the minus strand of NC_064644.1, from coordinate 463,548,313 downwards.
ATTTATAGACATATCACCAGTCACGCAGTTTTTGTGTGTTCACCCTTTTCACTGATGGTCTGCGGGGCTGTGACTGTTTACTTACGTAATAAAATGAAATACCTGCATCCGTCGTTTTGATATTATTTTATTATATTGTAACCAGTTTCGATGACTCGGTACACCTTTTCAGGCCTTAACTGACGCTGAGGTGGTGAACTCCAATTGCATACAGGCCAATATCTATGAACTGGCTTCCGTAGAGCACTGCAACAGCGATGTGTCTGCAGCCATCAACCACCAGCTGAGGCGTTGGTAGCGTCCCAGTTTGAGTCCCAGTTCAGCACAAATTTTCGTTATCGTCATTCCATTATACGTTTCATAGTTGTCCATATTACATTTTATTTAATAATCATACGCAGTCAAGGAAATAACCGAACAAAATATCTCATTTCTGCCATCTTATCACGTCACCTGCCTTTATGTGATGATTCCGCACAACTGTCTGGCACATACACACTAGTTCACTGCCATGACTTCTCGCAGCGTAGAAGATCACGAATCATCTTTTTAGCCTGCTTTCTGTTTTCCAATTACAGTTCACATGCCCATACGTATCCTAAAACATATCCTCAATAAAATATCCTCTTCTATACATAGCTTAGACCTATCAAACAACACGAGGGCTGTTTATCTGTTAAGCTCTGATCGTACACGAAATGGAAACCATAGTGAAAATCCGACTAAGGTTTGCACAGAGATGTTGGGAGGTCTCTGTAGTATGCCCGTTGATCGTATCACGTTACTCTTTTCATTTCTAAGGGCACAATTAGCACGTAATGATGCCTAGAAAATAGCGTCTCCCGCCGAGTATGAGTGCCTGCTGAGAGATTTCACCTGATTTCAGGCAGCCCACATAGCGTAACTGTTATGTTTGCCTTCTTCCTAACAAAATTCTAGGCCGTGAACTTCGAGGCAATGAAGACGCTCCTGCAGCGTTTTCGATGGTAAGTGGTTGATCACCCACTGTACAACCTGGGTCATCTCTGCTGACATGGACTGCTGGCTATGAAGACACTTTGGTGCAGAGTACGAGCTGCAGAAAAATGTAGAGAATTATCAGAAGGCATAGGACAAGGTAAAGTTGGTACAATGCTACAACAAAAGCTAAGGCAATGTAGAGACTATGTGGAGAAGTAGGTGGAAGGTGTAGCTACATGTTACAAATAAAACGATTTTGATTTCCACTGTGGTTTCCATTTAGCGACTGTTCGGACCATAATGAAAAACAGCCCTCTTATAGTAAAGGTATTGTGGACTTCGTTTTTGATAGCAATAGAACAAGAGAAGAAAAGGAATAGGCACATCGTGCAATTTAATAATAATAGGCATACACACATGAGTGAATTATATGAACGAATTAACATTAATAACGTAGCCCTGCTTGTAGCTTAGCTACGTACCGTGACGATGTCTTGGTCCAGTGTGTTATTAGTCTAACATTATTTATAAACCTGAAATTCAAAGCCACAAGTGAATCACAACGTACATAAGGTCACGACAACTGGCATCTCTGCTGAAAGCAGAAAGAGTACATTATGTAAGATAGCTTGACGCCAATTGGAAAGTGCACATTCAGTCATAACATTGCAAAAAAAATGGTTCAAATGGCTCTGAGCACTATGGGACTTAACATCTGTGGTCATCAGTCCCCTAGAACTTAGAACTACTTAAACCTAACTAACCTAAGGACATCACACACATCCATGCCCGAGGCAGGATTCGAACCTGCGACCGTGGCAGTAGCGCTGTTCCGGACTGAGCGCCTAGAACCGCGAGACCACCGCGGCCGGCATAAACATTGCATTCTAAAGTATTCGGTAGTGATCGCAAATAAACTTTAGAGATTTTGAATTTAAAATATGAAACTGTATTTAAACCATGATTATGATCGCCACGACCCACAGAGCCTCCGTACGTGTGACACATGTAGCAATGGATCAATGTAAGTGAAATATTTAAAGAAAGAGAATTATATATATGCGTCAGTAGCTACTGAAACTCCATAAACGACAACGTGATCAATTCAAATGCCCTAATACACGGATGGACTAACGTAAACCCGATTCTGTACCATGCTTCGAATGTTGGCCACCTCACTTAGCAACGAACTTACCGATTCAACATATATCAGTACTCAACGTTCTGAAAATGCTGTAAATATTAATATGCCAAGTGTTCAAATGCGACCCAGAAAATAGCCATATATTTAAAACATGAGGTCTGAGAAAGAACAACAGGCTCTGACTTCGGTTCTACGTAAATTTTACTCAACCATATCAGCCTCTCAACCCACCAGCCCTTGCCGATCTTAAGCACGTAACTAGGTATCACTCACACTAGACGTGCCGCGAAAATCACGTCGCGCTTCCACTACTCATTGGCCGCCGTTGTCGCTCGACAAAAGTGCTTCCTCGTAAACTCATAATGACGAGGATAACAGGGCAAGTGCTGAAACCCGATTTCCCAAGAGGTTCAGTCAATTGAAGAGGGGTCAAAATCAGTGAACACGTGTCTCTACTTATTTCTGTATAGTCAGTTGCTGATGAGAAAACGACAGTATAAGCTTTGGAGGTACCTGATGTGAATTTCAGCGAATAAATGTAAAGCAGTACTACATTGGCAAGCGTTACACTTTCGCGCACAGTTTTCGAAACCTATTTATCACTTTCGTTTTAGTTTTCCATTAATCTACTAATGTATGTAGATTTCTAAACAAATGTTTTCCAGTGGATATTGAAATAACGTTGTTATTATTCTTTTCGTAATTGTATTTCTGGTGTGAAATTGCTTTCGGTGAAATTCAGTAGTGTATCTTGACTCATAATCAATTGCTAGCGCCAGTTTTAGGTAAACTGATTCCTTATGCATGTTTGCCGCGAAATTATTACCAACGATTCGGCACTTCACCAGTATTAATGATGTTTATTTCTCGAGTGATACTCATACGAAGAAATACTGCTGTGGAAAACTTGACTTCGTGCGATGCTCATAGTGTTCGGCGATTTTGTGTTTCGAATTAAATTAAGGAAAAGCACCAAATCATCCTGAAGAATAAACTTAAGAGTAAAATAGAAAAATTAAGAACTGGTACATAGAAGAAATTTAAGAATATGAGAATTCAAAAACACTGTTCCCCCTGAAGGTATAATAAGCACATGTATTAAATAATAGATGTACGATCGTTATTGTGAAACCGAGTTGTAATTTTCAATTAATATAATGCCCTTTTTTCCTCTAACTTGATAAGAAACATTTATGTAATAACCTTCTACGGGCAAGGGGAGATAAATGAAGTATATAAACAAATAAAAACTGTTACCTGGTCTCGAAGACGAGGCACGAAAGGGAGAGGCTGACATCAGTACGTGCTAAGAAGCACCTAAATTACTTCGAAAACTTTGTCCCTTGTTTTCTCAGGAAGGGTCGAGTATCTGCGAATAAGCCGAGACACGTGGTAGCTTATTTTGACTCCTCTTCCACTGAGCAAAGTTTCTGAGAAATCGGGTTATGCCACTAGCCGTGTTCACCTGTGAGTATATTAAAGCAGTCATGCTATCAGAGAGTGATAACACGGTACAGAAAATATTTTTGGAAAGAGCCTACGATTTAGCATACTAGAAATATAAGCGGTACTAGAAGTTGTGATTGTGTGAGACATCTTTGAAACTCGTAGCAGTTCCCTGTCAATACAGTGTCCAGTACGACAACTGTGCAGTGCATTGGTGACTAGTATTCTGTCCAGTGAACTCATAACAGACCCGAACATAAGTTACATACTGGAATTTAGTTCACATCGTATTCTTCTGAGAGAATGGGAAAAACCTACCAGCTAAAACCGATACCGGCATTTTAGTTCTAAATAATCGGTATTTTTCGTTATTTGTTTGGTCTCTGTTACAACAGGCTTTTTATATTTTTTAGTTATAACTGGATTTTAAAAAATAAATAAAAAAGCAAGCAATTAATTTTCCCTTGTAGGAGTGCTAAAATTATCGGTTAAGTAAATTTCTTTATAAATGAGCAAAACTTCTATTGCTTTGAAATATTGAGTAATTATAGAAATTGTGAAAAGCGATCAGTACTGTTTTAATAACACCACCTACAGTTAGAAGCTAGTAACAGTCACGTAACACAGGAATGAGGAAGGCATTGCAGAGACAATAATGTCCCAGTAGTCGTGTGGCGTAGCCTGTTACACGATGTGTGTGCACATGCGGCGTACAATACTTGCCCTAGCCTGGTCTATGCGATAGTAGTTTCTCGTCACTGCTCTCGCAATTTGGCTGTATTGCAGAAAGGCACAATGCTTATTTTAAAAGTATTTTACAAATTGCGATATCAGTCAAACGCACACTTCCATTTGCTGTAAAAGATTAAAAACGGAAGAAGAGACAACAAACTTGCCACATTAAGTAAGAAGATTAAACATTCAAATTGTTCCTTGGAAAAGAAGATAAATTTGATCGATGTAGCTAGAAGGGCTACAAGGGCGATGTACTTGAGGACAATATTATGGAAATGAAGACGAAATGGGAGATACGATACTGCGTGAAGAGTTTGACAGAGCACTGAAATACCTGAGTCGAAACAAGACCCCGGGAATTGACAACATTCCATTACAACTACTGACGGCCTTGGGAGAGCCAGTCCTGACAAAACTCTACCATCTGGTGAGCAAGATGTATGAGACAGGCGAAATACCCTCAGACTTCAAGAAGAATATAATAATTCCAATCCCAAAGAAAGCAGGTGTTGACAGATGTGAAAATTACCGAACTATCAGTTTAATAAGTCACAGCTGCAAAATACTAACACGAATTATTTACAGACGAATGGAAAAACTGGTAGAAGCCGACCTCGGGGAAGATCAGTTTGGATTCCGCAGAAATGTTGGAAAACGTGAGGCAATACTGACCTTACGGCTTATCTTAGAAGAAAGATTAAGGAAAGGCGAACCTACGTTTGTAGCATTTGTAGACTTAGAGAAAGCTTTTGACAATGTTGAGTGGAATACTCTCTTTCAAATTCTGAAGGTGGCAGGGGTAAAATACAGGGAGCGAAAGGCTATTTACAATTTGTACAGAAACCAGAAGGCAGTTATAAGAGTCGAGGGGCATGAAAGGGAAGCAGTGGTTTGGAAGGGAGTGACACAGGGTTGTAGCCTCTCCCCGATGTTATTCAATCTGTATATAGATATTAAAATCCAGGGAGAAGAAATAAAAACTTTGAGGTTCGCCGATGACATTGTAATTCTGTAAGAGACAGCAAAGGACTTGGAAGAGCAGTTGCATTGAATGGACAGTGTCTTGAAAGGAGGATATAAGATGAACATCAACAAAAGCAAAACGAGGATAATGGAATGTAGTCGACTTAAGTCGGGTGATGCTGAGGAAATTAGATTAGGAAATGAGACACTTAAAGAAGTAAAGGAGTTTTGCTATTAGGGGAGCAAAATAACTGATGATGGTCGAAGTAGAGAGGACATAAAATGTAGACTGGCAATGGCAAGGAAAGCGTTTCTGAAGAAGAGAAATTTTTTAACATCGAGTATAGATTTAAGTGTGAGGAAGTCTTTCTGAAAGTATTTGTATGGAGTGTAGCCATGTATGGAATGGAAACATGGACGATAAATAGTTTGCCCGAGAAGAGAATGGAAGCTTTCGAAATGTGGTGCTACAGAAGAATGCTGAAGATTAGATAGGTAAATCACATAACTAATGAGGAAATATTGAATAGGATTGGGGAGGAGAGAAGTTTGTGGCACAACTTGACTAGAAGAAGGGATCGGTTGGTAAGACATGTTCTGAGGCATCAAGGGATCACAAATTTAGCATTGTAGGGCAGCGTGGAGGGTAAAAATCGTAGAAGGAGACCAAGAGATGAGTACACTAAGCAGATTCAGAAGGATGTAGGTTGCAGTAGGTACTGGGAGATGAAGGAGCTTGCACAGGATAGATTAGCATGGAGAGCTTCATCAAACCAGTCTCAGGACTGAAGACCACAACAACAACAACAACAACAGCTACAATTTAGTCGAAATACTATAAACTTGGGAAGATAACCAAAGCCTTATTTTTGAGTTTCTTCAAGATGAAGAACTTATCCGATTGAAAAGTGACAATGCAGGGAGATCATCAGGTTGAGGTCTTTCACCCTCGCTGTCGTCCTGCACATCACCTTTTCAATGCTTCCGGGAGTCAGTGAGACTAGTTTCTGCTACAGCCTCGAATATATAACGATTATGATCTCGTACTCCTTCAAGTTCATTAGAGTTCTTCCATCGTTGTTCCAAATCAGCGTTTATTACTGGGAGATGCACTTATAAGCAAAAATGGTATAACCACTGCCCAAGGCGACGTCGGATTCCGAGTTGTGGGGTTGTGGGCACGTGACTTACAAACAAAAGTATGTAAACGGAGCAGACGCGGACTGGGGACCACCCTACCGAAGATATGTGCTGCAAAAGGGGAAATTCATGGAAATAAGCGACTTAGTGAAAGGGCAGATTATTATCGCACAAAGCCTGTGAAAGGGTATCTCGAAACAGGCGAATCTGGTCGAATATCCACGTGCTACTGTCGTGAGCATCTACAGAAAGATTCTGTCTTGAAGCTACCACTGGGTGCCAAATGGTCGGACGTCAACGAACTTTTGCAAAACGTGGGGTTCAGTGGCTTGACGGTTCTACTGTTCTGTAGTATACAATAGATGGTGATCTGTGGCATCTCTCCCGACAGAGCGCAATGCTTGTCCACGCGCAAGTGTTTTGGAGCACACCGTTCATCGTACATTGTTGAACATGTAGTTCTGCAGCTCATCACCCCTACGTGTGCACATGTTGACCCAACGACATCGCAGTTTGCAACTGGAGTGGGAACGGGACCATTGGGACTCGACGGTCGATCAAATACATTTATGCTACATTAAATCGATAGTCGTCTCCACAAACGCTGTCATCGAGGTGTACGGTGGCTCGAAACGTGCAGCGCACCACGGACGCAGTCTGGTGGGAGCGGTATTATACTATGGGAGACGTTCTCCTTGGCTTGCATGGAACCTGTGCTTGTATTCGACGACACGCTGACAGCTGCGAACCTCCTGCATTCCTTCATGCTTGATGTCTTCCCCGACAGCGATGTCATCTTTCAGTAGCATAATTGTCCGTGTCTCGAAGCCAGAACGGTGCTACAGTGGTTTGAGGAGCATTATAGTGAACCCACGTTGGTGTCACTACGACCAAATTCGCGTGACGTAAATCGTAGGGAACCCATCTGGATCGCTAACAGTCGCTAACACCGTACGCAAATCAGCGGCGCGGTTTCCGCAAACTGCACGACCTGTGTGTAGACATCTAATGTCACAAAGCTCCACAACTCTGATACGCAGAATGTGATGTGTTTCGTTTTAAACACTGACAGTCAAGCTATTAACCAGGTGTTCGTAATGTTTTTGTAGAGTCTTGTACCACAAGGAAACAAGGGAGGGGATGTTGTTATGGCTGGCCAGTATCTTCTTTCTACAACGCAAATTCCCACGTGGAGTCATACCGTTCTTTGCGTACACAAATTGAATACTTAATTTTAATAGAGTCCATGTGCTGTGGTACAAGCTCATCAGTAATAGTCCTCCTCTAGACAATATTGGTAATCTTGCTATAGTCACTAATCTGGTTGCTATGTAATGTCGTAGCCTGTGACCCACTCTGCGAATAGCTGACAGATGTCAGACTAGAAGAGAGAGAGTCAGTGAGGCCCTCCGGTCAGTGACGGAAGCCTAAATACAAGCGCTCGAGAGGGCGTTGGTGGAATGTTGCTCGCAGGTGTATCTCTGGCCTCTCTTGTGATTGGTGTGTTTGATCCAGCACCTACTACCGATCTGCATGCTACATTTTTGCCAGTCGGTGTACGGGCGGAAGCTTACGCCAGCACAGTTTTCATCAGTCTACAGCAATAATAAACCTAAATTATTTCCCAAACATGTTATTTTCAGTGGTTGTAACAGTCAGGATAAACTGGAGACGAAAAGAACCGGTGTAACCGAAAACTTCAACGATAACCACCATACCTGTTCTTCCGTCGAACCCGCCGGAATGCAGTAAGCGGTGGCAGGTGGCAAAGTGAGCTCGGTGAGCAAAAAGAAGAGGTTGGAGACTCGCCCTGCCGACCTTCCCCGGTGCTGTCTTGTCGGACACCGGTAATACCGATCGCCGTTCCTGGAGCTGGGCGTGGGCGTGGAACTGGGCGCAGATTCCGCCCCACCCCTAGCCACGGAGCTGGCCGCGGTAATCAGAATTCCCGGGACGCGCTTTAATTACGAGCTCCTTGCGGTCCGGGCCGGCCTAGCGGCGCTCATATTCGGCGGTGGCCAGGAGAGGCCGGCCTGTGGGGGTGGTTGGGTGGGGCGGGGGAGGCAGCGCCAGGCGTGGCTTATCGGCTGGCCCCCTACTTATTGACCCCACAGCCCGCCGACGGTCGTAACTTTTCGCGTCTAATTCCCGGCCTGCTGGCTTCTGCCCGCTTGATCCCACCACGTCCCGAAACCTCTGCGGGAGGGCTTACCACGAGCTGTCTGACGGCCGATGAAGTTGCAGACTCATGTCTCGCACCGTTTAATAACGAAAGCTTGTTCACGCTGGTGATGGTCCAGACGATCGAATCCAGTTTGGGAGGCCATTCTTGTGTTTTGATTTGTAAAGGATTTCTTCACTTTCTAGGGCCTATCCGTTTGTTGATAATCATCATAACGAGATAAATTTTGCTTATTCGGAAAAGTTCGTCGCCCATGTGTGATGTCCATCCATTCAAGTTTTTAGGCAAAGAGACCTTCTTCCTCGTCTTCTTTCACCAGGTATCTTTCCTTGAAGAATGTTATGCAGCAATTTATACCAGTTTCCATTCGTTATTCCATGTCCGAGACATTTTGGTTTTGTGCATTGTACAGTATATAGGTCTTCTTTTCCTTTCTTCGTTCCGTGTGCAATGTCGTTGCTGGTGACTTTATCTGTCGATGGCAGTCTTAGAACTCTCCTGTACAGGCACCTCTCAAATTCTAGCAGTTGTTGCTCTTCGTCTCGGTCAAAGTTCAGGAGTCAGCTCCATATAAAAGGGTTGGAAGTGTGTAGCAAAGTAGAAGTCTTTAATTTTGTTTAGATTTAGAAGTGATGGCTCTTCGACACATTAGAAATTTTGCAGATCACGGGTTTGGCTTTTTCACCAGGGACTTATGTCCGTACGAGTTATCCCATCGCTTTTTAATGTTAGTTCCCAGTTGCGTGTGTTGTTTATAGTTCATTAAGTTTACCATTAATGTTGGATGACAGTTTGGTATGTCTTTCTTGCAGATGACCATTATTTTATTTATAATAATTTCTAAGCCATAATGCTCACTACTCCGCGATACAAGGTTTTAAAGATTACTTAAGCTATCAACAGATATTGCCTTGTCATGAGGACAGTGGATATTGTCAGCTTTCTCAATTTAAGACGATTCTTTCTCAGACATTTTCTAGCAAGCCTTTTAGATATATTCCAAATAAACACTAAATATCAGTGGCGACACGATACAGCCATGTCTCACTCCTTGGCAAATCATTAATGTCTCAGATTTCTGATGTTTTACTATCAGAAGAATATTGATTTCCACATGCACGAAAAAATTCTTAACTAAATGAAAGCAATTTCTGAGATAAACAAGTTTGAAAACCCAGTTAGAGAACACATAAAAAATTATATGTATAACACAAGAAAGAATACTTTAGTTAAACAAAATACATATCGATGTAAAAGTGCTAAGGCCGGAAAAAATCAAAACGTAAAATACTTCTAGAATTATTCTTATACTCCGTAGCAAAGTTTGCTCTATTCTCAATTTTTTGGGAAGTCTAAAACTGAGTGGAGGTCCGGAGACTTGAATCCAGAGCGTAGAAGTAATACCTAGGTACTTGTGGACGTAAGACTGTGAGGGGGGCACGTATGGATAGCTCAGTCGTTAAGCTCATTCTTCGTTTCCCAGATCAGCATACAGATTTGATATTCCAGAAAGCTTTTTTCCAAAGATTTATTTCTAAAGATTTTTTTCTGGGAGTAGCTTGATTGTCGCAACCGCGAATACCTGTTATATTTGTTGTAACATGAGGACATTCCTATTATGTGTTACATCAAGAGACATATATCTCAAAACAAAACAGAGAATATTTGGCACTTCAATGGTCCAACGGCTGTCTGGGGTTCATTACCGAGTGCAGTATACTGCTCAGGTTTTGGTTTTCCTCTAAACTCTAACTTCGAGCTAACGAAAGGAGATAAAGCTGAATGAATTTAGAGAATCTGTGGACAGTTAACAGAAAGTGAGGGTATAAAATACGGAGAGAAACTGATATATCTTAAAGCTGTGAAAGGACGTAATGGAATAGATAAATAAGAAAAGAGTTGAAAATTTTGAGAATGAAAGGAAAACTGCATTGAGAAGAAAACAAATTGGATGGACATCTACAAAGAATGGATTCTGGGAACTACGACGTATAATAAAGAATTGTAAACCAAAAGAGATCATGGCAGCCCGAGAAATAGGTGCGAACGGTAAAAAGTCGCAAGTGGCCCAATTTGGTAAGTGAAGAATTTGACGAAGAAAACGAAGTAAAGTTCTAAGGATAATTTATGGACAGCGCGTATTATCATCACAGAGACTGTCTCTACATACTGACCGAAAAATAATTAATGTAGACACTGAAATTTTGGGAACACATTTGTCTTAGTAACATATTTAAGAGATTAACGCTGCGAGATCAGAGATTAATGTAAGCACGAGATAAGTCATTGTGAAATGCTGTTACAATAATAACCGGTGGAACCGCCAGAAAGTTGAATGCAGACGTGAGTGGTTTTTTTTGCACCGGTGTCGGATGTTAGTTTGTGGGATGGAGTTCCATATCTGTTGCACTTGGTCAGTACTGTTAACGCTATTTGTGAATGATACTGAAGTTGTTGTCCGATCATGTGTCAAATGTGCTCATTTTGAGATGATCTGATGATCAAGTAGACCAAGCCAACATGTCGACGCTCTGTAGAGCATTTTGGGTTACAACAGTAGTAGACTCCCTAAGTAGACGAGCATTATACCTGAATTAACGATGTGTGTTAACCATGCAGAATATCAATTAGCTATTTCCGTGCTTATTTACCGTGAGCATGTACACCACCTTTTCCTTGCCCAACTGTGTGAGCCTACAGCGTGTTGATGACATAGTAATGTAGAGGGTACAGAAGTTATTTAATTCAATAGTTGATACGTTTGGTAAACCGCACATTTTTTCATGAACTACAAGCCACAATTCATGAATCAATAGGAGGCCTACATTAACATTGTGGTACCTACAAACAATGCAGCAAACACATTATAAAAAAAGCAGCAGAACAAGTCAGGGGCCAGTTCATCTCATGAGACGTTTTTTATTCTACAATGAGATCCCAAGACTGGGGGCATTCACCAACTACTACTGACGTCAAACATAAATGTGGAAGGCCGAAAACTCCTTATCGCCGGTAGTAGTTGGTATTATTGGGTTGTCGCCCTTGCACAAAGCGACTCTACTGCCTCGTCACAGGGCCAAATACTTGAGACTTAAGTGAGTGATGACTGTCCAACTAACGGTTGAAACACTGTGAATGGAGGCGTGTGTCAGCTTATATCAGCGACTGGTAGAGGGATCGTTTCTTGGCAACAATTTTTATGACGTTAGGCAGAAGTACAGTGTAGTCCGTGTTGTGTATGCCCTCTACGGCGTCTGACCACAACTGCGTCTCATTTTGTGCATGATTTCTTACCGCCTCTTCAGGTGGACACACCATGCACCTTACATAAGTTCTGACAAAGGTAATGTGTATTTTGTTACGTTGTATCACACTGAAAAATATGCGACAGTGTTATTTTCATGAAGTGTGTGCCACGACAGATTGCTTGAGGTACGTCATCCAATTGAGGTCGATAAAACATTACTTGAGAACTTCCAAAAAGCACGGGAAATCTGAAGACAAAGTAAGTTGGATACGGCATTATTGGCGCGCACATCCCGAGGGTGCATCCTAGATTCGCCAGCCGTAACAAACATAGTGACATAACAGACATTGAACGGAAAGATTTGAACTGCAGTTCTCGAGGTGCAGCATAAACGCTCTCAAGTTAGATAAGACCCCGAGATTACATTGTTGTTGAAGTTTCAACAATATGTAATATACGACTGCTACCTACTTGCTCTCGCTAAAGAATTTGCATTTCGTGCTGTGCTGCGCAGTGTGCTGCAGTGGAGCCTAGAAGATAGGGGATCGGCTGCTCCTGCAGCCGCTAGCGGCTTAAAAGCGAGTGGTGGCGGTTTGCAGGTATGCAACGCAACTCACCGCTCAGCCCCGGGCAGGGTGGATAAAACTGGCGCCAGGAATTTTTATACTCCCGCTGCGAGCCTGGCGTTGTTTCAGCAGCTACCCCCACGGCTGCAGTCCCTAGATGCTGGTCCGGCAAAGCATGTCATGGCCACGTACCACGTTTCCCATCGTACTGCGGCGTCGTGAGCGATGGGTGCAGATGTTGCTATTATGTAACAAAGGTAATTTTCCAAAATTCGTTTTCATTCTCAGCACAGTGTGCCATCTTTCCGGAAGATTAAAACTGCATTCAGGACGGGGACTGATTCAGGACTTTTGCTGGGGCAAACAGCTGGGGCAATAGCTCAGTCGATACATAATTTGCCAGTAAATGTTCGATTCTTGAACCATCAGACACTGTTAATCTACAGTGAAGTTTCAATACTTACTTTGCTTCAGTCACTAGTGCCATGAGTAACTGCTGGACGTCGCTTGGCTCGGGTGACGTTTGCATCTCCAAGCTGTAGGATGCGTTGTCCGTCTTTCTACTTCTCCCAGTATGAATTGATGAAAGCCATCGTTTCTCGCAAAGTCTGAACTTCTCAGCGCTGGAGGCCTACTCTGTTCTTCGCTTGAACACTGCGAATGCCCAAATTGGCAGTTGTTTCGTGGAGAGTGTGTCGAAATAAAAGGCAAATATAGTTCGTCTATAAAATGAAGAGCGAGCATCTTTATTGTTGGTAGAAGTGGTCTTGCGAGGCCGTTCAAATGCCTCTGAGCGCTATGGGACTTAACTGCTGCGGTCATCAGTCCCCTAGAACTTAGAACTACTTAAAACTAACCAACCTAAGGACATCACACACATCCATGCCCGAGGCAGGATTCGAACCTGCGACCGTAGCGGTCGCGCGGTTCGAGACTGAAGCGCCTAGAACTGCTCGGCCACAACGGCCGGCTGCGAGGCCGTAAAATATGGCAAAGAATCATTTTAACTTCAAAAATTCCACTGCTGCAGCATACGGTGGTGTATGTTGGTTCTGAATGTACGTTTCCTCCATATGTCACATTAGTTACAGATCATTCAGTCTCTATACTGCTGGTAAACCTTCCAGGATGTGAGGTCGTGGTCCAAGAAACTCTTCTGTTGCTGACGTTCCGTAAAGGACGGCACTGGACATCTTCAAAGGCACTCCTCCGATGATTCTTGCTGACTGACTAGTCGGACGTCCGAGAGCGACATATAATACTTTAGGAAAGGGGGCGTGTTCGTAGTAGTTATCAAAAACAGACGCTTGAGAGAAAACTCCAAATTCTCTTATCGCCGTCACCAGTAACTGATAGGAAAAGTGTTGTTAAGGCAGTTATCTTGACCTCAGGAATTACCGATAAGGCTGACGGGTTCGAATTACCGAACAGCCACAATCAGAACTAAAGAACAGAAAAGACACAAGCCAGCGGTTACCGTAATATATGAAACAAAAGCGTGTACATTATGGAAAAAAACAAGATGTGTAAAAAATGAAATGACAATAGATATCATAATATAAAAGTCATAAATCATAAACTACAATCCAAAGCATATTGTTCTTAGTAGAGGAAATGTGAGGCTAGTAAAAATGATGTTACATACAATTGCAATACATGCTAATCAGAACGATATACATAAAGAAAGGCATTACAACTGTAAGAGCATAAGTGGATGCAAATAAGAAGAGTCTTTGAAATAATAAAATATCCGAAATAGCTTTGTAGGAGGCAACATGTAGAATTTAACACACGATGATGGGTTAGTTTGGTGGGCTACAGATGACGTCATTTATGAAGTGGTCTTTTGTTTACTCATTACTTAGTCTAGCGCATGGCGGAGTCCCGAAGAGGCCGGCTGATGCCTGCACCAAATCGCACAACATGCCACGAAGGAAAAGCTAACATCTCTGCTACGCGTCCCAGGGACCAAGCACGATTGCCGCACACACTTCGTCAAAACGCCGAATTTCAGAAACACAATTAAGACAGAGCTCTCATACTTGTCGATAGTTTACTTTCCATTGAGACGACCTCAGACAACCTTCGTGGTATCTCGATCTACAAATACACGTGTCACGTTCTTCCTTTCGGTATTTTAATGATTTTTGGAACATCGTCCGAAATATACTGATTACTTTCTTGGATGAGATGCCACTAGCAACCTATCAAAGCAGGTACTCAACACAAAAGCACTCCTAAACAGTCCAGTATTTCTGCCATAGCATACCGCAGGTTGGATGCCTTTGTCAGCAAGTCGTAGAGTTGGACCACTCCCTTGGCCTCCACACACCCCTCAGTTGTGTCTGTAGAGTTGTGCTAAGCCGAAAATTTGCCGGATGCTTGTTGTTAACGATAATGTGTCGTCCCAAGAGTCAGTTGTAGAAGATGTACGCACTAAGCCTCTCATACTGGTAAGTGTTCATAGCTCACTGTAGCGTGTGGATGAAGTCTGGAACTAGAAGACGTTGGATATTTTGGGACAGTTGTTTTCAGCCAGTCATAATAAGCGAAAAATTATAAGCTGATGAGCCGAAGGATATCAGGGCCTAGATAATTGGAATTATTTAAAATATAGAGGCATTGATAAATGCTGAAGTTTAAACATGTAGTTAAGATACGATATGACAAGGGAAAAATGGTCGAGGTTAACGACGAATCTAAGACGGCATTCAGGTGTAAATAATTTGGATAGACCGCTACGGTCGCATGTTCGAATCCTGCCTCGGGCATGGATGTGTGATGTTCTTAGGTTAGTCAGGTTTAAGTAGTTCTAAGTTCTATGGGACTGATGGCCTCATATGTTAAGTCCCATAGTGGTCAGAGCCATTTGAACCATTTTAATTTTGATAGTAAAATCTCCTGAGTCCTTAGGTCGCGTCATATTTTTCTTCAGTGCTCGACGTTTCGATCCCTCTGTTTGCATGGTCTTTGGGCATTGAGACGTGTTCCTCGTTGGCTGAAAGCTGTCGAAAGACAATTTGACGTTCACTTAGTAAAGGCAATTTTCCCGCGCCTTTTTTGAAAATGTGGAGTTGTGGGTAAAAATCTTTCAGGCAGCTGCTGGTGTACCATAGTCAAATGTATAGATACTGAACGTAAGCGGTAATCCAAAGCATTATTGTTAACTGTTTTCAAGATATGAAGCGAACCACTGCTCAGCCTCCCCCTTAATACCGTAAGTACTCTCTAAAGTGAGACTAACAACGCCACAAAGTTTTGTAGAAACCAAGAGCGATAGCAAAATGCGAAGCAGACAACCGGATCAGTCGTCCGAAAACTAGGATCTACAACTTCACTGTAACCGAAAGAAACTACCACTAACGTTAGATACATTTCATTTGCTTCGAAATATACTGACTACGAACGACAGAGTAAATTTCTGGAACCAACTGCAGTATTATTTTCAATCTAACGTGGGAATGCATTAATATGTATTCCGCCGGGAGCGCGAAGCACTTTGCACGGAGAGTCAGGAAAAATAAAATCAGATACAAACGCAAAAGCCAGGCAGCAGTTTACAATGGCACGCTGAAATATTGAGTGCGCGGCGCGTCGCCGCTGCTACCGAACAGACGGACAGGTGTGGCGCGCGTACAAATCTCCACTTGCGCTGCGGAGCCGGCGACGGAAACGCAGTCGCGGAATATGTAATTTCAGGAAAAACATGGTTCCGTACCGACGCCGTCATTTGTTTTTCTGGGAGGACCGCGCGGCGCGGAAAGCGGGGCGTGGCGTTATTTAGAGCGACGGTGGCGCCGGCAGGCGGGCACGCCGTGAATCATCGCGTCAGTCCGCCGCTCCGCCGTGGCGTGCAGCCAGCCAGCATTGACGTTAATCAATTTACTGCGCCCGACTAACGAAATTTATGTTCGGGCACAGACAGAGCTCCCCGGACAGATTTGTAACACCGCCAGCTGCGAATCACACATCTGGCCCGCCAGAGGCAAAACAGAGTGTCGAGGTGGCCGTGTCTTGCAGGTGAAACACCTAGCGAAATAGGAGTCATTAATTTTGTGTGCTCTCAATCGGAACAAAATTTAAACCTCCACCTCTACACAATTCCATTTATCATGTCCATATTGTTTCATCCTTTGTCCACATTACAGACACCGAATAGGCACCTACTGTGCACTGGCCAACACAGAACGTTGCGGTCCAAGGCTCTTTCGAAAGAAGAAGTGGTGTGACATAAATGAAAGTTAGTAGGTGTGTTTCTACATCCAAAAGGTGATGTGTATTCGAATCCCGCAACAGACGCATAAGAGTGGCTCGAGAAGCTGACAAAGATGCCATTATTAACACCTTGCAGAGTTTGAACGAGGTAGTTTCCTTGAGACAGAGAAGTTGCTGTCCATGCATCAGCACGGCTTTAGAAAGCATCGCTCCTGCGAAACGTAACTCGCCCTTTTTTCACATGATATCTTGCGAACCATGGATGAAGAGTATCAGACGGATGCCATATTCCTCGACTAACACTCGCATTCGGGACGACGGTTCAATCCCGCGTCCGGCCATCCTGATTTAGGTTTTCCGTGATTTCCCTAAATCACTCCAGGCAAATGCCGGGATGGTTCCTCTGAAAGGGCACGGCCGACTTCCTTCCCCATCCTTCCCTAATCCGATGAGACCGATGACCAAGCTGTCTGGTCTTCCCCAAACCAATCAACCAACCTCGACTAACCGGAAAGCGTTTGGCTCGGTGCCCCACTGCAGACTCCTAACTAAGGTACGAGCATATGCGATTGGTTCCCAAGTATGTGAGTGGCTCGAAGACTTCTTAAGTAATAGAACCCAGTACGTTGTCCACGATGGTGAGTGCTCATCGGAGGTGAGGGTATCATCTGGAGTGCCCCAGGGAAGTGTGGTAGATCCGCTGTTGTTTTCTATCTACATAAATGATCTTTTGGATAGGGTGGATAGCAATGTGCGGCTGTTTGCTGATGATGCTGTGGTGTACGGGAAGGTGTCGTCGTTGAGTGACTGTAGGAGGATACAAGATGACTTGGACAGGATTTGTGATTGGTGTAAAGAATGGCAGCTAACTCTAAATACAGATAAATGTAAATTAATGCAGATGAATAGCAAAAATAATCCTGTAATGTTTGATTACTCCATTAGCAGTGTAGCGCTTGACACAGTAACGTCCATTAAATATTTGGGCGTAACATTGCAGAGCGATATGAAGTAGGACAAGCATGCAATGGCATTTGTGGGGAAGGCGGATAGTCATCTTCGGTTCGTTGGTAGAATTTTGGAAAGATGTGGTTCACCTGTGAAGGAGACCGCTTATAAAACTCTAATACGACTTATTCTTGAGTACTGCTCGAGCGTTTGGGATCCCTATCAGGTCGGATTGAGGGAGGACATAGAAGCAGTTCAGAGGCGCGCTGCTAGATTTGTTACTGGTAGGTTTGATCATCACGCGAGTGTTACGGAAATGCTTCAGGAGCTCGGGTGGGAGTCTCTAGAGGAAAGGAGGCGTTCTTTTCGTGAATCGCTACTGACGAAATTTAGAGAACCAGCATTTGAGGCTGACTGCAGTACAATTTTACTGACGCCAACTTACATTTCGCGGAAAGACCACAGTCATTTTTCCCTCGTTCTGTTTGGGAGTGGAACAGGGAGAGAAGATGCTAGTTGTGGTAAGAGGTACCCTCCGCCATGCAACGTATGGTGGATTGGGGAGTATGTATGTAGATGAAGATGTAGTGTAAGAGGGATACGACAATCTGGATGTTCCTTCTGCGATACTGCACAAAGACTTGGCAGGAACGTAGCCACTATACATTATTACTTGCAGTGGCGGTCACGAGAACGTGAGGTCGTGCAAAGACCAAGCTCTAGATGGCCACTTGGCACTACCGACAGGGATAACCATCGTGCTCGGCATGTGGCCCTGGCGCATGGTACTGCATCTGCAGCAGCAATTTGAGCAGCATTTGGCACCATAGTGACATAAAGAACTGTTACAAATCGATTACTCCGAGGAAAGCTCCGAGCCAGACGCTCAGTAACGTGATATCCACTGACCTCAAACCACCACCATTTGTGACATCAGTTGTGTCAAGCGAGAGCTCATTGGGGACAGGGTGTAGGGCTGTTGTGTTTTCTGGTGAAAGTTGGTTCTGCCTCGGTGCCTATGGCGACCGTGTGTTAGTTAGAAGGAGGTCAGTTGAGAACCTGCAACCAGTGTCTGCGTGCTAGATACACTAGACCTAATCATGAGTTACGGTCTGGGATGCGATATCGTACGACAGTAGGAGCACTCTCGTGGTTATCCCATGCACCCTGGCCGTAAAACTTTACGTCAGTCTGGTGATTCGACCTGTTGCGCTGTCAATCATGAACAGCACTCCAGGGGTGATTTCCAACGGTATAATGCTCGTCTACTTAGGGAGTCTACTACTGTTGTAACCCAAAATGCTCGACATGTTGGCTTGGCCTACTTGATCATCAGATCATCTCAAAATGAGCACATTTGACACATGATCGGACAACAACTTCAGTATCATTCACAAATAGCGTTAACAGTACTGACCAAGTGCAACAGATATGGAACTCCATCCCACAAACTAACATCCGACACCGGTGCAAAACAAACCACTCACGTCTGCATTCAACTTTCTGGCGGTTCCACCGGTTATTATTGTAACAGCATTTCACAATGACTAATCTCGTGCTTACATTAATCTCTGATCTCGCAGTGTTAATCTCTTAAATATGTTACTAAGACAAATGTGTTCCCAAAATTTCAGTGTCTACATTAATTATTTTTCGGTCAGTATGTAGAGACAGTCTCTGTGATAATACACGCTGTCCATAAATTACCCTTAGAACTTTACTTCGTTTTCTTCGTCAAATTCTTCACTTACCAAATTGGGCCACTTGTGACTTTTTACCGTTCGCACCTATTTCTCGGGCTGCCATGATCTCTTTTGGTTTACAATTCTTTATTATACTTGGTAGTTCCCACAATCCATTCTTTGTAGATGTCCATCCAATTTGTTTTCTTCTCAATGCAGTTTTCCTTTCATTCTCAAAATTTTCAACTCTTTTCGTATTTATCTATTCCATTTCGTCCTTTCACAGCTTTAAGATATATCAGTTTCTCTCCGTATTTTATACCCTCACTTTCTGTTAACTGTCCACAGATTCTCTAAATTCATTCAGCTTTATCTAGAAACACTTCTTCGTAGGCCAATTGAAACGATATTTTACATCGATTATAGTTAAAGTGTAATTACCTGTTCTCTTGTTTTTTCTTCAACTGCTGTCTTAGTTTCACTGAACATTTTCCACACGACTGCACTGACTTGAAGTTACGGAAACATATTTTCGTATTATATTCGGTAGATACTTGGTTTTGCTCATAACTTCCTTTTTTTTTTTAATCGTCGTCTCTTGCAAAAAATCTTTGTAAGGTCATCAGCATATAGGAACGATTTTAGCTTGACCAAATTGTTTAATTGTACCCCATTGTTTATCCTCGAATTCCATCTGCTAACTGCATCATCAATGTAAATTTAGTACAGCGTACGAATGAACTACAACCCTGTACACTCCATTATTTATTTGTAATGGTTTTGTATATACTCCTTTAGCACGTATCTTACACAGACTTTTATAGCTGGTATAAGTTGTAAAGTGTAACCAAGCAATATGTGTTTCTTTGTTAAAAACCCTCTGCTTTTCAACAAGCTATCGTAAGATAAAAATTGCGTCAGTCATTGATCATCCCGTTCTAAATCTGACCTGTTCATCCACTGAAAATATTCTGCTATTATTTTCACACTTGTTTTTAAAATTCTTGGATTAAATTTGAATGTGATGTCAAGTAGCTTCCACATATATCTTTCTCTCATTCGATATATCGAAGATACTATTGCTTTCTTACAATTTGGCGATTTATCATTTCGCCTCCAGCAAACGCGATAATGTCAGGTGTGGTGACGTTCTTCCATATTTAATTAACTGCGTATTAATGCCATCTAAACTTGTTGGCGGGTCCCTCGCTGCTATTTCTTCCATATAATCCCTTTTTTCTTATGCGTTCGTTTATATTCGAGGGTAGGCTTAGAAACATAGTGGTATATGCTGTTTGTCTTTCTTGTAATGCTTTCGCGGTATCTCTTGGATAAATTTTTAGTTACACCTTCGGCGATATTTCTATTACTTTCTTAATGCCACTTTACAGATTCACACTTAAATAACCTTAGAATTTTTCTGTGAAACAACAAATTGTTTTCAACATGCAACAAGGTAATTGACAATGTCTTGGTGCCTCACTCATACACGTCACTATGTGCACTCATAATGGCACTGATTACGTCCTGTGGGTCCCCAGATGCAGAATTGTGAACTGATTATATCGAACTACTCGCAAATGCCTGCTGCACATTGCCTACGTTGGTGTCTGAAAAAGACTGGCGACCCCTGTTTATGGAGAACGTAACCTGTTTCTGTAACTATGTCAGTCCTGAATAGTTCTTCATGAAGGTGGTCCCCATCCATACCACGTACGAAACTCTCGCTGCACTTGATGTTTGTTTGCGTACACCTTGCGCCTTCATCTCCATGAACGAGGCTACACACTAAGCTTCCTCTATGTCCTCCATGTTCTTCATCAAATCTACGGCACCTGCAAAATAATAAAAAAATATCGTGGGTTATCTTATTTCGTTTTGATAATCCTTTGTCACTTTTTAATATACTTTCATATATGTTAAAGTCTAAAATTGAATAGGTAATTTGTGGACAAACTGTACATTCAAATGATGGAGAATGCAGGGAAGTCTGATGTGCCAGTCAAATGCGAGAAAATGTGACATATTATGTACGTAACTTTGCATGACTGAACCACCATGTCTGGGAAAAATGTTAATGAGTTTTACAGGTGTGATGAGGTATATGGGTCCAATAGATTGTGTTTGCGATGCCTCCTTACAAGGTTAGTGCTTGTTGTGTGTTCTGCAAGTAGCAAATATTACAAAACCTCATCTGCATCAAAGTTTATCAACATCAGAAGATCAACGGTTATTTTCAAATGTAGTACACTGGAAAGTTTCGACACACTTGTTTCTGGAATTCATTTTGCTATTTCTGATTGATATACGCGTTCTTCTTTGCCATTCCTGAATGGTTGGGTGATAGTTATGAAAACTCCCAACATATCTAATACACTCCTATTTCACGACTATTGACTAAACCTTTCAATCTCTCATAGCCAGTCAACCAACACGCAACCTAAACCTCAACCGCAAAACAATATGGAGACGTCTAGTAACGAGTATATAAACAGAAAGTGCACATTAGATTAAAACTACTGATTTTAAGAGCTGTAGAATTTAATGGCGGTTTATGAAGCTCTGTATGGAGGTCGCCTACATTATGTCTCCCCAGAAGTTGTATTACTCCCTAAAAATGCAAACCACAGAAAACACTTCTGCTTAATTCCCTAACAAGAACAATCTACCGACTGAACAAACTACCTATTCCATCAGTTGAACTCTCGCATCTGTTTCGCACCTTTCATATTCTTGTCTAACAATTTTTCTTTCCTTATTCTTCACTCCTGCACTCACTACTGTTTCTCAGCTCTGACACTCATTAAACCATGAACTCTTCCCGAGCTTTATACCTTCTAACTAGCCTGTTTCATTCCTCTATAATCCTCTTGCTACTTCCCCTTTTGTTTAATCGTACACATTCTCTCGCATTCCTAAATCACGAATTACGCTTAACATTTATGCCTATTGTAAGTCCCGTTCAATTCCCATCTTCTTTTCCTACATCAAGCTTCATTTCCTCACTTTCTCATTATTTCCTTCCGCTTCGGCGTAACTTACATGCTACCTACTCTCTACTAAGCTACTAGAACAAAGACTTCGAACTTATATGACAACACACCTCGTGTATTGCTCACACTTCACATTGCAACAGTTCCAATCCATCTTCATTTCCTTAAGAAATTCATTGTTGATATATTCTTCCTTGTTTAAGGCAGTACAGAGTTGCATTTTACAGTTTTACTGTTTCAACAGCAATGTTTCTAAGGGAGAGTAACGATTTTTTTCTTCTGTATACGTTCGAAGTCAAACATCCTCTTTCAATATAAAACCATAGGTTTTTGTATTATAATACTTCAATCCCAACAATTGTACCGCTCCGAAGTAACATGTCAAGCAATAACAATAACCAGAATTACAGCAAATTACTTTGAGGGCACGCTGAGTCAAAAATCTTAAACAGAATTTCACCGTGCTCTCCTTCTCAGTGTCCAAGTGTTGTAAAACAATGGATATTAATTATTTTCTTTATATGTAAGACGGTTAATCGCAGAGCCATCATCAAGTGCTTCCAAACACTAACTAATCCTCAAAGATATGTATGATATTACGTGGTATTAAGATAGAAAATTACTGTGACATACATAGATAATAATGAGGAACCCCAAGTTTTATTTGGAATACAAACATCAATTTCCGTGCACCATCCCTCTTTATTCTTACTTATGTAACTACCTAGCCAAAAGTAAAAATTACAAGAAGTTACTTAAAAAGTCCCTCAATCAACCAAAGTTTCAAACCTGAACGTCGGAACACGTAACCGGAATCCGCCGTATGTCACCGTAGGCTGGCTATGGTCTATTTTATTTTATTTCATTTTCTGGAGTCATTAATCTTTTGACTGATTTGATGCAACCTGCCACGATTTCCTCTCTCGTGACAATTTCTTAATCTTAGATTAGCAATTACAAGTTACATCCTCAATTATTTGCTGAATGTATTGAAGTCTCTCTCTTTCTCTACAGTTTTTATCCTCTACTGCTCCCTCCGGTACCACGGAAGTTATTCCGTGATGTCCTATCAACTGTCTCTTTTTTTAGTCAGTGTTTTCTATATATTCCTTTCCTCTCGGATTTTCCGGAGAATTTCATCGTTCCTTACTTACCAGCTTACAAATTTTCAACATTCTTTTGTAGCACCACATCTCAAAAGCGATTCTCTTCTTTTCCGATTTTTCTACAGTCCATGGTTCACTACTACAGGATGCTGTGCTCAGAACGTACATTCTCAAAAATTTCTTTTTCGAATTAAGGTCTACATTTGATACAAGTAGACGTCTCTTGGCTAGGAATGTTATTTTTGCCATGCTAATCTGCTTTTTATGTCCACCTTGCTGCGTCCGTCATCGATTATTTTGCTGTCTGGGTAGCAGAATTCCTTGAGTTCATCTACCCGTGATCAACAACCCTGGTATTAAGTTTCTCGCTGTTCTCATATCTCCAACTTCTCATTACTTTTGTCTTTCGTGGATTTATTCTCAACACACATTCTGTATTCCTTAAACTGTTCGTTCCATTCAGCAGATGCCGTAATTCTTCCTCACTTTCACGATAGCTATGTCATCAGCGAATATTTTCTTTGAAATCGTTTCACCTTGAATTTTAATTACACTCTTGAACCCTTCTTTTATTTCCGTCGTTGCTTCTTCGATGTATTGACTGAAAAGTATGGCAAAGACTACATTCCTGTCTTATACCCCTTGTAATCCGAGCACTGCGTGCTTGGTCACCCACTGTTTTTGTTCCCTTTCAGCTGTTGTACATATTGCATATAACCCGCCTTTTCCTATAGCTTAGCCCTATTTTTCTCAGAATTTCGAACATCTTGCGCCATATGCCATTGTCGAACTCTTTTTCCAGGTCAACAAATCCTACGAATTGTTCCGATTTTTCTTTAGTCTTGCTTCCATTATCAGCCCCAACGTCAGAACTACCTCTCTGCTGCCTTTATCTTTTCTAAAGCCAAACTGATGGTCACCTGACACATTCACAGTATTCTTGTGCATATTATTGTCGGCAGCAACTTGGGCGCTTGAGCTGTTAATCTGGCTGTGCGATAATCCTGGCACTTGTGGACTCCTTCAATGTTCGTAATTGAGTGTATGATGTTTTCCCGAAAGTCAGATGGTATATCACTAGACTAATGCATTTTACAGACCAATGTGAATAATCGTTTTGATGCCGCTTCCCCAGTTATTTTAGAAACTCTGGTGGAAAGTGTTATATGATCTTAGGTCTTCTAAAGCTCTTTTAAATACTGATTCTAACAGTGGATATCCCATCTCTTCTATAGCGACCCATTTTTCTTCTCTCACGTCATCAGACAACTCTTCCCCTCATACAGGCCGTCAATGTACTGTTTCCACCGATCGGTTCTCTCCTCTGCAAATAACAGTGGAATTCCCATTGTACTTTTAATGTTAGCACACTTTCCTTTAATTTCTCCCAAGGTTGTTTTGACTTTTCTACTTACTGAGTCAGTCCTTGTGGCATTAATTTTCAGTTTCTTCAGATTTTTATGCAACCATTTAGCCTTAAGTAGATGACACTGCCTATTTATTTCATTCCTAAATTACTTTTATTTGTGTATCCCAGTATTTGGCTAAATATTTTTGTATTTATTTCTTTCATGGATCAGCGGAAATATTGTTTCAGTTACCCATGATTCTTCACAGTCACCGTCTTGGTATCTATGTTTTTCTTTCCAACTTGAGTGATTGCCCTTCAGAGATGTCCATTCCTCTTCAACTGAACTGCACACTGAGCTTCTCCTTATCGCATTATCTATAGACTCAGAGAAATTTAAGCGTATCTCTTCATTACTTAGTACTTCCGCATCCCACTTCTTTGCACATTGGTTCTTCCTGACTAGTCTCTTAAACTTCAGCCTACTGTTTATCAGTACTAAATTGAGATCTCAGTAAATATGTGCAGCTGATTGGGCCTTACAATTCTGTATTTGGTTTCGGAATTTCTGCGTGACCATGACGTAATCTAACTGAAGTTATCCTGAGTGTCTCGGCCTTTTCCATGTATACTTCCTCCTCTTGTGATTCTGGAACATAGTATTCGATATTACTAGTTCATATCTTTATACAGAACTCCGTTTCTCTCATCTCTCACTCCTAATACCAAGCTTTTTTCTACTCCTTCCCTTACAGCCGCATTCCAATCCCCTATGACTGTTTGATTTTTATCTCCCTTTACATACTGAATAACCAGTTCACTATCATCATATACCTTCCCTATCTCTTCACCTTCGGCTTGAGACGTCGGCATTTGTACTTGAACTACCGTTGTCGATGTTGGTTTGCTGTCGATTGTAACGATCACTAAACTGTTTACAGTAACTTTACAGTAACTCACTCACTGTCATACCTTCCTGAAGAATCCTGTTCCCGTTAAACCATTTTCTGCTACCGCTGATGTAACCGTAACGTCAACTGACCAGATATCCTTGTCTTCTTTGCATTTCACTTCACTGACCAACACTACATCTAAATTGATCCTCAGCATTTCCCTTGTCACGTTCAAACTTACATCCAGTACGAAATACAAAACAAAAATTGTGTCAAATGCAGAAAGGATATGACCTACAAGGTCACAAGATGATTTCAGTTGCAACAACAGGAAAATTACTTACGTTGAAAAATTAATTGGCAGCCAACAAGATGACAATTTCTGAAGCCTTTTGCTGAAAATGTTTCAGATATGGGGTTTAATAATTAGTGTGTTAATGGACGGTACTTTTTTCAAAAAACATCTATAAACTGCGTTAGTAGCTTCTAGCTGTGTGCTTTGGTATGAATTGGGTATTTGTAATACAGTAGTTACGCCATTCTAGTAACTTTGTAATATTTTATGGCAAAGATGTTACTACTCAGTCCTTATGACGATAAAGAATGTTGTTATCGTTGAGTAATTAAGTAGGTTAGAAAACAACTTTTTTACGAGATGTATCATTGGTGTTACCTCCACCTGGCTAACAGTGTAATACCTTTGTAGTCTTTGACCTCTAAATTGTTTGCTGTAAGTTCTGGACATGTAATGACAGCGTATGTCTCGTGTTGGTTCTCTTCAGTTAGTTGTTCTTCACACAATGTTCGAAATGAACGATACTTTTACATTTTTGACATTTAAGGTTGGATGAAGCTTAATTTTTTGATGTAAGTAATTTTTCTATTGTTACAACTGCACTAAGTTTGTGACCTTCTGCAATTGACGGTTTTTTTTTTATTGCGTACACGGCTGTGAACATGGGTTTCCAACAGAACCGGTTGGAATAAGATGTAAATAAAGTCAGCATTTCTTTGTCATGCATTTAATGAAGTATTTACAAGCTGATAACTGCCTTAACAAGATGTTGAATATTTTGTTTGTTAGCAGGCACTGGTCTGGAGTCCGTGCAGACACTAAAATCCCCACACCACGTTACCACAACACGCCACTAAAGCGACAAAAAAAAATGACTCCTCTATCGTCGCGCTAAGCTACTTCGGCCTGCTAATTAATACCTCGTGATTAAGCACTGTAGATGGCTGAGTGATTACCGAATAATGACAGCTGACTTTCTAGTGGCCATATTTATTCGGTACAGTCTGTATGATTGACGAATTGATTGCCTTGAAGCGTAGACCATCTTACAACACTCGCTGTCGCATGAGGTGTGGGAATGGACAGCCTCCCTCCCCCCCCCCCCCCACCCCCAGTCCCCCACTCCTCCCATAATGGGCTAGTGGTGTTAAGCTTCACACTGCCCACTGCCTCGCCGACACGTCTTCGTTCGATACGTCGATAATGCAGGCGAGAGAGCAGCCGCCAACCTGTATGTCACCTGTGATATTCGTATGAGCCTACACTCACGGTGTGGCGTGTTTTCTGCGCAATTGGAGAGGCAGAGTCGATGCCACGGTTCCCAGTGGGAGTGTTAACTCTCTCCAGCCGGGAGTTTCACTTCTCCAGGAGGGATACCCGAGTTCCCTCGGTAGGCCGTGCCATTTCTTTGACGTCACTCTGTCTCCAGTCTTTTGTGTCCAAGAGTTCCTCTAGCAGTTCACTTTGCGTTTGTGAGTGCTCTAGAACGTTAATGAGATACATTCCTTGTATGGATACAACGTCAACAGGCTCAACTTTCAACTTTTGTATGAACACAATTGTTATGCTCCTTTCATTTTCCGTATTTAGACGGAAGGAACTTTGTGTTTTTTCTACAATATACTAATCTCCTTAGAGTCTCTCTAAACTTTTCGGTCTGCAAGATTTCATAAATTGAGAGAATTTTCAGATGCAGAGTTTTTGTTGTTTATAGTTTGGTCTGACACGATGGATTAGTAACGGAGAACAAATGCAGTGATCTAGTGTTGAAACCCCAGTCGCTATTAGAACTTTACTTGTAACTTACAGCTTGTTTCAAATCCGCCAATGCATGGTTAATGTTGCATCACGATTCGAAATCACACTATGGGCTCCTCTGGAACTGTCTAGGTAAGGCACTTCGAAGATCGGTGGAAGCCAAAGGTATACCATCTACAAGAAGACGTTTTTAAACCACATAAAATCCAAACTGAACCAATGAGGTGCTCAAGTCAACCTTCATGTAGAAAACTATAGTTTTCTTACCAGTTACTTTTCTTGCTGATTCAAGGCATGCTGCTTCGGCGTAGCAGGTCCGCAACTGTACGATTTTTTTTTTAGTCGTCAGCCTTCCGGCTGTTTTGATACGGCCCGCGACGAATCCCTCTCCTATACCAAACTCTTCATCTCAGAAAAGCACCGGCAACCTACCTCCTCAATTATTTGGTGGATGTATTCCAGTCTCTCTCTCCCCCTACAGCTTTTACCCTCTACCGCTCCCTCTAGTACCATCAAAGTTATTCAGTGATTTCTTAACCGATGTCCTACCAGCCTGTTCCTTCATCTTGTCAGTGTTTTCCATATATTCCTTTCCTCTCCGATTCTCTGGGGAACTTCCATATTCCTTGCCTTATCAGACCACCTAATTTTCATCATTCTACTGTAGCACCACATTTCAGATGTTTCCATTCTCTTCTGTACCGAATTTTCCATAGATCATGTTCCACTACTATAAAATGCTGTTCTACAAATGTACATACTCATAAATT
Source organism: Schistocerca serialis cubense (assembly GCF_023864345.2). Taxonomy (NCBI): domain Eukaryota; kingdom Metazoa; phylum Arthropoda; class Insecta; order Orthoptera; family Acrididae; genus Schistocerca; species Schistocerca serialis. Next base: position 463,519,922 of record NC_064644.1, on the reverse strand, counting down.
TCTTCCTCGAATTAAGGCCCATGTTGGCTACTAGTGGACCCCTCTTGGCCAGGATTGCTGTTTTTACCAGAGCTGGTCTGCTTTCTTTTTGCCTCCCTTGCTCCTTCTGTTATGGTTTTTTTCCTGTCTATGTATTAGAATTCCTTAATTTCATCTACTTCGTGATTAGCAATCCACATGTTAAGTTTCTCGCTATTCTCAGTTGCGCTACGTCTCATTTCATTCGTCTTCCTTGGATTAACTCTCGATCGATATTCTTTACTCACTGAACTGTTCGTGCAATTCAGTTCTTCTTCACTTTCACTGAGGATAGCAATATCATCAGTATATCTTATCATTGGTATCCTCCCACCATGATATGAATTCCACTCTTGAACGTTTCTTTTTATTTCCTCTACCCACTTCTTCGATGTATGGATTGAACAATAAGTGCGAAAGTACATCCTTGTGTTACACCCTTTTTAATTCGTCGTTCTCTATCTGTATAATACTGAGGAAAATTTGATTATTTTTGTATTTGTAGATATCAGTTGCTGCAATATTCAGTTTATTGCTATAGCGTTGAAAACAGCTTTTCCTTACGAATTACTTTTCAAGCTGATTCAAGGCATGCTGCTTCGGCATATGTCCACAACTTATAATATTGGGGATTTTTTTTTTATTCGTCCGTCTCAGTTCCATTAATTTACAATTTATTGCTACAGTGGTTATCGCGTTTGGGCTGACTCGCCCATTCTCAAATCACACGTATCGTTATTAACTGTAAGTAGCTATACAACATAGTGCCAAAAGATACGAATAGCTTTGTACAAGAAAATCAAAACTGTGAGCAAAAAAAAAATACTGTCACTGATAAGACATCCTGTGTTTCTACAGCTACACCTGAACGACGCAGGCAAGACAAGACCCTCTGACTGTGTCGCTCAGTTGTAACACTAGAGGCATAGGCTCCCTTATCAGTGACAGTATTTATTGCTTACAGTTTGACTTTCTTGTACAAAACTATTCGTGCCTTTGGTGTCATGCTGTATATTAAGCTAATAACGATTAATAAGAAGGCGTGTGGTTTGAGAGGTTTCAGAATGGGCGAGTCAACACGAAACCGGTAACCATTGCAGTAATAAATTGTATATGCTTGCAACTGAGACTGGTAAACTAAATAACATTAATCAAATTTTCCTCCATTACTTTTCTTCTTGTACATGCTTAACTACTTATGCGTCGGTTAGGCGAAACTAGTCATCATGTTACACGGCACATTTCCATATTTTGAGAAAATGGTGCCACTGCAGCTAGTAAAAATTTTAAAAATATTATATCTTAGCGTCAAAATCTGCTCCTGAATAGTCCTTTATTGCAACTGTTTCAGTCCTCGTATCATAGTCAGATATCCTGTGTGCTAAGGGAGAGGAAATGTGAAGTGCTTTTTATATTTATGCTATTATTTGCTAGCAATTTTTGTTGATTGAGCCATTGCTTAGTGTAATAATTCTCACACATTGTGGCTAATACTGTATATATTGCTATATTCCCACATTTTGTCAGTCCACCTATTACAGCTTCAGTATGACTAATACATCAGTTACTGAATTTGAAACTGACTGTTACATGTACATACATTTAAATATACTTTGGCGTACCCCACTTCCATTAAAAGTGAAATGTGTTGTATCTTTCAGATGCCGCTATGAAACAAAAGCAATTTGCATTCAAAACATGAGATAGAATCATTTTACATAGACGACAGTGCGTAAGTGTAGGTCGCTACTGATTTTCTCACAATTACTACCAACAGTAATGTTGTAGTAATACACGTCTTATGCTACTGCGTGCAACGTATAAATCATAGAACTTTTAAATACGAATCCCATAAAAGCTCATAGTTACATATGACACACATGTATAATCGTAAAAACATTGATCACTATAACCAAAGTGTAAATTTGTATGTATGCAGACCGTTTATGTCATCTTTCGTTTGATTATAAACGTAGTCACGTGTGTAGTTGCCGGTACTTAGAGTGCCTCCACACTTGATGTAGTATGCAGGCTATATATACAAAAGGGCTTGTTACATTTTATTGTTGACAATGCTGTATATTTTGTACCGTACTCAACAACAGGTGATATTGTACAAATACACTGTTTATCTTTCATTATATGTGTACTGCACTGCCATCCTTTTACGTTCCCTTTTTTCTTTACTTTCAGTGACTTGCGATGGATTTCGTCCTATTTGACGACAGGTTTTATATCGCCATGTAATCAGTTTTAAATATCTTAAGTCAGTGTGTGACATATTTTTATGTGGTTCTCATGAGTAGGCAAATCAGACAGCGTTATATTGATAGTTAAATATGAAATGCATTTCATGTATTCTCTCCCTTGGTAAACAGGTCACTTGGCGATAAGAGTGAAACTAGTTGTAATAAAGGAGTATTCATTAGCAGCTTTGGCGATAAAGTATGATATTTGCTTTTACATGTCCCCCATGATATCTGCAGCGCAGTTACTGTAGACCACTTTTCCCAAGTTCCCCCTTTCAGTAAATGTCATTTGTATATCTCGCTCGAGGCTATCTTCGTCTCCCACTGTCCTAAAGTTACTCTCCATATGTCTACAGAAACATTTTGCCTTCCAGTGTCGTCTTTACACGTCGCGTATAATTAGGTCTCCTGTATTCCATTATTCACCTTGTTTGGATGTGAGTTTTAACGTAACATTTTTTCCCAATTACCTCACCCACGTGTTTCACACTCTCGCACGGATCTAGTTTTTCTTGGAATCTTCTGTTAAAAATCTGTCAATTTACGATCATATTTCATACTGATGTTTAATGTTTCAGATTCTTGGATGATTATTACCTGATGCACTGATACAGAAGGATATTGATACTTCGTGTTAGTGATCTTTTCTTTAGCATATGTAAGGTGCTTGTAACGTATTTGAAGCAGGTAAGTCTTTTGAACCTAAGCTCATTGATAAGAAGAAATAAACGATTTTTCCTCCATTAGTGATACGAAATGTGATAATCGCTGAGGAAGGACGACGATAGAAGATGGTGAAGGTACTGTAGAAGTTCACTAAGTGAAAATCTCGTACATCGCATGATAATGATGAGCACGTATCTGCTGCATTACTTATAAAGGAGTGGACTGTAGTTTTAAGCAACCTACAATGTTGACGAGCGCAGTTCGTCGTATTGTACAGCAATAACCACTGGGGATTATGCGGGAACCCTATGCAGAACCACATCCCACCATCACCGTTTTTAGCCCCACTGTTTAGAAAGACCAGCCTGTATTGTTTGTACAATGTAGAATTCATACAGAACATCATTCAGTTAATTTTGCTGCCAGTCCCACAGCGACAGGGAGATATGCTACGTTCACTAACATCAAATAAAAAAGACGTACCTTTTATCTACCACAGTTATCTATGAGAACTCCGCTGCTGCTTACGTTTTCTGATCACCAAAAACTAGAACAAGGAAACGTCGCTGTGTCTCACAGTAGATGCTGTGACATCAAAAGGGTAAATTTTTGTGAGCCTCATAGTCCCACAGAGCCCTCGCTGTAACACACTTACAACGATAATGCCCTTGGTATTAAACAACTAAAATGGTCACTTTTAAAAAGCCATTATATTCTACTCGTTAAAAGGTATAATCTTATATAAAATATTTAACACAATAAGTCAAGTATTAGAATTAGAAACGTTGTATATCTCCTGTGGTAGTGTAATTCATGGCGCGGAAATTACTCAGGCTATATTCATCCAGTGTATGAGAAGACAGCAGTTAGCGTCTGTCACTGAACGGTTATGAATGAGCTGCGTGAGGTATTCAGAGTACTGTGCTAGAGCTGTAACAATGCATAGTGTGACCCCTATACGGTCAATATTATTGTACAGCATTTCTACATGGGCATTAATACTTCACATGCAGTGTTAGGCGATTGCAACATACGCAGGTTCATACTGAAAGACCCATTTAATGTTTCAAATGGCTCTGAGCACTATGGGACTTAACATCTGAGGTCATCAGTCGCCTAGAACTACTTACGCCTAACTAACCTAAGGACATCACACACATCCATGCCCGAGGCAGGATTCGAACCTGCGACCGTAGCGGTCGCGCTGTTCCAGACTGAAGCGCCTAGAACCGCTCGGCCACACCGGCCGGCACCCATTTAATGTCAATATTTATTTGACGCCTAGGAATATGATAAGCAGTAGATCTAGTGATCGTAACTGCTTAATGCAATCTTACTCTTCTATTTTCTTGAGTCGGATAAGCATATCCTGTAGAAGTGCCAGAACGTTGTAAGCATTCTGAGCGATAGGTACAGCACTTGGACTGCCAACAGCAATAGAATTAGCTGCCACCTCTGGAGTCAATTCGCAGAAATCCTGCCAAGGGTGAGATGGTCAATAGTCAAATGGCCATCAGCTATGTTTTTGCAGTGCCACTCCAAGGCCATCTTTGCACTGATCTAACACAGATATGATCTCCCATGGCACAAACTCCTGGAAAAAACGTTTTACAACCTGGGAGTTGACTGAGAAGGTTCACATTTTAGTAGAAGGAACTATTGTACTCAAATTTAGAAGGTTGATTTTTTTTTTTCCAGAAAGCACAGAATCTGAGATAAACACCCCAAAGACTTAGTGAATCCTGCTGTTTTTGGGCCTCTGAAAACGCGAGACACCGCTAAACATAGCGACTCTGCAAAAAACAGATGTTGACAGAATGTAAGCATCGCCTAACGTAAATAAACTGCAGAGTAGAGAGACAAGCAAGACAGTAACAATGAATACCGCCTCATTGTTTAATGCAGAAGACGGTAGGATGAAATTTTTTATTGGTTAAGCAGCTAGATGAAGGGGACTGGAGTTCTATAAGGAGTATTTATACTAGTCGACACTCAGAAGATCCAGAGTCCAGCAAGTCTTAGTTTAATAAGAGACGCATTTCGTGGCTATGCACGGTTCCCATTTAATTTACATTCGACCGGAAATCACTACTTCATCTTCGTGAGTCTATGCCGCCAGGCTTCCGCACTGAAATCCGCCATTCGCTCCTCCATCCTGCCACGCCACCGGAGCTGGTTTATAGAAAAATTTCTGGCTGATGAGCTGGTAGCCGCTGGCCATGGTCTTTGGTTCTACCAATTACTGGTTCTGCAGCCAATTCAGCTTCCATCTGCAGTACTACGGCGAGGTCGAGTCCCAGTTGTAAGGTGATGTGTAGGTGCATTAAAGTGATTTTATATTAGTTCCATTTCTTCAAGCTTGACTCTGAATACCATTATTTTAATGCCAATAGACAGTCCACATTCAATACCGACCGTAGACGTGTTGTATTCCCTTCTGTAGTGCTATCTGTTTTCAAATAACATCACAAAAGTTAGTGGGTACTTTGTGATTACAATTAATTCACTTGCAGAATTACTAGCGTCCTTCCCCGTAACACCTACGTCAGACATTCCAAGGTCTTATAATATTAACGTTGTCATTGTTTATAATTTGTTTTGTCGCTAATTTTATCTGAATGTATCAAAGTAATTGCTATTTGTGTCTCATTTAAGTCATAAATTCCCCTATTCATTATTTTAGAGGGCACCTTCATATTATTGCGACACCTGTTAGGCTTATCTTGCAGTTGCAAAACAAAGCCTCATTGCAGTAGGGACGAGATTGAGAAGTTGCGCAGTAATATTGTGCATAACAAAGTTTTTTTTTAAAATCTGTAGTTCTGCCTGAAAATATTGCTCCATCTGTGGCAATATTTGTAAGATCCTAGCCAGTATCTTGCTTGCAGCAGTTTCTGCATATCTCTGTGCATGGTGTTAATTATTACAGATGTTTTGAAAAAAGACAAGACGAAAAATCGTTCTTATTATAATGCATCTAAATGTACATATAAACCATTGCCGGTATTTTGGGATGTTAGGGCGGATAATAATAGATTGTATGATTTCTTGTTCAGAAAATACATCGAAAGTTATCCTACAGCAACGAAGAAAGACGTCTTAAAAGAAGGTAATTAATGCAAAGTTATGTATAAAATAGTATACAGGCTAGATACTTATGTATGTGGATATATTATATGCATATATAATATACAACTCTCTAATGCATTTGTGAATGTTACTGCTTGAAATGTTTCCATAACTATGTCTCATATACTTTGAGGTGGAATTGAACTTCTGCATTTAAAGTCTTCGAAAGAACTGTCAGTAACAAGGGATGACGACTTGGTGAAATTGCGTCTCTCGTCGTATTTTGATATTGAGGATATGGGAGACGGCGGAAATTAATATACAGAGACAGAGACAAAATTGCAAAATTGCCATTATGACATAAATGAGTTCTTCAGTTTTGAGATGTCATGCCAGAGACCTAAATTTTTTTGGTGGTGCGAGGAACGTATATCCCAGTGAATTAATGATTATCTACTCGGTGGCTGTCATAGGTAGATTGCTTTGACACTTAAAACCGTAGAAGAAACACTAGTTAAACGGTAATTGCAAAAGCCATAGTACTGTCTCTCTACGATCAGCCATATAGCTAAAAGTGATGGGACAGCATTTCTAGAAGCGCATGAAAATTTTGTAATGAATAAAATCTTTGTATTTCAGATGCTCCGGGGGAAGGGGTTAGGGGTGGGGGGTGCCTCATGACGGTGTATGGGGACAACCACTTCCAGTAATATATCTGTTGCTGGGCCATCAATACACAGAAAGTAATGATAATCCGTTTTCCTGTTCAACCTGTTATCTTAATAAGTTTGATCCTCTTTGACCAACTTTTCATCCACTTTCTTTCAGTTTGCAGTGAAGTAGCACATTCCGAGCCACAATATTACTGACTAGGCTATGAAAACATCAATAATATTACACAATATTATTGTGTCATAATATTGCCCTTCTAGGGGCCTTAAGCAGCGAGAGAGACTGCATTTTTTGGTGAGGATAGCGCTTGTACGTGACCGGTGACATGTAAGCTGGGGTGGTACGTGGCCAGGTCGCCCGGGCGGTGCGTTACGTGTGCGTGTTGCGTCATGCGAACCTATATAAGCGGCTCGGCCGGAGCTGCTGAGAAGCCTGACAATAGTTCGTCTCATACAAAGGACCTCAGTTATTCTGCCTTCGGCATGTGACTGCGTTTCTCGTGGTACTCAGCTGCACACGGTAGATACAGGATTGCATAACATAATGTACATAGTCAGTGTGCTAGTGACTCGTGGGATTCGGTAGCAGTTTCTCACTCTACGTAACTCTTCGGTCTCATTTATTTGTCAGAGATCTTTGTCCTTTTCCTCCGAGTTTCCTACTTCGAAATATTTCTGCTTGTAATTTCAGGAACCTGGACTATAAGTTGGACGTGCTACTCCACAACTGCAAATTAGCAACAGTGAGCTATAACCCTGACCTGCTCGCAGGACGTTAAGGGCGCGACAAAACATTACACATAATTTCAAGCAGTTTCGAAACTTTTTCTTTGCGGCAGCCTCCAAAAAATGGTTACTATATTTTCTCCGTTCATACAGTAAAATTCCACCATCAGGAATACCGTTATAATTTTTGCTTCCTTACTATTCACTTTATTCGCAGTAAATTTGCTGACAGAATCCACACACCACTAAATGTAAACGCAAAATTATATCATTATAAAACACGAATATCAGGATATATGACGTTGTAGACAATGAGATGCATGAAAAAGTTTTCACATGCTAAACAAAATCGAACATTTAAATAATGGGCTCATTTATAAAGTAATCAGAAATTTGACGTTTTAGACACGTATGTACGAATCTTTCAAGAACTGGAGGTGGGTATGGTAAAGGTGAGGGGGGGGGGGGGGGGGAGTGATTTACTGGTCCATTCCAATGTGTCATCCGCTTCTCTTCAGAAACATAAATTGCACGGGGTACTGGTTTGTAGTGTACACTATAACAATACGGGGTCTGTTGTCTACCTAACTCCACCGTGATGCGTAGAAAAATGCGAAAGTGGTGGAATCAGCTGAAATGCAGTTGTAGTCGCGTGATTAAAGATTTGTGTTATATATATATATACATATACATATATATATATATATATATATATATATATATATATATATATATATATATATATATATCACATGAATGGCCAGCTATGCAACAGCACTGTCATAGTTATCATGGCTTGTTGTATTTTAGTCTCAGTCTGAGTCAACTTTTATAAAATTGGCTCACATACAGCAACAACAACAAAAATTAATAATCATGATGTGTTGCTTCGATTGTACTCGTATAGCCGTGTCTAGACGATATCAGAACAAAAGGTAAGGACTGAGTTACACTTCCTTGCTTAAAATCTCAAACCACAATTAACACAGATCTCTCTTTCCTTACAGTTAAAATATATAACATTCATTTTACTACTAATTAGAATCGCATTTTTTTCAATAAATGAATTTCTTGCGTTATTTCAAATACATTATTTGTGCATTTACTTTTGTTTTAATAAGTCCATTTCCTCTAAAATTTCGATTTGGCCGGAATTATTGGAACTCTGTCCCCTGCCTTTCACAGGATTAATGTGACTTCTTGGTGCCTATTCTAACTGTACCACATCTCCGCCGTCAGCTATGCATGTGTCCGCCTCTTTCATGTTTGATTCCGCGTCATATAATAGAAACAAGCGCTTGTCTAAGCGGACACTTTTACTTGTAGGTCAAATGGATGGAAATGTTCCCTTTCAACGGCTCATTCGTGCAAACCATCTCCTTCCGTCGAGCTAATATCCAATGATCATGAGGTTGTGACCTGAAACCAAACTCTCTTCCTTTTTTACCCACGTCACAAGACCACGCAGAGGATCATCTCTTTTCTGGAGGACAGAAAATAAAAATAATAACCCCAACACACAACACATATTTTCATAAATATTCATTCGTCAGGCGACTGATATTCGTTGCGATCACTATAAGAATTAGGCCAATTTTCACAAAAGACTGTGATTTTGGAGGAAAATTAATTATGAGAGGTTACAGACAAAATAAGCAAATCAACCGGGTGTTTCTATTTCGTACACATGGATTTTGTATCTTTATTAACATAGATGATTTCTCTCGTGTTCAAGTGATGCGTCTGAGTTTTTCATATTACAAAATTGTTATTACTACAAGCAAATTCCGTCACAACGAAGTCTTGTCTAGCATTATAAGACTATTTTACGAAGGTTGCCTTCAATATGATCATGCAATGTTACAAATAATGTTTTAAGCCCCTTTTGTGAAACTGGTAACAATCTCTACAAAAGATGGTGAAGCGAGAAATTTTTACTTTTTGGTATCATTCTTTCTTCGCATTCACCTGCGATAACCGATAACATAAAAATCTCTGGATGTCGTTCCTAGAAGAGCAGAAAGCTGAAAAAAACAGTATAGAGTGGCAAATTCAAATTAGAAATAATAAGCACTAAAACAGGTTTATTAATCTTTCTTAACGAAGGATATTGCTTTTCTCTAGTTTGCGAAATGATAAATTACTTAGCGAACATGTCTTCGTCATGGAATAGAATGCAGCCTTTGTGTTGTCTAATGGCGACATAGCTTTTACACTAAGCTTTTGAGTTGGTCTGTCTTCTCATTGATAAATTCAAATACACACAACAAATACCACGACCTAAGTCTGCTGTGCGTAAATTTAGTTTTCCTGCGACTACAATGTTTAATTGACATGTATATTTTTTGATGAGGTCTTATCCTGTGCTACACTGTATAATTTAAAGCTATTCTATCCTATTGAATCCCCTAGGAGAGCACTACTTCTAATCTGCAAAATAGAATGGTTTTTAAGTGTATGAGATGCGATTTTGAATTTCATCTATATTCTGGCCAAAGAACTTTCTCTGATTCCTGAGGGTAATATGTAAATTTGTTGCAGTTCTGTTGGTGACCAAGCGGTAATTTTTCTTGTGTGGTTTAAGACACATTTCTATATCTGTAAGGGAACAGTGGGTTTACAAAAACGTTACATCTAGCTTCATATCTTCCAAATGATGCTGTCATGAATGATAACCGTAGTGCCACGTCCGCACGGTTGCTGTCTAGTGGAAAGGTGACTGTAACCTTGAAAACTGCGCAATGTGATTTGAAGATCAGTATTAATGGTATGAATGGCTATTTGTAAATTGCATAATAACACCGGAATGTTCGATAGATAATTATATCCTTGGAGGAACTGTAAAAATCGTCAGCATACAACTGAGAGAACAGGACAATGTTTTCCATAAACTCTTTCTTTTTACTGAAGTACGCTCAGTTTCCTCTTAAAATTTCATTTCTCGTAGAAAAGGAATTACTGAGAAGCCCAGTTCGTCTTCTAAACTGTATTGTGACTTAAAAAATTAATAGCTGTTGTTTCTGAGTCATATTGTCTTCTACACAGACTTTGGGAAATCAAGAGCAGTTGGAGAGGAAGAAAGAGGATGGGTAATAGTAAGGCTGAATAGATGAATGTGTGTGGGTGTTAAAATACGTGTATTCTTTCTTTTCCGAGTTAGCGAGCGAGAAAATTAACGAAAGAAGGAGAGACAGGAAAACAAAGTTAAGAGGAGTGAGAGAGTGAGTGAGTTGGATGGAACGGGATAGAGGGTATTTTGAGAGGAGCGGCTAAGAGATGAGAAGGAACTGAGAAAGTAAGTAATCAGAAAAAGTGAGGGTACTAGTGGTGAGAGCAAGAGGCAGAGTAAACAATGAGACACAGAGATAAGGAAAGGAGAAGGAGAGAGAAGGAGAGAAAGAGTAGCAGTAATAGCAGCTCTAACCGACAAGTCTGTCCTTTCAGCATTTCTCAGTACTGTTATTGCTCCTTCTTTTGCTGTCACTTATAAAAGGACCGAGTACAAATGACTTGATGAATTCCAAGCGGGAAGTAAATTAGTTCCTTATTCATGTGCAATCTGCAATAATAATGATGAAAACCATTTCATAGTGAAGTTAGAACACAGAAATGCTGCTCACGTGGCAGTAGGACTGGCTTTGAAATCATGCTTTTAAATAACTTATCCGTATTAGTAGGTATATTCAGTACATAAGCTTGATACTGCATACCGCCTACAAAGTTCAAGGGAATTACTACATACAACCTGCTTTGAAAGTGAGTTTTCATCTCTTCATCAGTCCATTACGAAAAAAAAATTTTAGTTATTTATCAGTATTAGCATCAGTCGTGCTTTTGGTCTAGTGCTGAACAATAGTTTCTGTGTAGCTGTAGCCCATGCGTCCATTGATAAAAACTCATCATAATATTTGAAACACTTAGTGATGCATAAGTGCTACTGTTCAGCACTGTCCTTTAACGTTTCATAGCTACAGCAGACATATGCATGACGAAGACTGTGTAGGTGTGTGTACGTGTGTGCGTGCGTATATATATATATATATATGTGTGTGTGTGTGTGTGTGTGTGTGTGTGTGTGTGTGTGTGTGTCTGTGTGTGTAATACCTAATAATCACTGTGATAGTTGTCTCTCTAATCGTGCAGAATTATTAATATCATTTCAGTAGTTTTTGATGAAGCAGGTCCAGTATCCACGTGCCGTCATTCTCAGTAACAGAATCTTTTCCTAAGGAAATTCTTCCGTACTTAGTGGAACAGGGTATCACGAAACTTATTCATATGAGAAACGAACACGTATCTCTGTGTAACTGCATCGCTGAATTTGTAAGGCATCTAACTCACTCCATAATATTCTACGTTGTTTTTATTTTGCAAAAATCAAAGCAACATGCAAACGACATATTTCGATAAATCCTTAATACGCTGCTGTTTGGCCGCGGTAGTTTCCTGGAACACATTTTAAACGCTTTTGTTTCCGGGGCAGTTTCTACTGGCAACCGCAGGAAGCAACCACAGCACAAATCCCTTGTTTATTTTAGGGACCGGTATAAACGAGGGAGCGGCAGAATGAAACTTAATTTAAAGGTCACACAAGATCTCACGGGATTAATGCCATTAAAGGGATGGTTGCACTGCTCTCTGTGGACACGTTTGCATGTAAAATCAGAGCTTAAGTTAGACCGGAATTTATGTATCACGACTGCAAATTACGCCACTGCCGAGGGATATTTCCCCCTTTTCTGAACGATATTCTTTACGGTTTTTGTAAAATTATGAACCTTCCCCACGTAAATTTTGCACACGATTTCACATGAAATTCAGCACGGAAACGCATGGTACTCCCTCTTAAGCAAACACAGATAACAACGCGCCAAAATTGTAATGACGGAGAGTTACTTACAGCTGACTTTAACTTCAGATGTTTTTCACATTCCGTTTTCAAGGAAGTGCTTAATGTTAATATAATTTAATATCGTTGATATACTGATGAAAGCAATAATTGTTTCTCTACTTAATATATCATTGAAATTTATTTTCGTTTGAAACACTGAAAACTACAGCACACGTCATGAAGCTCCACATGTATATCGAACACTTATGTATGTAATACTCTATGCATCAGATTTGGAAATCAGCTGACGGCACTTTGCGTTGCAGAGTGTCTGTTCCTACTACTGCCACTCCTACTCGGCACAATGTTCGTCAATTTTTCTGTGTTGCAATTCCCTTTCACGTCTGCAGTCCTACCATTCCTAAACTACGTATATGAGTGTTTGCACACACACACACACACACACACACACACACACACACACACACACACGCAGACAGACAGACAGAGAGAGACAGAGAAATTTTAATGTTTACCAGACTGAGGAGGATTCTTCTTTTTCTCTTATATTCCATCCATTTACTTTTATATTTAGGTATTTGAGCCTATTACCAACTGCCATTCAGAGAAACAATAGAAAACGGATTTTTGGATGCATCTAATTGTAATTATATTCCTCAATCTCGTCAGACGATAGCTAGAAATTGACTAGAATTGTTAGTAACGGTAATTGGTCTTTTACTAAGGATCGATCAGGTGCAACTTTTTACTAATGTCCTTGTTTGATATTGGCTGAAGAAACATTCACTTTCACAGTTCCATCAGTGTGCTTTTATTTTTAAAAACACATTCGTTCAACTCTCTGTAACCTTGCAATCACTGCATGCTTTCAGTTCAATTTTGATTCTGTTTAAAAGAGTTGAAATTGAACTGAAACTGCTGTAATTTCAACAGTTCGCTCTTTTATAATTTGCGAAGTATAGAAGCGGAAATCGGTGACAGTTGTTTTTGCCATAGTGTTCTTAGTTGCATCCAGCATGTGGCTCCTGTGGGCGTTGCGTCCGTAGCCTCCGTAATGTAAGTGAACAAGTGTGTCCGCTCCATTTCACGCAGTCTCTCTCCTGGTTCACCAGGATGAAATGACAACAATTTTCATGTGAAAAATACATTCTCTTCATACAAGTACAGTGTTACGACGTTGCGGTAACTGCGCTATGGGCAGGGAAGAATATTGTTAGGGTATACAGGAAGGAGAAACATGTTCCTAAGAACAGTATGTCGCGTCAGTCGGTCGGTGTTTGAGTGGAAACTAGCATGGTTTGATCCAACTGTCAATGGTTGCAGAGGGCTTCTTTATCTTGTTACGTTTCTGACCTACCTAGTCTAAGATAATACGGTATATCCCTTTGCCCCAAAGTAAAATCCCCAGCCTGAAGGTTAGCAATCATTCATGAATTAAGAAGATCGTCCTCTTTCTCCGTAATACGTCAAGTTTTCGTATGAGGTATAACGAATTGTTATGATCCTAACAGCAGTTACCTGTATTTATTCAGTGAGTGGGATCATGCCTATTTTATAGCTGCTCCAGTTATTGGAACTACCCTAAAATGTGAAATTTACCTTACATGTTCTCCATTCTTTCCCAGAAACCTCTTGACTCATCCAAGTACTAGAATCAACTTCCTCAATGCGGATTTCATTTGTTCGTCTCATTTCATACAGGTTCGAATGATTGATTATAGATATTTAAACGATGGCAACAGTCTTATAACCTGATACTACTGGATTCTTTGTTATGAGCATGTCCTCGCATTTATCCACATTTAATGATAAAGTTAATTCAGAATTCCTAGTAGAAATATTGTCTGTTAACAGTAACTTCCGCGAAACTTTTAGTGCTTTTGGTCAAATCCGACAGAAAAGAGTTGATAGCTGGAAATTGACGAGAGCTGGCAGCAACAGCACTCCGTCTTATACAAAGAGTCGGTAAGGTGCGACGTTTTGCGGTCGCTGTACATTCACATGTAGTAAACGAGTTCGGAATTACGCAAACCAATTTCCCTTTGTGTCGCCAGGAATCTCTCACAGGCAAGTCTAATTTCGCACTATCGTCATATATTTTACTTCTGGAAGATGCCTGAAACGTTAATTCCGCATTGTGAACACGTGAACATTAGCGGAGAGTCTCAGACGGTGGCTAATATGACGTTGTAATCACAGACCACCCAAACTATAAGCTTATTCCGAACGACTGACGGAAGTGCGAATCTCGTACACCTTTGAATTTACTTGACAGAATCCGTGTAATACTGAGTTACGGCATACCAATTACAGTTTCAGAGACAGTTCAAAAGTAATGTAACCTATTGCTAACATGCATGCCGAACGACGGAGGCTTGGGACAGCGTGATAGTATTAGCTAGAAGTGGTTAATTTCGTAATAGATCCCAAAGGTCTTCTTTGTACGTAACATATCGCTTTCCTATACCCACCCGTTCCTCCATATCTCAACAATTTCCTATGTCTTTCTTGCATAGTTCTTCCGAACGTCCTTTAGAAAATCGTTGGGTATTTGTAAAGGGGTCAGACTAACATATTTTTCCTGAAAAAGGGCAGCTGCTTCTTCTGCAGTTTCTCGGACCTTGTAACGTTAGGCAATAAGGCCTTTCTCTGTCAGTACTGTGAAAGGCTATGAACAAGGGAAAGCTACAGCCTTATTTAATGTTTTGACGATGACAGTATCCTATTTGGACAACACAGTCCAGAGGTGAAACTGTACGCCATGCGGATGTCCGGGTGGAAACTAGTCAGCAGGATATCGTCACTAGAAAAAACAAAACTACCGTTAAGCCTGTCGGAACGTGGAGTGTTAGGGGCGTTAATCGGGTGAAGGAATTTAGAAATGGAAGTGAGTAGGTTGAAATTGGACATAGTGGGGACTAGTGAAGAGCGGTGGAAGGAAGATCAGGATTTGTGTTAGGGTTACTACAAGAGTTTCAGTACAAACTCATTTAGGGGTAATGCAGCAGTAGTTTTAATAAAGAAGAAGAAAACAGGAATGCAGTTAAGCTACTATAAAAACAAAGTGAAGGCGTTTCCTTTAACAAATCATAGGGTGTTTGTAGAGGGGTAAGACTAACGTATTGTTTCCGAAAAAACACAAGGCCAACACCCACTACAGCAGAGTAAGTGTAACAGGAGATTAAATACGAATATTGGGAAGGGACTGAATGAGTGTGTCTAGAGATGAAAGTAATAATCTGATTGTTGAAGGAGAAGAATATTTAATTGTGATGGAATATTGGAAATCGATAGTAGGAAAAGGACAAGAAGGAATGATAGTGGGGGACTATTGAGTGGGGTAAGAAGGTGGACGCCTGATTGAATTTTGTACACACAAAAAATTTAATCATTGTTCAGACTCCGTTTAAGATTGAACGCATGCTAGAGACCATGCGGCACCTGAAGATTTCGAGTAGATTACATAATGGTAAGACACAGTTTTGGAAATCAGATTTTAACTGCAAAACACTTCCAGGAGCAGGTGTGTACTGAAGACCAATACAACATCGACTGATTTCCTTCGACTAACCAACCAAACACACACTACAATATGCTTCATCTTTCTGTTTCCGCTGGATGCAGTACTTGGGAGCACTGGTAACTGCAAGATTTTCCCCTAGGTGCAGTACTTCGTTACTCCGGGAACGGCAAGATTTGCTTTATCTGTGCTCGTTCAAATTGAGGAAAATGTACGTTAATGCAGATGACTAAGAAATACAATACAGTAATATCCGAGTACAGCATTAGCATTGACACAGTTAAGTTGATTAAATATCGAGGCGTAACGTTGCAAAGTGATGCGATATGGAACAAGCACGTATGGACAGCAGTAGGGAAGGCGGCTGGTCGACTTCGATTTAAGGTTTATTGAGAGAATTTTAGGGAAGTGTGGATAATCTGCAAAATAGGTCGCATATAGAACATTAGTGCAATCTATTCATGAGTACAGCCCACGCGTTTGGTACTCTCACAAGGTCAGATGAAAGGAAGACATCGAAGCAATTCAGAGGCGGTCTGCTAGATTTGTTACCGGTAGGCTAGATCAACAAGCAAGTAGCACAGACAAGCTTCGTGATCTCAAGTGGAAATCTCTGTGGGTGTATGTGTGTGTGTGTGGGGGGGGGGGGGTTAATATGAGGTTCATTTCAAGGAAAACTATCGAAAAAATTTAGAGTAGTGCCATTTGAAGCTGACTGACTGCAGAACAGTTATACAGCCGCCAAAGTATATTTCGCGTAAGGACCACAAAGATAACATAAGATAAATTAGGGTGCGTACGGAGGCATATAGATAGTCCTTTTTCCGTCGAACTATTTGTGATTAGGAAAGGAAATGATAGTGATTTGTAGTGACTCAGAGCCCCCCCCCCCCCTCCCCCGCTACTCATCGTACGATGCTTTACGGAGTATGTGTGTAGATGTAGATGTAAAGTAGATGTAGCCTTCCACCAAACGCAGGTCTTCTTCCGAATGACAATCTCATTACAGAAGTAGAAATTTATAGCACCACTCAAGCACGTAGATTCACATAAAGCAAAATAATTACAAAATTATTCCGGCAAAGCTGGTATGAAGAAAATACATATCATTAATGAAATGCAGATTCTTGAAATAGCAAGCTTACTATTTGTAACAATTATTTACACAATTTACCATAAAGTTAATATTTAATTTTAAAACTA
This sequence comes from Schistocerca serialis cubense, assembly GCF_023864345.2. NCBI lineage: Eukaryota > Metazoa > Arthropoda > Insecta > Orthoptera > Acrididae > Schistocerca > Schistocerca serialis. Next base: position 463,502,948 of record NC_064644.1, on the reverse strand, counting down.
CCAACGGCTGTGTGTGTGTGTCCGCAATTATAAATTCGATACTGTACTCTCATCTGGCCAGCTCATTAGTGAATCTATGTGTCAGTTTGACTTTAGAATTCTAATACACACTTCGTGAGTACCATAATCCATAACTGCACGATGTAAGCGAATACGTGTTTATATCTGAGACCGAGAATAAAGGTAACGTAGGAAAACGTCACGGAACCTATTAACACAATCACGAGCTCCGTTGCCACAATACAAAGGGCTCCACATGATACTAGTTTCGAATTTCGGACAGAAAATGTCATAGCATCAAGTAATCATTTATTACATTGCTAATTCTCATCCAAAAAATGAGATAGGAACGACCATAAGGTCGCAGTATCAGATTATCCAAAGTTAGTGAGTGTCAAGGCTACGTTAACGTTTTACCAGCATGTTCCTCTTTTTTCCTTCTTTTAAGTCATTAAAGGAGAAATTATGACATCTTGTGAACACAAAAGTTATACATTGTGGCAATGCATGACTTGTGCATACGTTCGATTTTGTAGCACGCAGAGTTACAGATGACGGGAAAAAATTTTCATATAAAAATGTAATTGAGTGACATAAATAAAAGTTAGTAGGCATTTTTATACATCAGAAAGATGATATCTATTCAAATTTCGCACCAGCCGTATAAGAGTGGCCTTAATGGGGTCACTATGAGGATGCAAATCTGGTTTGCTTCAAGTACAAGCTGCAACTTTAGTGAGAATTAGTTTGACATGGGAGGTGGTGAGCTGATGTTAGTCAAGGATTCCTTTGAGGCGACAAAGATGCCATTATCAACACCTCACTGAGTTTGAATGGGGTCGTGTAATAGGGCAACAAAAAGCTGGACGTTCTTTCTGCCATCTTCTGCGATGTTGCAGAAAGACTTGGCAGAAATGTAGCCATTGCTGGCAGCGGTGGTCACGAGAATGTACGGACGCAAGAAGACCGAGCTCCAGATGACCATGTGGCACTACCGAGGGGGAAGATCATCGTGTTCGGAATGTGGTTCTGGCGCATCGTACTGCATCTGCAGAAGCAATTTCAGCAGCATTTGGCACTGTAGTGACACAACGAACTCTCACAAATCGGTTACGTCAAGGACAGCTCCGAGCCAGACGCCGTGTGTCATGATTTCCATTGCATTCCAGGGGTTGTTTTCCAATAGTATAACGATCGCCCACAACCACTGTTGTAGCCCAAGATGCTGTACAGAGTGTTGACATGTTGCCTTGGCCTGCTCGATAATCAGATCTGTATCCAACCGAGCACATATGGGACTTTATAGGATGACCAGTGTCGTCCAATGACAGCATTAACGGTCCCTGTAGTGACCGATCAAGTGCATCAGCCGTTGTACTCCATCCCACAAAAAACTGACATCCGGAAATTGTGAAACACAATGCCTGCACGTTTGCATGCTTGCATTGAACATTCTGGGGATTACACCGATTATTAGAGTACCAACATTTCACACTGCAATGTCATACCTCGCGCTTACAGTAACTTGTGGTTTTGCAATGTGTGTTACCTGCGCAAAAATATTCCCAAACCTCATTACGCCGCATTAATTACTTTTTGCACTGAGATTTTTTTCTGTCACTATATGAGGTTCGGGAAATGGAGAGGGAAGATTGTATCCGGTCAACAGCGAATACATGCAACTCTTCATGTTTTGCAATAATACCTAAGAACCATGTAATATCATTTAAATAACCGTTGGCGTTCTAAGAATTCCGCAGCTGCGTCCGTTTTGTACGAAAATGATTACAAATATTTAAACGGAATCCTTCGGCTGGCGTGCTTTGTAACAATATCAGCCAAAAATTCTTTGTTTACATCAAGGTGGTTTAACATTCGCTTCAGAGCCTTATTCCCTGAAAATATCTGTAGTAGGCCTCACTCGCTGATGAAAAATGAAAGCATTCCCGCGATACCTGTTTGTTCCCGAATACATGTCATCGGTTTCGCTGAATAATGCCCAGCTGCGTTGTGAATGCTGACAAAAGCGATTTCGAAACAAAAGCGGACAGAATTTATGAGCACCGAAATTGGCCGTGCAATGTTAATTAAATTACGTAATTAAGCAGAAATTCGAACACAATTAGCGCTGGCACGACGCTGGTCCGCTGTTGTTGAAACAACAGTGTTGTACCGTAGAAATATTCACAGCGTGCCGACTAATAGCTTCTTGAGACACTAATCTTATGGCTGCTGTAGTGTGATTTCTCTTCATTAAATAACCGACAGTGTAAAAACCTGGGGCATGGAATCAGTGTAGATAAACAGCCAACCCTTCTCGAACCATCGCAAAAAGAAAACTCGGAGTTACGTCCACACGAACTTGTTCCATATCACGTAGGATTGCTTTAGTAAGTAATTCGAGTTTTGTTGGAAATATCGTAGCGGCAACTGCATGCCTCTAATTTTCCTCCACTGGAGGGCTAAATCTGCCAAGTGATGCAGATGAACATTAATTACGCTACCAGGAAGGTACCAGCAATTACACTGGTACTATGTCCCCACATTATAGGAGCGGTGTGATGTATGAGTTACATGTGGGCCATAATACAACATATAAGATAAAGGACACTGAACAAAGACGAGCGAGATTACTCCTCCTGAACTTAACACCAAAGACCAAATGATTGCATTACTTTACATTCTTACGGGTAGTAACGAAGAAGAAACTGAAATTAAAGTACGGGTAGGTAATCACGTCTGAATTGACAGACTAAAGGACGGTATTGTAGTTAGAAAAAATAAAAATCACCAGGCACTCTCGATATCAACATGGGAATAATGAAATTACAAATCATACGGTCTGTTACAGAGGTTTCAAAACTTTCTGTAACCTCTTGGTGGACGGGATAAGTACCAGTAGACTGTGAGATAAAGAAATAAGTTACACAGAACAGTAAGCCTCCCAAAAACCTGTCATAATATATACGCTCACAATTATCCATGCACTAATGTTAGATGCTCAACATTACTACAGAACGGGAAGATCATGATTAGGCAATATTTGCACACGCAAATACATAAGCAAAAGAAGAAGAGAGTGTCATTTACCCATTTGTTACGTGTTCATCAACTATGAGAAGGTATATGAGAGAGTAAACTAAACTTTTATGAGATGCCAAGAAAATATTGTAATCCCAGAGCCTTTGATCTCGGCTGTTACAAATCTGTACTTCAATGATTAGATAGAGATTCGCATATGAAACTTGAATAAACATCAGCTATAAGTAAGAGAATGGTGTTCACTTTCCCTCACACATTCTAATGACTGACGTGATAATAAAAATTAGATATAAAGCAGTAAACGACACTTTATTAGAGGCGATGGAAATTATGGTGTTTGCTGACGATTAGACCACAAAAGGCAATGTCTAAATGAAATACGGACAGTAGCACATCACCTGAGGTTGGTTGCTTCCACATATGGTAAAACAATTTCCTCAGTTAGTATTAAAGTAATGCCATTTGCAGAATTATTAGAAAAACTGTGACATATGAGCAAATAATCGAACAAGTATCGTGATTCCCATCTTTTATACTCATATAAAAGTGAGGTGTATGTTTTCAGATTTGTAGATTTCTGTATGACAAAAATTAAAGTAGTGTTCAAAAGTAAATTTAAGCCAAATTGAACAATAGTATATCTGTCCCCTTATTGTTCTACGGATGTGAAAGGTCGACTTCAACTCCTGATTAAATTAGACAAACTGAGTTGCTTGGGAGGCCGGTGCGGCCTAGCGGTTCTAGGAGCTTCAGTCTGGAACCGCGAGACCGCTACGGTAGCAGGTTCGAATCCTGTCTCGGGCATGGATGTGTGTGATGTCCTTAGGTTAGTTAGGTTTAAGTAGTTCTAAGTTCTAGGGTACTGATGACCTCAGATGTTAAGTCCCATAGTGCTCAGAGCCATTTTTTTGAGTTGCTTGGAAGGAGTTTTCTCCACTGTAGTACAGTTTCCCTTAAACTTCTTATTTTGTATAGTTGTAGAAACTGATTTTCCCTGTTTCTTAATGGTTGACTCCATTTGTTGAAGTAAATAGTGGATGCATAAGTTGGGGCTTAGTATGTAAAGACGTATTTACTATCTTGCTTCAGTCAGTCTATAGTTCTCAGTGTCCTTTTTTCGAAGTGTACGTGTGTGCGTGACCTACAAAACATAAAAACATAAATACATTTCGTGTCAGTGACAGCGCTGTGTAAAAAAGTCCTACACATATGTGTAGAGGAACGTTAAAAAAAAAACTGATCACTGAAGATGCCTTAAATCAAACGTAAATTCGTCTTAATTAGACTCATTACTGCAGTCGCAAAAGACGGCATAAACCTAATATAACTTGTATTACTGCGACTGTGGAAGAAGAGGCCGAAACACAAAGGAGATAACGTGAATACTGAATCCATCTGGCTTGATCCGAGACATTCAGATCATAAGAGCGCTAGTTGAGTTTCACATGACCGATATTTTCGGAGTACATCTGAGTTTTGGCATCTTCAGGCCCCATGAATTGCCGAAACTAGTTATCTTCAGAAAAAAATGAAATGACTTAAAGAATATTGCTATTGGTAAAGTTTATTGAACTGAAAAGTACGTACCAGCCGATGTTCCCTAGCCCTAATGGACCAATGGAGAATCCTTTCTAGAGTTACATTGGTCTGTCAATGGCATAATTGTTTCTTCAATACAATAATCCATCAAGAATAGGCTAAAAGGAAAACGAAAAGAAATCACCTCAATTTCCAGCCCTCTTTTCACAGAAAAACTTCCCGCTCGCAACCATCAGCTGGCCTTTTAACACAGGTCACGGGAAATGCTAAGAAACCTGTGCTGGAGACTAACTGCTAACTCTGCAGCATCTTCTGAAATTGTAGTAAGCCAAAACTGTTTTCGAATGTTCAAATGGTTCAAATGGCTCTGAGCACTATGGGACTCAACTGCTGAGGTCATTAGTTCCCTAGAACTTAGAACTAGTTAAACCTAACTAACCTAAGGACATCACAAACATCCATGCCCGAGGCAGGATTCGAACCTGCGACCGTAGCGGTCTTGCGGTTCCAGACTGCAGCGCCTTTAACCGCTCGGCCACTTCGGCCGGCGCTTTTCGAATGTGTTTTTTAGAAAGCAAAGAGATGTTTACCTGCTGAAAACGTTTTCCTTAACATGGTCAGAGTGCCTACCTCGTGCTGGCAGGGTTCCATCATCCAGTATGAATACTTTCACTTCAGCCATCCTAAGTCGATACGTATAATAAACTTCGCAGTAGTCCAGTGCTAGTACAATTCTGACTGAGGCGACATTCCCCGAGACATGTGAGACCACCTTTACCTTCCAGTCCGCTGACCGCAGTTCTAAGAATGGCTGCATTATTTCAGCTCACTGGGCGTCGTTTCACTGAGCCTCTCTAGGTGGTTTCTGGTATCTGCAGAGTTCCTCACTCCCAAAGCTCTCCCAGAAAAGTGACTGACATAGCCCACATCATGTCAGGTTAAACAATGTTAAAAATGGGAAATCAAATCAGCACATCAACTACTGTAATATCAGTAAACTGTCTAAACCAGCTCACCAACTCAACTCCCCTCCAGTCGTGCTATTAATAACATATCAATGAAAACAGATGGGTCGAATAGCTTGCCAGTTGTCTCTTATACTCTGTGAAGGGAATACGTCTATCATTTACACAAGATTAAACCGAGCTTCACGAAGATCAGATATAAACAAGCTACTCGCTCTGTGGTAGCATACGTCGTAAATTTAGATGTGAACACCGGACCCTGATTCGACGACGCTTTAAGCATTGCTGCCTGCGCCCCACTAACAGCCACACAAAAAGAGGCATGTAACACACTTTGCTGAGCGTAGTATGACACAGTATGATTAAATAATTTCAGAAGGGCAAAGTTGTCGCTCTTTTTCCGCCGCACTGCGTAAGTACACTGCTACCTTCCGGCAGAGAGAAAATTGCTCGAGTGTCCTGGATCGGCTATCCAGACTGGAGCAGTCCTTTCCTCTGCTCGGCTCCCATCGAGGCGCGCCTGATGGCTCTCGTGCGCTGCTGTATCGGCTTTCACCCAAGTCTAAATAACGGCCCGACGCCGGCTGTCGAGGGCCCTCTGCATATAGAGTCGTCACTGTTGACGCTGTCTCGATTCGCTCTCACATTTTCGAGTCACTCTCGTCACGCCGATTGATGAATGGGATTTAGCCCATCGAATTCAACGTCGCGCACCATCGCGACATTAAAGCAGAGTTTGGTGTTTTTTTTTTGTGACAGTGAAACAATTTAGAGAGCTCTGGTCCTGGTTCCCATTTTAAGCGTGGCACCCCCAAAACAGTAATTAGCAATCTGAATGACAGGTTTCTGTAATTCAGGTGAAGCACTGACGTGTCAGTGAGGCTGTATTAGGAAAAACGTCATTCAAGTGTCGCGCATTCCACAAAGCAATATAGGTATGCAAGAACACACATTCTTCTGTTAATATTTTTGCCACACCCAATAACTGTATAAGTATTTGTATATACCTGTACTGAGCCTTCCGTGTTCCTAGTATTCTTTCTATATCTTTTGCTATTTCTTGTCATCTTACCACACACCTATACAGCCCACACCTGTAGTTTCTTTACTTAGATATTTGGAAGTCTTCTGGAAACAATGCAGCCATTAGCATTGGTCAGTAAGGTTTGTGAAGACAGTTAAACACTAGGTATACACCTATTTTATATTTATTTATGTAATTACTTATTTGATTATGTAATCTATTATGATTAGGCTCATCGGACCTTCTCTCACATCAGACCAGATTTTCACACTTACAGTACCTACCTTAACCATAGCTACGTGGGAAATAATAATTTTAGTATGACAAATGACACTAAAATTGACTTGAGTGTCTGACAAGGGGAGGCCACGACGTTTGGAACGCGGATTTACTGTAAATTTCGCACACTCGTAGTACTCCATGAGGACAACAAAACATGTAAGCAGCAGCGTGTACTTCTCAAGCATTATTGAGAAAATCGCAAGATAATTTCGGTCGTCAGATATACATGGCTGTGCGTGGCCATTTTTACCATGAAGCGGCGGCAGCCGAATGGGCAGCCTCGCCGCGTCAGCCGTGCTGTGCGGACGTGTGCTAAGTTTCGTGCGCCGCAGTCTGCTGTGCTTCGGCGTGGTAAGTCGCAGTGCTTCTTGCATCGTTGCAGAAATTCTACGCATATTGAAATTTGAAATATGAATTCGTGATGGCCCACTTGAACAGACAAGATACTTTGAAATTCTCGTTTGATCGTAATTACGCCCGACCTAAACTACACGAAATCGAAGATTGGTTGGAATATGAAGTGAAAGTTGATTCAGAGGATGTCATTGGAATGCATCTTTCGATAGTGAGGGGGGTTGGATTGTATGAGGAAGGAGACCAGACAGCGAGGTCATCGGTCTCATCGGATTAGGGAAGGAAAGGGAAGGACGTCGGCCGTGCCCTTTCAAAGGAACCATCCCGGCATTTGCCTGGAGCGATTTAGGGAAATCACGGAAAACCTAAATCAGGATGGCCGGACGCGGGATTGAACCGTCGTCCTCGATAGTGAGCAGCGTTGTATTTGTGAAATTGAGGAATGCTAACTAATGTGACAAAATAGTTGAGCCTTGCGGAGGAATTATGAATTTAAACATTGTGATGGAAACGTAGGCGAAGTCACCGTAACACATGCAGGGTTTGGAATACGAACAATCAGGATATTCGAACTATCATTCGAAGTACCGGCGGAACAAATAAACGCAGTGATAGCGCCGTACGGTAAAGTTCTCAGCAATGTTGCCGAACGGTGGTCCAACGCACGCAAATTCCAATTTCTCAACGGAGAGAGACAATTAACGATCGATTTGCACAAGCATGTACCGTCATACATCAGCGTCTGTGAATACCGAGATATCGTTACATACGACGGCCAGCCGAGGACGTGCGCGGCGTGCAACTCTCCCGGCCACGTCCGCGCGGAGTGTTTACAGCGGCGAGTGGCGCAGCTGCCGGCTGGCGAGGCGCCGCGACCGCTGGCATGACTGCGCTGCCAGCGACTTACGCTACGGCTGCCCGCGGCCAAGTCCTGACCCCAAGCCCTAATGTGAACACGGAGATCCATCCACCCCGAGAAGAAGCCCAGATTGCCACTACTGACACAACAGAAGCGAGACCACCCGAACCTAAGGAAATCGTGACAGCTGTAACCGTTTCCACACAACAGACACCGAGAGATATAGGAAGCCACAGCAAATTCTCCGAATCCTCCGCCGTTGAGAATGACATGCAAGAACCATCCCGGAATGAGCAACCTGTAGTGAACCGATTTCTCTATTGACACCATCATCCACCAAGAGCACGGTCGACAATTTGGCTTGAAACACCACCCGGTCAGAAGATTTGAAGAATGCTGAGCAAGACAACATCAGACAGCAGCCGGTGAAACCTAAACGGCAAACACGAAAACAGAGCCCTGAAGAGATTCAAGAACTGGAGAAAAAACTCTCCCGTACGAAAAAAAAATCCTTAAAACGGATCGAAGCGGAAAGCAAGGCGTGGCAGACATCGGAAAACCAGACATCCCCAACCCGAATGAGGATGTACAGATGAACCTCGCCCCTCCAATTGAAGAACCAATGGACACTGTTGACCGCTGTGGACCTGATACGGGAACAGCATGGTCTGACGACACTGAATGCGCTTCGTTGACTACAGAATGACGCAGGCGTATAAAATCACCACGCTCAATGTAAACAGAATAGCTTCGGAAGTAAAGTTACAATCTATGAAGGACTACTTATATGCCGCCGACATTGACATAGCGATGTTACAAGAGGTAGTTACGACCAAAATAGCGGATGTGTACGGATATGAGGCGATCTTAAACATAGGCAATGAATGTGGAACGCGAGTATTGTTCAAACACGGCATACCATGTACAGTAAAACTAATACTTGAATCTGGACGAGGCATCATTGCATAAATATATGATCTTCTTCTCGTTAATATATATGCTCCCTCTGGATCCAGCGGAAAAAGAGCAAGGGGCAACCTGTTCCGGGACTAAATTGTCCCATTAATAACGGATCCTTGACTGCACATAATTTTGGGTGGAGATTTTAACTGCGTATTGCGTCCACAAGATCGAGTCCCGAACTTCAACTTTTGTGAGGAGCTGTTGATGTTAATTCACGGACTAGATATGATAGATGCTTGGTGCCATCTTCGCCCGCACACCCGAGGATACACGTACGTATCCAGTACTTCGGCAAGCAGACTAGACAGGCTGTATGTAACGAAAGATTTTATTCGTAATGTAACTGACTGCGAAATTTGGCCTCTTAACTTCTCGGATCACTGCGCATTTCATATAACCGCGCAGCACACTAAACAAAAAACATTCCTGGGAAGAGGTGTATGGCAGCTAAACGTGTCACTTTTGGAGGACGCAGTACTGCAATAGGAGATCCATGATACATGGCAGCGTTGTCTTCGGACGCAATCCAGATATCCAACACGAATCATGTGGTGGCTACAGTCTGCAAAACCACAGAGAACAAAATGCATCGCACGATATGGTCGCATGAAAGCGTACTGGCGAAAACGCACCTTGGAGTATCACTTTCTTTGCCTCCGCGAACTATATGATGACCCCATGGGATTAGTAGCAAACAGCTCTAGAATAAAACGCACTAAAGCAAGAATAACGGCGTTGGTACGAAAATCACTAGAGGGGAAAAAAGTTCGATCACGTCCTCCGATTGAACTGACGCAGGAGAATACGTCCGTATATCACGCGATACGGGAAGCCAAGAGGGGTAAACAAAAGTTAATCCACACTCTCAGTGATGAACAGGGGAACGAATACGATCAAAAAGTCACAGTAAAAAACTACGTGGTGCAACATTGTACAGAGTTTTACGCCGCGTCGGCGACTGATGCGACGGCAAGTGAGCCGCTTTTATCCAACATTCAAACCACGGTCCATCCGACTGACAACGCCGACCTTGTAGCCCACGTAACTGAGGAAGAAGTATGTGCCATAATCAAAGATTCGCCTACAAAGAAATCTGCAGGTTTATATGGCCTACCCATAGAATTTTATGCCTGTTTCTGGCACATCATAGGACCGGAATTCACCAAAATCTGCAATGAATTATTGGGAGACGTGCAGATGCCATCTCAGTTTACCGAAGGACTGATTCTCCTGATTCCTAAATAACCACGTAGCACTACGCTGAAGGATTTTCGACCACTAACACTGCTCAATTGCGACTATAAAATTTTCACCCGCCTCATCAACTGTAGACTGAAGACGGTACTGCCGAAAGTACTTGGCCCTTATCAAATGAGTGCTTCCCAGGGAGATCAATGTCGAATGCATTATGTGAGTATAGGGACATAATATATTTGTCGTGGCTATGTAAATACAATGTTGGTCTCAGGTTCTTAGACTTCGATAAGGCTTTTGACCGCATCAGCCACCACTTTCTACTAACTGTAATGCAACGGATGGGATTCAGTGCTCATTTTATTCAGATCATACGCAAATGTATAGTCGGAACTTCCTTTCGAATCAAAATTCAAATGGCTCTGAGCACTATGGTACTTAACGTCTATGGTCATCAGTCCCCTAGAACTTAGAACTACTTAAACCTAACTAACCTAAGGACATCACACAACACCCAGTCATCACGAGGCAGAGAAAATTCCTGGCCCCGCCGGGAATCGAACCCGGGAACCCGGGCGTGGGAAGCGAGTACACTACCGCACGAATCAAAATGAATGGTCAGCTAAGTTCACCAGTCCCGATCAAGCAATCAGTGAGACAAGGCTGCCCCCTTTCTATGGCACTATACGCAATCGCCGTAGAACCGTTACTGTTAACCCTGCATCACAGGTTACAAGGTCTACAGGTGTTGGGTACAAAAACCGTGGGTCACGCTTATGCTGATGACATCAGTGTAGTAGTTAACACGCACTCAGAAATGGAACTCGTTCAACAAATAATCCACTCTTACGCCACTTCTTCCGGAGCCAAACTCAATGAACACAAATCGAAAATTTTACCTGTCGGACCCCATATGGAGACAATTCAAAGAACATGGTTACAAAGGACAGAGAAGACGAACCACTTAGGTATGATACTAATGGCCAACCCAAGAGAGATGACAGTAGCCAACTGGGACCATAAACTAAATATATTCAGGGCTACTCTCCGAGAACACAAAACCAGAACGCTCAATCGGATACAGAGAGCTCTCTTGATTAACAGCTATGCGCTAAGCAAAATATATCACATCGCCGCAGTGTTACCAGTATCCCAGGATACAGCGCAAAAGCTTTTAGCTGCAGCGTATTGGTTCATATGAAGCGGAAACATCTTTAAAGTCACCGCGCCGCTGGTGGTTTGGGCGTCAAAGACATCAAGAACCAATGCACTGTCATATAGTCCGCCCCAGTAGCTGAGTGGTCAGCGTGACGGATTGCCGTCCTCTGGGCCCGGGTTCGATTCCCGGCTGGGTCGGAGATTTTCTCCGCTCAGGGACTGGGTGTTGTGTTGTGTTCGTCATCATTTCATCCCCATCCGGCGTGCAGGTCGCCCAATGTGGCGCCGAATGTAATAAGACCTGCGATATGGCGGCCGGACCTGCCCCGCGAGGGGCCTCCCGGCCAATGACGCCAAACGCTCATCATCATCATCAACTGCCATATATATGGACCTAATCCGCAAAATACTGCAGACACCCCATCCGACAGTTACGAAAACGTTATTCAACAGATTAGCCCCAACGAGCAAAAAGGCCCCAATCGGTGTTGGTCGCATCAGCGCTCAACTCGATCACGTCCGGATTTACTACCTGGAAATGAGCTATATTCAAGATACTTCACAGCTGCTTAAAACCAGAAGGACCTATTACCACCTCACGAGACACCATAGGCAAAACCCAATGGAAGCGAAATATCCAGCGGTCAACTGGAGTAACGTCTGGAAAAACATTAACAATCCCATCCTCCACTCCAAAGTAGTGTCCACATGGTATGACAATCAAAGTGAAGCAGAGTCCATACTGCGATCATTGCCATACTATAGATACCTTGGCGCACATTCTCATTTGCCGAGACAAATACCACATATGGAACTGGACTAGAAAAAAACTCGCATTAATTACTAGAACTACAGACTCTCCTATAACACTTAAAGATGTACTTCAACCAGAATGGCATTTCTTTCCTGCAACAAAGCACAATAGCTACATTTGGATTATCGGCCAGTTTGCATATTTTGCAGTTACGAATACGCATGCGAGTATAGCCGAGTACATACAGTATATAACGGAAGAGCACCGCAACCTTAAAACGAGTCGAAAATACAAAGTTTTGGTTCAAAATATCTTACTTCACACTTTGCTGTAACGAAGCGGCAATTTTTGGTTGATGCACAACACTACAGCGAGTCGATACAAATCTTGCTTCATTATGATTAAGTTGGCATTTATTTATTTATTTATTTTTGTATTACGGCAACCAAAGTGTCTCAGGAAAATTAATTTTGCCAGAAGCTGTAATATAAAACAAATCAGAAGTGCTTGCTTGATTTCGTGTTTTTCTGTTTATGGGTATTGGACAGTCTGACACGCAAAGAAGATTTATTCAATTTCTTTATATATTATTTTAAAAAATAAATTAATTAAAAAAAATTTTTAAAAATGAAAAGAGAGTAGGTTAAGTTAGGGAGAAAGTGGCGGTGGCAACAGACTTTTTTAAATGTTAGATATGATTTTGAGGGTGATATGGGTGATAGGGGCCAATGCCTGAAGTGGAAGAGGACTAGAAAAAAAAAACAGGGAAAAAAAGAAAAAAAGGAAAGGTATATAAAAAAGTGGTAATCGTCGTGTATTCTAAACCTATAGTCGCCTGTTCGCATCCAACTGCATTTTTTTTTACCACATTACTGTCTAAAGTTATGAATCTGATAAAAAAAATGGTTAGCGTTCAAGCCCTGTAATCGCTGCCTCGCTGCTTCCAGTCCCGTTCGTCAGTTTTTTTTTTTAATTTCTAACACAGTCATTTTCTTTACTGTTTATATTACAACTGATATAATGGGAAAAATACGTGTAACCGGATGAAGTTTTATTAAATGTACAATGTTATTAGGCAGTCTAGAAATTTTTACTATCACAAATGATATACTATTCTTAACTATCGACTAGTAAACGACTAAACGCATAAAGTGATACTAAAAATGTATGCTTGTCCGTGATTTGAGGAATCCCTTATACCTGGAAGGAGCCCGAAACTACTTGTTACCTGCAAGTTTTGACCGGCATAGACAGCATTCGAAAGATGTAAAATTAATCGTCGCTTTCGACATTAAGAGTACAAGTTGCACTATGGTATTTTTCGTAAAAACATGGAAAACATAACGTTAAACGGCACCAGCTGCATTGATTAAATGCTATGTTTCCGCACACTCAAGGTCTTTTGAGATTTTCACTGGAAAAACAAACTTCGTTAACATTTTCAGAAACCTCTCTTTCAGCCGATGATTTGGAAGCAAACCTTCCAGAACGCAGCATTTCCTTAAATATCGGCGCTGATAATTGGTAGGGCAGTATCGAGTACTTTTAATAGCGTCCTCACCAGAAGCAATTTCTCGTTGTCTTTCGATTAAATACGAACAATTTTGAAGAAACGGACAAGCATACATTTTCAGTATCACTTTATGCGTTTGGTCGTTTACTAGTCGATAGTTATGAATATTATATTATTTGCGATAATAAAAATTTGTGGACTGCCAAATAACATTGTAAATTTAATAAAAGTTCATCCGGTTACACGTATTTTTCCCATTATATCAATTGTAATATAAATAGTAAAGAAAATGTGTTAAAAATAAAAAAAACTGACGAACGGAACTCGTTCCTGCGATTACAGGGCTTGAACGTTATCCACTCGGCTGCCGCTGTTTCATGGTAAAAACGGCCACGCACAGCCATATATATTTGGCGACCGAAATTATCTTGCGATTTTCTCAATAACGCTTGAGAAGTACGCGCTACTGCTTACACGTTTTGTTGTCCTCACGGAGTACTACGAGTGTACGAAGTTTACAGTAAATCCGCGTTCCATACGTCGTGGCCTCCCCTTGTGAGTGTGAGTAAATTATACTGACTAGGGAGTGATGAAGTCAATACTGGTTGTACTTTCACTACTGCAGCTATTGTCGCTAATAGCGATAATAGCAATAATAATATTAAGAATAATGAAAATAACAACTATCATAATAACAATAATCATAGTAGTAGATACAAGAAGAATTTTTAGGTGTACAAAATATATGTTTTCTGAAGTAGTGATTTCTAGGGAAAGGTAATTTAAGGAGAGTACATCGGCTTGAATGTTGAGAAACGAGGAAGATCAGGCTGGAAGGACGGATGACAAGAGTAGCAATTGCATATGGGGACAATAGTAATCCTTTTTGTTTGCTTTAGTAGATGTCATTAACTGTCTTCTGAAGCTGGACGTGTTACTCAGTTCTCTTATATAATACGGGAGGTTATTCCGGAGTCGGGTTCCTGTTATTGAGAAGGACCTCGTGGAAGTGGTTGGAGGATGAACTGGAACATAATGGATTATGTTGTGATGGGAGCTGGTGTTTCTGCCATGTTGTGCCAACAACAGCATTAAGGTCGAGAAGAGATATGAGGAATGATGGTCATTGATAATACAGTAGAGAAGACAGAAGGTAAAGAAATCTGAGCACTTGTGCGCAGGAAGCCAAAACAACTGAGGGTATGACGATGAAACATGACTCTAGAGTCGAACATCACACGTATAACGAACACATACATTCATAACCGTTTCAGGATTTCCTCAGAAAGGCCTGGCAGGACAACATCGCTGTAATTTGTAACTGCGAGAGGATTTCAAAGAGTAATATACGTGTGTCATCTTTCGCTAAGACTACAGCGCACCACGAGTGTGGCACTGTCAGAAGTGAGTACAGTATAAGAAAAAGAGGGTTCAAAAAAGACGAAAAAACAGCCAAAGTGAATGTGCAGTCAAATCTCTTTCTACGTCAGTCTCCGCTAGAAATGAAGTGAAATGCAATGGTTTGCAGAATATGTAAACATGTCTTTAATTTTTAAAATAGCAAAATATAGAGGCATATTATGTTTTCAAATCCCTAGTATGTGCGCAGAAAATGTTTTGTAAATAAAGCGAATGGCGCCGGTGGAAAATACTCTAATTGCAGTAACATTAAGATGAAAAAAAATGGCAGTATTTGATTATAACCGCTTCTGCAGAAGATGGCCGTGCAAACAATCATATATAACTGTTTAACCCTCTGAAAGCGAATCCAGTAATTTAATAAACACACCATGTTTTGAAACGCGCTTTTCATCTCCTTTTTCTCGTTTCCGTTTTGTTTTTGCGCAATTATTTTATTTGATCCAGAGATTTCAAAAGCTCTGTTTACTGAAAGAAAACCTCTTTTATCACCACACGATTGTCTATCGAAGCCACCGTGCTCCTCACTCTCTGAATACTCTCTAAAGTCAACATGAAGTACATTATTTATTTTCAGTGTCTCATATTACGAATTAGGAGCACGTTGTAGTTCACTATTTAAGCATGTATTTGGTTTGTATAAAAGACAAACGATTCTGGGCATTTGTTGAAAATGGTGCCAGTAAATAGCGATAAATCTGTCGCTCCATTCTCTCAGCAGATTTCTAGGGCTGTTATCTAGAAAGATAGCTGTGACAAACTGTCACTTATTTTTCACTCCACAGCAAATACATTTTCTCCATCGTTTTCTCCATGTCCAGATGAACGTCGTTTCCTCTACTTGTACACACATATTCCGCAAGCCACCGTACGGTGTGTGGTACTGAATACCCTGCACCACTCCTAGTGATTTCCTTTCTTGTGGAGGGAGCGAAAAACGACTATCTATATGCCTCTGTATGAGCGCTAATTTCTCGAATCTTATCTTCGTGTTCCTTATGCGCAATGGGATTGCGGCAGTAGAATCGTTGGGCAGTCAGCTTCAGATGCCAGTTCTCTATAGTTTCTCAATAGCGTTTCTCGAAAAGAACGTCTCACTCCCTCTTGGGATTTTCATTTGAGTTCCCGAAGCATTTCCATAGCACTTACGTGTTGTTCTAAACTATCGATAATAAGTCTAGCAGCCAGCCTCTGAATTGCTGCGATGCGTTCCTTCAATCCGACCTGGTACGGGTCCCAAACACTCGAGCAGTGCTCAATAGTTGCAGCAGCGACCTCTATGCGGTCTCCTTAGCAGGTGAACAACTCTTTCCTAAAATTCACCCAATAAACCGAAATCGACCATTCACCTTCCGTACCATAGTTATATGCTCGTTTCATTTCATATCGCTTTGCAACGTTCGTCCAGATATTTAACAAACTTGATTATGTCAAGCAGGACAATAGTAATATTGTAATCAAACATTATAGGTTTCTTCTTCCTACTCATCCGCATTAAATTACATTTTTCCACACTTGGAGCTAGCAGCCATTCATCACATGAACCAGAAAATTTGTCTAAGCCGTCTTGTACGTTCCTGTCGTCACTCAGCTTCGAAACCTTAGTGTACACCGCAGCGTCTTGACCAACTAACGGAAGATTGCTGCCCAACCTGTACTCCAAATCATTTATATATATAGAAAGTAGTTACGGTCCTATCACACTTCCCTGGGTGTTCCTTACGATATCCATGTCCCTGATGAGCATTCAACGTCGAGGATTCGCTACTAGGTTCTTGTACTTAAGAAGTCTTCGAGCCACATACGCATATCTGTGAACGTATTCTATACGCCTGTACCTCTGTTAACAGCCTGCAGTGGGGCACCGGAAATATAAAAATATGGCCATCAGCCTGTAGTCCTCCGCCGGCCGGAATGGCCGTGCGGTTCTAGACGCTACAGTCTGGAACCGAGCGGCCGCTACGGTCGCAGGTTCGAATCCTGCCTTGGGCATGGATGTGTTTGATGTCCTTCGGTTAGTTAGGTTTAATTAGTTCTAAGTTCTAGGCGACTGATGGTCTCAGAAGATAAGTCGCACAGTGCTCAGAGCCATTTGAACCATTTTTGTAGTCGTCTATCAGCAGTTCGCAGTATATCATGTGAGAAAAACTGAGTTTCAGACTAGCGATGCTTTCTAAAACATTCCTGGACATAAGCGTCTCCGTCTCAAGAAAGTTTATTACATTCGAACTGAGAACATATTCAAGAATTCTGCAGAAAAATTATGTTAGGGATATTGGTCTGCAACCAACGACTCGGTAGGAGTTCTACCAACACATGTTATAGTCTTAATCGATAATCTATTAACGACTATAATCGAGTTGTGTAGCTCGAAGGTATGACATTAAATTCTCATTGTCGCCGAATGGGACTGCAACGGCTCAAGTAGCTTTGTAGTGCTCCGTCTGTCAACCCGCCTTCACAGGGGCCACGGCATTCAACGCGCCGGGCGCTGACTTTATCTTCACCGTACTCCTGAAAGCTCAGAAGCAACCCCGCTTGTGCATACGGTGCTTGTTTTATAACGTGGTATGTACGACTGCAGCGCGCGTCAGAGGTTATTATTCGCGGATACAGCTGACACATGCGAAATAAGCAGTGCACGAGAGTCCTCGAAACGGAAAACCCTGAAAAAGCGACGGCAGCGCTCTTTTTTAAGAAAATGGTCGGGCGTAAAATTCCTACGTTAACTCTATTAAAACGCATATGCTAGTCATGATGTACTCTCTCTAGCTCACATGAATAGGTACTTCAGTATCGTTGAACATATTAAGGAAATTCCATGTCTAGTCAGTAACAACACCAACTTGAAGAAGTTCCATTACAGATAATGCTAAACAAATTTACAATACTCTTCCACATCAGATAAAAATTATTTCAACATTCTCATTTTTTGGTAAGATCATAAGATGAGTCTTACTTGATCCCTGTTTCTCTTATGTTGAAGAATCTTTCGAACATGTGGAGTACAGGACTTGAGATACGAAAGTGCAAAATATCTACCGCAAGCAGTGCAAGCTCTCTTGTAGAAAGTGCCAATTGAAGAGACTATCTCCTGAGAGCGCAGTTATATTTACATAACCTATAATATCTCAGAACATACTTAAATTGACACGGAAGTCTCATTACCTTTCAGGAGAAGTGAAAGTGACAAAGAAAAACTGAATTTAGCGAAATTGGGACCTGCTCCATACCGTATACACCGCTTCATAATTTCTCATCTCTGTTCGTTACTATACGCTGAATGTCTTAACCTACGACCGTATGTTGTATGGTAACAATTCCTGAAGGCTTTAACCGTAGTTATCTTATTAATTGATATTTAATTACTGTGTAACAAATCGTACGAACACCAACGCGTTCATCGTGGATCGTCGGTGTTACGTTGTGTAAAACGGGCTACTTTTATAACACGTGAGCTGTAATTCAGATAGTCGTTAATCACTAATATGATGTTTCCGGTCATTTTATTACAACAAAACGTACCAATAATGACGCGCTTAAGAGTGATCCTCAGTGTGCTGTTGCTTTCAGACAGCATATATTCACTGGATGTCAGTTACAATATAAAACCCACCAAATATGGGCTTCAGCTGAAATCCAAAACGGAGACTTAACTCTAAACCGATGTGAGATATGGGCTGCCTGTGACGTAGGTAGCAATCTTCCATCTCACTAGTCTACCTTCCAATGCACGTTCAGAATACCTGACATGCTTCCTACGTACCTTGATTTTTCCACAATATGAAATCACAAACTTGGAACGCTCAAGTCGTCATTTGAATTCACGGTCCGTGTGACGAGAGTTTGTGGGCTACTACCTCAACGGGACGATACACTTTAACATTATTTTCTTCCTTAGTTAATGTGGTGTCACCGCCAGACACCACACTTGCTAGGTGGTAGCTTAAATCGGCCGCGGTCCATTTAGTACATGTCGGACCCGCGTGTCGCCACCGTGTGATCGCAGACCGAGCGCCACCACAAGGCAGGTCTCGAGATACGATATTGCACTCGCCCCAGTTGTACGACGACATTGCTAGCGACAATAAGGACGAAGCCTTCCTCTCATTTGCCGAGAGTCAGTTAGAATAGCATTCTGCTAAGTCCATGGCTACGACCTAGCAAGGCGCCATTAGCCTTACCTAGTTTGAGAGTTATCGTATAAATGTCTCAAGAAGAACGCTGTATTCATCAAAGAATAAAAGTTAAGTATAAAGCAGCTACGTACTTTTCTTGCTACCATTCAATAGTTATCCTGTTCCAGACTTGACGCCAGTCGGCGTGTGTGTACGCGTGCCTTTCTTTCGGCTCCCTTCTCAATGTGGCGTAACTAGCTTGTTACGCCACAACAGTTAATGCCATATAGCGTCCAGGAACTACTCAGTCCCTTTTAGAGACACTGCTAAGGCGTACGGACTTCACTAGCACGGTTGTTACTTTCATAGGAGATTATTTCATTGGCCGAAACCAAATCTCTTCACTGTCGTTATGGCAATCGTTTGATATGAATTTTACGCTTTCTTGCATGTGTTTTGGTATATACTGCTGATTGTTTAGATGTTCAGTATAACATTCGTAATACGTCGCCAAAAATAAAATACGCGCATAGTTGCTTCACCTGCTCATATTCAGCGAACTAACGCTTTGATTTAGATATAAGTGTTGGATTTGAAAGGAAAGTTGTTCAAGTGGATGTCCCAATATCCTTTTTCTCGCGATTCCTCTAAATCACATCACAGCTATTGCTCAGTGTTTACGATCTTGCTTTCTACAGAAAGATTTAATTTTCCATTATTTCTTCTCGTTTCTTACCCACCAGTGCACACTTCCTGACATTCATTATAGTATGTTTTAATTCGTAGATACCTTAACAATTGTCATTTGAGGGATATTCTCACTTGCGCTTGAAGTAGTGCGTGCAAAAAGTGAAGCTAGTCTGTTTATTTATGTAGTTGTTCTTACAGACTCATCTTGCAGTCATTTGTTTAAGCAGTTGCGAGTACTAACTACAGTCTCTCAGAGTCGAGACTATTTTGCTGTTGTATCCCTTGGAGTAGAGAATGACAAGCACAAAAATGAAAAAAATGAAAATATATGCATTCGCTACTTGAGTTTGACGACGAGTGAGTTGTTTATAAACAAATATAAGAAATAGAAACTATATTAACTACCCTCCAGTGGTTCTAACACTTGGTGCAGAAGTCATAAAAAATACATAGCTATAAAATTCTTTGACTATTTCCCGCAGAAATAAAATTTGTAACAGAAAGCAAAAATATTTTAACTGGAGTTGAATGTGATTTCACCTTAACTGTATTTCTTCGTCACAAAAAAATTCACGAATTGGTAAGGAAAGTTATGAGTTAAGAACTTGCAAATTTCCAGCTTGAAGTTTTGTGTGAGACGCCTCTGGAAACGTTTTTCATTTGACACTCCATAATTCATTATGTTTACGGTGCGCGTGATCGATTATGAAGAGACCTTCGTGCAATGCGAAAATGACCAGTGGATGCCGTGAGGGTCGGACGCACCGGTACAAAAGGAAGACTGGAGTATTGTATTATCGGGATTCTCTGACCACGCCACCACTTTCCAGCCGTCTAGGATCCAATCGATACGGTCACCAGTCTAAGAGGTGCGCTGCAGTCGATGTCGTGCTGCTAGCAAAGGCCCTTGCGTCGGCCATCTGCTGCCATAGCCCATTAACGTTGAATGTCGCAGCATTTTCCTAACTGATACGTTCATCATTCGTCCTGCATTGATTTCTGTGGTTATTTCAAGCAGTGTTGCTTGTCTGTTAGCACTGGCAACTCTAAGAAAACGTCACTGTTCTCGGTAGTTAAAAGAAGGGCATCGGCCACTGCGTTGTCCGTGGAGAGGGGTAATGCCTGATTTTTGGCACTCCCGGCACACTTTTGACACTGTGGATCTCTGAATATTGAATTACCTGACGATTTCCGAAATGGAATGTCCCACGAATCTGGCTCGAACTACGATTCCGCGTTCAAACTCTGTTAGTGTCCGTCGTGCGGCCCTAATCACGTCGGAAACAGTTTCGCATGAATCATCCAATTAATGATTGCTCTGCCAATGCACTGCCCCTTTACACCTTTTGTGCGCCATACTACCGCCATCGGTACATATGCATATCGCTATCCCGTGTCTTTCGTACCCTCAGTGCAGATCCACAAAGGAGTGTTACACGCCGAACAAAGCCCAAAATATCGTGTTATATACTATACTGCTACTGTACATTTTACGAGTGTTTAGCTATCTAAAATTAAATAAGGGAAATAATCGCAAGAAATGACGTGCCTAAGCAACTTGTATGAAGATACCCGAGAGAAGTGAATCAGCCCAGTGCAGCTAATTTTTACGGTGTAACTGTGAACTTTTGCGCTGGGCGGCGAATCTTCCGCCGTTTTTACCTCACGAGACGTGAAGCCTTCGCTAGCGTGTCTGAGTTTTGGGTGGGCGCCGCCATTTGCCAAAGTGCGTGTGTAAACACCGAGTTCAATTTTTTTTGGCTTTTACGTGTCGCGCGGCGTGGCGCGGTAGCACGCTTGTTGACTAAAAGAAACGACGCTGTTTTCATAGCTAAGTGCTCGATTCTGCGCACAATTTCACATGCTTACCTCCCGTACGCCGGGTTGAAATTTTCATCCGTAATGGCCAGCTGAAGCGGTACGAAAGTCAACAATTATTACAGTTTATTTCTGGAACGTAAACTAATGTGCCACAAATATCTGAGGAACTGCATTGAACAGAATGCTCAACGGTTGCACTTGTTTGTTATTTATTATTCAGCAACCGATTTCGGTCTATATTGCATTATGCACATCTTAAGGGTCTCCGAATAACAAACGAAATAACGTTACAGATAGTGCAAACACATGTGCCGATATCTTAACAGATGAAAAGTAACTTTTACTAATACACTTAACATGATCACACAAAACTATCCTTACAATATGATCATTTAATACTGTATTAAATGTCGTGTGACTAGGGCCTCCCGTCGGGTAGACCGTTCACCGGGTGCAAGACTTTCGATTTGACGCCACTTCGGCGACTTGCGCGTCCATGGGGATGAAATGATGATGATTAGGACAACACGACGCACAGTCCCTGAGCGAAGAAAATCTCCGACCGGCCGGGAATCGAACCCGGGCTCTTAGGATTGACATTCTGTCGCGCTGACCACTCAGCTACCAGGGGCAGACAATAGTGTATTAAAAAGACGGTGCATTGAGCAAGCAGTGAGGCGAAACAGAAAGTAATAGGGAGTCGGACTTAACGTTCAGGGAGAAAAAATCAAAATTTAAATATTATACGATGTAATCAACAAAAGTAAAACACAGCAGTGCAGATGTAATTAGATTACGAAATAAGATACTAAAAGTAGTTAACATTTTTTGTAACTTGCGCAACAAAGTAACCGATGTTTGACATAGAAGAGGGGATGTAGTACGTACATCGAAAATAATAAGAATATCGTTTTTGAATCAAAGAATTTCGTTATCATCGAATAAAATTTAAATGTTACGAATTATCTTCTAACGACATTTGTCAGTAGTGTGGCTTTCTACGGAAGAGAAATGTCGGTGATAATCAGACCAGGGGAGAAGAGAATCGAAGTTTTTGAAATGTCGAAAATTCGATATACGGGCCAGGTTGGTGAGGCTGCTTGACTAAAAGTAGTGGTCGGTTAATGGAGGAAATTCAGAGGCATAGAGGAATCGTCAGTTAGGTTATGGAAGAAAGTGTGTGAGATAAAATTCGTAGAGGGGCACAAGAGGTTGGCTATAGCGAGCAGATTGAAATGGATGTGGTAGTTTTGCAGAGATTGAGATACTTGCACAGGATAGATCAGCGTGGAGAGCTGCATCAGACGAACCTGGAGACTAGAGACCACAATAAGAGCAGCAGAAACAGTACCACGGGCGTCTGCAAAAGTTTATGCAAGATGGAGCAATATTTTAAAATTGTCATTTCCAATACTAGAAAATTTGAGCAATTCCTGTTGATTATTAACAACATAACCAGAAAAAATGCCACTGATTAATACTCCTCAAAGTGAAAATAGAAGAAATACGCTTTAAAACCGCTTGTTGAAGTTAGGCCACGTTTAAAATTATTTGTTTGCCATACTTGACGTCTGATCATGTTGGTGGATGTATTGCGCTATTTTCACGCCCCGTATTGTTTAAAGGTGACTAGGACATGTTTCTTAAGTTACGTTTTTGGACTGTTTTTTTAATGTGTAATCCAAGAGAGCATTCGATGAGATGAATGTCGGACACCTCCGAAAACAATCGCAAATTGCCAGTTAGGATCGATTCCTTGTACCCTAGGACTGAAAAAAGATGAGAAAATGTTGTGTTGTGTCGTACCTCATGGAGTTTGGAAAGATCAGATTCCTGTAAGTGCAGTTTCTTTCTGGCATGATTTTTCAAACATTTCTTTTCCTCCAGTTCGACTGCTGACGTGTTGGACAAGTTCTTTCCTGGAGCTTGAGAAGGTGAGTATGAGGAAGAGACAGAGAGTCAATTGGGAACTTTATTTTCGCTAAGTTATGTAAATCTTTGCATCCATCTTAAATGTTGCACAACGCCAAAATAACTGCCGTGTCAAATTAGACGCATAATTTCTCCATGAACAGTGCATGTGAGGTCACATCAGATTCCAGAATAGGCAAGTTCCCTCTATGGCCCCTCCTTTTATGAGAATGCCTATGACTTGTATTGATAACCGGCTGATTTCATGTGATTGGATAGCAGCATACCTTGACGTAACTCCTAGTTTTCCGCATCCAGCGGAGTGACCCGTTGGTACAGAAGCTACAGTTGGACCTAAACAGAGCCAAATTAAACGATCCATTGAGAAAAATAAGTGTAATGAATCAATACCGTGCCGTAATCGTCGGCGAAAGCCAGCCGCAATTATGGCCTAAAGCTTCTGTTTCCCGGCCTCCGAGGGACAGGAACTGAGCTCACGGCTGGAGCGAATTGACTGATCTTTGCTTAATGAATCTAATGCGTGTGGCATGGCCCGACTGTGAGGTTTTCTAAGGCGTGTGTTTCCCCACAAAAAGGCTGCCGTTTTCTAGTATCCTTTGGGAACAAACTATTAAAAGTGTTCCCATGCAGCAGCGCTTTACAGTTGTACTACGAACATTAGCAGGAAATGACAATTAGAAATGTGTGCTTTCTGCTCTGAAGGTTGATTGATAGAACCGTCTGCCAGTGAAAAGAATTTCTTGGAGCTGTGAGCAGCTCGCAAAATCTACGAGTCGGTCGGTGGCCCTGGTAGCGTGCCGGAGGCGAGTTTGAGCCCTCGAGGATGGAGGCGTGTGAAGGTGTATTTTGGAAGTTCGTAATCAGGGATCAGCAAGGTTGTTCTCTATGTCTGGAATGTTCAGAGAGTGATTGTCAGTACGTTCTTACGTGCGTGTGATAAACGTCTTAGTCAGTAGCCTGATTTCGTGGTTGGTGTTGCTGTTAACGCACACGGGCTGTGTAGGGAAAGGCTAGCTTGAGACGTTGTCAAGAGCGCTTGACGAAAGACATTGGAAGAAGATAGACTGCGTTTTGCTCCAAAGAAAACTTGAACGAGCGGAGTTCTTGTGTACGATCTTATGCTCTTTAGACTGTGATCCTGTGTAGCTTCCAGAAAAGAGGGTGGAAACTGGCTGTTGACAGTCCAGAGACTGATTGAGGTGTTGGTTGTCGAATATACTGGCCGAAATTGAGAGTATTTTGAGAGTGGTCAGATTGCTGCAAGGCATGGTGCAGTGGTATAGTGGAAGTGGCTAAATTAACCTTGTATCGTTGATAGAAGCGTGGCTGACGACCCTTATTCACCTTGATAGGATATGTGTAGAAGAACACAGAAATTACTCGTCTCTGCCAACAAACATTTCAGAGGGAATCTTAAAAGTAATACGTCACGAGATTAGTGTTGCACGTCGTGGCGCGGCGCGAAGAGTTCGTACGCTCCGTCCGCGCCCGCGAGGGGACTACACCAGACGCTACAGGGGCTACGAGACAACGGATGAGCAAGGAACGTTTCAGGACGATCAGATACGCACGCCGTCAGTCACAGGTGTTTGAAGCTGATGGTGATCCTGAGATGTGGCGGCCGGTTGTTGTTGCCCGGGGCCAGGAAGTGGGGAGCGTAGGCTAATAGCGGGGGTGGAAGCGGGGGCGGTCGCCTTAATCCCCAATTTATGTGCGGCGCTGAAGAGTGGCGGCCGGCCGCTGGCTGCCGTTTTATGGCTCGTAAAGCCGTAATGGCTGCCCTCCGGCAGTTGACGTCTGGCCGGCGGGCACGTGGCCCCTGGCCTCGCCCGCAGATAAGGCGCCCGTACCCCTGTTCGATGCCAGACGAGGGCACTGACTGGACAGTGTGCATTTAGATACACTCTGCAAGTTTGGAGGCTCAGTGTGGGCCGTCAGTCTAGATACATCTTCCCGACCTGCTTGACATAGGTAATGTTTCAATGCCACTATAAGAGAACTGCGCCAGGAACATCGCCTGGACCACGGAAAATATTGTTTTCTATTGATATGGAAAAGGATACAACTGAGATGAAACAAAAAGGCAATATTGTAAAAAGGAAGAGAATGTAGATGTATTGGGCACGTCGCTATTGGGCGTGTCCCTATTACAGGGTAAAGTTTTGGCAAGGAAGCCGTCTCCGGAAATGTACCGTTTGGATTAAAGACTACTTTTTTTTCGCGGTACGCAGAAAAGAGAGCACCGTCTTCAGTCCGCACTGTAATTGTAACGTCAGACTACAACAACGGCTACCAGAAATTTACCTTCGAAACTACGTGGGCTGAGTGTGATGCTACACTAAGGCACCGCACTCTCGATATTGTAGAGGACGAACTTCTTTCACGTAGGGCAACCAAAAGACGAGCACTCTAAATACTGTGCATGCCATGAGCTTCTAAAGAGCTCACAGGTAACAACTCATTCCCTCTGCTGCGTGTGTCCTGTGGGGTGGGAGATTTGAAAGTAATCCGACCTTCAGTATTGTTATACGTCCAGAAATGATTTCCTTGTTAAGACATTCTCTACTGTCTATACAATACGCGCTCTAAAACACTGTAGATGGTACATATGTTACTTCGAGAAGAACCTGACAAAGCACTGAAAGACTAATTCGAAAAAAGTCAGCTGCACCAGACGATACTTCGTCAGAATTATTGAGTTTCTTGAGACAACATTTTTCATTTGAAATGCAAG
The DNA here is from genome assembly GCF_023864345.2 of Schistocerca serialis cubense. Lineage (NCBI taxonomy): Eukaryota > Metazoa > Arthropoda > Insecta > Orthoptera > Acrididae > Schistocerca > Schistocerca serialis. Next base: position 463,476,587 of record NC_064644.1, on the reverse strand, counting down.
GTATACGACACACGAAAAACAGCCGTAGAGTTTAAAGAGGGAGATATTGAAAGGTGTTTAATGAGCCGTGGCCACAAAATACTGACACGAATATTTTACAGAAGAAAGAGACAATGTAGAAATCGTACTCGAGGAATATCGGTTTGGATTCTGGAGAACTACACGAACATATCAGGCAATACGGCGTCCACACGTTATCTCAGAAGATAGGAAAGGCAACCATACATTTATAGCGTCTGTAGATTTAGACAACGTTTCTGACTATATTGACTGAAATACAGTCTTTGAAATATATGAAGAGCAGGCGCCTCCAATGCCAGGCGACTGCTATCAGGCGCTGGAGCAATGAGGTAGTATGCTAGCACGCCCCTCGACGCTTCACGGGTTGTCATTATGCACTTACATTTTTAAAATTTTTATTAAAGGTGGGCGGGTGCCGTCGATGATGTTGACTTACTGCCGCAATGGTGGGTCTTACAGGGACCCTTTGCAATTTTATTTTCACATGCGTCATTGTCTCGTCGTCGTCGTTCCCCCCCCCCCTCCCCCCCACCGTGATATCGTCAAAATCACGCTTTGCTGCCTCGGATCACATTCAGATAACGTCGGATGCTTTTGAACCTCGTCTAGTAGTTCCAATCGGTACACAAGAGCAAAAATTGCGGTCGCGCTGCACTCCAAAAGAGTCCTGTCACACACTATGTCTTTAGACAAGGTTGAAGCGTCCGGGATGGTAAGCAATGTCAAAGGTAATCAAGAACGTTGTCCTGTTCCTCTTCACACTGTAAATTGTCGTTTTCGACCGCGATTTGACGGACGACACCCCAAGGAAAGTGGTGTCTCAATGACACCCTTTATGCCACCCCTCAGGCTTTTTAGTGTCAGTCCTGAGCGGCGGTGTGTCTGAAATGTTTTTTTTTCTACTACCCAGAAGAAAACCGCATGATTTCGACACTGGACTTAGCGGGGCAGACTTGCACTGCACAGGTGTTAAAATGCGGGGTGAAATGACGGTAAAAGCGGGTGTGATGGTCTTCCCATCGAGTGACACATCCCCGGTGGCGTTCAGCAGTATTGTGGTAATATGTGGTGCCAACGTGACATCGTTAACCCACCTAACGCGTCTCGTAAGCTTTGAGCTCTGGCTTTCCTTTCCACATGGGTCGACACCTTGCTGTCTGCAGCGTCGTCCTGCCCGAAGATGACATCGTAGGGCGCCACGCTTTTCCACACTTACGGAAGAAGGTTGTGGGAGCCTCTGAGCCAAATTACTGTGTGTTGTAGTGGGAGACAACTACGGGGTTTCGAAAAAGTGATCCTTTAATTGTGTTTCGCGTTGTATATGAAGATACAAGACGGAACCCACATAGAAGAGATCCTACCTGTCTTTGCCTTTGCAACATAGTTATGTTCCGACTGCGCGCGACGCAACAAAACACATATAGCACGTTACGATTCCTGATTACAACATGCAAGTAGTTCCCGAGCGGACATCCATACGCCAGACGTGGACATACGGCTCCACTCAACGGTTTCTACCTCAAAATTGGACCGTGTACGAGCGAATGTCGGGCCTAATCAACATTTGCCGCCAAGAAGAGCCATACGGGATTTGGTGACAGTGATATTAGCGTTCAATGTAAGCAGGACCATTCGAAGGTTTTAAAACAGATGAGTACAAGGGAGCATTGATCTCTCTTGCCACTCATTACCTTCACACGCCAGTTGAGCATCGTAAACCTTTACCAGTAAATCATTGCTAATCTGTGTTGCCATCTACATTTACCACAGTTGTTGGCTAACGCTATTTAAGCCTGTGTCTAATCTATACACAGGGTTTCTCAAACCTTTTTGGTCAAATTGAAAGAGGTTATAGTGGGTGCACAACCGTTTGTATTGAGATAGGGTACCGCTGGTCGGAAATTATTATTCACTGTGTTACGGACATATAAAGCGACCATCGCCAGTCTCGATGCATGTGCGAGGATTGGAACTTAAATACTGACAACTATTTATTCACAACCGATACAAACGAGTTACATGTTTTCACCTATTATTGTCCTTCAACCAGTGTTGTGTAGAACCCGTTGCCAGCGATCTCGAAGGCGTAGTATACCGTTAGCAGAGCCTGTTCTGTTAATGGTGGGAATGGAGCGGTCTACTGCCTGTCGAATCAATGGAACAGTTCTGAAGTGAATGCCATCGTCAGTCCACAGTATTACTGTTCGTTTTTGGAGCATCACCTGCGACCGACTTTTCGAAAGAAGCGGCGACACTTTCTGCGCAGCCCACCCATCATTTTGCACGAGAATGCGCGGGCGCATACAGCGCAAGCTGTGGCTGCTTTGTTCGGTCGATGGGACTGGGAAATACTGTACCATCCACCATACTCCCCGGAATTAAGTCCTTGCGACTTTGATTTGATTCCGAAGATGAAGCAATTACTTCGTGGCATTCGCTTCAGATCTGTTTCAGAGATTCGACAGGCAGTAGACCGCTTCATTCGCACCATCAACAGAACAGGCTCTGCTAACGGTATACTATGCCTTCCACATCTCTGGCAACAGGTTCTACACAACGCTGGTGACTGCTCTGAAGGACAGTAACAGGCGCAAACATGTAACTCTTTTGTATCGGCGGTGAATAAATAGTTGCCACTATTTTAAGTTCCAACCCTCGTATTTCAACGGTGCATGCTTTTCTGCCGCACTCTCGCAAAGGTGCTGAGTTTCTGTTGTACAGTGGGACGGGCGGCTGGCAGCGTGAATCCCAGTCCACCAAACCGACATACTCTACACAGTTTAGCTTATAGCACGTATTCCATGTGACGGCTGCATGATCGCACCGGCACATTAACCTCTGGCGCACGCACACCACTGTCCCTAGCGTCAGGTCCCCATTGCACCAGTCGGCTTGCGATGTGTCCATGGTGAAGAGTGTTACTGCGTTCAGTGCATGACGTATGTTCGAAGATTGGTTCAAATGGCTCTGAGCACTATGCTACTTAACTTCTGAGGTCATCAATCGCCTAGAACTTAGAACTAATTAAACCTAACTAACCTAAGGACGTCACATACATCCATGCCCGAGGCAGGATTCGAACCTGCGACTGTAGCAGTCGCTCAGCTCCAGACTGTAGCGCCTAGAACCGCACGGCCACTCCGGCGGGCATATTCGAAGATGGAACGTTACTCGTCACAAGAGCTGTGCAGATATGCATTTATTATACTGTGCGGTAGGATGCAGTGCCCGTAAAGCACCACGAATTTGCAGGAACGCTTTCCCTACAAGTTTCATCTTAAGTGGAAGAGGCTTATGTCTGTGGATACCAACATACGAGAGACGCCACAGGGAGCAGGCAAAAGTTCCCGCCAAAGACACGTCCGAACACCAGACTTTGAAGAGATGGTAATGGATCACGTAGCCGACATCCAGGCAATAAGCAAACGTCAACTTGGGCGTGAAACCCACATTTCGAAGGACACAGTGTGAAGAGTACCGATGGAACAGGTATCACACTCCTACCATAAAGAACGAGTGCAAGTACTGGAACCAAAAGATATTGAGCCCTGCGTTCTGTCAACGGATTATATGCCGCAGTGCTGTAATACCGCAGTACAGTTTGTATTGTTCCCTGATGAGGCCACATTCACCGGTGATGGTGTTTTCAACAGCTGCAACAGCCATGTCTTGAATGAAAACAATCCCCACACCACACCCATCAGTGGTCACCAGCTACAATTCTCTGTCAAGGTATGGGCTGTCATTTTCCAATGTCACATAGTAGGATCTAAGTTGGAAGGAGAAACAGCATTGGTCGTATTTTTTTTTTTTTTGTTTTATTATCCTCAAAGTCGATTTTCGGTCACTTGGTGACCATCGTCAGTCACTAAGTGACCGAAAATCGATTTTGCGGATAGTAAAACAAAAAAAATACGACCAGTGCCGTTTCTCCTTCCAATTATATTCATTATCTGGTCGTGGTGCACAGAACACTCCATGGAGTCGCCAATCAATAGGATCTTAGTTGCTACGTCCCAATTCGAGTGGCCCACGTTATCCAGTGTTCCTATGAGATGTGTTGCCACAGTTCTTGGATATTGTACTGTTTATTGTCCGCGAATAGTTTCAACAAGACGGTGAATCCATCCCACTTCGATGTGAATGTCCGCTATCACCTGAACAATGCGTACCCTCACCGTTGGATTCGAAGCAGATGAAGTGTCCCATGGCCAGCGCGATCGCCGGAGTATGAAGCTCCAGGAGAAACGGATGCAGACCTACTTGTTAGGGTCCAAGATGCCTGTTTTATGGTACAAGAGACAACAGTGACATTAGAGACAGCGCGGCAGAATTTTATGCTCCATTGGCACACATGCCTGGTGGTCGTCACTTTGAACAGTTAATATGAGCTACGTTTTTGTTATGCGATGTATGTTGCGTATGTCCATAACAAAATAAATATCTATTTCCTACCATTATTTCCCTATGTCTATAATCGGGGACCCATATCATCTGTTTCAAAGGTTTGACACACCCAGTAGTTTTGTGCAAGTGAACTATCCAATACTATCTGTTTTAATGCAGTTTCTTCCGGTTACCTTTCGATGCTTAATGCCAAGTGCATTTAGTGAATACAGTAAAATGAAACACTTACGCTGGAGTTAGATGAATACATCGACGGGGATGAAATCGTTGAGGACACAATGACACGAAATGATATCGATGCAAACCGTTCAGATACGCTGAATCTGTTCCTTAATGAATCTGTACATAAGATTGAAAATCTGGGCCATACCAGTGTGACAAAGTAAGTCACTAGTTCTAGAAACATCCCCCAGGCTGTGGCTAAGCCATGTCTGCGCAGTATCCTTTCTTCTAGGAGAGCTAGTTCTGCAAGTTTCACAGGAGAGCTTCTGTGAAATTTGGAAGGTAGGAGACGAGGTACTGGCGGAATTAAAGCTGTGAGGACGGGGCGTGAGTCATGCTTGGGTAGCTCAGTTGGTAGGGCACTTGCCCGCCAAAGGCAAAAGTCCCGAGTCCGAGTCTCGGTCCGGCACACAGTTTTAATCTGTCAGGAAGTTTCAGAGTAAGTCACTGTCGTCCACTGCCTTCATTCCCACATATCCTGTGGGAGAACCTCTGGTAGTAGTGCTTGGAAACAGTCGGTGCGAACACCAGCGACAACACACGTTTTTCAGGTCTGGAGACGTGCTCAGGTAGCATAGTGGTTCAAATGACTGCAAGAGATAAAGAGAAAATCTGGAACAGAGTTCCATCTGTTAGTACAGATTTAAGTCGATGTACTTGGAAGAAATAAACGGTAATAGAGTGTAACCATTTGAATGAAACGCACTGTTATGTCAAGTTGTGTAAGCAGTCTATTCCAGAGAGACATATCCGACTCTATCTTTGCTCCAGAATCGAAACTTTCCACATATTAATTTCTTATGTGAGCAGCAGCAGCTTAATCTATGCGAAACATTTTAGACGTTTTTGTGGTAAAATATGGTAAAAAGTTGTAAAGTCTGCTTGTAGTTGCTTTCCTTGTTCATTGTGGAATCAACATACACTCCTGGAAATTGAAATAAGAACACCGCGAATTCATTGTCCCAGGAAGGGGAAACTTTATTGACACATTCCTGGGGTCAGATACATCACATGATCACACTGACAGAACCACAGGCACATAGACACAGGCAACAGAGCATGCACAATGTCGGCACTAGTACAGTGTATATCCACCTTTCGCAGCAATGCAGGCTGCTATTCTCCCATGGAGACGACCGTAGAGATGCTGGATGTAGTCCTGTGGAACGGCTTGCCATGCCATTTCCACCTGGCGCCTCAGTTGGACCAGCGTTCGTGCTGGACGTGCAGACAGCGTGAGACGACGCTTCATCCAGTCCCAAACATGCTCAATGGGGGACAGATCCGGAGATCTTGCTGGCCAGGGTAGTTGACTTACACCTTCTAGAGCACGTTGGGTGGCACAGGATACATGCGGACGTGCATTGTCCTGTTGGAACAGCAAGTTCCCTTGCCGGTCTAGGAATGATAGAACGATGGGTTCGATGACGGTTTGGATGTACCGTGCACTATTCAGTGTCCCCTCGACGATCACCAGTGGTGTACGGCCAGTGTAGGAGATCGCTCCCCACACCATGATGCCGGGTGTTGGCCCTGTGTGCCTCGGTCGTATGCAGTCCTGATTGTGGCGCTCACCTACACGGCGCCAAACACGCATACGACCATCATTGGCACCAAGGCAGAAGCGACTCTCATCGCTGAAGACGACACGTCTCCATTCGTCCCTCCATTCACGCCTGTCGCGACACCACTGGAGGCGGGCTGCACGATGTTGGGGCGTGAGCGGAAGACGGCCTAACGGTGCGCGGGACCGTAGCCCAGCTTCATGGAGACGGTTGCGAATGGTCCTCGCCGATACCCCAGGAGCAACAGTGTCCCTAATTTGCTGGGAAGTGGCGGTGCGGTCCCCTACGGCACTGCGTAGGATCCTACGGTCTTGGCGTGCATCCGTGCGTCGCTGCGGTCCGGTCCCAGGTCGACGGGCACGTGCACCTTCCGCCGACCACTGGCGACAACATCGATGTACTGTGGAGACCTCACGCCCCACGTGTTGAGCAATTCGGCGGTACGTCCACCCGGCCTCCCGCATGCCCACTATACGCCCTCGCTCAAAGTCCGTCAACTGCACATACGGTTCACGTCCACGCTGTCGCGGCATGCTACCAGTGTTAAAGACTGCGATGGAGCTCCGTATGCCACGGCTAACTGGCTGACACTGACGGCGGCGGTGCACAAATGCTGCGCAGCTAGCGCCATTCGACGGCCAACACCGCGGTTCCTGGTGTGTCCGCTGTGCCGTGCGTGTGATCATTGCTTGTACAGCCCTCTCGCAGTGTCCGGAGCAAGTATGGTGGGTCTGACACACCGGTGTCAATGTGTTCTTTTTTCCATTTCCAGGAGTGTATCATCGGTTTCGCAACAATCTATCGCATCTTAACGTTAATTTTGGTTGGGTTATAGAACGTTGAGTGATCGTATTGGTTTAATCGATTAATAGAATCGAGCCATATTTAACATGAAGATGTGATTCGTTATCGCGAACAGGTTGTACCTTGATTCCACAATAAAAGAGAAGTAGCGACAGCCCAGCGGATTGTACAGAAAATTTTACCTTAGTTTTTTACATAAAAACTATACTTTCTCGTCGTAAGTAGCTTCAGTCTAGTAGAACAGATGTGTTTTTGCAGCCAGGTGGCATAGCAGTCTCAGGATATTTCGTCAGTCATATTAGATTGTAGCTTCGTTTGGAACTAGTTCTGGTGTACAATAGACACAAAGTAATCCCATTTGCGTCCCAGTTTAGGGACGTAACAGCACAGTCCTCAGTAATATCGGCCATTCATCTCAGCACTTGTATGGCTGTATGCTAAGGTTGTGGTCGGGCCTCCGCCATTGAGGTAATGCTGAAGCGGTTACAGTGGTGCCCATCTGCTGCGCGCGCAGTAGCCGTTAGTGTCCAAACGCTGATTAATTCTGGAGCTGTCCCACAGGCGCATAGGCAGGATGTACTACCTGCGGGGTAGCGGGATGTCGGCCGAGATGCATACGAATGGCTCATTAGCAAAACGCTTGATTCTAACTGTTTTTGCATAGTGACAATCTTCTGCTGTCAAACCTTAGATTTAACAGTGGTTAATAATAACGATAATATCTTCACATTTACGCTAACTCAGAAGTTAGCCTGCTGAACTCCACAGTGAATAGTGAAGCTGAAATTTGCATGTAAACTGATAGTATAATCTTCTAGCATCGAGTTTCCAATATATAGATAAAGTTGCTTTGTAACCTAGTTCTTTCTCGAGTGTTTTGCAAGCTTTTATGATTTAGTGCCCGTGTCGCAGAGAAACGTGTCCGATAGTCCCAAAAACTTGTCAATATTATTATTTTCCTTTTTGACTATATAGAAGTGTGAGGACTGGAATAGCGCGGAGAGCTGATATAACTGGTCTTCGAACTAAAGAATGCAGCAACAATGACAGAAATTTGTGATAAAATATATTACCCTTGTGCATGCCACTGATTAGGAGTTTTCGAGTTGCCTGTCGCATCCTCAGAAGCTGATAAGTATGATACTCGTCAAAATGTCAGGATATCTCATACACCGCCGCCACACTGGAACGCCTAAGTCTTAAAATCTATACAGATCTTCATCGCATTCCACTATATGATGAGCCGACACATTATGACCACTGGCCACCGCGAGATTGACTGTCGCTTAAGGTGTTGCCGGATCTTAACGCCGCAAGGAAAGTATACAGGGTGATACCGTGATGATGTTACAAACTTTCAGAAACGATGGAGAAGAGCAAACGTGTTAATTTTAGTTAAAGGACCCTAGCCCGCTTAGGACCGAGTCAAAAGGTGTAAGTGACATTCTAACTGAGTTCCACTTCAGCCTCGAGCAGTGCTCAAACCAAGAGCTCCAGCTTGCGAACGCTGATCGTGTTATACATAATTTTCACCGAATATTCCCAAACACTCTTATATAATTTTCCCTGTTAATGGAATGTTAACGGCTCAGGAAATTTACCCTGTTAATGGAATAGTAACGGCACATGTAACATAATTTAAGAGAGACAGAAAATTCTAAGTCTACGATACGGAAATAATGTATTCCATTTACACTACACAAGTTTCACAAGCTGATACGTTTACAACAGTTGTTGTTGAGTCCTCCACCGTCATCGCACGCATGGCATTATCGCACAAAATCCTGTCGTATCCTTTCTAATATGCCGTCTGATCAGTGTCGCAGACAGTGAGTATTCTCGCTAGGAGATCGTCTTCAGTCGCACCTTGCATATCGTATACAAGACGTTTCACGCAAACCCCCACGAAGAAATCAAATGGTGTCTTATTAGATGATCGTCCTGGCCATGAAAAAGGACTATCCACTTTTCATGGAATGTCTTCAGGAGTTCACGGACCTCAGTCCAAAGCGAGGGAGGGCTCCATCAGTTTGGATGGAAGATGTGGGATACGTTCCAGGAATCAGGGTGATATGTCTCTTATAAACACTATGTACATTAGGGCATTTAAGCGGTGAGGAACAAGAAAACGGGCATAGTATGTAACCATTGTCTATACCTGCCAACATGTTGACTGATAATCTGCGATGATGGCCTTCACAACTGTAACATGGGTAGACTCTTCGGCCCAAGAACGAATGTTGTGATTGTATAGCAATCCGTTCTGGTGAAACACGCAGTAAAGTGAGGATGGACTGTGAAGCCCTATAAGAACGATTGGCTGAGCACTACACGATGTCTGAAGTCAACAGTAGTCAAAGCATGTGTATAATAGGTGCGTAGCTGCATTTCCCGTAATATTTGCCATACGGTATTCTCCTGAACATTCTTTTGACGTGCAGCTGATCGGGTGCAGACATCAGGAGTGTCAGTCAATCAAGCAACCACTGCGTCTTGTAAATCGTGAATCAGTATAGTTCGTCGAGCCCATCGCTTGTTGGACTGTGGTACCAATTGCCCTGTTTCATTTAATTTTTGAAGTAGTCTTGGATACATGGTGGGATCCGGATGTCTTCTACGCCTATATTATGTCCTGAACAACATTTCAACTTCTCTGCTGCTTTCAATTGCTTGCCCATACACGAAAATCATATCTACAAGTTCCTTCATCGGGTAAAGCTCCTTAGAAATTTGTGATAAGTTCCTGTGGGGCCAAACTGCTGAGGTCATCAGTTCCTAGGCTTACACACTACTTAACCTAACTTAAACTAACTTACGCTAAGGAGAGCACGCACACCCATGCCCGAGGGGGAGCACTTGAACCTCCGACGGGGGACGGGATGGGGGGTGGGGGAGGGAGACGCGCAAACCGTGGCAAGACGCCTAACCGCGCTGCTACTCCGAGTGGCCGCTAAAACTCCATGATCGACATTAATATTTCAGACTGGGAGCACAGACTGCAGTCTACTGGAGCCCAGAAGTTCTACACCACGATTTCTCCAGTCAGTAGACAATACGCCATCTTCATTGTATTAGTTCAGTTATTGTGCTCGCCGGGATCGTGTATCCTATAGTCTTAGCAACAATAGTACCGGTGCATGTACTTCACTGTCGGAGATATCACAACGATTTTCGCTTATAACATTCGATTCAGTCCTTTTCGGCCCAGGATTCCTGACCTCATGTTGGTAAATTTACTCTTCTCCATCATCCCTGAAAATTTGTAACTACATCACGCTATCACCCTCTATAGACCTAAGCGAGTCACAGATGACTGGGGAAGTACTCTAACGATGATATGGGGCCGCAAATGCGAAATCCATTAATATAAGCAAATTTGATAACGAGGAGATTGTTATTGTTCGGCGCCTGGGAACAAGCATGTTGGAAGTGTCGTGAGCATCTACGGAAAGTAGTTGAAGGAATTCCCACCTGGATGCAGGTGACAGGATGTCGGACGTCCACACTTCATCACCGAAAATGGGGATCGGAAGCTTACCCCATCCTTAAAACTGTAAAGACGACGATCTGTGGTATATCTTGCCACATAGTACACTCGTAGTACAATCAAAAGCGTTTCAGAGCACAATGTTTGCCTCATATTGTTTAACACGGGACTCTGCAGTAAACGGCACCTACGGTTTCCCATGTTGACCCAATGACATCGTCAATTACAATTGCTGAGGCCATGGTGTCGTGAACACTGGACAGTGGATCAGTGGAATTTTGTCGCACGGTCGATTGAGTCACGTTTCTTCCTACAACAGCCCTACTGTTTCTTCGGCAAACGCCTGTTCGAAACATGTATGTTCGGGCTGGTGGGTATAGTACTACGCTACGAGGGACAGTCACCTGGTCCTTGTCACAAAGATAGTATCAGTTTCAGGAGTACGACAGGGAACTCATGTTGTCGTCTTGGTCACAAAGTCGCCCGATCTGAACAGGGGGACGCTATCGGATGCAAGTTCCGTGGCCACAAACCAGTGGCTCGTAATTTACGGGGATTCACTGAGCTGAACGTAAACATCTGTTTCCATATTCATCCATACCACCCAGAATCACTGGTGTACCAAAACGCTATGAAGCAGAAGATCATATACACACATATATAGTAATTCATTTATTGCTTACGTATGAACCATGGACCTTGCCGTTGGTGGGGAGGCTTGCGTGCCTCAGCGATACAGATGGCCGTACCGTAGGTGCAACCACAACGGAGGGGTATCTGTTGAGAGGCCAGACAAACGTGTGGTTCCTGAAGAGGGGCAGCAGCCTTTTCAGTAGTTGTAGGGGCAACAGTCTGGATGATTGACTGATCTGGCCCTGTAACAATAACCAAAACGGCCTTGCTGTGCTGGTACTGTGAACGGCTGAAAGCAAGCGGGAACTACAGCCGTCATTTTTCCCGAGGGCATGCAGCTTTACTGTATGGTTAACTGATGATGGCGTCCTCTTGGGTAAAATATTCCGGAGGTAAAATAGTCCCCCATTCGGATCTCCGGGCGGGGACTACTCAAGAGGACGTCGTTATCAGGAGAAAGAAAACTGGCGTTGTACGGTTCGGAGCGTGGAATGTCAGATCCCTAAATCGAGCAGTTAGGTTAGAAAATTTAAAAAGGGAAATGGATACGTTAAATTTAGATATAGTGGGAATTAGTGAAGTTCGGTGGCAGGAGGAACAAGACTTTTGGTCAGGTGAATACAGGGTTATAAATACAAAATCAAATAGGGGTAATGCAGGAGAAGGTTTAATAATGAATAAAAAAATAGGAGTGCAGGTAAGCTACTACAAACAGCATAGCGAACGCATTATTGTGGCCAAGATAGACACGAAGCCCATGCCTACTACAGTGGTACAAGTTTATATGCCAACTAGCTCTGCAGATGACGAAGAAATTGAAGAAATATATGATGAAATAAAAGAAATTATTCAGGTAGTGAAGGGGAACGAAAATTTAATAGTAATGGTTCACTGGAATTCGAGAGTAGGAAAAGGAAGAGAAGGAAACATAGTAGGTGAATATGGATTGGGGGAAAGAAATGAAAGAGGAAGCCATCTGGTAGAATTTTGCACAGATCATAACTTAATCATAGCTACCACTTGGTTCAAGAATCATAAAAGAAGGTTGTATACAGGGAAGAATCCTGGAGATACTAAAAGGTATCAGATAGATTATATAATGGTAAGACAGAGATTTAGGAACCAGGTATTAAACTGTAACACATTCCCAGGGGCAGATGTGGATTCTGACCACAATCTATTGGTTATGAACTGTAGATTAAAACTGAAGAAACTGCAAAAAGGTGGGAATTTAAGGAGGTGGGACCTGGATAAACTGAAAGAACCAGAGGTTGTACAGACTTCCAGGGAGAGCATAATGGAACAATTGACAGCAATGAGGTAAAGAAGTACAGTAGAAGAAGAATGGGTAGCTCTGAGGGATGAAGTAGTGAAGGCAGCAGACGATCAAGTAGGTAAAAAGATGAGGGCTAGTAGAACACCTTGGGTAACAGAAGAAATATTGAATTTAATTGATCAAACGAGAAAATATAAGAATGCAGTAAATGAAGCAGACAAAAAGGAATACAAACGTCTCAAAAATAAGATCGACAGGAAGTGCAAAACGGCTAAGCAGGGATGGATAGGGAACAAATGTAAGGATGTAGAGGCTTATCTCACTAGGGGTAAGATAGATACTGCCTACAGGAAAATTAAAGAGACCTTTGGAGAAAAGAGAACGACTTGAATGAATATCAAGAGCTCAGATGGAAACCCAGTTCTAAGCAAAGAAGGGAAACCAAAAAGGTGGAAGGAGTACATAGAGGGTCTATACAAGGGCGATGTACTTGAGGACAATATTATGGAAATGGAGGAGGATGTAGATGAAGATGAATTGGGAGGTACGATACTGCGTGACGAGTTTGACAGAGCACTGAGAGACCTGAGTCGAAACAAGGCCCCGGAAGTAGACAACATTCCATTAGAACTACTGACGGCCTTGGGAGAGCCAGCCTGACAAAACTCTACCATCTGGTGAGCAAGATGTATGAGACAGGCGAAATACCATCAGACTTCAAGAAGAATATAATAATTCCAATCCCAAAGAAAGCAGGTGTTGACAGACGTGAAAATTACCGAACTATCAGTTTAATAAGTTCAAATGGTTCAAATAGCTCTGAGCACTGTGGGACTTAACATCTCTGGTCATCAGTCCCCTAGAACTTAGAACTACTTAAACCTAACCACCCTAAGGACATCACACACATCCATGCCAGAGGCAGGATTCGAACATGCGACCGTAGCAGTCGCGCGGTTCTGGACTGAGCGCCAAGAACCGCTAGACCAGTTTAATAAGTCACAGCTGCAAAATACCAACACGAATTCTTTATAGACGAATGGAAAAACTGGTAGAATGCGACCTCGGGGGAGATCAGTTTGGATTCCGGAGAAATATTGGAACACGTGAGGCAATACTGACCTTACAACTTATCTTAGAAGAAAGATTAAGGAAAGGCCAACCTACGTTTCTAGCATTTGTAGACTTAGAGAAAGCTTTTGACAATGTTGACTGGAATACTCTGTTTCAAATTCTAAAGGTGGTGAGGGTAAAATACAGGGAGCGAAAGGCTATTTACAATTAGTACAGAAACCAGATGGCAGTTATAAGAGTCGAGAGGCATGAAAGGGAAGCAGTGGTTGGGAAGGGAGTGAGACAGGGTTGTAGCCTATCCCCAATGTTATTCAATCTGTATATTGAGCAAGCAGTAAAGGAAACGAAATAAAAATTCGGAGTAGGTATTAAAATCCGTGGAGAAGAAATAAAAACTTTGAGATTCGGCGATGACATTGTAATTCTGTCAAAGACAGCAAAGGACTTGGAACAGCAGTTGAACGGAATGGACAGTGTCTTGAAAGGAGGATATAAGATGAACATCAACAAAAGCAAAACGAGGATAATGGAATGTAGTCGAATTAAGACGGGCGATGCTGAGGGAATTAGATTAGGAAATGAGACACTTAAAGTAGTAAAGGAGTTTTGCTATTTGGGGAGCAAAATAACTGATGATGGTCGAAGTAGAGAGGATATAAAATGTAGACTGGCAATGGCAAGGAAAGCGTTTCTAAAGAAGAGAAATTTGTTAACATTGAGTATAGTTTTGTCAGAAAGTCGTTTCTGAAAGTATTCGTATGGAGTGTAGCCATGTATGGAAGTGAAACATAGACGATAAATAGTTTGGACAAGAAGATAATAGAAGCTTTAGAAATGTGATGCTACAGAAGAATGCTGAAGATTAGATGTGTAGATCACATAACTAATGAGGACGTATTGAATAGAATTGGGGAGAAGAGGAGTTTGTGGCCCAATTTGACGAGAAGGAGGGACCGGTTGGTAGGACATGTTCTGAGGCATCAAGGGACCACAAATTTACCATTGGAGGGCAGCGTGGAGGGTAAAAATCGTAGAGGGAGACCAAGAGATGAATACACTAAGCAGATTCAGAAGTATGTAGGTTGCAGTAGATACTGGGAGATGAATAAACTTGTACAGGATAGGGTAGCATGGAGAGCTGCATCAAACCAGTCTCAGGACTGAAGACCACAACAACAACATGAGTTGAAAATCACCCCATTACATATCGTAAATCGTTTAATGTTCAGCTATACGACTACATTGCTTTACTAACGGTAGTAAACCGCATCTTGCCAGTAGAGCCGTAATTGCAATAGATTATAATTTTTAGTATACCACATACCAGCTTCGCAAGAAGTAACTGCTTACTGCTCCGATAGTGCTTTAAACTGTCGTATTGAGCAGGATTCACTGCATGATTATAGCTAGATAGAAGATACGGTACCATATTTAACATATTTGTTTTATACTGATCAGTGCACTGGGTATTGTTTGAACATTAAAATGAAAATGAAGAAGGCAGGTGAAACGTTGATAAAGTATGTGAAATTTCAGTTTCTTCCGTCGTATCAAATCTTCAAATAACTTGTGGGAACACTGCCAAGCGACGTCTTCGATATTTCGACAGGTGCACACTACGTCATTTTCAAGGCACAAATGCAACGAAGCTGTGGAAGGACGCTATAACTTAAACATCAATCCCGCGTAAACTTATGAGAGGCATTTTGTTGCTTGTCATTCACAGAAACATTCATGAAATTAGTTTAAATTTAATACAACACTAAATGTGGAAGAAAATTACTTGGTTTATGTTGCTATGCGACGATGTGTTTCTATATATGAGGTTCATGTCAAAAGTCAGCACCCTGCGCATGCGTAACCGTTCCGGTGGCTCGATAAATGGAAATTTATGTTAGCTGTGAGCGAGACTTTAGGCGTGCCGGTCGCATATGTGTTCATATGTGTTTTCTGGTTCGAGTGCTTGTGTTGAGAGTAATTAAGTTTTAAAATGGAAGCTAAAATCGAGCAGAGACGGATTACACGTAGTGGCCAGCGGTCCTACATGCAAATCAAATCCATACTTGCGAAGAACCCAACGGTTTGAGAGAGATGTGTGGGAATAGTGTAGTGGATCGCAGCACAGTATGACGGTCTTCTGCTCATTACCGTGAGGATCGGGTAAGCACTGAGGTTAACCCTAGAAGTGAAAGGAAATCAACTGGAACAGACTACAGCTCTCAGGTTACCGGCAATAACATTTTGATAGAGGATCGACGAAAAACATACGAAGGAATTGCATATGAGGCCAGAACGTCCGTCACTTTAGTTTACAGAATCGTAAATGAAAAGCTAATAATGAGAATCTTGCTTCCAGATAGATTCCGCATGATCTGCGTGAAGAGCAGAAAGCAGGTCGCAAAAATATCGCAAAGGAATTATTTCATCGTTGTGGAAAACAAAGAGAACAGTTTCTGAAAATCATTGTTGCACTTGATGAAACCTGAGTGTATTATATATGTGTTATGCCTTTTAAAGTTAATACATTTTCGGATGTGCACTATGTGAGCGCCAATCAGTAAAACATATAACTATCTATAACGTAGAGTGAAACCTTTGATTTTATATTAAAACTCAGTTTTATCACTGTAACAGAAAACATACCTTACTGTGCTTTTGTACTATCCAAAGTGTTTGGCATCTGACGCCCTTGTTCAGTCGCAGATTCTGTACAGTGCTAACAAGACGCCGTATCTCTTATACAACAGCTGGTTAACCACTATGAAAAAAAATTAAAATAAAGAGTATTGTACTTCCGTTAACCTTAGCATCCTTGGAGATGTAGATATTGTTACTCATGTGAAACGGAGCCACGTTTTGTAAAACCTGAGCATGTGTGCTACCATAAAACATAGAATGTCGTGTGTCAAAGCACTTTTCAGTGAATGAAACAACACTCACATAGTTCAAGTGCCAAAGTCTGTTAGCTTTAAATTGCATAGCACAAATATAGGACTAATTCGTCGCACAGGAATACACTCAAAATTTTTCGCTTTTTTCATTTTTTATTGATTTTAAAACAGTTTCATGAACGTTTGTGTGAAGGTTAAAAAAGAAAACTCTTATGTTTATGCCTGGTTGCTGTAAATACTATAAACCTTATTGCTATGCAATGAAAATGAAAACGTCAGTATGCAGACCACATGCAGAAAGATTACACGCACACACAAGCAGTAAACACATGATACAGACAGAGGCCACCAACGTCAGAACAAATACATAGTGAATATTAATAATCAACGGGTGAGATAGGGTTAACTCTGTCCCTCTGTTTGACCAGGGACTGAGCAAGATTTCGCGCAGAATTTAAGCAAAAGCCTCCTCTTCTATTTACAGTTTATTTGCTGATCTAATTTCAACTAGTTCCGTAATAATGCTGTCCTAATAGCTGGAAGTACAGTGTAGTCATACTCAATACGATGATCGGTGCCAAAGCAATATCCTGCAATAGTAGATTTGAATGAGAGTTGCAGACGTAGTTGACGTTTATGCTCAGTCCTGATGATCCGACCCACACAAACACACTCACACACCACACACACACACACACACACACACACACACACTTCCAAGAGGCCAGATAACGAAGGTATGGTATAGATATCGGAAGAAAAGAAACGCAGATTGTTAAACAGCTGACTCCAAGGCACACACAGGATCTTTCACACAGAATTTGGCAATTGTACTTGAAAACGAACTCCCCATTGACGTTCCACATGTCTGCTCACAGTACTGGCCAGTAACTAAATGAAAATCAATGCACGTCAAACTATTTCGTTAATTTGAAGACAGTTTAACCTTAATTAACTGTAAAGAATCAAGCAGAGGAACGCGAGTGAAGAGGGAGCCCACATCAAAAATTACTAAAACACTACTTACTGTAACGCACTGTCTCTAACCGACTTAAGAAACTGGCTGACTTCCCATTGTCATGCATGTGCTTCAACAGAGTAGGAAGGTATTTTGCTACACGGTATGACGAAGCAGCAATGTTTTTGACTATAGTCCTAAGACAAGTCTGTCTTTCTTGTTCATCGGAAGATCATATATTGTAGGTGGCATAGCACATTAATAACTAAGACTCTTGCTAGTCTCCTGCGACAAGAATCTATTCTTCATGAGCTTTTTAATCTCCCTGTGATCCAACCCACGGAGAAAGATTTGGACGACGCAGCTTTTTTGTGCTAGGAAAAGGTTTAAATTTTGCAGCGACGCCTAAATGTTTACCATTTGTTGATTTTGCAGATGCTGTCGGCCAGGCTGTTTTTAAACATCTTCCAGACGCTGCGGAGTAGTTCAGAAGGCAACCATGTACTTGGTTGACTGGGGCACTTTCGCCTAAGAGTAATATAATAGCAACTGAATGAATGTTTTGCGTTCACTCAGGGTGGATCCTAATATCGTTATTTTACCCTCAAATAAAATCAGTGGTATAGCTGTGTTGGGCGAGTAGGATTACATTCAAAAGATGCAGCGTTTACAATCCGATGCAGTGTATCCCAAGATGGTTGCTGACCGTATACAAGGCGCTGAGGGCAGACTAGCTTCAAGAGAAGTTCCATGTTGCTAGAAACAATCATGAGTCCTAATTCTTATTGTGCTACCTTCCTTACATTATATGGCGTCCCAAACATCCTCATGAAAAGGATTTCTCTTATTGTCAGTAACATCTGAGCTCCCACACACCGTGGAGCGAAACATCTTGCTACTCTGCTGAGCCCATTTCTAGTAGGTCAGTGTGTGCGTCACATTAAGAACTCAGTCGATTTTTTAAGTCAGTCAGAGCGACCGCGTTTGGATGACTGACATTTTAGTAAATTTTGATGTGGTCTCAATCTTCACTCGCTTTCTTCTGCCAAATTCTTTACGGTAGAGTGAGGTTAGGTTTCGCATTGATCTAACTAACCTATTTTGATATATGTTGACAGACAAATAATTTTATTCAATGACCAGTACTACGAACAGATAGATAGAGTTGCGATGGAGGCACGTTTATCACCTAATATTGTCAATATGTTTATGAAACTTTTAGAAGAACGTGCCTTGCATTCGCGGCATTGAAACCTACGAGTTTTTTCAGATATGTAGACGATACGTTTGTTGTTTGGTCTCATGGAAGTGAAGAGTTTAAACGACTTTTTAGAACATTTGAATCCAGGCCACCCGAATTTTCGCTAGGGTCCCTGTCATCCCAGAACAGGGAAGGTTGTCAGCAGAGTTAGCCCATCTCTGTCTCACTATTTGTGAGAATGGTTATAGTGAATGATAGGTCAGACGTGCGTTACGCTATCGGTGAACCTTGGATCGGGTGAATGATGATAATAACGACGTGACACCTACCTCTACGGCCTTTTTGCTTTACGGAGAAAATATTTATAACAGGGTAGTAGTATTCTGCGAAAATATCATGTGACTTGTGTTTTTCGATTATCTAAGGTTAAGGCCGTTTTAGGAACCGACAGGATGATCTCGGCTTGCGTAATGCAGGTGTTTGTCAAATACGTTGCAGCTGTGATGTATCATGGATTGGTCAGATAATCAGCCCGTGGAGGATAGATCTATCGAACATGGCTTACAACATCCGAGCAAATGTGCAGTTGCGGAGCTTTCCTTGGCACCGATCATCCTATGGATTATAATAACACTGCACCTCCGTCTATTGCGATAGTGTTATTAATGAAGCAGATGACATCGTATATAGAGATGGATAGTTTTTCTCAAATTCTGTGCGAACTCTACTTCCTCCCTGGTCAAAGAACAGAGGATCAGAGCAAATGGGACATCATCCGTTGGTTATTAATATCCACATCGATAGCTTCTGATGTCAGCCATCTTTGGTCGTGTAGTGGTGGTAGCGTATAGATGTTGTGTGTGCGTTCCTGTCTGCTTATGCTCTGCATACCGCAGTTTTAAACTTCCTTGGCCAGCGCTGCCTGTTGTATCCGGTGCTTGAAGATGATCGGATGTGCATCTGCCGAAATATAGACAGTTGTCGAAGACCTCACCTGGCTGCATTCCTCCATGTGTTTTGAATTTTGGTTAAATGATTTCAAATTAACTGAATGAACTGCTCATCTTGCTTTCTTTGTTCTGTTAATTGCATACAAATGACATCCGAGAACATATAGAACATATAGTCCGGATCTCTCTTGCTCTCCACAGTCTTTCAATACCTTGTAGAGTCCAAGAAAACATCGAAGCTTGAAGATTTTCTGCTTGTGACAAATACCTTTCCTTATTTTCCGCTATACCGTTGCGAAAATATTTGATATATGGGGCAATGGAAGTCGGACACATTTCATCGGATGTTCTACTTTCTATCCACTCAACTGTAAATAAGAGATAAATAATGAGGTAGCTTCATGTGACGTTTCAAAGTGATTAAATGTTAAGTACGGAGAGAAAACTGCTATTCGAGTTTCTGACCTACACTTGTCATGTACAGGCGTGTATCACGCCGGTATACTATTCTTGACATTCTTCTGCTTGTTTTGTGTTTAATCAGAACCGTAGGATATTTAAATTTGATAAAAGTTTTCCTACCCACTGAACGAAATAAGGATAATGTTAGAACAGTTTCTCTAGAAAGATTCCTGTGACTCCTTAAACTCTTCCTTAACTCACGAATCTGCCATTAATGCTCTCTGGAGAAAAATGTTTATCGAAGGCAGTTAAACTTGTCAAGATATATGAAGGGCTGACATTATTAGGACGACATACGATCTGTAATATTACGCTATCAATATGTCTTGACTGTAGAATAAACAAGCACTTACACAAACGGTTTCACTTGTTGAGTAACCATCTTCATATTCTAACTCCTAATACAACTGCCATCACGCAGCACATTGTGCGTTGTAATCAATCAGGGTGCATTGCAAACAGCACATTTTCAATGCGCTCTTAATGTGACCAACGCACTACCAAGATCGTAGACGGCTACCATAAGACAATAATATCTGAGGGACCTTTTATCGAGAAAAGTTAGTTCTAAACTGTTCCATGATGTTTTTCGGATATAAATCCTTATAATATTTACTCAAATATAATATTAGTAATTAATCGATTACTGAGAAGTTCTGTAGCTGTTTACGTCAATAATTTCTTCGACGATATAATGCAGAATCATTTTTTCTATTACTAAACGTTAGTACGTTTTTTCATAACACGTTCTATGGATACCTCGTGATGATTGCGGATAAATACGACATAAATAAAAATTCCAATGTATGAGAAAGAGTCAGTGCAGGTAAAAGATCAATTGAAAGAATGCATGATGCCTTGAAAAGTGATTGTGAGATGCATATCGAGAAAAATCAAAGAAGGGTCCTGGAATGTTGTTCAAGTAAATCAAGCGATGTTGAGGGAATTAGATTAGGAACGGAATACTACAAGAAGTAGACGAGTTTTTCTATTTGGAACACTAAATAACTGACAAAGCCAGAAACAAAGGAAATATGAAATGCATTCTGGCAATAGCAAGAAAAACGTTTCCCAAAAGTAGAAGTATGTTGACATGCGACATAAATTAGAACATTAGGAGGTCCATTCAGAAAATATTATTGTGAGCTGTACTCTCATATGAACTGATTGTGAACGATAAACGCTCCTGAAAGTAGCAAGTAAATCACGTGAATAGATCGAGCAACCAACGAAAAGTCATTAAACAGAATGGAGAGGGAAAATCTCTATCTCACAACATGACCAAAGGAAGGCATGATTGATAGGACACGCCCTGAAGCATTGAGGAATTGTGGATGTGGTGAGCTACAGAAGCGTGACAACTGTAAATTGCATCTTGAGACCAAGGCTTGATTATAGGAAACGAGTGCAAATGGATGTAAGTTGCAGTAGACTAAGATACACAAAAAAGACCAGTTTTCGTGCTGGAGACCACGTCAATAACGAGAATCATTCACCTATTAAACTGATTACGAAAATGTTGTATTCGTTATTTTGGTGGACTGCAGCTGTTCATTGCAGATTGCGAAGCAATTATCGCGCGCAGTTACGAGCTTAAGAGAGTCGACATTCTCACATTTTCCAGCGTAGCAGTTGCTGACAGTTACCATTTACACTCAATTACAATTTGTGAACGTGTTTTATTTTCTGAAACTGTTGCATCCTTTGTTTACAGTGGCATAAAATGTTAAGTCATACGCGCGTTTAGCATTGGTGCGCGCTTTCTGCATTGGCTGATAACGCCTCAGTTTATTCCGTGTCCGCCGCTACGAATGTATCAGTTTTATTCAAGGACGTGACTCCATTCTATCTGACAGTTACGACCTCTGGCGCTGTTTTATTTGCGAACCGTTTAGAGCCCACGGACGTGACCCAAATGCTCAGCGATTCAAAAGCCTGAATCCTGGCGACGGCTGCACAACACCGCCCACCGATCAGCGTGCTCGTAGAGAGCCGATATATGTAAAAGGCGTTCGCTAAATTGGTAACTTGAAAAAATTCACTCGAATGCCTGCTGAAACAGAAACAGTGGGTCCCGTTGGACCTTCCCTAATATGAACAGCTGAGGGCTCGAATAATTCGAGGCACTCTTAAGTGCTTCTTCAAAATTACATCAGTGACTGCTGTAGTGACTCCCCTAAATTATTCCGTCATCTCTGTACCTCATCTCCTTTCGTTTCCCCTCACTGACCTCGTTCGCTGACTGTGTTATTATATCGTCCGCTACTGGATTTCATAACTTCATAGCTTATATTGGATGAACGGCGAATCGCCTCAACAACACAAATTGGTATTCTATGTTCTTCTACAGAGCAATTTGGCATATCGAGATAAATTTATCCGTTTACAGAATTAAGCTTCAGTCTGCAGTGAAGGGTGCACTGTAGTGAAACGTCTGGTAGATAAAAACCTGTGCCGGAACGGGACTCAAACCTGGTTTTATTTTACCAGGAATTTTCACTCTGTCCGTTTATTGCAAGATTAACATAATGTGTCTCAAGTGTTTGAACAGATAGTGTAAGGCTTTAAAATCTGTTCAGACAGATACAGTAAATACTGAGATTATTGCCTCTAATCCCCAATAATTTCGCAATAGATACTAAGGCCACACATAGTAATTTTATGTGATTCGCTGCCCAGTTAGCCTTTGCATCGGGTAGTTCATTCTGATCTAAGTAATTTATATAGCTCATTCGATACGTATATACTAGGGAGAACGATATGATTATTGGACTCTCCAAACGTGCTTGGAAAAACACTGTTTTCTAGGCTGTAATTTTATTTAGAGTACGTGATTAATATTATCAGATCTGAAGAGGAGCTTATCATTCACAAATAAGTTTATTTAGAACGCAGTTATACAGCGTAGAAAAGTTTGCATAGATAAAAAAAAACAGTTCGGCAGCTGCAAAGTTCAGGCTTAATTAAGTTGTACAACGTTGTCTTTATAATAAAGCGGAATTACATCCGCACAGTGCAGCCAAGGCGATAGAACGACAACTTAAAATCATTATAATCTATGTTTGTAATTACGTAATTGATTCTATAATGTACGTAGATACTGCAACCTCTAGCACTAAAATCTTCAATTACAACACTGTGTTAAGACAGTCTACTTGGATTATTAACTAATATTATTTAGACTACAGCTAATTCTAGTTAACTAGTTTCAGATGCTAGGTACTGACTTAATTGTTGTAGCATCTAAAGAGCTATTGCACTTTCACCTACGGATCTCGTGATGGTCAACGTCGTCTATCCTTATCAGTGCCAATGTGTTTGTCATGTTATCTGTTTTCCTGTAGATATCAACTTTTTGTTTTTAGTATCAGCTGGCAATGAGCTCAGAGATGGCTCTCGAACAGAATGTCTGTGCACGAACGCGTCTAATTAACCATGTACTTGCTGCCCAAACTATAGTGAATCTTATCTCCAGTTACGTTTTCAAAGTTCATGAAAATTTTGTGTACAGATGTCGTGACTTACATTTCATAGTATAAGTGAAACATCGAGAGAAATAGACATTTAAAACATACGAATTTGATTACAAATGCAAACAGACTTCCATAAGATGACCATCAGCTGTTTTTCCCCCCTTCGTAGTACGACATCGCATCATGAGCTGCTAAAAGAACTGTAAGGGAAGTTATCTGAGAATGTACCTCTCCGAATCGACTGTAGATAATAAAGTTTTCTATGGTTGTAACTGCAAGGCTGTTTGGATAGGAAACGTACATGTGGTGTTGCTAGAACACCTCGGCGTAAGATGTAGCGAGCAGCTGAGCCAGATGTTCATCATTCCGAAGTTCTGGAGACAGTAAGTTCTGGAGTCAGTCTTCTGTTATCGCTGTGGTTAATCCCACTAAATCGGCAGACTCCCTGGAAAATTTAAGGACAATATCTTCGCTCTACTTTCGATGAAACTATAAGAATTTTCGATCCTGCACATTCCACCCATCGAAGATAAGCTCTTTAGAGAGCAAGTCGGTTTTAGACCTGGACCTTCCTGCGCAGGACACATTCTGAATCCTATCCACCACATCGAGAACGGTTTCGAGGAAGGTGTTGCCTTTGTTGAGTGCGGCATACTACACAGTATATGTTAGAATACTTCTCCCAAAAATATACAGCACTAAAAAAGATAATGAAGATCACTGCAGATCTGCTCGGCAATAGAAAATTCTATGTCAGCCTTCAAAACACCAGTCATTGGCGGAAAACCGACCACAGTATTCCCCAATTAAGCGTTCTTGCTCTCACACTAATGTCCACCAACGACCAACCACGTATTTATGCTGGTAATATGGACCTCAGGACCCAGGAAGAGACTTTTGAAGGCGTCGAAATGTAGCTTTTGTCTACTCTTCACTATCTTGGAGAGTGTTACGGAGCAACCAGTCGGAAGCCAATTCCTTGAAAAGCAGTAGTCAGCGATTTCCCGATCTGCTACAAACATGCCTACTACAAATTAAAAGTCTCATTTCTGGTAACTATTTTCAGCTGCAGCTCTACCGCTAAGCACCACGAGGTTATTCTTGATAGAAATCTTTCACGGAGAGATCTCGCAGTATGAGAATGAAGGTCGCAGCACGCAACCATATTTCAAGAAAACTCGAAGGCACAAGTCTGGGAGCAAGCCTACATGTGCTTCGGACGTCGGCTTTAGCCTTGCGTTACTCGGCGGAAGAATATGCTTTCGGTGTTCTGTAAGAATCTTGATACCAGAATCAGATTGACATTGTTCTTCACCGGGTGATAGCATGCTTGATACCAACTCCAGTCGAGAAGGTGGAAATTCTCGCCAGAGCAGCACCATCGGACATCAAGTGGATAGTAATAGCTAAATCAGAAATATGAAAAGTCAACACTGATGACAGACGGCCACGTGATGTACGTGAACCTGTTGAACAACGTCTTCTACCTTTATCTCAAGCACCGCTCCCCCAGTGCCCTAAAAGGCAGAAGAGGGACTTCATCGTATGCAGAATAGAGATAAACGTGACTGCCTACCACCACAAGAGGAGTCACCCACAGGAAACAGCCTGCGTTGGTCAACGTAATGGTCTAATGACCGTATTCGTGACGGAATTGACCGAACTAAACCTGGCATATTGAAACGAGCTCTCTGCGATAAGGAAATGTGTCGTGCGTGTGTGGTGCTAAGCAGACTAAGAGCTATTTCACTTTCCCTTTTACACCACCTCGGCCGCACGAGATTAGCCGAGCGGTCGCAGTCATGGACTGTGCGGCTGATCCCGGCGGACGTTCGAGTCCTCCCTCGGGCATGGGTGTGTGTGTTTGTCCTTAGGATAATTTAGGTTAAGTAGTGTGTCTGCTTAGGAACTGATGACCTTAGCAGTTAAGTCCCATAAGATTTCACACACATTTGAACTTTTTTTTCATCACCTCTGCAGGCATCGTGACGCAATATAAAGTGCTTTCAGCAAGACCAACAGCATTACATTTTGCTGAGGTGCTACATGTCACTTAAATCCCGGACAAATTGTTTGTCACTGTCAAGCAAAGAAGATAAAGACGACTTCAGACGTAGTTGTTTGTGAGAAATCAGTTTCATATATTAGCATAACAGAATCTACATTTGTTGCAGACATTAGAATTGCTGTTTTGACTTTCTCCACAAGATATCTCTAATGAGGGTGCGTAAAGTTTTCTTGGTATGATATGAACCACTCAGTTCTTTCAGCTGAGAATCTGTTTAGTTCGTGCTTTAGCACCCTGGAGGCGTTCTCTGCTAAATACTCTACTGACATCTCTGATTGAATACATGTGACATTAGTTGTTTAAAAAATGGTTCAAATGGCTCTGAGCACTATGGGACGTAACAGCTGTGGTCATCAGTCCCCTAGAACTTAGAACTACTTAATCCTAACTAACCTAAGGACATCACACACATCCATGCCCGAGGCAGGATTCGAACCTGCGACCGTAGCAGTCGCGCGGTTCCGGACTGAGCGCCTAGAACCGCGAGACCACCGCGGCCGGCATTAGTTGTTTACACACAGCCGTTGCAAACATCACGGTTTTGGAAGGAGCACGGTAAACCACTCAAGAAGATTGTAGTTACAGGACATTCGAGTCACTGAAATCAATTTCATGTGACAAAACTCCACTGATGGTGTAATAAACACGTCATGGTTGCCCCTATTCCGAAGAAAATAATGTCGTGCACTGGCCTGGCATGAACCAGATGTCGATAAGATGGTTGTTTGAGGCTGACGAAAATCTCGAAATGGGCTGGGACGCCGAAGGAAATTGGCTACGTCCTTTTCAAACGAACTATCACGAGATTTCCCTTGAGAGACCCAGGGAAACAGCGGGAAAGTTAAATACAGATGGACGAACAAGATACCCGAATCCAGCGTCCTATCCGGTCTGTTATGCTGCGATCTACAGCTACCAGTTGCATGCTGCTTACTCTTCTTTTGTGCAGAAATGCTACCTGACGGTGGATATCATACTGACGATAACTTACCCAGCGTCTTTATGGGTGGGACGCCACCGATGACTGTCGATTTCTATAGAAGTACTTCAGAGGCTTGTTTTCATACATACACATGATAACAGATGAAGAGACCAGCTGGAAGTGTAGCGAAGGAAAAGGAAAAAGATGTCCGAGTAACTCAGTAATTAATATATGCAATAAGTTCATTCAGGACTCTGAATAACGTATTATATTAGAGAACGCGTCGTCTAATACACCAATCTATAGCAAGAGGATATTTTCTCAATGAACAGTTGTATTTATTCAATAATAAGCCGTCCCCATATAATCGTAGCCTATTTTTAATATTACATCTGAATGAAAAAGCATCCTGTATTAGTGAAGCAAAATTGGAAACACCTCGCTAGCATTATAGGTCGAAAACTGAAGAGGGAGTACCGCTTGTGGTTGGAAAAATAGCCTTTTGCGGAAGAATACTATGAATTCAGTGCAGAATGACTAAGAAACTACAAACATCAAAAAAAGTTTTGCATCACCTCGAGTCCCAGAGTTCCGGAACCAGTACAGAAAACTGGAATAGAGATCAACATAAACATCATTTCCGCCCTTTTTATTGTTCATGAAAGCCACACATTGCACGTTGTGCCACCATTCAGCGAGACCTTCAGAGGTGGCGATCAAGACTGCTATTTCATCATCATTCATGAAAGTGACAAGATTGGACTGAGCAAAGGTTGGGAATTTGTGCAGGCCCTGATAACGGCGCAGTTGAGGGCCCCACAATCCAATCATCATCATCATCATCATCATCACCACCCAGATTGCTGTACACACCAGTACCTCTAATACCCAGTAGCAAGTCCTCTTGCATTTATGCTTGCCTGTATTCGTCGTGGAATACTATCGACAATTTCATCAAGGCACTGTTGATCCACGTTGTCCCACTTCTCAACAGCGATTCGGTGTAGGTCCCTTAGAACGGTTGGTGGGTCATGTCGTCCATAAACAGCCCTTTTCAATCTATCCCACACATGTTGGATAGGGTTCGTGTCTGGAGAACATGCTGGCCACTCTATTCGGGCGATGTTATCCTGAAGGAAGCCATTCACCAGATATGCACGATGGGGGAACGAACTATCGCCCATGACCACGAATGCCTCGCGTATATGCTGCCGATATGGTTGCAATGTCAGCCGGAGGATGGCATTCACGTATCGTACAGCCGTTACGACGTCTCCGATGACCACCTGCGGCGTATGACGGCCCCACATAATGCCACCCCAAAACATCAGGGAACCTAAACCTTACTGCACTCGCTGGACAGTGTGTTGTGTCTAAGGCGTTCAGCCTGACCTGATTGCCTCCAAACACGTCTCCAACAATTGTCTGATTGAAGGCATATGCTACACTCATCGGTGGAGAGAACGTGATGTCAATCCTGAGCGGTCCATTCGGCATGTTGCTGGGCCCATCGTGTACCGCGTTGCATGGTGTCGTGGTCGTGGCTGCAAAGATATAGTTCGCCATGGACGTCGGGCGTGAAGTTGCGCATCATGCAGCCTATTGCGCACAGTTTGAGTAGTAACACGACGTCCTGTGGCCGCACAAAAAGCATTATTCAATATGGTGGCTTGGCTGTCACGGTTCCTCCGAGCCGTAATCCGTAGGTAGGGGTCATCCGCTGCATTAGTGACCTTTGGGCAGTCTGAGCGAGGCATGTCGCCGACAGTTTGTGTCTCTCTGTATCTCATCCATGTCCGAACAACATCGCTTTGGGTCACTCCGAGACGCCTGGACACCTCCCTTGTTGAGAACCCTTCCTGGCACAAAATAACAATGCCGACGCAATCGAACCGCGGTACTGACCGTCCAGGCATGGTTGAACTACAGACAACACGAGCCGTGTACCTCCTTCCTGGTGGAATGACTGGAAGTGATCGGCTGTCGGACCACCTTCGTCTAATAGGCGCTGCTCAAACATGGTTGTTTGCATCTTTGGGCGGGTTTAGTGACATCTCTGAACAGTCAAAGGGACTATGTCTGTGATACAATATCCACAGTCAACGTCTATCTTCAGTAGTTCTGGGAACCGGGGTGATCCAAAACTATTTTTGATTTCTGTACTTTCCATCCAGGAGTGTAGAGGAGTTTGCATTCATTTTCGGATATTCTCTTCGTGTGTGTTTCTTGCCTTAGTTAGGGATATCAATCACTTGTTTGTGTGCTCCGCACAATGTTAACGGGCTTTTGGGAAAATAATAACTAATAGGGCGTACCTACACACTGAGTTACCACTGATTTATGATTTAATATGGGTGCTGCAAAGAGATGGTATAATCTTGTGAAACAGCCTGTACTTGCTCCGTCTGGATGGTTGGGTATACGTAACAGGGACTCGCCTGCTCTCTCTTTACTGTGCTGACTACACCCCTCACAAGGTTGCTTCAAGTCCGTCTGGTGTTCCGCCAACAGGTGCCCTTACCCACACCCATTTCTGCGGTTTTATACAACCGAAAGAGATTTCGCATCGTGGAGCGAAAATATATGCTCTACTCTTTGGCGCCAGAGATCATAGCAAGAAACTATCTTTCACATCACTGATTCGCGAACGTGAGGTCAGATGCTGTCACATAAATTACACAAAATCGGTGTAGTGGCAAGCGTACCAATCTCACAACATAGACACCTTTCACAATATAATATTATCGTATTTTCGATGCAATGAGATCTGCCATCAGTGAGATATGTGAATGTACGAGAGGACTTCAATGAGTATGTTGAAGCTGCACTGTACTTCGAAGTGACACAGATAGCTGGCACTGTTTCTCAACACAGCAAATCTCTGCATGCAACGGTCGGAACATTCCACCAGTCTTTCAGTTCTTCGACGACAGAAATCCGCCCTGTAGTCACGGTGCGATTGGAGAACGCAGAACGTCGGAAAATCTTCCATTCCTACTAGTCAGATCCTCGATAGCCTCTTCACTGTCGGTTATGGTCGCTACCGACAGCCTTCGTTCCCGACCACCACCACATACCTTTTTTCGGCGTTGGTCAAATTGCTCGCACCATTGCAATACGGCCGGACACAACGCTGCGTTTCGTACATATACCGCCAGAGTTTCACGTTGAATCGGTGTGCGGTTTTGATTGGTAAATAAAATCTTCCGTACTCGTTATTAATCTACGTTTATGCAAAAGTGAATACCGGTTTCGTATCAATAGAGGCGCACTTTCAGGTGATCTGTGCAGGAAAATCATGACATTACAGAAATAGAGCGTCTGGACAATAGATGTGTCCTGCCATGCAGTTTTAAACTTTCAATGAGATCAGTGTATTCACATTTTTTTTTCAAATAGCAGTGGCGTAGTAACGTGCTTTCTTAGAGCCATGTCCCATCGTTCATCGTCAAGATAGAAACAGACAAAACGTTAAAAGTGGAAGCCCATGATTAAAATGATTTGTATCACGGAACACCTAATATGAAGCCCTGAAACCGTATTTAAATCTCCGTCAAATTAGCACGCCTGAACTTTGACAGATATAACACAGCTTAAATGTCTCGTCCAGCCCTAGACAGCCTACAAGTGTGTACGACGCCAGCATAAACTGTGCTGTTGATTCGGTACTACGAGTAACGTGTGCTAGATGGTACCACAACGAGGCTCGGACCGAATTGATGATGCCATCTATGACAAAAAAAGTGGCAGATCGCTTTTCAGTGAATGTAACTTAATAATATTAGGAGTTACACGGTCATTCTGAATTTTTCTTTGTTGAAAACATTTGTAGTCAAAACGATTATAAACCAGCAGCACAAGTTTTAATCTTCTTGTCTACGAACGACTGTTTTAAAAAATTCGTAATGACTGTAGAACACATAATACGAGGAGCGTTCAACAATAATGCAACTCCAGAATGAGATTTTCACTCTGCAGCGGAGTGTGCGCTGATATGAAACTTCCTGGCAGATTAAAACTGTGTGCCCGACCGAGACTCGAACTTCTGTAAAGTTTGGAAGGTAGGAGACGAGGTACTGCCAGAAGTAAAGCTGTGAGTACCAGGCGTGAGTCGTGCTTCGGTAGCTCAGATGGTAGAGCACTTGCCCGCGAAAGGCAAAGGTCCCGAGTTCGAGTCTCGGTCGGGCACATAGTTTTAATCTGCCAGGAAGTTTCAATAATGCAACTCTTTTTTATGAAAGCAGGCTGGTTTTATTCAGTATTCGAATACACCACATTACTCAACTCCCTTTTGGATACAAAACCCTATTTTTCAACATAATCTCAATGCAACGGTCTTACTTCGGATTCCTAAGACAGCCTGTAGGGCCGCATGACACCACTCTACAGGTCGACGCGAAAGCCAACGTTTTGCTGCATCAATAACTTCCCCATCATCGACGTGCTGCTTCGCGCGGCGTACATTCTTGATTGAGCCAAACATATGGAAGGTGCAGGATTGGGGCTGTAGGATGGATGAGGAAGATATTCCAGTGAAGTTTTGTGAGCTCCTCTCAGGTGGGTTGGATTTGTGTGATGCCTTGCGTTATCCGTGCTGATCGTTACACCATGGGGGAGAACATCAAGCAGAATAACTCCTTCAGAGTCCCAGAAGGTCGTCGTTCACTGCCAGGTCCCCGCAGACATGAATTATGGCGATGCTCTGGTTTTCAGCCAAAAGAAATGAATGACAGCTCTCTGCTTGGAACATACCTCTGTTATATACACCATTTTTAAGGCTAGGTATAGCGCTGCCACATTTTGGAACTTCTAGAAACTACAGAAGCCGAAGGAGAGTATTTTACGATGTCCAGCAACAACGACAACATCTACATCTACATCCAAACTCCGCAAACCGCCTGACGGTGTGGGGCGGAGGGTACCTTCAGTACCTCTATCGGCTCTCCCTTCTATTCCAGTCTCGTATTGTCGGTATGCTTCTGTGTGGGCTCTAATCTCTCTCATGGTCTCTTCGCGAGATATACGTAGGAGGGAGCAATATACGGCTTGACTCCTCGGTGAAGGTATGTTCTCGAAACTTCAACAAAAGCCCGTACCGAGCGTCTCTCCTGCAGAGTCTTCCACTGGAGTTTATCTATCATCTTCTTAACGCTTTCGCGATTACTAAATGATCCTGTAACGAAGCGCGCTGCTCTCCGTTGGATCTTCCCTATCTCTTCTATCAACCCTATCTGGTACGGATCCCACACTGCTGAGCAGTATTCAAGCAGTGGGCGAACAAGCGTACTGTAACCTACTTCCTTTGCTTTCGGATTGCATTTCCTTAGGATTCTTCCAATGAATCTCAGTCTGGCATCTGCTTTACCGACTATCAACTTTATATGATCATTCCATTTTAAATCACTCCTAATGCGTACTCCCAAATAATTTATGGAATTATTTGCTTCCAGTTGCTGACCAACAACAAATTCAGCACTTTTTAAAGCGTTGGCCGACGAAAAAGAAAGGTTGCATTACATACTGAATGCCTCTCTTAAGTTTCCTGTTGCCGCACCATTTCAATCCCACACTGTAGATCAACTGTTAACAGCACCAAAACTGTGCGTCCAAGAAACCCAGAACGTGTACTGTCTTTTGACAATGGGCCACTTCTGTTGCGCAATGGCTTTAGGGTGGGATGATATGCATAACTTACTTTCTAAAGTCACTACGTAGATAACTCCTGCCGTTAAAAAATATAGTACTGCTTCAATTACCTTCCGATAAAGAACAATATTTTGACATACTAACGAGAAAACTCCATATCCAGCGAGATTTCGTTAACTCGAAATTTGATTCAGAGTGATTGCAGTCATGAGATACTCGGATTATTTCGACTCCGAAATGGCAATAGAATCGTAGACGCAAGGCGAATTGGAGCCAAGAAGATAGCCAGACATCAAAGACCTGAACTGAGGAAGAAAACTCTAGTGGGCACAGCACGCACTGCTTTTGTCAGGAAAGCCAGACTGGGCTGGAAGCCGAATGCTGCGGCAGTAACCGGGCCGCCGTGGGTGTGGGACAGGCTTCGGCCGGAGGCGAAGCCATTCCTCCGGCAGCGATTGGCGGACCTGACCTGTCGCATAGCCCCCGATATCGGATGGAATTTGGCGTCCGAGCTCTGTCCAGCCCCGCGGTGGCTCCCACCATTCTCCTCGGCGACCTCTGGGAACCGAATCACGCGAATGCGTTACAGTTTTATGGATATTTACTTCCGCATAAAGAAGGGTTTTTGCGAAACCATTTATCTCTCTCTTTCGCCGCAGAAACGATCGCCGAATCCTCTCAGAGGGCTCCTCCCACACGCTTATTGCTGTGTAGAGAGCCGAATGGATCCTCCGGGACGAGTTTCTTCCAACCAAAGTGGTCTGCTTTTATGACCGTTCTCAAGAATACCAAATCGGTATCTCTAAATCTCACGCTACGATGTTATCTGTTCTGTCCAATAAGAAACTACAGTTCTTCTGTAGAGAAAACTTCGCATTTGTTTCTCTTTCCAAAGGTTAGATAAAAAGAAATAATAGTGCGAATTCCTCTTGCAATTAAAGAAACAAAGTGCCACCTGCATCAAACAATCGTAGTATCTGAATTATTTCACAGTGACTGAAAAGTAAAGACGAAACATTTATTTTGATTTCTACGTGATCTGATTAAAAGGTGTTTTCTATGTCACTCGCTGATGAGTGATACATTACATGTCTTCTGCGAATTATCTTCGCTGTTCACTTCACCTATCTGTGACAACTTGAATTTTATCAATGTCTTATTCAGATTGGATACATCAACTATGTATTTATTAAATGAATGTGTCAGTTTAACACTTACTAAGTAAATAAATTCATCTTAAGTTAAAACCGGCGTCTTCATTTAATTTTATCAGCCTCCAACTGCGAAGGGACTGCACGAAACAGCTTTATGTTACTATACAATGTATTAACTGGGTCCTGATGATCCCGGAAGAGAAAAAAAGGTGGGAACATATGATATCCTTACAAAGGATGTCCCACGAATAATGGTCAGTATAGCGGGATGTGATAGGAACGACCATTCGAAGCAGAAGCTACTGTAACCACGGGCTCTAAAATGCACGCCTTAAGGGCAATGAGCTACAGTTGCGTTCTACGAAATCTAGGACCCGGTAGTATTTGTACACTATATAAATGACGTAGTAAATGGCAGGATTATTGGTAGTAAAGGTATGGCAAAAATCATAAATCAATTTGTAAGACAGAAACTGGGAGACGATGACTTCTCTTTGAATTTCTATTTGCTTGCTTGTTTGTTTTGCACTTAATTAGAACTGTACACGATACAGTTTAGTCCATTATTCGTGGGACATCCTTTGTAAGGATACCATATGTTCCCACCTTTTTTTCTCTGCCGGGAGCATCAGGACCCAGTTAATACATTGTATAGTAACATAAAGCTGTTTCGTGCAGTCCCTTCGCAGTTGGAGGCTGATAAAATTAAATGAAGACGCCGGTTTTAACTTATTTTGTATATTTTATATCCTTTATATCTTATACACTTACGGAATATGGATTGCCTTTATAAGTAACGCCTACGCTTTTATGTAACCAAACCAATTACTTTTGATGCAAGTACAGTTTACATGTACCCAATAGAGCGCCCATCGTGATACACGAGAGAGTTTACTCTCATTATCGAGTGAAAGTTGTTCAAGAATAACAGAAACATGTTTTATATACGTTCGACGAAGTATTGAAGCAATGATGATATATTTTTGTCCTGCTGTTTTTTTATCCTTTTGTTGAGGAAATTGCGCTTTCTAGCGCGTTATGATAAATCTGTAATGTTTTCTTTATTTTTATTACAACATCCATGTGTTTCACGTTACATATCAATATTTTTTTTAGAAAAACCTGAATTAAACATTGACAATTTCAGTTTTACTATAAATACTGTTTACTGTTAAGTAATAGGAGAAAACCATGTAGAACAAAAATGTTCTGTGGGTTACCCAGTCCTTTATATGACCTCACTCAGTTTCTCGACCTCATACTTAACCCTGTGGCGCATAGCGTCCATTACAGTGGACAGCTGTTAATGGTCGCTTCTTTGGCATTTTCAATCAGTCCTGAGGCTACAAATGCACACATTTCACTGCAGTGGGCCCTCCCTACTAGTGCTCTGTCCTGCATGTATTTTCAGCCTCATGACTGATTGAAAACCACAGAAAATTGGCCATTATAAGTTGTCCACTGCGAGCGTTGTGAGGAACCGCCCGAAACATATGCAACTCACCTAACGTACAGGTAATGCACGTACAACCTAAACCGAACGAAGCTACTTGGAAAATTGCCGTAGTCTGTGCGTACTTATGATAGCTTACGTATTACACAGCTCTACTACGAGCGCTTCAGCATCTTCGAAATCGTGAACCAAGTCTCTTCCCCTGCGAGCTCTTTGCTTTACATGTTCTGAGAGGTGGTAGTATGAACAAAATCAAGAAATAATTCAAAGTAAGCATGGGCTAATGCGCATACCTTAAGAAGTATGAGCACTTATTGGATACTGTGAAACATTTCTTTTACAGCACAAGTGATGAACAGTATGCAAGATGATAAAGTTTTCTCCTGGATAGCCTTGCATGTTAAAGCGCCTCTTCTGGGATGGAAAGATGAGTCGCGAATCGAATCCGCCCAGCGGATTAACGACGAGGATCGGTGTGACAGCCAGTCTGAATGTGGATTTTAGGCGGTTTCCCACATCCCACTAGGTGAATACCGGGGAGGTAATGAAGTCCCTCCTTGGTTACAACATTTGGAACACTTTCTCTCACTTTCAAGTGAATACCTCTGTTCACAACCATGACAACCCTGCACCGATGTGGGACAAATATGAATTTCAGAGCCCTTGTTTACTAGATTTTCTTTTGTTTCAAATGATCGTTCTTGTAACAACCTTGAATACTGACCATTCCTCCTGGGAGACACTGTATAGAATCCCCATGGCGAATCAGCGATCCTATTTTGATACTGCAGATGGTACTGTCGATTAGTCGGTGTACTGTAGCCACGAGAATCCACAGAAAAAGAGATGAGAAATACGGCAGTCTTCCAGTGCTGTTGTAAGAGCTCATATGGATAGAATGGAAACCTAGCATGCAGGAATGCTGCAGTTTGCAACACAATGTAGGCGCAAATGGAAGAGAACTGACAAATAGAATGTACGATAGGATAGGGATCTTGCAGGTACGAGAGAAACTAAACACAATGTTTCTGGAAAGCAATTACTTTGGTGAGAGTGTCTTTTAGTGTGAGAAAAGAGATCGTTACACAACATTAATTAAATTTTTTACCAAATAAATAGATTGGTGAATTTTAGGTAACGAGCAGGCAAATCACACTTACCCTAGAATTTTTTGAAAGCTTTGGGGGATAGATCATCCTTCTGTGCGACAACTAATTGTCATGCATTATAAGGACCCGCCGCCCACCGTGGTCTAGCGGTTCTAGGCGCTCAGTCCGGAACGGCGCGACCGCTACGGTCGCAGGTTCGAATCCTGCCTTGGGCGTGGATGTGTGTGATGTCCTTAGGTTCGTTAGGTTTAAGTAGTTCTAAGTTCTAGGTGACTGATGACCTTAGAAGTTAAGTCGCATAGTGCTCAGAGCCATATAAGGAACCCAAAATAAAGTTGAAGTATGCTCGGATTATAGGATGATCCACTGCTAGGTTTTAATTCGGACGATTTGCTAGTTTTCCTGGTATGACGCCTTTCACACTAAATGTTCACCACCCGAAGATCGCGTATATGAGGAGCGCTATCAAACCAACTCTCCTGAAAGTCTACCATGCCGATTTGAAAGGCTACTCTAACTTTTTGTAGCTTTTTTACTTTACACCTTTTCATTTATTTTATATTTTTAGTTTACTTCGACTAGGCTGAATCTTACAACCTTAATTATATGAATGCCTTTAGTCTTTTATTTGCTGCTTGAGAGTTACAAAGTTTATACTATGATTACACCTACCACACGGCAAAAATGTGTACATCATGTGCACCTCTCCCTACCTGTTATGCTTTATTTCGACAAGTTACTATCTAAAGTATTATAGTGCGTCGAACTGTGTGCAGAACTTTCTTTTATTACTGTTTTACTATTCTACCCTTTTTTCTTTCTGTTTGATTTTTAAACGAATCATCTGACGATGACTTTCTAAGAAGTCGACACCATTCATAAAGCAGTTTGTTTGTCGAGGGACTGTAAAATTACAATAACAGGAAGAAACGGTTGGTGTTTGTACTTTCACTTTATTCGTTACCTAAATTTCATTTAATATGGCTACGACCATTTTTGTCACAAAAAATCTATCTCACATTTGCCATACTTTCAAGACGTAATAGTAAACTCTTTCAAATATTGAAAAACAGTATATTCTTAACACTTCGCATGAGCTACCCAAACACTATACAAATACAGGATGTTCTACAAAAATTGTAGTTTTTTGAGTAGAAGTGAATGCAAACGTTAATATTTTTACCACAATATTCGTCATTCGCGTGTTGCTGCAAATATTGTGTGGTTGCTACAGGCGCTTTACGAAACGTCAGGCCCATTCACGTTATGTGATACTCTCCGTGCACGAGCAGTGTCTTCCAGAATAAACTGAATCAGTTTTTCCTTTTGTGTCACTACATTATAATGCTCGATAAAAGTCGTCTATTGTACTGCTGTTACTGTCGGTCATTGTTTGAGTAACTGATCAGTTTCCTGTAGTATATGACGCCTACACGCAGCTTAGGGAATTTCAATGAAAGGGGTGCTGTCCAATGAAAAGTATGAAAAGTATGGCAGTGGGTTCAACATTTCTGTCATTTCTTAAATTATGCTAAAGGGTGTGAGTCTTTGAAGGCACCCGCTAATTTCAGGAAGAGCCACATCGAAGACACCGCAGGTGCTGCAACGAGAGCTTAAAATGCATGCCAACTTTCCAGCCTTCATGATGAAAGTTTGGTGGGTTCGCACAGCCTCGTCTCGTCTCCCCTCATCTCGCTGTAAGCGAAACTTGAGTTGGCAGTAACCCATGAGCTGCTGGGCTTATGAGCTCTGCCACGGCACTTCCCGTTAATTTGCTCCTCTTCCGGCGCATAATCAGTTTATGCATTTTGAAGACTACTTTAGCACGTCAATCTCGTTTTCAGCTGAGTCAAATTTCTGTAGCAGCCTACAGTGAAATTAACATTGATTTCTTTATATTTATTCATTAGTTTTTTACCCACTGCTTCTCTCCCGTACGCGTATGTCACATATATTACACACACATATATATCTGAATCTCTGTTGTTTTACACCATACGACTCCAGAAAAGATGTTAAATTTACCCAAGGTGTGATCTTTGATTCCGAAACAAGTTGATAAAAATATTGGTTAACTGCAGTCCTCAGTCTCGTGACTTGATTAACACTACAAATAGCAGAAATAAATGCAAATTGCACTTGATAATTTTAAAAGTGCTCCAACCCTAAAATATCCCTGATGATAGAAGTTACTTGTGGTTTCCTAAATATAATAGCTAAAAATTTGATGGAGATGGAAACATTTAAAATGTGATGCCATCGAAGAACGTAAAAACCTTAACAATGACAAAAAATGGAAATATGAAGAACAAAATGAAGGATTTTATGTATTATTTCCTTTTCTCTTTTTGTTCTTTCGTCAGTCTTAGGTCTGCTTTGAAGCGTCCTATGACCAATTCCTCTCTTGTCTCTTCATGTCAGAGTGGCACTTGTATCCAGAGCCCCCATGTATTTACTGGAGAAGCTGCCTGTCAGTAAAATTTTTATCGTCTGCAGCTCCCCCAAGTACCGTGTGGTTATACCTTGATGTCTTATCGCAAGCCTAATCGTTCTGTCACTCCTTTTGGTCAGTGTTTCCCACACGTTCCTCTCCTCGATGATTCTGCAGAGAATCTCCTCGTTTCTTACCTTTTCAGGTCACCTAACTTTCAACATCTGTCTGCAACACCACGCCTCAAATCACTCGATTCTCCTCTTTTCCAGTTCTCCCACAGCCTGTGCACAACCATAAACTACCATTCGCCAAACGTACGTTCTCAGAAATTTCTACCCCACGTTATGGCCAACGTTTAGTACTAGCAGAATTCTCTTGGTCATGAGTACTATCATTGTGTATGCTGCTTTTTATGTCATCCTTGCTTTCTATTTGATGGTCCCCAATTTTGATGTTAAGTTAATTGCTGATCTCATTTCTGCAACTCCTCATCGCATTCATCTTTCTTTAGTTTACTATCAGTTCATAGTGTGTGCTCGATTGACCATTTCATTCAACAGTTGTGGCAATTCGTCCTTGCTTTCCTTGAGGATAGAAATGTCATCAGAGAATCTCGTCACTGATATCCCTCCACCCTGAATTTTAGCCCCATTATTGAAACGTTCATTTATATGTGTCACTACTTCTTCGATGAACAGATTTAACAGTAGTGGCGAAAGACTTCATCACTGCCTTACACCGTTTGTGGTCTGAGCAATTTGCTCTTGGTCTTCTGTTCTTATTACTCCCA
This sequence comes from Schistocerca serialis cubense, assembly GCF_023864345.2. Taxonomy (NCBI): domain Eukaryota; kingdom Metazoa; phylum Arthropoda; class Insecta; order Orthoptera; family Acrididae; genus Schistocerca; species Schistocerca serialis. Next base: position 463,437,587 of record NC_064644.1, on the reverse strand, counting down.
CTTGGTTGTTGTGCATATTTTCCATGCACTTATTATTCTCGTAATTTTGAACATCTAACACCATTTCACATTGTCAAATACTTTTTCATTGTCGTCACAACGTGTGAATTCATTTTAATTTTTCCAAAGATGGTTCAAATGGCCCTAAGCACTATGGGACTTTACATCTGAGGTCATCAGTCCCTTAGACTTAGAACTACTTAAACCTAACGAACCTAAGGACAACACACATCCATGCCCGAGGCAGGATTCGAACCTGCAACCGTAGCAGCAGTGCTGTTCCGGACTGAAGCGCCTAGAATCGCCCGGCCACAGCGGCCGGCTTTTTAATTAAATCGTTTGTGGATTGTGATGCGCAACGTCAGAACTTCCTCGCTGGTGCCTTTATCAATCCTGAAGCCTAACTTATATCCATCTAACACATCCTCAATTTTCTTCTTTAGTCTTCTGTACTTTATTGTTGTCACCAAGTAAGACACACGAAATGATTAAGCAACTGCACGATTTCGCTATTCCAATATTGCTGTCTTCGGAGTTGCGTGACTGATTCTTTCTTTCTTCCTTTTTTCCAGAGACTTTGATGGTATGTCCCTGGACCCATAGAACTGAACCTGAATTGTTGCTTGGTTGCCACCTCCCTCAATGATTTTAGATATTCCAAAACGATGTTATCTATGTCTTTCACCTAATTTCATCAGAAATCTTCCAAATCTCTGTTAAACTCTAACACTGGATCCTCTATGTTTTGTACACTGACTCCCATTTCTGCATCATCGGACTGTCGCAAAATTTAAAAAAATTGAGGAAAGGAGTCTGTGTAGTACTGGAAGACTCTTACCAGAAGGAGGCACTGGTTAATGGCATATCTGCTAAGTTCCTCTGACCTAACCTGTAGCTAGAAGCAGCAGTGGAGGGGGGAAACAGAACGGAGAGAGGAAGACAAGAAAACTAAAGACAGATTTTTCTTTCTGAACGTCATACAGCCATCTCCCTGTTTTCTCAGTGCTATTTTGTCTAAAACTGACATGGTGAGACCGTGGCTGTGTACAATTAATGTAGGTTAATTCTTACAAAGAAGAAGACAGCAACCAGACACTAATAATACTGATATTTATTCAGGTAAATGGCGCCGTAACCGGTTCCGAACTGGTAAGTTCATCATCAGACAGCTGTTCACCTGATTTGCAAGATACACTTTATATAATCATCAGTTTTCGATTCTTATTCTTCCACTATGGCGAAATATTCTTGGTGTGTTGGTGCCCTACGGTAGAAAACAGTGTTGGAAGCGCCCTATGTGAACATAACTAATCTCCAAACGATGAAATACAGAGTAAAAAAATATGTGAGGTTAAGTGGTTATGGTACTTACGTTTTCTCAGTATTTCTTAATTTTCTGGGATTTTACAAGGTAAAGTTACATTAATTTAAAATTAATTATTTAAAAATTAAAACATTATTTTGACGTAGGAGAACTGCTATGATTAGGTGATAATGGTTCATGGGATATGAAAAACAAGAGGAATACGCGTAAAATGCGTCCCAAATATGACTCGAGTAACGGAAGTGCAGTGTTCGTTATAAAACAAATTTTTGATGATACAAAACTAGCGACTAGAATGCTCATTCTATCCTCTGAATTCTTTATATAACTGATCGTTTATTTTGGCCACTGTACATCACGGAAACACCATACAGTGAAAACAACAGTTGGATGTACCACAGGTTATAGTCCTAATTTGTGTGTCGCCTAACTACGGAAAAGTCATAGGAGAAGTCACAAACTTAAATTAAGTTATTTCTTTGCTCTAATTATTGACATAAATCGCAGTCGAATTAACAGCGGGCTAAGTTCTCTAAAACTCAAATCAAATTACAAAATACCCCTAACATTGTTGGAAGTAACAAAAAATATGGACGACTTAATGGAGACAGCGTAATGAGATCTGCACATCTGAGCAGCTCATAAAATCAAAGTTAACCATGCAACAAGACGGCACTCATTACAACGAAATGAAGCAACTGAAACTACGTGGCAGTTTTAAGAGGTAACGAACTGGTCATAATGTAGACTGCGCTACCACAGTTTGCAACACTTACTTATCTCCATATCGGTTAGGGTTTGCGAATCAGCACCTGACAATGGTCGGATACAACTCTCTCTCAACAATGCCCCAGAGATTAATGTCGAGGTTCCCAGCTCTCCACTTTCAAAAACTCTACAATAGGGGATACCTCATTGGCGTTTCCAATATAATTCACGCAAATATCGATTTTGTCTCGAAAAAATTGGAAACACAGAAGAAACTTCCTATAAAACAGGGGAATACAGCATAAACTTCTCACTCTTGGAGTACAGAATGAACATTAACAAACAAGTGTTCCTGTCAGCCTGGACCATTGTTTCCTCGATTGGCAGGGCCATTCACTTCAGGTGTGTGGAAGGGTGGCTCAGTTCGATAGAATAACCAAAGATATGAAGTAAAATCAACCGTCGTCCTCACAGCCGAGGCAGCGCATCACAGCAATGCCTGCGATCCGCGCAGAAAAGGTAACAACGTCAAGCTCCGTTGCTGTCTAGGATCAGCTGTGACAGCGCTACACCCACTGTCCACAGCTGTGCCAAGGCACCTTCTCTGTCCACAATGGCATGAAGCAGGCAGCAGCCTCACTTCCTCGCAAACTGCTTTCATCCCTGAGGAGGCGCACCTTTCCCTGTAAAAAAAATGTTCAAATGTGTGTGAAACCTTATGGTACATAATCGCTAACGTCATCAGTCCCTAAGCTTACACACTACTTAACTTAAATTAGCCTAAGGACAAACATACACACCCATGCCCGAGGGAGGACTCGAACCTCCGCCGGGATTAGTGGCACAGTCCATGACTGCAGTGCCCGAGACCGCTCGGCTAATCACGCGCCGCTTTCCCTGTAGGATTCAATGATTTTTTTCTGCTGAAAACAAGGCCCTGAGACCACATCGGTAGTGCACATTCCAAGCGCAAAAAAGGCAAATATTTTCTCCCAGGAAAACAAGTCCAGTACTCAAAAAACTAAGGAAACAGTGGCAAAGAATGAAACACTACAACATAGCTGTATGTGACAGCTGTGTCACACAGATTACACAGGACACTCATAACTTATATATACAGCAATAAGTAAGCACTGTTTGACGCTTCCGTCACGTTGTGAAGGATGCGTGGAGATCTATCCACTATGAAATCCCAAATCCAGTCAAAAATCTGGAGAAACACACAGTAAGGTCTTATGAACATTAAGGTGAAAAAGTGTGAGGCTAGGAAAAGATGGACGAAAAGATGTCTACTGCTTCAAGGGGGATTAGCCGAGCGGTCTAGGCGCTGCAGTCATGGACTGTGCGGGTGGTCCCACCGGAGGTTCGAGTCCTCCCTCGGGCATGGGTGTGTGTGTTTGTCCTTAGGATAATTTAGGTTAAGTAGTGTGTAAGCTTAGGGACTGATGACCTTAGCAGAAGACCCATAAGATTTCAAACACATTTCAACATTTTTTTGCTTCATTGGTAGTATCTACCTTATCGTGGACTGGTACCCGAGATCTTTATTTTATTACAAATACAGTCATCTGACTGATAAACATTTGCGGTACGCGACTGGATTTATAATAAAATAATTATATCCTGGATCCCAGGAATTCCTTACTGTGACTATGTGGCAACTCGTGAATGAGGTGTCTGAAAAATACCTGAATGGGACCACAATTCAGAAAAAAGGCGTGATGTGACGTACCCAGTCGCCACGACACGGGCGAGAAGCAAAGTGTTTTAACACAGCGTCTGCACCTCAGTAGGAAAGCGGCCGGCCTTCCTGTCCAAGAGGCCTGCCGGCTCTTTATTTGGGGAGGTGGCCTTAGCCACGGCCGCCGGCCCTTATCACGCCATTAAGGCCGCAGCGGCCATTGCGCATGCAGGCAGCGTACCGGCTGCTCTGGGACCGTCCTCAGGGGACCCTGCCTGGGCCGGCGGCCGGCTGTGTTTCGGGTAACGTGATTCAAATCAGGCCTCTTCCCCAACCCCACCGCTTGTACAGGAGGCAGCCGTTTTTGCGCACCTGATTATTAAGCGGGGCTGCGCCCACTTTCACGGCGGTCTCGCTTTCTGCATTTTAAGTGCCGAAAGCGCTGTAGGTCAGGGAGGCACTAGCTGACAAAGACCCAGAGGTGCGAGGGCTCACGACAACAGAAAAGTAAACAGCAACAGCACTATACAATTTTGCAGGAAACGACTTTTAGTGCACCTCTTGCACATTTTAATCACTTCCTTATTATTACGACGCGTGCATTTTAAGTAAGTACCGTTTTCAAATTTAAAAAAATACGTGCTAAGATATCTAAATAATTTAATTTTTGCATGAAAGCCTGTACCTTAATCTACTTTTCTACATAATTTCCGTCAATATTGAGGCACTTGTCATAACGTTGTACCAGTTTCTGAATTCCCTCTTCATAGAACTCTGCCGCCTGACTTCTTTTTATTTTTTATTTATTTATTTATTGTTCCGTGGGACCACATTTAGGAGAAGTCGCCATGGTCATGGAACGAGTCAATACATGAAATTATAACACGATTGTAGAAACAGATAAAATGAAATATAAGAAACATATTCAGGCGACAAGTCGTTAGTTTAAATAAAGAAAATCAAGAATGTAACACTGGAATTTGCTTAATTTTTTATCTCTTCCAGGAGCTCCTCGACAGAATAGAAGGAGTGAGCCATGAGGAAACTCTTCAGTTTAGACTTAAAAGTGTTTGGGCTACTGCTAAGATTTTTGAGTTCTTGTGGTAGCTTATTGAAAATGGATGCAGCAGAATACTGCACTCCTTTCTGCACAAGAGTCAAGGAAGTGCATTCCACATGCAGATTTGATTTGTGCCTAGTATTAACTGAGTGAAAGCTGCTAACTCTTGGGAATAAGCTAATATTGCTAACAACAAACGACATTAAAGAAAATACATACTGTGAGGGCAATGTCAAAATTCCCAGACTATTGAATAGGGGTCGACAAGAGGTTTTCGAACTTACACCATACATAGCTCGAACATCCCGTTTTTGAGCCAAAAATACCCTTTTTGAATCAGAAGAATTACCCCAAAAAATAATATCATATGATATAAGCGTATGAAAATATGCGAAGTATACTACTTTTCGTGTTGAAATGTCACTTATTTCAGATACTGTTCTAATGGTAAATAAAGCGGCATTTAGTTTCTGAACAAGATCCTGAACATGGGCTTTCCACAACAGTTTACTATCTATCCGTACGCCTAGGAACTTGAACTGTTCCGTCTCGCTTATAACATGCCCATTCTGTCTGATTAAAATGTCAGTTCTTGTTGAATTGTGGGTTAGAAACTGTAAAAACTGAGTCTTACTGTGATTTAGCATCAAATTATTTTCCACAATCCATGAACTTATATCATGAACTACATTAATTGATAATGTTTCAATATTACACACAAGATCCTTCACTACCAAGGTGGTGTCATCAGCAAACAGAAATATTTTTGAATCACCTGTAATACTAGAAGGGATATCATTTACATAAATAAGGAACAGCAGTGGCCCCAGCACCGACCCTTGGGGAACGCCCCATTTAACAGTGCCCCATTGGGACTGAACATCATTACCACTCTCAATATTGCGGAGGATTACCTTCTGCTTTCTGTTCTTAAAGTAAGAGGCGAACCAATTGTAAGCTACTCCCCTTACTCCATAATGTTCCAACTTCTGCAGCAATATTTTGTGGTCAACACAGTCAAAAGCCTTCGTTAAATCAAAGAAAACACCTAACGTTCGCAACCTTTTATTTAATCCGTCCAAAACCTCACAGAGAAAAGAGACTATAGCATTTTCAGTTGTTAAGCCATTTCTAAAACCAAACTGTACATTTGACAGCAAATTATGTAAATTTAAATGCTGCAGTAACCTTGTATATACAACCCTCTCGATAACTTTAGCAAACACCGATGGCATAGAAATAGGTCTATAATTGACAACATTATCCCTGTCTCCCTTTTTATAAAGTGGCTTCACTACCGAGTACTTTAATCGGTCAGGAAACCGACCACTCCTAAAGGAAAAGTTACAGATATGGCTAAGTACTGAGCTAACATACGTGGAACAATACTTCAGTATTCTGCTAGATACCCCGTCATATCCATGAGAGTTCTTGGTCTTTAGTGATTTAATTATTAACTCAATCTCCCTCTTGTCAGTATCATGGAGGAGCATTTCAGGTAACAGTCTCGGAACACTTTTTTCTAAGAGCGCTATATGATTCCCTGTTGGGACTAGGTTTCTATTTAGTTCACCTGCTATATTCAGAAAGTGATTATTAAGTACTGTACATATATGCGACTTATCAGTAACACGGAAATACCCACTACGCACTGATTCTATTTTCTCGACCTGTCTCTGCAGACCAGCCACTTCCTTTACGACTGACCATATGGTTTTAATTTTATCCTGAGACTTAGCTATTCTATCTGCATACCACATACTTTTTGCCTTCCTAATAACTTTTTTAAGCACCTTACAATACTGTTTGTAATGGGCTGCTGCATTTAGATTTTGACTGTTTCTAACGTTTTGATGTAATTGCCACTTTGTTCTACAAGATATTCTTATCCCTTTAGTCAGCCACCCAGGCTGCCTGTTTGTGCTAGTACCCTGTTTTGAACGTTCTAACGGAAAGCAACTTTCAAAGAGCACGAGAAAAGTCTTGAGGAAAGCATTATATTTATCGTCTACTGTATCAGCACTATAAACATCTTGCCACTCTTGTTCCTTGATAAGGTTTACAAAAGTCTGTACAGCAACTGGATCAGCTTTCCTAAAAAGTTGGTAACTATATTTAACATGTGTTGCAGCACAAAAATCTTTTAGACTTAAAATTTGTGCATCATGATCTGAAAGGCCATTCACCTTTTTGCTAACAGAATGCCCTTCTAATAATGACGAATGAACAAAAATATTGTCTATGGTTGTTCTACTGTTCCCTTGCACTCTCGTTGGAAAGAATACGGTTTGCATAAGATTATATGAATTAAGGAGGTCTACCAGCATCCTTTTCCTTGCACAATCACTTATACAATTAATATTGAAGTCACCACATATAACTAACTTTTTGTATTTCCTATAAAGTGAACCAAGAACCTCCTCTAGCTTTAGCAAAAATGTTGTGAAATCGGAGTCTGGGGATCTATAAATAACAACAGTAAGAAGTTTAGCTCCACTAAATTTAACCACACCTGCACAACATTCAAACACCTTTTCAGTGCAGTACTTTGAAACATCAATTGACTCAAATGGGATACCGTTTTTCACATACATGGCTACTCCCCCACACCGCAAAGAGCTCCTAGAAAAGCTGCCAGCCAACCTGTATCCTGGTAAAGGAAGCCTCTGAATTATCTCCTTATTTAAGAAGTGTTCAGATATACCAATAATTTCAGAGTCAACATCTATAAGCAGTTCACTAACTTTATCTCTAATACCTTGTATAATTTGATGAAATATACTAATTCCCTCATTAATCGGATACCCAAGCTTTGTAGAAAGTGGTTTCTTTGTTAGAGAGACTTCCCTTAAGCAGGAATACCACTGCATCACCACTGTTTTGACTTCGTCATCGTCTTGAAGACGCTGACCGCCCAGGTGTTTCTTCAAGTGCAAGAACAGATGGTAGTCACTGGGCGCTAGATCGGGGCTGAAAAGATGTGATGAGATCTTTGGTCTGATTCGCCACATGCGGACGGGCATTGTCTTGCAGCAAAACGATGCCCTTGCTCAACTTCCATGGACTGTTGCTTTGATTCTGGTGTGACGTAGGCCACCCATGTTTCATCGCCCGTAACAATTTGGCTTAAGAAATCATCACCTTCGTTGTGGTACCGCTCAAGGAAAGTCAATGCACTGTCTAAACGTTTGGCTTTGTGCACACCCGTCAACATTTTCGGTACCCAGCGTGCGCACAATTTTCGGTAATTCAAGTGCTCGGTCACAATGCCACACAAAGCACTACGAGAAACATTAGGAAAATCATCCCGGAAGGATGAAATCGGAAAGCGTCTGTTTTATCTCACCTTATTGTCCATTTCCTGCACCAAACTTTCATTAACGACCGAAGGACGCCCACTCCGTTGTTCATCATGCACATTTGTGCGGCCATCTTTAAATGCTCTCACCCACTTTCTTACTATTTCATCACTCATAATGTTTTCTCCGTAAACTGCACGGATCTCACGATGAATATCGATCGCTTTTAGGCTTTCAGCACTACGAAATCTAATAACAGCTCATACTTCACAGTCGGCGGGACTCACGATTATCGGAGGCATCTTAAACCACTCAGTACACAACGTAAACAAAGAAGAATCAAACCGTAATGGCGTCAATGGGTGGTTAAGGTACAGGCTTTCATGTAGAAATAAAATTATTGAGATATCTTATCACGTCTTTTTTTTAAATTCAAAACGGTTCTTACATAAAAAATAACCCTCGTAAAATTTCTTCAGACGCCATTCTTTCACCTGCTGTCACACGTATCTTCTCGTCCTGTTACAACGTATTCACGTCAATGTACTTGTTAAACGTAACGATCAGAGTAGCTCGACTTTCGTATTCTTCCTCTGCCCTTGCGATGTCTGTACGCCTACACTGATGAGCGAAAACATCATGACCACCTGTTAACAGTTTATTTGACCATTTCTGGACTGAAATACATCACTGATTCTGCGTATCAGGGATCCGACAGTTTGTTGGCAGGTTTGTCGGGAATGTGGTATTAGATTTTTAAGGACAGGTCATGTTATTCAAGTAAATAACGGGCCTCTGACTTGCATACTCAGTGACGGCACCCGATATCGACCCAGATGCGTTCAATAGGATTTACATCAGTCGAATTTGGTCGCTAAGACATAAACGTGACTTCACTATGATGACCACTGTAGCACGGTCCTAGCTCCAAGAAACGGACATACTGCTGGAAGATGATATCGTTGTCGGAGAAGGCATCAAGCATGAAGAGATGCAAGTGGTTCGCAGCTGTCAGTGTGTCTTTGATTACTACCACAGGACCCATGCAAGCGCAGCAGTATGGGTCCCGTAACACGTTACTGCTCCCATCAGCCTGCATTCACCTAGAACAGGGTGTTTGTGGAGACGATCATTGACCTAGTGCACCAAAAATGTGGTTCACCCGAAGAGCCGACACGTTTCCATTGATCGAAGGTTGAATCCCCAAGGTCCCGTGCCCACTGCAGTAGTAACGGACGATGTCGTTGTGTCAACATATGAACACCATCTGTGGTCTGCTGCGGAACTCCATATTCAATAATGTACGACGAATAGTATGATCCGAAATCATTCTGCGTCCACCAGCATTGTGTTCTTTTTGAGGAGATGCCAGAGATCACCATCTGTATTGTTTCACAGAGCAGATAAGCCTCTGTACACCACGTTCTGTGAAGAATCGTAAAAGTACAACCATTTAGTGCCTAGTGGTATTTTCACCGTCCTACCTCTTTTCGTTGAAGTTCACGTCAGTAGCACGTGAATATTCGACCAGCGTCACCGTTTTCGCCATATTCGTTCACAGGCTTTGCGTAATAACAACTGCCCTTAGTCAAAGTCATCAGTTCTACTAAACGTAGCCGTGACGAAACCCGCCATTCTTCATCATCTTCTCTGTCTTTTATATTAATACGACAAGTTAACGATACCAGAGAGACGCGCAACATTAAAAACTCGTAATACGTTGCAGTTAATTACGCTCAGTGTCAACAAGCAATCTCTATATCAATTGTGGATCCTCTTCTTATTACAGTCTTCTGGCGTTGCGGACGTCCTTAAGACGAATGCATCGTTCGCGAATCGCCTCAGAGAACATCTGATGACATCCCACTTAGATCATTTACACATACAGGACAGTGTAGCGTCCCTGTAACACTCCTTAGGATGGTCCAGACTTTTCATCTCTCGAACGACGTGTTCAGTTCCATCTGCTGGGACTAGCGAATCCAATCACTGTGGTGCAGCACTTGGTAAGGTCGTATTTTGTTCACAAAAGGACAGTTCGCTAAGTGCCTTGAATGCATTCCAGGAGGAAACACGGCCTCTACCTAGGTGGCCTTGTCGATGGCGCTCTAGATTTATTGCCGAACAGAGCGATCTGAGTTACGCGTGACCTATGGTTGTAGAGTACATGTTGATTTTTATAGAGGAGATTTTCGTTCCCCAGCCACGTTATAATGCACGAACACTGCACTCGTTTCAAAATTTTTCAACTTATTGACTTCAGCGAAATAAACCTATAGGTAACTGTGACAGTCCGATGACTACTTGAATACGGGAGAATGACCTACACTTTTTTCAATCACTTTATAAACTTCTTCACTCCACCGACCGACGATAAATTCATTCTAGAAGTAGAGCAAGTTCTATTCCATAATCAGTGCAAACTAAAACGTAACTCATCCACAATGACTTTCCACTATGAAATGATTTTTATTCCGTTTGTACTGTTCGAATCAATGCCACGTTAACTATTCCTGGATCTGTTGGTCCTTCTCTCACTGATCTTGTCGGTATCCAAACGTTTTGTCAACAGAGTGACACACTCGGTACAGCCTTTTGCCAGCATCGCTGAACAACATTTCCGTTACTATTTCAAGTCATCCTGTCAAAATAACTCCACACACGTTGTCACTCTAAGACTATTGGAAAAACAGTTTGCTGTAACACAGAAGCATGTGATAGATTTACTCGCTTGTTGATTAAAGGATTCGTTACTCTGTACACCGACTAGCAGCTCCACTCTTAGAATAGTGATGTCGATGGGAACGTAAACTGATGTGACAAATGTCGTGGGATACCTCCTAATATCGATTAGTTTTGTCTGGCGTAGTGCACAGCTCGACGTGGTATGACGTCAACAAGCCACTGGAAGTCCCTTGCACAAATATTGAACCATGGTTCATATCTGCGAGAGATTCTCCAGTGCAGGACACTGTGCAGGAACTGGTCTCACTACTATGGCTCACAAATTTCGGATGGAGTTAATGTCGGGCAATTTCGGCGGCCAAATCATTTGCCTGAATGGTCCAAAATGGTCTTCATACCAATCGCGATCAACTGTGGCCCGGCGACATGGAGCACTGACATCGATAAAAATTCCATCGTTATTTGGAAACACGAAGTCAGTAAATGGCAGCAGATGGTCTCCAAGTAGCCGAACAAAACCATTTCCCGTCAATGAGCGGTTCAGTTGGACCAGAGAACCTAGTCCATTCACCGTAAACACAACCCACACCCTTAGAGAGCAACCACTAGGTTGCACTGTCTCCTTGACAATTTGGTTTTAGGGGGTCTTCGCCACACTCGAAAGACACCATCAGCTCTTATCAACCGAAATCGGGACTCATCTGACCAGCCCACAGTTTTCCAGTCGTCTAGGGTCCAACCGATACGGCCACGAGCCCAGGAAGGCGCCACAGGTGACATCGTGAAGTTAGCAAAGGCACACGCGTGGGTCATCTAAGTGCCACAGACCATTAACGATAAATTTTGTCATACTGTCGTAATGCATACGTCCGTCGTACGTACCAAATTGATTGCGGCTACTTCACGCAGTGTTGCTAGTCTTTTAGCACTGTGCGCTCCACGCAAACGCTGCTACTCTCGGTCGTTAAGTGAAGGGCGTCGGCCACTGCGTTATCCGTGGTGAGAGGTAATGCCTGAAATTCGGTATTCTCGGCACACTCTTAGCACTGTGGATATCGGAATACTGAATTCCCTACAGATTTCTCAAGTGGGATGTCCCATGCGTCTAGATCCAACTACCATTCCGCTTTCCAAGTGTGAGGCCATAGTCACTTCGGAAACCTTTTTACATGAATCATCTGAGTACAAAAGACAGCTTCGCCAATGCACTGCACTTTTATATATTGTGAATGCGATAATGCCACCATGTGTACATGTGCATATCGCTATCCAATGACCTCTCAGAGTGCTTTTTCCGCTTACTTTGGCAGTATTATCCCAATAAGCGTATCAGATTCTGATTTTCTGTTAACCTGGGACAGTTGATTCATAGCTCGATGGGAAGTGATAAAACATCGCAACGAGGTTCAAATGGTTCAAATGCCTCTGAGCACTATGGGACTCAACTGCTGAGGTCATTAGTCCCCTAGAACTTAGAACTAGTTAAACCTAACTAACCTAAGGACATCACAAACATCCATGCCCGAGGCAGGATTCGAACCTGCGACCGTAGCGGTCTTGCGGCTCCAGACTGCAGCGCCTTTAACCGCACGGCCACTTCGGCCGGCTCGCAACGAGGAAATATGTGGTTATAAAGGCAGTGTTCTATTGAAACATATGCGTGGGTTAAACGTAGATAACCGAGCCCGTAAGATATGAATATTTTACCTTTTGCGCTAATGCTAAGGGAAGTTCACAATAATGTGTTGTAGTTACAACATTTTAGTATCCCTACTGAAGTTTTAGCACCTACCCTCCAAAATTACATGTGCTAGTTTATCTACTTCCGCGTAGATCTGCAACGAAAGTTCTTATTTTCTTTTGATACATATTCAGATTTTTTCATTCCGCACAATTTTTGTTCTCTGCAGATCCCTACAGTACAGTGAAATGAATTAGCATATGCCATGTTTTTTTTTTTTTTTTTTTTTTGGTTAATGTCTCAAACATATTGCTCTCCTCGTGAATTTTACGAAGAGTCTCCTCATTGCTTAACAGTGCATTTAATTTTCAGCATCTTTCCCTCGCATCTGATCTCAAATGCTTAGATTCTCTTCTTTCCCGGTTTATCCACAGTCCATGCTTCATACCATACAGTGCTGTGCACCAGACGGACATAAAATTACACTTACTCGCAAATTTACTAGTTTTTATAAAGCTCTGAACTAACCTTCGTGGATGAACTAGATTTCAAATCTGATTTAAGCCACATGAAATAAATATTGAGCTCATGCAACCGATCATGCTGAAAACACGGTGTCAACCTCTCACTCGGTAGCGGTGTAAAAGCGAATAATGTCGGCGCATAAATTAGCATATGATCGGGAAAGTAATTTGCCAAATGACGTTCGTAATCTAGAAACAAAGCCCGCTCATTCGTTCAATGAATAACATTACGCATCGGTGGCTACTTCGCATAAACGCAAAAAGCCTGTCGGTGGCGCATTGTCATAATATGTAATCCAGTCATGCTTGTAAAAGAAATGTACACACGAATCAACACAGACAAGCATGTTGCAGAGATTCGCATCTCGAAACATTTCTGACGTCTTGACGCTTAGAAGTCATGAATTTTAACTAGTCTAAACTACACTGCAAGATCACTTACGCATTTGCGAAATTGGTTAGCCATAGGGACATCATAATGAATCAGTGTATCCTGTGATGATCGTGTTAAGATATCGTTAAAGAAGTATAATTGAGGGCTTAAACTGATTCCTAATTACATTGATCAAAGTAATGAAATTCTTACTTGTATCACAATACAATTATGTGGGATTATCTAATTCTGGGTTGTAGTCACATTTTCTGTCACGTAATTTTAAAAATAATTATAAGAAAGTATTGGCTTTATTCAAATGTGTCGTGAACATTAATGAAATCAAGATCTGCAATGCATAAAGGGACATTATTTATTTACATAAATCATAAGAATTATAGGCATAGTACATAGACAGTTGTAGGACCCTAATTATAAATGAAAATGTATTAAAAATTTCAATGTTAGTTTATAAGGAGAGGTAGGACGACGTTGCTTTTTTCTTTTTGTGAGAAGTACCTTCAGTATCTCTAAACAAAAACCAAGAGTAATCGCTTCCAATTAAAGGGTTCCAGCGTCCTTGATACTGAAGTTCCATCGTGGCAGGTAGTGGTGGAAGCGTTCACACAGTTCACCGCTAGCAGCACACACATCTTCCGAAAAAAAAAATCAAGGTCAGACTGTAAAAAATGTAAATTTATCGCCGTTATACAACCCACATTTTGCAGTTTTCCAACAGTTCATTCACTATAAAAACGTAGTTATCTTCTTTTCTGTACCCCAAAGAGCCATAAAGAATAAATTTGAAAGAAATTCAAGCATATAATTCATGAGTTTACCACCAGGGGTCTCATCGAAGCACAACATGCGCACCTGCCGGCAACTCGACAGATCTTATGAAGAACTATCGAATAATTGAAAACCTCAGTCTTGTTATCAAGATCATTTGCCATTTCTTCATCAGGCCTATGACTTTGCTTCACCAGCTGGTGATTAGCTGTTAACATTTTCCTCTAATATACGTTTGTCTAATAGTGGTTTTCTATGACTGAGCTATGTCACAAACACACAAAATAACAGTATTTTATGGAACCAGTCTGTGAACGTCTAAGCAGTGTAACAACTTTCAAATCGCAACACATCATCCACTCTCGACCACAGTAGTTGATGAAGTCGGGGAATCAACTGTGCTAATGGAACTTCACTGCCACATGAAAGCTACTTTTAGCCACACTAAAAACAATCGCCAATCGTGAGGGTTGTCCTGAACACCCAGATCCTGCATTGAACTATTCACAGCCATTCAACTTTTATTTTCAAAGGATGCAGACGAACCACCTTTTTATGAGTCTCTTAAAAATTAAATATCAAAATCGACTGGAAATGAAAAGAATCATAATTTTAAGTAGCTCCATAATTTTATATGGTATCTCATGCCTAATTGTAAATTTTGATTCTACACCGAAAACACATGGGAATCGGCACGTATTACATACTAGATACAAAAAATTTCATGACCAGTGAGACCTACACCTGAATTCTAACTGTGCACGTGGAATGTGTGACAAAGCCTACTTCAGAGTGGTATTCTTCCCCTCTCTTAGGGCTCCACCCTTGAGTCGCACAGACGAAAAAGAGTGCTATTAATGGTTTCATAAGCGTCCTGGTCTCTTTCAATTTATGCTTCTGAAGCTTACTTGAGGTGTTAGATGAAAGTAGCAGAAGTGTCTTGCAATCTTGTTCGCTCTCATGTCAGACAGAATTCTTCTTGTATATGTCTTATCTTCCGCGGTAGCTGTTACAGCGTACAGCATCTTCTTAGATTAAAACAAACTTCTGGAATCAATACGAGTGATTCTTTTTCTGAAATTTTCAGGAATCTAATATTGAAAAAATTTATACAAGAGGGCAGTAATTACCTTTTATTGGATTAATCGCACTCTGAAATGCTGAATCCGAACAGCTAAAATCATAATGATATTACTATGAAGATAACTTTCGTAAAGTTTTGGAAAGGTGAAGTGCGAATACAGCAAAAGAAAATATAAGTTTCAAAAGCCGAAAAATTGCGAAGGATGAAAATGCAACCAACTCTTATGACTAAAACCTCCACTAGCAACTCGGGGAAAACCTGTCGATTTCGAAACATGTGCAGCGTTTTAGTAATCAGTAATCATCTCCGACGAAGTTTCGTAGATAGAAGTGGACTGCGTCTACTTTAAAGCTCTATTTAATAGCTATTCGTTTAAGGCAGAAAATACTATGCACAAAAGAACAAAAGCGTCACGTTTGAAACCTCGTCATATCCCCTACTGCGGCGCAGAAGTTTGAAAGTTTGCTCAAAACTGCCTACACTCTCCCTCTGTAAGGGTGCAAAAGCATGCAGCCTTGCGACGAAACCCTCAAGCTCGGTCTCAGGTGACGACACATGCGACAAAAAGGCCAGAGCTCAGAAGTTCATGTAGGTAGTAATGATGTTAACATTGGCATCCTAAAAATTGTGTCCGCAGCTCGTGGTCGTGCGGTAGCGTTCTCGCTTCCCGCGCCCGGGTTCCCGGGTTCGATTCCCGGCGGGGTCAGGGATTTTCTCTGCCTCGTGATGACTGGGTGTTGTGTGATGTCCTTAGGTTAGTTAGGGTTAAGTAGTTCTAAGTTCTAGGGGAGTGATGACTATAGATGTTAAGTCCCATAGTGCTCAGAGCCATTTGAACCATTTGAACCTAAAAATTCTGTCTTTCTCCACTGTGGATGTGACACACGATAAGAAGACGTCACTACCCTCACCCCTCTTCCCTTAGCCACTTGTCACCTCTTGACGCCTCTACGTGGAGGTCAGAACCACGACGCCCAGTGTTAAAACCGGAAGGATTCTTAATCGGTAGTCAAAGAAAACATTTCTGTCGCACCTCCACTCTGAATCGACACGAAAAGGCCTCAGAATGTGTTATATGTGTCCCTATGAAATCGTCCATTCCCTCCGTACATTCATGTGCACACTTTAAGGGAAGAAAACGATAGTTTGCAGTGCAATGTCCAACAGAATTACGGTCTCCACAACCTATGACACTGCTGA
Source organism: Schistocerca serialis cubense (assembly GCF_023864345.2). Lineage (NCBI taxonomy): Eukaryota > Metazoa > Arthropoda > Insecta > Orthoptera > Acrididae > Schistocerca > Schistocerca serialis. The sequence continues at coordinate 463,421,179 of NC_064644.1, read as the reverse complement.
CATCCCTCGCCGGCCGGGGTGACCGAGTGGTTCTAGGCGCTACAGTGTGGAACCGCGTGACCGCTACGGTCGTTGGTTCGAATACTATCTCGGGCATGGATGTGTGTGATGTCCTTAGGTTAGTTAGGTTTAAGTAGTTCTAGGTTCTAGGGAACTGATGACCTCAGAAGTTAAGTCCTATAGTACTCCGAGACCCTTTGCATTTACATGGTCTGATTAATTTTTGCAATTTTCTTAGGCACAGCTGTTACATGTGTCAGCAGCGTAAAGAGCGGTGTGTGGGTGTGTTTTGTCAATACGGTCCCCCTCCCCCCCCCCCCCTGCCACCCCCCGAGGATCCACCACTTTTCTAGGGACATCGTGGGTCTGCAGCTTCATTGAACGTGACCTGACCCCTCTGGAGTGTAGTGCGCCCACAGATTTTGCTGTGATATACAGGGTGGATTTACTGGGCTTCATTCAGTACCATTCGACGAAATTTGAACGTGGTTGTAAGCGAGAAAGTATGTTCACGCTTTTTCAGCCCTCCTGTTCCGCGCCTGCGGCGTGATCACGGGTTGAGGTTGGGGGAGTGGGTTATATGCATGAAAAAAAACGGAAAAGAGTCCGAGACCATCTAAGACCACCCGATTCAGCAACACCGTTGGTGCCAGTCTCGCACCTTTGTTGAGCACTTTAGAAATATACGTTTATGGAGACGACCCTTGACCATTTCCTGCGCTCCTGGGGGCGGGCAACCCTTTAGACACGATACAGCTGAGCGGTGCTACACTACTGCTTTATCACCTTCTTGGGCGCATGTGGAATTTGAGAGGCCTCGAACGGGTTACTTGTCCGCAGGCGCCTAGTAATCGGTCAAGGTTGTTTCTGATGGTACATTTTTAAACTGCGTATCAAAGGTCTGCCGATGGCACTGAGGGTGTTGCTGAACAGATGGTCTTAGATGAACTTTCGCAATTCTGTTCACGCGCCGGTTAATACCGCACCTCCCGTGATCGCGCCAGAGGAAGTCATGAAACAGGATGCCTGAAGAAGCGTACACACACTTTCCTGCTTAGGATCACGTTCAAATTTCATTGGATCACAGCGGTTTCTTGTGGTTTCACCTCGTATACCACAGCAAGAATTGCAGTCACGCTACACTAAGGAGGGATCAAACCACGTTTAATGCGGTTGCAGCCTCACGATGTCCTTAGGGAATGGTTGAACCGCTCGGTGACGGGGGCGGGATTGGGGGAGGGGATGAGGGCGAGGGATGTCAACAAATGGTTCATATGGCTCTGAGCACTATGGGACTTAACTTCTGAGGTCATCAGTTCCCTAGAACCTAGAACTACTTAAACCTAACTAACCTAAGGACATCACACATATCCATGCCCGAGATAGGATTCGAATCTACAATCGTAGCGGTCGCGCGGTTCCACACTGTAGCGCCTAGAAATACTCGGTCACCCCGGCCGGCGAGGGATGTCAGCAGTGTCAAAGGTTGTGGAGACCGTAATTCTGTTGAACATTGCACTGCAAACTATCGTTTTCTTCCCTTAAAGTGTGCAAAGGGTCTCTATCGATACACAGAGTACATCTTGTGTCTTATACTGACGGTTACATGGAAGACTGAAGGACATAATATATTAATATTTATGAAACGGTGTCACAGAAACACCGGTACGGAAGACTTTTATACAAATGTCAGGGAATAATCCATGACCACAAATCTTTGTAACACATATAATTCCTTAAAAATTTAATAATCTACATATACGGTATGGTGCTGCGTTTTGAAACTAGTAAGTTTGTACTTAATATTAAAGTACAGGTTAACTCATAGTCTTGAGCCTAGTATAAAATAAAATGTCTGTGGATAAATTAACAGAAATCAAATATCATTAGTTTCGCTGTCTTAAGTTTACTGAAGTTAATGAGTATTTTACATCTGACGCTTTCCGTTTTTGTTTACGAAGCACCTCCTGTGCTTATTATGGATATATGGATTGATAACAGGTCTGTACATTTAATTCCTTATAGATTTAAAATTGTATTTCTTCATAAAGTTTGCATGCTATTTACTTACGGTGTTTCTGCCTCCCTTTAGCATATTTTATAAACCACTGCTATTTTCTTCGTTGTTAGCGCAGGCTGACGTAGAAAGAAACTTGGTTGTACATTCGACTTTAATCTCCGCTAACAAAGAAGAAGAAAGCAGTTGTTTGTGGAACATGTAGACAAGAAGCACAAACAGCGAAGTAAATTACAGGCAAACATTATTGAGAAATACTATTCTTAATGTACAGGGACCAAAATGTACGTACGTATTACGAATCCATATTTGCGGTATGACAACGTAAGACGTTTTATAAATAAAAGCTAAACACATGTGGTGTGAGATACTATATACCTGCAGCAAGCTTAAGACGGGAAATAATAACAATTGATTACAATAACTGTTGCGGCAGATGGCTACGCCAGCGAACACATTAAAAGAAACTTGAGGACAACAACACAGTAAATAGTGGTATCGACGATGAGCATCACAATTATGTGTGAGTAAAACTTTATTTCCTTAGTCATCATAAATAGTATTGTGCCTCTTTAATACGGAAGACTTCAAACAAAATTCGTAATGTGAGACGTGTTTATGGAACGTGATTGCTGCAGCGCTGACAATGAACCGCCTCGTCAAATGCAGTTCTTTCTGTTGCATGTAGAGTATTTTCTCGTAAATCTATAATGAGGTGAGGTTTTAAAGTCTTCTTCACCCAGGATCTTTCATAACTTGTTGGCGTGAAGTGCTGGAACTTTAAGGGGCATACTACAGAAAGTACAAGTGTAGTCAGGCGTACGAGTGGTCTTGAACGCTCGAACAATCGCCGAGCGTATTAACTCGTCGCAACTAGCGCAGACAATTTATCCGGTCCAACGGCAGAGCTTCGCGTGTCGGTTTGTTCCGGTGCGAAGAGAAACTTGTGCCGTCTCAGCTACCCGCTGCGTGAAGGCTCCTGGCGGGGAAAAAAGGTTAAAACGCGCCGTGCCGCGTCGCGGAATGCATAAAACGCAACGCGCAGCGGCGCCGCTGGGACACGAATAAAACTCTGCTCTGTGCTAGGTACGGGCGAAATTACTTTCGTGACTGAGGAAGCAATGCAGATGCGGTGGATAACATTAAGGTAATTTAGGGCCGCGGCCGGCGCGACTTGTCTCCGTGACTCCCCCACCCCCCACAGTGGCGTCAGACTGCAAAGTCCCTCTACCGAGCCCCTCCCCCCACTACCTCACCCACCCACCCAGAACAGACGGGAACGCAAAGAGCGCACGCGACGCCTGCCCGCTGGCCGCTTACCGCTCGCTCCCAAAGTGATGAATTGTCCACATGTGCTATCCGGAACGGGGGGATTATACAATTAGATGCAAATCGGCCGGCTAAAAACACACCGCAGTCCGCCTGACAGCGCGGAATTACATAAAGAATTAGTTGCGCAAAATACGCTATTTCAAACAGCGCTGGCGTCCCACATCTGCAGCATTCTCGACATTCATCTTTCTAGATCATGAGGTGGCGGAAATTCATTTATTTTTAGTTCGAAACATAAATTTGTGAGGTGCGCATGTCAGCTTGGCTATTACGTGGATGTTAACTTCTTACTTTGATATGTCTGTAGGCACATATCTAAGAGCAAGCCAAGTTGATTATCGTTCTTTGGTTGTGTTGTTACACCGTCTCTGCCTGATGGCGCTCAGAGAGGGGGAGAGGGGGAAAGGAAGAGAGGGAGGGAGGGGAGAGGGAGGGAGGGGAGAGGGAGAAGGAGAGAGAGAGAGAGAGAGAGAGAGAGAGAGAGAGAGAGAGAGAGAGAGAGAGAGAGGGAGAGAGAGAGAGAGAGAGAGAGAGAGTTGTTAGTCGAGATATGTTGGAAAACAGTCGAGGAACTGAGTGGTCAGGAATATCTGGAATTGACCTGCTAAACACTGAATTGACCTATGCTGGAAATAATTCAATATCACGATGGTGAGAGTATTTAGGGACTTTTAAAAGAGTTTTGAGAAGAACTGTGATTCAAGGTAAATTCGCGGATTTACATACTTGCACGTGGTTAGCACTCTGTTGTAAAATTAACTGCTGTACCGAGATTTGACATTTTTATCATGAATTTCTTTCTGCTTGAGAAGTTATTCCTCCTCCCCCCACATACACATTTTATGAAAAACAGAGATCATTTTGGAGAGGTTAACCTTCTGTGCAAAGAAAAATTAGGGTAATCAGTCATTTAGAAATGTTCCAAAATCAGTCATTTTTGTATAAAGTGAATATTGTTCACGATCTTTAAAGTGAAATTATAATTCTTTTATTTAAAATTGGTTTAGAAAAATCATTAGCAGAAAATTGAAGGCCAAAATTATTCCCATGCAGGAAGTACTATGTTGCTTGAATCCTCATTGCACTTGGCGATACACTCGCTCTTTAATTTCATTTTCAGTTCATTATTATAATTTAACTTCCTTGCGGAACTGCTTGCTGTACCTCACTTTCGAGTGAATCTTTTTACTGTAGCGAGGTAAGTGCAGGAATAGACCAGGGCCATAGTCGTACAGATACACTGTATATACACCTCAACATTATTACGCATTTTATCAGTGATTCGGTCAGATAGCTTGCGTTCATTTTGGAAGTTATTTTCTTGTTATACGAAGTTTATTTCAGTGGACAGTGTGATAAATCCGTGTGTGAAACATTTGTCGTATTCTGAGATTTGTTTCGTAATTTAGATACGTAAATCAGCAGTGGACTTTAATTAAAGTAATTTGGATAATTTACAGAGACAAAATTTAGTAGTTCATTTGACGTGCAATTTTCATTGGTTTTGATTTTGGCGTATTTTCGAGATGTTGAAAGCTGTCCATTGTGAGGTCAGGCAACACACTGCTGTTCACTCGACTATACAATAGAAGGCTTAAGTAATCACATTTTTCAGTAATTAGTTTTGTGCACTTAAACTCTACACTACATACACACAGACACACAGTCACACACACACACACACAGAGAGAGAGAGAGAGAGAGAGAGTTTAAAGCAGAAAAGGTAGAATTTTAAACTTTATTTTAGACACTGTGACAGCTACTTATTTATGTAACATTGGGACTCTTACGATGGGTAGTTTTATCACTTCGAAAAATTCGAGCTGTGATCATAAGAGTAGCCGATGATATTAGTCCCTCTCCACATATTGACCCTACTGTGTGGCTCATTTTTCCTAACCGTGGATGACTTGTAGGAAACCTTGGTTGTAGAAATCTGCGTTTAGACTATTCAGGAGAGGTTCCACCTCCAAAATCAGCTTGTCGTCGTTCTGGAAATTCTTGCTGCGTAATGCGTTTTTAATACGAGGAAAGAAGACGACATCGCTAGACGCCGTGGCAGGGCGATGCGAGGGCTGCGATTAAAATGATAGCTCGAAGAAATAGCATGTGTGCCAGAATCCTGTGCAGAACAAGTTGGTGCATTTTCGTGAAAAAACGTCATGCCCTTCGTCAGCTTCCCGAGACACATCGCCTTTAAAGCTTCTACGATCCTCGCCTGGAAACTTCAGTAGTATTGTCGTGTCCCGACACAGTTTTCCAAAATCATTATTTTTTTCTTTTAGCTGCGTGGGGCAATCGCTACTTTAACGACAATATGGGTTTCGTTAGCGTGTTTGTCAACTTTTACAGTGAATTGAGAGGATGGGAACCTCCTTGCTTGGAATGGCAGGACTGATCTGCAAAGCGGCAAGTTATTACACTCAGTTCGTTTATTATTCTACCAACATATTTTTTTTATTGAGGTGCTAGGTCAAAACCCCTTAACAGAATGTCAGATGCTTTCAACAATCAGTAAGACAGACGTTTGTCGAAGACGAGTGCTTTTACTGCCAATCGGTCTGCTAATTACTGGCCACTTGGCCTAAATCGTAAATCATCAACACTTTGAAATAATTCACTATCAGTGAAAGACCACTTGCCCTATTGTATAAGAGACAACTACCAATCAGCAACTTGTTCCTGCTGGGTGCTCAAATTCCTCTCAGTTCTTTGAGACAGAGACAGACAGTCTCCGTTCAATACTGTTCCAACGAATACTGAAAATTGCTACTTATTTGACAGTTGCCATATGTCCATCAGCATCTACCACCGCCATCTCGTTGTTGAAGTGTTTATTGCTCCATCAGTTGCAGCTGAGGATCGTCATTACACTCCGGCTGCTCTGATTTTTCACTCGATCTCCTTCCACTCTGCTACTACTGTTGCTACTGCTGTTACTACCTTTCAATCTGCTTCTCTCTGAGCTTTTATTTGTTTCTACATTGATTCTGTGTGCACACGGCTACCTGCAATACCTGTCGAGAGTATTCTCTTGGAAGCTTTCCTCGACGTGTGATAGTCTTAAAGTTTGAATATCATTCGAGCCTGTTCTCAGAATTCTTCCATTAAGGGCAGTGGTAAGTTCCGTCATCCCGTTGCCCTCCACCCTCTGAGTTGCAGGTGAAGTGTCAAGTATACTGTTTGCAAAAGTGTTTGACCAGCCTCGAAGAAGCAAATAGTACCCAGCTGCTCTGACTTTAGGCCGAACAGTTCTGAGGCGTACAACTCCACTTTCTCGACGTGGGAGCTCGGATCGGCACTGACTGAGACCTGACACTGCACCTGATCACTACCACATCCGGTACTGCATGCTTCGGCATCTGCCATCGGCATCAAAGGAAATCCTCCTCGAATATTTTAATCTAATATGGCAGACAGGTGCCTTCCCCAACTCTTGGAGGGAGGCAATTCTAATCCCGCTACTCAAACCAGGAAAGGACCGCACGTGTCCCAGTAGTTATCGGAGTATCGCCTTGACGAGCTGTGTAGGAAATACCCCGAAACGGATGGTTAACTGTCGTCTGATCTGGCTTTTAGAGAGCAGGCAATTCCTTATCCGCTCTCAGTGTAGACTCCGAAAGTTTCGGTCCACGGTCGACAACCTGAACCTCCTAGAAGCGGCTATTCAGCAGGCTATCCTCCGTCAGCATCACTTTATGGGCATATTCTTTGATATCAGTAAGGCGTACGATACGACTTGGAGACTCAGTATTCTCGCACAATTACATCAATGGGGCTTTCGTGGCCACCTACCCAATTTCATTCAGTCTTTCCTATCTCAGCGGTTTTTTCGGACCCGAGTTCGTCACACACTGTCTGATCGACAGGAGAATGGTGTCCGCAGGGCAGTGTTTTAAGTGTTACCCTCTTTGCCATAGCCATCAACAGTATAACATCTACGGTAAGGAGTCCAGTACAGTGCTCCTTATTTGTGGACGACTTTGCTGTTTTCTGTTCCTCCTCCAGTATTGCAACGGTGAGCCGTCAGTTGCAACTTACAGTGCGGCGGTTAGAGGAGTGGACTGCAAAGACAGGTTTTCAGTTTTCTGCCGATAAGTGTGTGTGAGTTCATTTTAATCGTTCTCGTCGTCCTTTTAATTTGCCTGCCTTGCATATAGGGGACACTATCCTACATTCTAGAGGCACAGTGCGGTTTCTGTGCCTCATTTTTGACTCCACATTGTCATGAGTGGGTGCCATACATGCGAGACTTGAACGCCAGAACCCTGAAGGCGCTGAACATCCTCAATTGCCTCAGACATAGGTCTTGAGGAGCGGACAGGGCGCGTCTTCTCCAGTTTTATCGGGCTTTTGTGCGTTTGCGGCTGGACTACGGGTGCACAGTGTATGGGTCAGCGAGGCCCTCTTATTTGCGGACCCTTGACGCTGTCCACCATGCGGGGATTCGATTGACCACGGGTGTTTATCGGACTAATCCCATTCCGAGCGTCTGTGCTGAGGCGGGAGAATCGCCACGTACCATCCGGTGGCAGCTCCTGCTGGTGCGCCAGGCTTGTAAGTTTCTCGCACCTCCAACCCTACCTGCTCACCGTATTGTTGCTCGTCCGCCTATGGAGTGCCTTTTCTCCACCGTCCACGAGCCACTGTGCCGTTAGGGATCAGTGTGCAACGTGTGCTGGAGTCCCTGGGTGTGGAGCCCGTACAGTCCCAAATCCATGGTTTTAACCGCCCACCCCCTGGCTACTGGAGAGGCCCAGAGCGTTACTAGAGAGATTGCACTCCTGCCACCGTTTGTAATGCAACATTTTCTGCCATTTTATCCCAGCACCAAGACTTTGTAGCTGTTTTTACGGATGGGTTGAAACAGGGGGAATCCGTTGGTTGTTCTGTTGCTTTTCCAGATCGTGACCTCAGGATCAGATTGCCTCAAACAGTTTACTGTCTTTGATTCAGAATTGCCTGCGATCTAGCGGGCACTGGAGCACATGATACGCTCTTCCCATTCTAAATTTCTTGTCTGTTCCGTTTCACTAAGTGCCCTTCACTCATTGCAAAGTTTGTATGCAGCAGATAAAATAGTCCAATCCATCCAGGATGCCCTCTTCCAACTACATCGACTGGGGAAGGAGGTGGCTTTCTGCTGGGCTTCAGGACATGTCTGCATTGTTGGGAACGAATGGGAGATCTTGCAGCCATGGATCTGTGTCTCGATCGGCTAGTATTTCAGGGTGCCATTCTCATGCATGCACTCACCTCACTGTTGAGCTCTCGAGTCATGCGTCGGTGGGAGGATGAGTGGCTGGATATGACAGACAATAAGCTCCATTTATGAAGCTCACAACGCGTGTGTGTTGTACTTCTTTCCAGCCCCGTAGGCGGCACGAGGTTCTCCTCACTCAGCTTCGGATAGGCTACAGTCCTGTGACGCATGGCTTGCTGCTCCGGCGAGAGGATCCACAAATGTGTGGTACTTGTAGCCTCCAGGTCACTGTGCGCCACGTTTTATTGGATTGCGTTTTATTTTCTGAACAGTGGGCCGCGGCGTACTTGCCAGCGGATCTACCATGTCTTTTAGGAAATACTTCAAACGAATGTGGTTAAAGTTTTAAAGTTCTGTGACTTGTCCAATGTTTTTACCAAGATTTCAGGGAGAGAGTCTTAATTTGTTCACAGGATGACTGGCTCGGCCATATTTTACGTAAATGGCCAGCCAGTGACAATTCACTGTGGCATCCTTGACGCTCCATTCTCGTTTTCCTTACGTATTATTTTCAGCCAGTGATAATTCCCTGTGGCATCCTTGGCGCTCCATTCTCGTTTTCCTTACGTATTATTTTCTTATACAGCATTTTGCGTCTTTTCCCACTTTCTTTGCGTGTATGCTTCCATTTTACTAAATTTGTCCACACTCGATTTAATGTGTGTCAGGGCATCGTTTCCTTCATATTTATACTTTTTTCACCGTATGCTACAATCAACATTGGTTTGGTACCCCTAGGTGGTCAGAACTGAATGTGTTACATATTTTTAAAATTGAGCATCAGACCGTTCACAGAAAACGAGTCAATGACACTTCCAAGAAAAAAATTTTCCACTCCCTCTATTTCTGTATGTGTGCTTGGACTGATCTGAATGCAAGTGTTACCTGTGAAAAGAACTAATTCTTGTTGTTGCATATTAGACGGAAGATCGTTTTCACATTCGACAAACAACAGATCTCTTGAAGAGAATAGTTGATAAACGAATATGAAACGTCCCCTTAGAAAAATTTGTGAATTACTGTGCTGGTAAACCCCTTACGTTATTTGATTTTCAAACAGCTGAGCAAAACTAAATGTACTCAGACATTTCTCTCTTTACTTATTCTGATCATCACCAAACTGACACACAATATTTTTAGCGCAAGGCAATCTGACTTTTAATAACCCCTACAAAAGAATGGCCCTGACTAACAATAACCTATACCTTTCATGAATCACTTCCCTCACAAAAATCTTCATTACTCGAACTACTGCAATACAGCGAGCGCCAATATTGCCAGCTAAATAAAAGATTCTAGCTACTGAAGGCACTACCTACTGATAGGCATAGATAGCAAATGAAAGATTTTGATAAAGAACAAACAGTGTATTTACCTTAATAGTGTTCCAAAGTCTTTATATATATAGCGTAGCGTTGCGCAGTTGGAGGTGAGCCGCCAGCAATGGTATATGTGGGGAGAGAGATGGCGGAGATTGAGAGCGGATGATCTGGACGTGTGTCCATCATAAACAGTAAATTTGTAAGACTGGATGTCATGAACTGATTATCCAGTCTTACAAATTTACTGTTTATGATGGACACACGTCCAGATCATCCGCTCTCAATCTCCGCCATCTCTCTCCCCACATATACCATTGCTGGCGGCTCACCTCCAACTGCGCAACGCTACGCGCTGTTCACATCCAGCTGCCCAACACTACAATAGCAAACAACAATGCAAACCAGCCACAGACTGCACACAGCACAGCCAGTGATTTTCGTATAGAGCGCTACATGGCGTTACCAACATAAAAACCTAAACAGCCTACGTACACGAATTAATAATTAAGGCTGCTGTTTGAAGATGACGTGACAGTGTTCATATCATCGTAACGAAGTAATTTACAAAGGAAATCATGCTGGTAGATGCCCGTCTGGTAGCAGAGTAGCATTTGACTGACACTTTCTTTTTTTATTCTGCTTCTTGAAAAAGGAAATGATTTGGTGTGTTTGTGCCGGTTAGTGTGACCGAGCGGTTCTAGGCACTTCAGTCTGGAACCACGCGACCACTATGGTCGCAGGTTCGAATCCTGCCTCGGGCTTGGATGTGTGTGATGTCCTTAGGTTAGTTAGGTTTAAGTATTTCTAAGTTCTAGGGGACTGATGACCCCAGCAGTTAAGTCCCATAGTGCTCAGAGCCATTTTTTTGGTATGTTTGAGATAAATGGGACACCGTGTGTACTGCTCCCTGCCATACATTTCACAGCGGTTTGTAGGGTATTGATGTTCCCGTACACGCATGTAACGGAGCTATGGAGTTCATCTTCCAGGTCACCGTCTTCTTCACGAGCAGTCAATGGACTACGAAATCGTGACCAGTGGGATCCCCGCTGCAGTATTTCATTTGCTGATTTCAACACTTTACCTGCTATACAGCGGACAGTTTTTCGGACGTCTCTTGTTTATCGCACATTTCGACGAGTGACTGGGCAGGACATTAGCAAGTCAACGGCCAGCCCTGACAGGGTTCCGCGACATCAGCTAATCAGCGCCCGGGCTCAGGTGCAAGCATGTGTATCATGGAGCCAATGCTTGGCCACCGCAATGCTAATTCACCTGTCGCACCGTGGCGGACACCCGGCTGCCAATAGCAGCGGCGAGCCAGACACACCACACGTGACGTAACACCTGCTCCTGGGGAGTCAAGACAGCGAATCCCAGTTAGTCACAGGGATCCTGCTTGTGGTAAATGTAAATGGCAAACATGAACAAACAAGAACAGCAATATACCTACTTTCTTCGTCCCAACAGCGAAATTTAAAATTTTTATCTGATTTTGATTGAAACTTATTTGTTTATTGATGATATGGCGTCATGAGGATGTAGCCGTAAGAAGAAACAAAATAACCATTCTACGGAACAGAGCGTCCAATGTCAACTCCCTTAATCTGGCAGGTAGGTTAGAAAATTTAAAAAGGGAATTTGATGTGTTGAATTTAGATTTAGTGGGAATATGTGAAGTTCGGTGGTAGGAGGAACAGGATCTCTGGTCATGTGAACGCAGGGTTATAAATACAAAGTCAGATGGGGGTAATGCAGAAGTCGGTTTAATAATGAATAAGAAAATACGAATGTGGGTAAACTACTACCAACAGCGTAGTGAACACTGAAGATGTATCTGGGACGTCCTTGTATATGGTTTGAAGAGGCGTGGTACTAGTAGTGATCCCTGCGGAAATCCCTCCTTGATGGTGAAGTATTTGCTACTGAGAACTTTGACAGCGACTCTGACTTCACAGTAGTGATTTTTCTGCATTTTTTCCAGGAAATTTGTCGTTTTCAGACGTGGAATAGTTTTATTCCGTTTGAGAACTGGACCATCTAGCCATTAAGTGTCATAGGATGTTGTTAAGGCAATAAAAGCCACAAAAGCTGATGGCATGGCGACAGCCATATCGTCTAACAACTGTGAGCAAGGCGAGCGAATACTCAGAAGCAACTGTCTCATGGAGTAGCGATCATGCCCCGAATCCTCAGAAAACCGAAGTATGTTCTCTCCATCTGAGTTCTGGATTTTACTGCCCTTATTACTATCTGTTTTCTCGATGCAGTTCAATAGTCGTTACCACTAGCAAAAGGCACCATTGTTTTTCTATCGTAATTCTCTGTCTGTTTTATATGTTACATGACCTCCTTTCTATTTGAAACTTACGAATTGCATCCGAAACTTTCCCTTCCAAAGACAGCCTCCATACAGGATTTCCCCCTCTCCAATGTAATGCCAGGAGCGATATTCATTATTAAATCTTCGACTGTCCATAGGAAATAAACAAATGCTTGTAGCTTCATGGTAATTATTTGACTGAAGAAAGAGGCTTTGAAGGTCGTACTGCAGCAGGTGATTGAATTTGGTGATATTATTGCTGTCTCCCTCCAATTGCGAGATATGTTCTTTCATTTGTTTCCTGAAAACAGAAGGAATCAATGCCACCGAGAGTCATCGTCAGTTTTGTGGTATGTATGAGTTTACGAGTGATGGAGCTATGAGAGAATGGTGCAGAAAAACCAAAGCTGGCCGCATAGATCCACATAATGAAAGTGGTAGCAGAAGACATTCAGCTGTGAATAACGGACTTGTGCAAATGTTGACGAAATTCTGGGTGCAGTGTGTCGGTTAACGACTTCTGATCTTCCTGAAATCTGCTTCATATTTCAAGGACAGCCCTTTTTAACTTTTACATTGAATTGCGAGGTTATTATATGTTTTGTGTGCTGTGGGAACCAATATGTCTACTCGATAATCACAAACTGGTAGGATGGGTTCGGCCTTGGTATTCATTCTGCATTACCATGAAGAGGTTGAGGGATTTTTGAATGGAATTGTCATTGGGGACGAGATGTGGCAGCAGCATGTGAATGCTGAAGCTGTTAAGTATCTAGGTTGATTCTTTCACAGCAGGATACAGCAGGCAGTCACTGTTCACACAAATAACACCGTTACCGGCTTCGAACAGAGACTTTCATCATTCACTTTCTATCCAATTTGAAACATAAATAAACACCACACTTTTTGACAACATTCTGACCGTAACCCAAGAGCCTGGTAATTGTGCCCATGTAGAGGCCAGTAAATGCTGAAGAATGGACAGATTGGACTTTGGGCAATTTAAAACATCATTCATCATTAAAAGGAACAAAACCATTTCACACGCAGAATCGAAAAGGATTGACAACAACAATTTCGGCCTATAAAAAAGGTCAGGCTCTCTATTCACATTAATGCCCAAAAGAACAGTCTGTTGACTCAAATTTTAGCAGCTGGAAATTACGTGACCAATGTTTCAACTGTCCAAGTGAACAAGAGAGGGCCATAAATTTACAACAATCGAAATTACATAAAACAATAGCTTAGCCCAAGGTAAAGCACCAGAAAAGTAAATTGACACTATTAAAGAATATTAATAGGAGAAAATTCATGTTTTTTTTTTTAAATTTGTCAGTCTCTGTTGCACTGATATAAATTTAGGCAGTAGTGGTTTCCGGTTTCTGGCTGACACACCCACTTTCAAACCAAACACTTTGCTGTTAACAGCAAATGTCCACCTAATACGGTGACAAAAGGCACAGCAAAATATACAGTGGGCAACAAGTACCCTCATTGATCCATAGTCCATGCGTCAGTTGCTACTGTCAGACACAGTCAAGCCCCAGCAGCAACGGACCGATAGGCTAAGATCAATGAGGATACTTGTGGCCCACTGTATACACTGCTGTGCCTTTTGGTACCGTATCAGATGGATATTTGCGGTTAATAGCAAGGGATGTGGTTTGAAAGCCAAAAACCGGTAACTACTACAGTTGAATTTTATATCAGTGAAACAGATACTGAAGAAATAATAATAACAATGGAAAAGATCCAATTTCCTCAGTTACCTAACAGTTGCGAACCTACCATCCTGTGGCAGCATGCCTCGAGTTAGCAAAATCTAACTCATGGAGAAAAGCAGCCTTGAAGATCCAAAGAAGTGAAAGAACCACAGAAAGAGTCGCACAATTACTTGAGTTTCAAAATTAGAAAAACGCTTAACTCCTTCTTTGGTCGTAATGGAAATGAGCGTTTGATGTCATTGGCCGGGAGGCCCCTTACGGGGCAGGTCCGGCCGCCTTGGTGTAGGTCTTATTACATTCGACGCCACATTGGGCGACCTGCGCGCCGGATGGGGATGAAATGATGATGGAGACAACACAACACACAGTCCCTAAGCGAAGAAAATCCCCGACCCAGCCAGGAATTGAACCCGGGCCTGTAGGACGACAATCCGCTGACGACTCAACTATCGGGGCGGATTCTTTGGTCGTGACGACAAGGTAGCCAGAAAATATTAATTTTCAGAATACACGGAGCCTGAAATGGTGGCTAATCCTTCTAATACATTTTCTGAATGGACTTACATTTGCTACTCAGTGGCCTGATAAAGGTTATACTGTTGTCGTGTTTTGACCTATTTCAACACAGGATTCTGGTTTAAAATCACAGCAAGCATCCAGTGCTACGGGCCAGTTTAGACCACACACACACACACACACACACAGACAGACAAATACATGGGAAAATGTATACAAAGATGGCGAAATCACGAATGCAATAGTGCCAAAAATTCTTTCTCGGAGATATCATAAAGATTTGGCAGTAGAAAATATATAAGCCCAGGAGTACCTGTAGTTCAGACAAAAGATTGTTACTTAACATATGACTATTCAACGAGACCCAACACGAAATGGAGAGAAAAAGGGCAATTTTCAAGAAAGTCTATTAAAGCAAGCTACACATAATGGAAGTAAAGCAGCTTTAAAATTTACTCCCCAACTTAAATCATTAGTGTGGAAATAGTCGATTAACAACCTTTATGGCCGAATTACGACATAAAATTTCAATGAGAGCTGTACCTTGAATTAGCTGTTAATGACTTATCAACAGATAATATACATAACAGTAGTGCACTTTAAAAATATGTTGACTTAGAGATACAGTAAACCAATGAGAGCGATATTAAATAATGCATAAGTATGTATCATCTGAGGGCTTGCTTATTAAAAGATAGGTATTCAAGAAAAACGCCTCTAATAATATTAGCGCTATGATCTGACATCAGCCTTCAGAGGAGCTGACACATCGAAGTTGAAATAAGCGGCTTCTATGTAGCCAGAGGCAAACAGGCGTTCTATTTTTAATACCATAATTGCTTACAGCTTTCACCCAATATATGGGAGGCTACAAACTATCACATGTGTGTGTGTTTTTGGGGGTAGGTGTGTGTGCCTTTCTTCACTCTATGTGGATATATGTAAATCAAATACGTGCTGCATATACTCTACAGCATTTCGTGAATACAAGTAAACAACATGCAACAACATGTCACGAGGTTTTAGACGTATTTTACACGTGAGTAAAATCAGAAACAGGCTGAATAGATAGTAAGTGTGTCGCGGGAAGATTGTGCAGAGAAATAACTGTTAAAAAAAAAATTAGATATGTATCGCCGTTTCGGAGTTATTCAGCACTGAAGTTAGCCGATCAGGTCGTTGCGGATGCAAATCCAAGCACTTTTACGCCCTAAAATTCGGTAATGTACAGAATCTGTATGCCCGTGAGTTACTAATCGTTCAAAAAAAAAATGGCTCTGAGCACTATGCGACTTAACTTCTGAGGTCATCAGTCGCCTAGAACTTAGAACTAATTAAACCTAACTAACCTAAGGACATCACACACATCCATGCCCGAGACAGGATTCGAACCTGCGACCTGAGCGGTCGCTCGGCTCCAGACTGTAGCGCCTAGAACCGCACGGCCACTCCGGCCGGCTACTACTCGTTCAAATGTTCATTAGTTAAGACGTTCCTTTTTCGGAAGTGATACATTTAAGCTAGGTGAACAAAAGCTACGTTTTCTTTGTTTAAGAAAACCAGACGATACTGTCGCTTTCAGGCTGCTCGAAATTGCGTGCGTGGTGACCTGATTGGTTGACTTCAGTTCTAAATAAATCGGGAAGGGCATAATGCATCGACGTTTTTCCTTAACAATTGTTTGTCAGCACACTCTCCCCTTAAACCCCCTTACAAGTTTTTCAGACTGTTTCTGACCACCATGTATAACTACAACAACGCAGCCTTAAAGATTTGTTTACATTGTATTCAATAGTTATTACGAGTAGTAACTTTTAAATACGTCGTTTCTAACACTGTGTTTTACTGTGAGCACCACCATCCCAAGAATCTTTCACCTCAATGAATAATACATACAAAAAGATTATTTTAAACATAAGCAAATGTGTATCCAGAAGCGTCTGTCGGAAAACGGACGCTATTTGCGTGAATAAATACCGTTGTCAATAGCAGCTGGTTGCCGCTTTCTTCTTTGTCAGACTCGACCTGTATTTTATTCACAGCCACGGCCTCAAAATGTCAGTTTTAGACAAAATATCTTTTAACTCTGGTCGATGAACATTCATTCTCTCAAGAAGACCGAAATATCAAGCAGACTCATTGAAATTGAAAAGTAATGGATAGAATTTTTTGGTGTCGAAAGGAATTTTGATAACAGCTTTCTTGAGTACAAGGCGCGAGTATACTGTGACATCACAGTCGTGTTATGAGACACTTAGGAAACGCTTCCAGCCCGCATCTCGTGGTCGTGCGGTAGCGTTCTCGCTTCCCACGCCCGGGTTCCCGGGTTCGATTCCCGGCGGGGTCAGGGATTTTCTCTGCCTCGTGATGGCTGGGTGTTGTGTGCTGTCCTTAGGTTAGTTAGGTTTAAGTAGTTCTAAGTTCTAGGGGACTTATGACCACAGCATTTGAGTCCCATAGTGCTCAGAGCCATTTGAACCATTTGAAACGCTTCCAAGCGAACAGAGTGGGATAGTTATTGGAGGAACTTGTTTCTTTCACGACAATGTGCGACCCCATACTGCAAATTGGACGAAGTAAAAAGTCAGTCTTTTTGGCTGGGAGATTTTTAAACATGCATTCTATAGTCCGGACTCGGCAACAAGTAACTTTAATCTCTTTTACAAAATGAAGAGTCGGCCGCTGGGACCGAGCGCTTTTAGGCGCTTCAGTCCGGAACCGCGCTGCTGATACGGTCGCAGATTCGAATCCTGCATCGGGCATGGATGTGAGTGATGTCCTTAGGTTAGTTAGGTTAAGTAGTTCTAAGTCTAGGGGACTGATGACCTCAGATGTTAAGTCCCATACTGCTTAGAGGCATTTGAACCATTTGAACCATTTGAACAAAATGAAGGCCTGCCTGTCTCCTCAGCACTTCACGAACGACGATAAGCTCAAGGATGCACTCAACAAGTTGCTGAATCACCAAGAGGCACCATTCTTTGCTGAAGGGATAAAGACGCTGGTATCACGATACAACAAATGCTTGTATTTGTGAAGCTGCTATGTGTAGCACTACTTTTAGTTCGTAAGTACGATTGTACACGGCCAGAAAAAAAATGAGAATATCAGTTTAGAGGTTTCCTTTTCACTAACGATTTATTGTTGCCAACAGTTTGTATGGAGTACATTTACAGATCAAGCGGTTCTAATGTACCATGTATCGATCCCGATGTTAGTACGTGGTGTAGCTTTCACGGGAGTCAATGCAGGCGCTGCCTCTGGCGTCCTGTTGATCATACTGAAGGCGAATATTGTCCTGGGATAATGCGTTGTGCCACGCTGCTCGACCTGTTCATGTAGTTTTCTGTACGTGTTGTTGGTTGACAAGTCACGCGAGTCACTTTTCGTCCCGTCATATCCCATACGCTTTCGATTGGAGACAAGTGCGGAGATCGTGGTGGCCAGGGAAGTTCCTGCACTTCTTGCAGAGTATGTTGAGTTTCACTGCCAGTGTGTGGGCGTATAATATCCTATTGGAAAAACACACCACCTTCCTATTGCAAGTACGGCGTAATAGGGATTTAAAAATTTTCTGTACGTACCGAGAGCTGGTTAGTGTCCCCTCCAGAAACATCAAAACGGACGGTGAGTTGAGATTTATCGTACCCCTGACCTTAAGGCCACGGGTGTGGCCTGTGTGTCTTCGACGAATGTGCTCTACGAGACAGCGCTCACCAGGTATACGTCCTGCGTGAAAACGACTGTCAGCTGCGTGTAGGCAGAAGCTGTTGTCATCGTTGAAAACCATGGCTCGCCATTCCAAGAGATCCTCTGACGGCACCAGTCGAGCCGCGCAAGATGCTCCAGCGTGAGTGAAAGACGGGCTAGAGGTGTGATTGCCAACAGTTCCACGGCTAATAAACGGTTCGCAACATTTCGTGTTGACACGTCTGGGCCCACAAGCCCTCTTACATGTACTGTGGTAGCTCTGCGATCTGCCACTGCTGTCCTTAGAATACGACGATCGTTGTGTGTGTCTGCGCCGAGCGGTCGTCCAGAACCTCGTCTACTGGTGTGAGAACGTTCAAATTACCGTTGATACCAGTATCGTTTCACAACTGACAGAGCATGTCCAATTTGTGTGGCAGCTCTCGCCACTCTGAAGGCCGCAAAAAAATGGTTCAAATGGCTCTGAGCACTATGCGACTTAAGATCTAAGGTCATCAGTCCCCTAGACTTAGAGCTGCTTAAACCTAACTAACCTAAAGACATCACACACATCCGTGCCCGAGAAAGGATTCTAACCGGCGGCCGTAGCAGCAGCGCGGTTTCGGACTGAAGCGCCTAGAACCGCTCGGCTGAAGGCCGCTATTTGACCCCTTTCAAACTTGCCTACTTGGCTGGAGGAAGCATGAGTGCGTCTGCAAGACATGATTTCCTGCTACCTTCATACGTTTGCACCACACTGAGCCATCTGGTTGTGAGCTTTCCCTATTAACCAGTAGACCCAGAAAGGGCTCTGGTAGCTACGCCACTACGCTATCCGTTAGCAAAATGTTCATATGTGTTGTATTCCCGAGGGACAAAACTGCTGAAGTCATCGGCCCCTAGACTTACACACTATTTAAACAAACTTAAACTAACATATGATAAGAACAACACACGCGTAAGCCGTGACATGGCGCTCAAACCACGCGGCCACTCCGCGTGACTACCCGTTAGCAGACGATGTTGACATCGTTATCAGTAATCTACTCTCCCCCAGGTGACACATGGCGTCATCGGATTAAAACTGTGGACCGGACCGAGACTCGAACTCAGGACCCTTGCCTTTCGCGGGCAACTGCTCTACCATCTGAGCACCTGAGCACGACCCACGCCGCGTCCTCACAGCTAAACTCTAAAATTCTAAAATCTTTGTCGTCTGTCCAGGTGTACTAATTATTTTCTCCCGTAGTGTATATAAAAAATATATTTTTGACCGGAACTTGGAAATTAATTTACGAATAGCCATCATACTTAACCTCAGAATTATGCTTATCCATTTGTTGTCGTTTTAGAAGCGTGGTTCGACGCCTACGGACTACCGTGTACTTGTCACTGGTTTGCTCTCCACCAACAATCCTTAATATTAGCTCCGCTTGTTCTCCCTCAAAGCACCCACTCTTTCAGTGGTACTGGGGTAATCTGTTATCCTGTTCAGAGTGCAACGTTCTCACGGCCTGCTATGAATTCGCTTGTATACACCCGCAACTTACGCCGGCTCGGCTGCCGTGTAAGCAGCGCGGATAAACAGCAGGCCGAACTTGCCGGCTGCGAGCTGCCGCTCGGGACTTGTAGTGCCACGGCGGAGCGTGCCAATAACACGGCAGCACGGAAACAAACGACACGGCCTGGTCGGCAACTCCACACGAGTTTATGGCGATCGAAGGGCGGCGCCGAATGAGCGAGTGAGCCGGCTGCAAGGGCGGGTGATCGCCCTCCGCCTCAAGAAGCGATTGCGACCGGATCGCGCGCGTGCACACGCCGCCGTGCCGACTCTGACAGCGGCAGAAAGACTGCAAAGTGTTTCCATTTTCCGAGGCAGCAATTGGCACGCTCCGCTGCACCGCCGTTGCCTTGCCCTCCAGCTATGGGGCAGGACGCGCGGAGAAAAGGAAAAACCCCCTGCCTGGCTGGCGTTCCCTCCACTCCTAGAGTTCTGGCTGCTCGCCCGGAGCGGTGGGAGTGCAAGAGATGGCGGCGAGAAGGCACCCGAGGCCGATGCGTTCGCGCAGAACGACATTTTCAAGTAAAATCAATGTCGTATGTAATGCATTTTAGATTCGCCGTCCGGGCACCCCCAGGGCCTGGCAAGAAAGCTCAGGTAGTACTGCCGTAGTGCCGACCTGGCTGGAAATGCGGCCGTGTCGAGCCGTTCGTCCCTCTCTGTTGGCTACGGCGGAGCCCGGAGAACGCAGGAAGCGGTCTCAATCTTTGTACCCTAGCGCTACGCCAGCTGTCGTTTGCTCAACAGTCTTCCAAGGTAACGATATCCACGATCCAGTACGTATAACTTTTCCTACACCAAAAACTCACAGCTCAATGTACGGTTCACGAAATTTATTCCGCAAGACCCACATTTGATATCGTGATTACATTGTGTGCTGTGAAACTTAGCTTTCTGTATTTCACTAAGAAAAAGTAGTCAATTCAGACAATGAATTAGACACTAAGGTGACAAAAGTCATTGGATAGCGATATGCACAAATACAGATGTCCGTAGTATTGAGTACACAAAGTATAAAGGGGCAGTGCATTGTACTCAGATAATACATGTGGAAAGGTTTCCGATGTGATTATGGTTGCACGACGGGAACTAACAGACTTTGAACGCGTGACGGTGTTTGGCGCTATACGCATGGGGCACTGAATTTCGAAAACCGTTATGGAAATCAGTATTCCGAGATCCACAGTGTCAAAAGTGTGCCGAGACATTAAATTCAGACATTACCTCCCACCACGGACAACGCAGTGGCCGTTGGCTTTCACTTAACGACAGAGAGCAGCGGTGTTTGCGTCAGTGCTAAGAGACGAACAACACTGGTTGAAATAACCGCAGAAATCAATTTGGGACGAACGACAAACGTATCCGTTTGGACAGTACAACGAAATTTGGTGTTAATGGGACATGGCAGCAAATGACCGACGCGAGTGCCTTTGCTAACACCACGACATCGCCTGCAATGCTTAACTTGGGCTCGTAACTATGTCGATGGGATCCTGGATGACAGGACATTCGTGGGCCGCTCAGATGTCGCGATTTCAGTTGGTAAGAGATGACGTTAGGGTCCGAGTGTGTTGCAGACTCTACGAAGGCAAGGACCCAACTCGTCACCAAGGCACTGTGCAAAAAAGAAATGGCTCTGAGCACTATGAGACCTAACCTCTGAGGTCATCAGTCCCCTAGAATTTAGAACTACTTAAACCTAACTAGCCTAAGGACATCACACACATCCATGCCCGAGGCAGGATTCGAACCCGCGACCGTAGCGGTCGCGTGGCACTGTGCAGTCTGGTGATGGGTCCGTAACGGTGTGAGATTTGTTTACTTGGAATGGAATGGGTCCTCTGGTCCAACTGAACCATTATTGACTTGAATGGTTATTTTCGTCTACTAGCAGACAATTTACGGCCATCCATGAACTTCATGTTCAAAAACAGCGATGGATTTTTGGGGATGACATTGAGTCATGTTACTGCGCAACAATTGGGCGAAATTGGTTTGAAGAACACCTGGAAATTTTGAGCGAATGATTTGGCCATTCGGTTCACCCGTCATGAATCCCATCGAGCATTTATGGGACAGGAAGGAAAAAGCAATCTTGGTTGCAGTGCCAAAATTTTTTTATTGTTTCCCAATGATGCGTTTTGCCTTTATTTTAGGCATCTTCAGATTGGCCTACGGAAGAAATAACAAATGTCATAATAGTGGCGGACCCCATTCAGTGATATTGGGTTACCAAGAGAATATAAAAAGAACTTAGTGATAGCTGATAGCGATATGTACATGGAACACCGTGCATAAAATATCCCAGCAGGTAAATGCCTGTTGTCAAAGCTTTATGGTTCAAATGGCTCTGAGCACTATGAGACTTAACATCTGTGGTCATCAGTCCCCTAGAACTACTTAAACCTAACTAACCTAAGGACATCACACACATCCATGCCCGAGGCAGGATTCGAACCTGCGACCGTAGCAGTGACGCGGTTCCGGACTGAGCGCATAGAACCGCTAGACCACCGCCGCCGGCCAAAGCTCTATGTCAGAGCTTTACAATAACTGCGCGGTGCCCTATAATATATATATATATATATATATATATATATATATATATATATATATATATATACATATATATAACCTGCTTTGTCCCTAAATTGACAGCCCACGCCAGAAATAAGAAGGACGCAGCAGATTACCTTATTTCGTCGTGTGGCGTAGTCCAATCCAAACTACACAGGATCAAACCTACAGTAAATCTTTGCTTCATAAACATGACGGATGTGTAATGCATATTCTGGCTGCACTCATCCCACTGAATATGAAAATATAAAAGACCCTAGGACTAGTGCAAACAGCCTGAAAGATGGCGCCTGAAAGCTGTGAGCTGCGATAATGTTCAGTTGCTAAATCTTGTCGTAACAACAAACCATGACAGTTATTATAGATGATTGGTGTTCTAAAAATTGCTAGTAAAATGATTAAATTAACCGCCATAATAATCATGATGAATAAAAATTAAAAACTGAAGTATAAAAAAATATGCTGCTGTATACTATACATGCGCTAAGAACTAAATTTGTTTGCAGTTTGCAATCTATAATACTTCGTTTGGGTATAAAATTTCACCTTTGATTAAGGTAATGGTTTACTGTATTATTTTTGTGGCTTCTGTTTGCGACTAGTACAATAAAAGCTGGAAAAATGTGTTTTCAAAGGTGAATTTTTTAGTTGTTTGGTTGAGTCGTAACCCAGGTCACACTCACCAGCCTTCAAAATTTCCGACAGAATAGACTTTTAACAGCCTAGGATTGAACCAAGATTGAGCTTTTCTCACCAGTTTGACACAGTGTTGTGCAGTCCTGCAAGGTTCAAAACTCTGCAGTTAAATGTTGCGCCCCATAGAGATTAATATCCTGACGAGGAATTCTTTTCGACCATGAAATTTCCCACTTCTTTTCCTTTCTTTTGTATTACACTGAAACGTTTGGGTCAGTAAAAACCTACAGTATTTGAATTTCCATTTTCCTGATAATCTACTGTAGTATCTCTCTATTGTAAAAGAGAATGCATAATCGGCATGGTTTCAAGAATCTGCTGTTTCCACACACCCAGTGTCAACTCTTGTTTTGATTCTGTTGGGAAGAAAAAATAAATAATTAAATAAACTAGATCTGGAAAAGGCAAGGCGGCGGGGTGGGGGTGCTGAAGGCTTCATAATGGAAACTGAAGTAGGATGTCGGGCAGGTATACAACTTATTGTAGCCACATTTATGTTAGAATTGTCGCCAGATTTCACGTGTCAGGATGGTGGGATGGTCACTTTCTACAATTCAAAAGGACTGCCCGGTGAAGGTACGAAGAAGAGATTGAGGATATTATTTCAGCCCTGTTGAGTAAACGTTTTCAGTTACCTTGACTGTAGCACTTCGCCGAAATCGTTGCCGCGTCAAGTAAACGGCATTAACTCCTGTGAACGGCATGGAAACCAAACAAATCCGTGTTTTGCAGTGACTGCTAAAAACACCGTATGGCTGTTAGTGCTCGACAAGTCTGGATCAGAGATTTAGCACAGTCGGAGGCAATGACTGCCAGAAATGCGTAAGGCTCTTTAGTACTAAATGGCTAGGTAAGTCAGGAAGCTGCAGCTGCAGAAATCCTACTAAATGGCATCCGAGAGCAATAAAAACTTGATTTTCAGTATTTCATAGAATTACTGCTCGGATTCAAAAGCTCAAAGTACTGACTTAACACACGCCTTAAGAGGTGTTATATCACGTTAAAGGTTTAAAACCATAAGTTAAGTATTAAAGTTAGAAACATTGTATAGGAGACAGTGTCGTACCTTCGAAGACTTTCCAGACGTCTGCCTTGTAATAGAAATTTAATATTTTTTTTCTTATTCATTTTGCAAATGGCATTCACTTTATGTTTACTGCAGTTTTTCATTAAAATTACAAAAATTAATCTCGAAAAGTAAAATTTTTACAAGTGTAAAAACTCTTCAAAGGTCGTCTACCAAGGAACAAACATTATATTCAAATACAAAATACTTTCAATCGAGAAAATATTGTCTCTACTCTTTTCAATGTGTGTTACATCATTTCTCTACGACACACGAATAATTAACAAGTAAAATCAGAGTAAGAAGAAGTATCATCAGGAACACGTAACAAGTTCAAAACATTTTGAAATAGAAGTTATTGGAACAAACACAAATCTACTTTTTCGACACAGGAAACATTGTTGAGACCTTAAAGAAACTGAGGTAATTTGCAAATAGCACTTGTCCCATGGTGTAAGATCTTCCGTTTCGGGGTAGAAAATGGAGTAAGACGGACGAAGTATGGCTTAACATCCACACATCTTATAGCCATTTTTCACAATATACCGGAATTTACTCACCATAAAATTCTGCGAGTAAAGAATTCACAATATCCTCCAAACAGTTTCAAAAAATATACATGATTTAAATACGTATAATTCGTATATCCAGTTCCGCACACAGGATTAGTTTTCGTGAGAGACCTCGAATCGGAAAGCTTATTTTCACCCACACGGAAATACGGATTAGTAATGCAATGATACTGTTCACCATATACTTCACTTTACAAGAGTCGAAGCCTCATATAATTTTGTGAATCGTCTTCAGCTGTTTTTCATCAACTTCTTTACACCTGAAACTCCTTTCACTTGACTTTCAAACATAATCGAGAATGAATAATATTAAGAAAGCATTATGATACTAGAAAATTTCCATGGTATCTAATACAAGCCCAGACTTTTCAAGGGAGGGATGGGCCCGTTCGCAATATTTGCAAATGAAGCAGGAAACGCACCTTCGTGTCCCGCAAAGAAAACAGTAGAAGATGCCAGAAACTGCTTACGGCGGTTGCTAGTGAACATTCCTTCATGTGGTCCTAATTTCAGTCACTAGATTGAAACACCAACCAGGAAAGATGTTTTCCTAGTTATGTTACTCTCCTGGCACAAATACTCCGCTATGTTTTGAAGCGCGTAAATCATCCAGGTTATATTGATACTATCATGCTTCTAGATTGGGTCTTAACGACTAGCCTTGGTAGATGTTCACAATGGTTCTTTATTCCTTTCAGGAAGGTACATGAAGAACAAAAATTACACAGAAACTGCACTACTGGCAATTAAAACTGCTACACCACGAGGATGACGTGCTACAGACGCAAAATTTAACCGACAGGTCATATACAAATGATTAGCTTTTCAGAGCATTCACACGAGGTTGGCACCGGTGGCGACACCTAGAACGTGCTGACATGAGGAAAGTTTCCAACCGATTTCTCATACACAAACAGCAGTTGACCGGCGTTGCCTGGTGAAACGTTGTTGTGATACCTAGTGTAAGGAGGAGAAATGGGTACCATCACGTTTCCGACTTTGATAAAGGTCGGATTGTAGCATATCGCGATTGCAGTTTATCGTATCGCTACTTTGCTGCTCACGTTGATCGAGATCCAATGACTGTTAGCAGAATATGGAATCGGTGGGTTCAGGAGGGTAATACGGAACGCCGTGCTGAATCCCAACGGCCTGGTATCACTAGCAGTCGAGATGACAGGCATGTTATCCGCATGGCTGTAAGGGATCGTGCAGCCACGTCCCGATCCCTGAGTCAACAGAGGGGGGCCGTTTGCAAGACAAAAACCATCTTCACGAACAGTTCGACGACGTTTACAGCAGCATGTACTATCAGAGACCATGGCTGCGGTTACCTTTGACGCTGCATCAGTGACAGGAGCGCCTTCGATAGTGTACTCAACGACGAAACTGGGTGCACGAATGGCAAAACGTCATTTCTTCGGATGAATCCAGATTCTGTTTACAGCATCATAATGGTCGTATCCGTGTTTGACGATATCGCGGTGAACGCACATTGGAAGCGTGTATTCGTCATCGCCATACTGGGGTATGGGCTGTCATTGGTTACACGTCTCAGTCACCTTTTGTTCGCAGTGACGGCACTTTGAACAGTGGACGTTACATTCCATATATATTACGACCCGTGGCTCTACCCTTCATTTGAGCCCTCCGAAACCCTACATTTCAGCAGGATAATGCACGACCGCATGTTGTGGGTCCGGTACGAGCCTCTCCGGATATAGAAAATGTTCGTCTACTGGCCTGGCCAGCACATTTTCCAGATCTCTCACCAACTGAAAACGTGTGGTCAATTGTGGCCGAGCAACTGGGTCGTCACAATACGCCGATCACTAGTCTTGATGAACTGTGGTATCGTGTTGAGGCTGCATGGGCAGCTGTATCTGTACACGCCATCCAAACTCTGTTTATGCCCAGGCGTATCAAGGCCGCTATCACGGCCAGAGGTGGTTGTTCTGGGTATTGATTTCTCAGTATCTAACCACCCAAATTGCGTGAAAATGTTATCACATGTCAGTTCTAGTGTAATATATTTGTACAATGAATGTCCGTTTATCATCTGCATGTCTTCTTGGTGTAGCAATTTTAATGGCCAGTAGTGTACGTTTCGCTCCTCCACGGACAGAAAACAATCTGCACAGATAGCACTATTAAGGAAGCTTCGCTTTGAATCGTCGTCTACTTCGCTGGCACGACAACGATAGCTGCTGAGCGACTGCAGTGCAGCCGGCGCATGAGGTGAACAGCTCCTGCCGACGGCAGCTTCCAGTTGTGCTCGTTGCGTCTGCAAAAATACGCACATGGGATGTGCTGCCTTCTCCGCAGATATGACTGGCAGGGGCGTGGCTAGGCGGTAGTGCAGCGGACTCTACGGCTAGCGTTGCTCCTCGCTCCCGGAACACCTCCTGGTAAGTTGCCAGTAACTTACGCGTCCAGCGATGTCACAGCCGCGTGTATGAGGGGCGCCGTTCTTTTTTCCCTATGGTGCGTAGTTGTCGTGCGGGTTGCCAATGATGCCCCTGTGAACCGTAGCCTGCACAGTGCCTGATAATTTGAGAACATATCAACTTCCAGCACATTTTTAATATAGTTTAAAACGCATGCCATCAATTTTCTCTTTGACATCTCTACAAAATAATGACAGGAAAATAGTTCATCGGATGCTAAACGTTAGTTGTTCATGCAGTAAAACTTCAGCATCTTGTGAGTTCGATTCCTTAAGGGCCCGATGGTGGAGGGAAGGTCAGTAGTTCTGTACTGGATGAGTAGTGTATACCCAGGCAGCATACCCCCTACCACCTGGCAGACGCGTACGACTGCATTCCTGATTTGCACAACCCGCAGGATTTACAGCCAGGGATTCTGCGAAACGCCTGCGCTTGTGGGGAGTGTCGGCGGCGCGCGCCTCGGAGAGAGCAGCTTTTCCCCAGGCAGGCCCCTTTATCAGCGCCGCGGGCCCCGGCTCTCCTCGCCGCGTCTATCACCTTTCCGCCAGAAGCGCGCACCGCTTTCGGCAGAGCCGCAGTTCGCGTTTTTCACCGTCCTCCGCCTTCACCCCCACCTCAGCTCTCGCCTCCACCACCGCCTCATATTTTCCCCTCGCCCGGCGCCGGCCGCCGGCTGACGTCATACCCTGAGGCAATATGTCTCTGTCGGTCTTTGAACAATCAGTTGTGTGACATGTGCACTCCACACCCTCTGAGACGGGGCGCCGCTGGCGGCGGCGGGCAGTGGGCGAACTGCGACGAAAGCGGAGGGAAAAAGAATGGAGGAAGTTACCGTGGGGACAAAATCGAAACAGTTTTGCGGAGAGGCTTCTTCTCTTACCCTTGGCATTTCTATGGTCAGAAGTCGTTTCTGGAACTTAACACTAATACAGTAAATTTATAATATGATCTGAAGAATGTATTAAAGAGAGTCCGCCTTTTTGCAAATACACAATCATTTATTTGTTTCAGTAGCCGAACATGTTTCGTCATAGTTGTGGTATTATCAATGGGTTTCTTCGTTTTACTGTTCCTGAAATGTATACATACACTTTTGATGTAGTGGAAACTGGGGTAAAATCGGATAGCTTGTACTCCAAGGCCCTTTGGAGCTGAACTATTTAATCTAGAGGTTGCCATATTGAGTAAAGACAATCACTGTTTAATAGCGCGCAGTGCATTATTCCTGAAAATTCTTAGCTTCGGTACTTTTTTAATGACAGGTTCTGCCGGCCGGTGCGGCCGAGCGGTTGTAGGCGCTTCAGTCTGGAACCTCGCGACCGCTACGCTCGCAGGTTCGAATCCTGCCTCGGGCAAGGATATGTGTGATGTCCTTAGGTTGGTTAGGTTTAAGTAGTTCTAAGTTGTAGGGGACTGATGAGCTCAAATGTTAAGTCCCATAGTGCTCAGAGCCATTTGAACCATCTGACAGGTTCTTTTATAGAAAAAGTCAAATACCTTGGTCTTATCCCACTAGTGTAGTGGAACAAGAGTGGGTGCCCATACTAAGTTTATGGGACTATGGGAAAACAAGATGTTCAGTGGAAAAGCAGGAGAAATGTTTATTGAAATACAGTTTACCTAGCAATCTTACATACAAAATTCCCATTTAAAGTAACAATCTTTCAGTATCTGCTTCACTGTTGCTTTCGTCGGCCGAGCAGAGATATTTTCTTCAATTGAATGCAGTCAGTCCGTTCCAGCCAGCTTAGTTTCATCTCTGAATTTATGCTTCAAATTATTTTTTGTTTTGCTAGACGGCATTTATCTTCCACCAACTTTCAAAGTTAAGGCAAACAGCATTAATATATTATCGATAAATTCTTTTTCTTGTTGTTCTGAAAACACAAGCGAACATGAGCCTAGCCGTCCTTTAATGGTCAATTAATTAGAAGTTACTTTATTCCTCCTATCCTTTTTTAATCTTCTGAAGTACTTCGTGGAACACTGAAGTTTGTTGCAGCTTTCAAGTAACCCTTTATACCCCGTAACACTTCGTGGATTGTCCTTCCATGCTCTCTTGGTCCGTTTATTGTCTGTTTGTCTTCCTCTTGTAAGTTCTCAGCATGTTTGATACTGAAACATAAAGAAATAAAAATTTAAAAAATTGTAGTGCAAAATTATATGGTGGGGCATTGTACCCGGTTTTACCCCCGAGTACATACGTTATAAAAGCGAAATAAACAGTGGGTGCTGTCGTCAGCGGATCTCAAGTTGATTTCAGATTTCGAGATTTTAAACGGTTGTGACAATGTTCGGCACGACCGACTTGTAATCAATTTGCGTGCCTGTTGAGTACCATCCCAGTTTTGCAACTGGATTCTTGGTCTCCTGTCAGGACGGTCACAGTTCGTCTTCACTGCTGAGAAGTCATCGAATGGAACAGAAGTAACATCTGGGCTTTCGCCAAGGAAGTACTATAGGACCTCTGCTGTTCTTAATTTACATAAAAGACTATTTAGGAAGCGATCTGAGCAGCCCTCTTATACTATCTGCAGATTTTTCTGTCATTCGCCATCTTGTAAGGTCATCAGATGACACAACCAATTGAAAAATGATTTAGACAAGATACCTGCGTGGTGCGAAAAGAAAAATTATTTGGTCCTCTACGTAAGAACTAATAAAATTCTGTTAAATTCGGTTACACGATAAATCACACAAATTTAAGGATTCTCGATCTAATTACGTACCTAAAGATTACAGTTACGAACAACTTAAATTGGAACTACCCGTTAGAAAATGTCGTGGGAAAAGGGATCCAGAGGCTACTTTGTATGGGCAGAAAACTTTGAAAATGAGACAAATCTACTAAAGAAACTGCCTGTAACGCCGGAAATGCATATCCTCCTATTTCCATCTATTGTACTATTATTTTTTTTCCTTGTTTTGTTACCTCAAGATATGACATTTCTGTCTCTTTATATATTGTAATTGTTTTACTGTTTGTATATATATACACTCCTGGAAATTGAAATAAGAACACCGTGAATTCATTGTCCCAGGAAGGGGAAACTTTATTGACACATTCCTTGGGTCAGATACATCACATGATCACACTGACAGAACCACAGGCACATAGACACAGGCAACAGAGCATGCACAATGTCTGCACTAGTACAGTGTATATACACCTTTCGCAGCAATGCAGGCTGCTATTCTCCCATGGAGACGATCGTAGAGATACTGGATGTAGTCCTGTGGAACGGCTTGCCATGCCATTTCCACCTGGCGCCTCAGTTGGACCAGCGTTCGTGCTGGACGTGGAGACAGCGTGAGACGACGCTTCATCCAGTCCCAAACATGCTCAATGGGGGACAGATCCGGAGATCTTGCTGGCCAGGGTAGTTGACTTACACCTTCTAGAGCACGTTGGGTGGCACGGGATACATGCGGACGTGCATTGTCCTGTTGGAACAGCAAGTTCCCTTGCCGGTCTAGGAATGGTAGAACGATGGGTTCGATGACGGTTTGGATGTACCGTGCACTATTCAGTGTCCCCTCGACGATCACCAGTGGTGTACGGCCAGTGTAGGAGATCGCTCCCCACACCATGATGCCGGGTGTTGGCCCTGTGTGCCTCGGTCGTATGCAGTCCTGATTGTGGCGCTCACCTGCACGGCGCCAAACACGCATACGACCATCATTGGCACCAAGGCAGAAGCGACTCTCATCGCTGAAGACGACACGTCTCCATTCGTCCCTCCATTCACGCCTGTCGCGACACCACTGGAGGCGGGCTGCACGATGTTGGGGCGTGAGCGGAAGACGGCCTAACGGTGTGCGGGACCGTAGCCCAGCTTCATGGAGACGGTTGCGAATGGTCCTCGCCGATACCCCAGGAGCAACAGTGTCCCTAATTTGCTGGTAAGTGGCGGTGCGGTCCCCTACGGCACTGCGTAGGATCCTACGGTCTTGGCGTGCATCCGTGCGTCGCTGCGGTCCGGTCCCAGGTCGACGGGCACGTGCACCTTCCGCCGACCACTGGCGACAACATCGATGTACTGTGGAGACCTCACGCCCCACGTGTTGAGCAATTCGGCGGTACGTCCATCCGGCCTCCCGCATGCCCACTATACGCCCTCGCTCAAAGTCCGTCAACTGCACATACGGTTCACGTCCACGCTGTCGCGGCATGCTACCAGTGTTAAAGACTGCGATGGAGCTCCGTATGCCACGGCAAACTGGCTGACACTGACGGCGGCGGTGCACAAATGCTGCGCAGCTAGCGCCATTCGACGGCCAACACCGCGGTTCCTGGTGTGTCCGCTGTGCCGTGCGTGTGATCATTGCTTGTACAGCCCTCTCGCAGTGTCCGGAGCAAGTATGGTGGGTCTGACACACCGGTGTCAATGTGTTCTTTTTTCCATTTCCAGGAGTGTATATTTATGCACTCATGGTGATGTATAATTGGTTTTTTCGTAAATATTATTTGTATTTTTACGCTGGGTCTTGCCTAGGGAAAACTGCTATCGAACGGTTACATCGATGGGTCGTGTGAAGAATCAAAGTGTGTAGGATCTTTGGTAGTGTTAACTCTGCCGCGTGGAGCGCGGGCAGAGGGAGTCTGGCTGGAGTAGCGAGTGGAGCAGGTGTGTAGTGTGAAGCTCCCGCGAGTTGCCGCGCTTTCGGGGTTTGGCAGCATGTAATTGCGCTCGACTTGCGATGATAGTTTCTGACATGGTGTCGCGGACGGGAAGCATTAGCTGGCGCACATCAAGAGCCCGTTTCGCCTGGTGACCGTGTCGAGAAGAAGGCGCGCCACCATCCAGCTTCTGCAACAGCGACGGCCGACAATGAGTGACTCTCGCCGCCTCCTCGATCGACGACTTCATACCTTCAATCAACCATCAAGGAAGACTAAAAGCACGTAAAGTTTCAGAACTGTATGGCAGACCTCAGCTTTTCAAATTGTTCCATTTGCCTCGCAAAATTACAGTAACTTAGCATGAACCTTTGTTGCTCATTGTCCCAATTGCATTGCCAAGCAGGGTCCCTTCCTTTTCCGAAATGAGCCCGATGGTCGTTGAAATTCAAACGCCAGCATCATTCGATTTCACTGCTTTAATTTCAAAGTTCAGCTGACTACAATATTTAGATTGCACAAGCACAAATTAAGAGTGCGAGTTTTGTTACCGTATTTTAGTTACCTGTGACTGCAGCTCAGCTTGGTACGTACTAAATTTTACTATTGTTAATTGTTCAGAATCATTTAATTCAAGTTCAAAGTTAATTCTCTTATTTCTAAATTGCATAGATTCAAGTAGCTTTTGAAATGATTGTTGAGGTAGTCCAAGACTAACCTTATTTTACTGAATGTCGATGTGCTTCAGAAAGAAAGCTCACTATTAACTTCAGTCACTAAATTAACTTTCGATTTTCCAGTTTTATTAATTCTTTTGCTAAATTAAGTCAGAGTGTAGCGAAATTTATTACTTCTGCAAACTTTCAGTTTTCACGCTACACGTGTCAACCTTCAGTTGCCACGCTTCTAGTGCTAATTATATGTGTAATTACCTTTCTTTTTCAGTTACTATAGTAATTGTCCTTAGGACTGGCGACCGTAATTTCCCCCAAATCTCAAATATCTAATTACCGCTAGTTAATTGTTAACGTAACGGCCGCACATTTACTTTCTTCATTAACTTTACCCCTTTTCAAAATTAATTTCCACCAGTTTCATTTGCATTTTTCCTTTCATTTAGATGTAACCCTTTCCTCCCTCTTTACCGACAGATTAACTTCTGTGACGATTGCTTTTCCCAAATTTCCATTAGGTACACGCGGTTTGATTTTTCACTGTCATTAAGGTCGATAAGAGAGGGGGAGGTTACATGCCTACGCTATGCAATTCCGTCCACTTATAAAGTTTCGCTGCCCAGGATGGGACTCTCTCAGATAGAACTCAGAAATGACATTGAAAAATTTCAAAGAAGGGCAGCTCCTTTTGTATTACCGCGAAATACTGGAGACAGCGTCACATGTATGATACCGGGGTCGGTTGACAGTCATCAAAAGAAAAGCGTTTGTCGTTGTGGTGACATCTTTTCATCAAATTTCAATCATTAGCTTCCTGCTCCAATTGCGTAAATGTTTTGCTGACTTACAGCTACGCAGGGAGAGATGACCATGACAACAAAATAAATAAGAGGTAGCTAAAAAAAAATTTGGGACCTCTTTTTCTCTCGTGCTGTTCAAGAGTGAAATGGTCGAGAAATAGCCTTAAAGTGGATGTGTGAACCCTCTGCCAAGTACTTAAGTGTCAATAGTAGAACAGTCATGGAGATGTACATTGATCAACTGGAACATTATGATCACCTACCTAACAGCCGATATGTCCACCTCTTGCATGGATGACAGAGGCGACGCGTCGTGTCATGGAAACAATGACGTCTTGGTAGGTAACCGGAGGGAGTTGGCACCACATCTGCACACACACGTCACCTAAATCGCGCATATTCTGGCAAGGGGGCGATGAACTCTGACATCAAGTTCTTTAACATTGCAGATATGTTCGGTCGAGTTCAGATCTGGCAAGTAGGAGGGCCGGTACATCAATGGAACTCACCACTGTGTTCCTCGAAGCACTCAGTCACACTCCTAGCCTTGCACCATGGCGCACTTTCTTGTGCGAGTTCCATAGTCCCATGGATGCCCACGCGAATGTTCCCCAGAGAATAACGGAGCCGCCGCCAGCTTTTCTCTGTCCCGCAGGGGAGATGTCAAGAGGCTGTTCCCCAGGAAGAAGGCGTATTAGCGCCCTCCCATCGGCATGATGAGGCAGGTATCGGGATTAATCAGACCATGCAACGCTCTGCCACTGTACCAACGTCCACTGCCGGTGGTCGCGTGCCCATTTCGGTCGTAGTTGCCGATGTCATGATGTTAACATTGTCACATGCGTGGATCGACGTCTGCGGAGGCCAATCGTTAGGAGTGGTTGGTACACACTGTGTTCAGACACACTTGTACTCTGCCCAGCCTATGACACCCGACATCTGTAATGAGGTGTGGCCGCCTATCTCCATGACGTCTGGACGTGGTTTCACCTTGTTGAAGACAGCTATCACAATACTCCTCGAACGCCCGACAAGTCGTGCGTGCCTTCTCCATTCTACTCACGGACAGCACGCTCACTAATCCTGCAAGCACTGTACGTGTGTCAACCAAGCAGTCATTCCTCGCCGGATGCTCCTGTCACCTGTTCGTGTTTACGTCAATAGCGGATCATAACGTTTAGGTGGATCAGTGTAGATGTAGATGTGCGGAGAAGTTGCTAAAAGAACGTCACACGAAGTTGTTTGTTTTCTAAGCTTGTACGATCACCTCAAAAGTTATATGATGCCATGTACCTTGTGACGTCCCCTCTCCGCCGCGTGCTGTTCTTGTCGACGCTGTGGAACTGTTACTGCTACAGCTCGGACGGTGGAGTCGAGACGCGTTGCGTGATGGTGGATGTCTCCGTCGGTTAACGAGAGACAAGATCTGAAAAAGCTCTTAAGAAATCGTTTCTCGCGTAATGATTAAAGTTTGATTGCGAGTCCGCACAGTTTCCTTATTAATGCGAACTGCGCACTCTGATTGTCTCTTATGGTTTGAAGTTGAATTATTATGTGTCCGGTTAACACTTTAGTGCAGTAATTGATGAATCTTCCCTCATGCGCATCGTCCACATCACCAAAAGCGAGGATAAAATTAAATCGCAGATCTTATTGGTCGTTGTTTGTTCGTTGCTAAATAAAATTGTTCGCTCTATATGACGCAAGATCCACAGATACTCTTTAACACTGTCTTAATTACCTTGCGCCGCGGGGACTGATGACCATAGCAGTTAAGTCCCATAGTGCTCAGAGCCATTTTGAACCTTGCGCCGCAATATTATGTATGTCCAAACCTTCCTTGTCACAACTAACAGTCCATGAATTTACTTCTAAGTTAAATAGTCACTGTTCATTAACTTTTGAAGAGCAATCACCAGATATTCACAGAATGATGGAGGCGACAGGTTGAATTTCCACTTTTGCTGAACAATTTTATTGTTCCTTTTCGCTAAATACTTTATAAACATCCCACATGCACACACGGTTAATTAGCACTGGCAGTTCTGTTACTTTCAAGTATCGTGACAATTATGACAGCCTAAACCCACGGCGTAATTGTATCTTCTTCATGTGTTCGTGTCAATGTCTCCTACTCGAGACTAAACGTGTATTATAGTCTTTTGAAACTTTGTCCATTCCTTTCTATAAGTTATATGAATGTTGAGTCCAATATTGCCTATTTCCGTTAATAAAGTCCAACAGCTCGGTATACACAGTCATCATACTATCTCGGTTCAAGTCTCTAGTCTGAATATCTGTTCACAAAAACCGTGCGTCCACGTCACGCAACAACGACTCTTGAAAGTCACGCTCCATTCGCTCAACAATAGCAAGAGCTGCTCTCGTATGACTTGATAGCACGATAGGTAGCAAGCGACTTACTTTTTCCGTGAATGAGTATTGTAGACGCATTGAATTTCTTCGTTCGGTTTACAACTCTCTTCCACGTAAAAGTTATCTCTGACCGACATTTCTTTGGATTTAACTTTCATGGTATTAATTTGCAATTATTACTTAGATGTTTGGCAAATAGCTAAAGATGACCTTTCTTTCTTCTTCCCTTCTACGAG
This sequence comes from Schistocerca serialis cubense, assembly GCF_023864345.2. NCBI lineage: Eukaryota > Metazoa > Arthropoda > Insecta > Orthoptera > Acrididae > Schistocerca > Schistocerca serialis. The sequence continues at coordinate 463,385,366 of NC_064644.1, read as the reverse complement.
AACACACTTTGTAGTGCAAGACTTTCTGGTGTTATATCATCGGCAAAGTTGTCGTACCTGTCAGGATTACTTTTTCCCTACTTTACATCATGATGGTCTTTCCTAATTGGGTTTTGGGGTTCATTAGGGTGTTACAACCTGTAACCATAACCACGCAGGTTATGGATTTGGGAATCTATTGATGGGAGATAGCCTTTGAAAACAAATAAAAGGAATAGATTGATCTCAAGGTAGACTACAAAACGCGGACATTAAATCCTAGAACGTGTAGCAGCATACTTCACTGAACGTCAGGAACAATCGCGGTAGAATCAGAAAACACACGTTAATCTGAGCACGTTCAGGAGGAGGAAAATATGGCAGGGAAAAGGGCAGAGGCGGAACGCCGCTTAAAGAAGCGAACCGCGTTGCGGCCGAGAAGCAAGGGGCGGGCGGGACGGGCCCTCAAGGCGCCTCCAAGAGTTGCCGGGTTCGCCGCGGCTGCGGCAAGCTTCGCCCCGCTGGCGGAATGTTAATTCGGTAAGTTGGCGCCGAGCGCGCCCATTTTTAACCTCCATTATGCCGGCTCGACGCAGGTCTTCGCGTAATTTGGCTCACGGAATTATGCCAAGTTCGCCCTTCCGCCGCGGCGCCACTGTGTGTGTGTGTGTGTGTGTGTGTGTGTGGTGGGGAGGTCGAGTCCACCTTGCACGCCCACCAGACGCCCGACGGCGGCGGGGGAAATCTACTTGCGCAAAGCGCTCACGTGCTCAATTGCTGTTCCCGTGCACCGCAGGCGCCGCAGCTCGCGTGGTTATGACGCAGGGCGCCAACCTTTTGTGTGGTCGGCGCGCCGGGGTCGCCAACTTTTAATAGGGTGTCGGAAACTCTTGCACCACCGAGAACGACGCCGTTTCGCTTTCCGCGCCGTTAATGCCGCTCTTCCTCCCGCTTTGATCGCACTTACGTCGACGTCTTCGTGCGATATTACTGCCTCAGATCGCGAGTCTCTCTCGCACTGACCGCGGCTTATCAGTGACGCAACTTCTCATTCACCTGGCTCTGAACTATACTACTGGGCATTAAAATTGCTACATCAAAAAGAAATGCAGATGATAAACGGGTATTCAAATATATTATACTAGAACTGACATGTGATTACATTTTCACGTAATTTGGGTGCATAGATCCTCAGAAAACAGTACCCAGAACAACCACCTCTGGCCGTAATAACGGTTTTGATGCGCCTGGGAATTGAGTCAAACAGAGCTTGGATGGCGCGTACAGGTACAGCTGCCCATGCACCTTCAACACGTACCACAGTTCATCAAGAGTTGTGACTGGCGTATCGTGACGAGACAGTTGCTCGGCCACCATTGACCAGACGTTATCAATTGGTAAGAGATCTGGAGAATGTGGTGGCCAGGGCAGCATTCGAACATTTTCTGTATCCAGAAAGGCCCGTACAGGACCTGCAACATCCCGTCGTGCATTATCCTGCTGAAATGTAGGGTTTGGCAGGGATCGGATGAAGGGTAGAGCAACGGGTAGTAACACATCTGATATGTAACGTCCACTGTTCAAAGTTCTGTCAATGCGAACAATTGCCAGTATGGCAATGATGAATACACGCTTCCAAAGTGCGTTCACCGTGATGTCGCCAAACACGGATGGGACCATCATGATGCTGTAAAAATAACCTGGATCCATCCGACGTTTTGCCATTCGTGCATCCAGGTTCGTCGTTGAGTACACCATCGTAGGCGCTCCTGTCTGTGATGCAGCGTCAAGGGTAACCGCATCCATGGTCTCCTAGCTGAAAGTCCATGCTGCTGGAAACGTCGTCGAACTGTTCGTGCAGATGGATACTGTCTTGCAAACGTCCCCATCTGTTGACTCAGGGATCGAGACGTGGCTGCACGATCCGTTACAGCCATGCGCATAAGATGCCTGTCATCTCGACTGCTAGTGATACGAGGCCGCTGGGATCCAGCACGGCGTTCAGTATTACTCTCCTGAACCCGCCGATTCCATATTCTGCTAACAGTCATTGGACCAACGCGAGCAGCAATGTCGCGATACCATAAACCGCAATCGCGATATGCTACAATCCGACCTTTATCGAAGTCGGAAACGTGATGGTACGCATTTCTCCTCTTTACACGAGGCATCAGAACGACGTTTCACCATTCAACGACGGTCAACTTCTGTTTGTGTATGAGAAATCGGCTGGAAACTTTCCTCATGTCAGCACGTTCTAGGTGTCGCCACCGGCGCTAACCTTGTGTGAATGCTCTGAAAAGATAATAATTTGCATATCACAGCATCTTCTTCCTGTCGGTTAAATTTAGTTTGCCATCTTCGTGGTGTAGCAATTTTAATGGCCAATAGTGTATTTCACCTAACTAGGGACTAGATGTTGCAAATATCTCAACTGTATAGACACAGAGGAATGATTTCTGATGCTTAATGAAGTATATTATGAGAGAGCCAAAAGCTCTTGCAATCGATATATTTTTCCTCATGCAACTAATTCAGCCAAGGGAATGCCTAACATCTTCAAGTAACGAATTACCACTTCACCGAGTTTACGGAAGATTTCCTGACACCAAGTAAAATTATAGTCAGAAAACAGTAAACACAGATATGTGTTTGATGCCAAAATAAGTCATGAAACATGATGAAATATTAATCTCTGCTTTCAAGATGTGCACTTGACCGAAAGTATTTGTCTGGAAATAACTATTCACCACAACAACTTTGGCTTACGAGAACTCTGCGGGCTGGGTATCGACACGAATCATCCCAAAACTTTTCGTACATCTACAGCTGATGGGATCATGTAACAGCATGTTACTGTTGCTTCTGCCCCAATATCCATAGTAGCATATAACTTGTCCATTGCTGTACTTCATGAAAATTGATGGTGGTTTGCACGTTGTCATTACTAATTAAACACTTGCCTGACAAGGTGGCGCCTGAACAGGCAGGAAGCAGCGCAATAACAAGTAAAAAATGACACTTCATAAGCGATATGATACAAAGTATACTTAAGTTTTGATAACAGTTGAATTCCTGGCACAAGATGTCCTATACCTAATACAATGGAACACAAATAACTTTTCAGCCTCTTGGTAGTCTCTGAACGTAACCTTAGAGACATCCATATAACACTGTATCCATTGCCGCATAAATAGCAAACAGCTAAGTCAGACTGTAGTCTGCCAGGAGTGACTGTCTGACTGCAGGATCGGAATTGTGAGAGCGTCTGGGGCGTATTCCCTTTTCTGCCTGTGGGCGTAAGGATTTCAATCTCCACCTGCACTAGGCAGAAGCAATGAGATTGACTGCGGTCTCTTTTACACCTGATAACACTTTCGGCTACTACTCACTTATGGATGTGATGCGGAAGTAGAAAGTGGTCCGCAGTTGTGAACGTCATGTGGGAGTGCCGCTCATATCAGAGGTGTGCCATTAAGCGGCGGTGCCTGTGTGGTGCCGGCTTCTCGTGGTATTTGCTGTGTACCTCTCAAGCCTGGTGTGTAAGAACTGTTCACTCACTCACGTAAGCTCAGTCTTAGAACAGGAACTACAACAGCACCGTTCTTTAAAGATGTTTAACCTGTGCAATACTGTCTACAGAAAATATTTTGATTTATGACCGTTAGGAAAATGAATTAGGGAGACTAAAATTGGAAGAACAAAAAGATTATTACTTAAAAGAAAGGCGTAAGGCACTGATACAACTAATCACCACTATCGTCTTGCACGAATTAATATGTCGAAGAGGCAATAAAAATAGTGTAAGTCCATTTCAAAATTCGAATATGTAAAGAACATAGATACCATTTTTTGTTGGCAGTACTGAGCAAGACATTGCAGTGGAACAGAGGAAATAAATAATGAGACCGTCAATTTAGCCCCAGGTGTTGTGGTTGCACTGAAAAATGACCTGGAGATATCTGCCGGAGTGGGTAGTTGATAGCCAGGCTTGGCGGAGGTTTCAAAAGACACAATAACACTGTATGAAAGGGCAAGTGGAATATAACAGACCGTATTCCACCAGCGGCTGTAACCACTGGCTGCCCTGCGGCCACGTGTCCACGGTCAAGCCAGTCTTGCGCAGCTTAAAAATACCGAGTGCAAAACCGAGATCAGCCGATCAAAACCCTGTCCTGCACTTCAGTCGCGTATGTCTTTACTACTATAAAAACTAATTCCTAAAATTAAGACATTAAGACATATAAGCAAATAAAGTTGGTCTCACACTAAGTCATCTGCTAAGATTATTTACATTTCAAAGACACAGTTACTATAAAATGACTAAATATTATGTTTAGGGGATTCTGTGTGTGTGTGTGTGTGTGTGTGTGTGTGTGTGTGTGTGTGTGTGTGTGTGTGAGTGTGTGTTCTTTTGTGCGATACCGCTCAGAAATCACACTGTCCAGGGCACTTGTGAGCGGCAGACGTGAATGTCTTCTTCATAGATTGTCGTGAGCTGATGGTTATGTTGGTGTACAATACTGGTGGGGTGCTCCGTTGACGTTGCTTTTCCTATCCTGGAACAATTCCTGACCTACCCGTTTTACTTCAATTAACTAGCGTAAAACATAAGTAGTTTCTTCGACAAAATCGATAACGCATTGAAGTTGAGGTATGAACATTGTAATAAAAGAACAGACGTGTGCAGACGTAGAAATCTTTATTTTGGGTTGGGAACCCCGTCACGACCCTGACTTTGTGATTAGTTCTGGCTGACGCCGTCGTACATGCCTTATACATGTGTTGGTTGTATCCATTGTGCGACAGAGGACAGAGGTAAAGGTGTATATTGCAGTCAGTTGTGCTTAGGCATTAAAAGCAGATCTCAGTTGGGAGAATTCTGAAGGTTATGGAATCCACGCGCTGAAGAAAAATCGAATAATAGCATTTCCAAACCATAAGACCACGAAAAATATATACGATGGCAATGCGTGTCAGCTATACACGCAAAAGGAAAAAGTTACTGCACTGTTTGGTTTTTAAGTGCGTAGCATAACCTGATTCAGCATTAGAGAATAACATTCACGTCCTTTAGAAAATGAGGCTGAAATAGGGATAATTTCGAGGACAATAAATGACACAGTAATTTTGATATTTGAAGCTATAGTCCCACAGTTACGGAATTTAAGTTACGCTACATAAAGTTAACTCATGTAACCTACTGAGTGGGACGTATGCCCTATTCCCAAAGTTTGGCTTCAGATTAAACGAACTTAATATAGAGTGATGAAGACTGTGAATGGGTGATAGAACATTTCCATGAGCTAAGAACTAGACACATGAAGTTGAAGTGAAGCAGTTCCACTCAAAAAAGACAGTGTTCCCATGGGGCCCACAGCGTACCACGACATGGCTGCCCAATTCTTCACCGTACTGCCATCGTGTTTCACTCGTGGGACGTAAACTCAGAAGTTGGAAACGGTGTACAACAAGACTTATCAGACCAAATGACTTCCTTCCATTGCTCTATAGTCCAGGCTTTGTAGATGCGGCAACACGTCATCCTGTCACGAGTATTTGCGCCACCGATGAGTGGTTTTGGAATACCTGTGATTCCCTGATTATGGAGCTCTCTTGGCGTCCATCGCGTGTGCGACAGTAAATTCTGCTGTGACTTCTGTGGCTGTCGTTCTCTAGTTTTTCATCACAATCCTCTTCGACAACCGTCTGTCGCGACCAGTCAACACACAATTCCATCGGAGTTGTGGTGTAGCGCGTGATGTTTTTCCGCTTTCCCTGTACGTTGTATAGATCACCGATACGCTGCCTCTCGAAACACCAAACACTTCGACTACCTTGTTTAGGGAACCACTCATCACACGAGCTCCAACAATTTGCCTACGTTTCAAGTCACTTAGCTCCGACATAATGCACTCACAACTATGCAGAAAACTGTTATGACCCACGAGTGACACTTCCAACGTACTGAGGACATTGTACAGTGCAACCAGCGAGCTTAACTAATATTTTCATTAATGCTGAAACATGAATTTCACGCGGTATTTCCATATTTTTCTCCAACTCCTGCACGATGGTTCAAATGGCTCTGAGCACTATGGGACTCAACTGCTGAGGTCCTTAGTCCCCTAGAACTTAGAACTAGTTAAACCTAACTAACCTAAGGACATCACAAACATCCATGCCCGAGGCAGGATTCGAACCTGCGACCGTAGCGGTCTTGCGGTTCCAAACTGCAGCGCCTTTAACCGCACGGCCACTTCGGCCGGCCAACTCCTGCACGTCTCAACTGGTTAAATTATGACATAAACTTGTATGCTGCGGCCCATATCGATTTCCCTCTGCTGTCTAGTGATTGCTGATCCACCACTTAGCACACATTCTCCGTTGTCTCGCATCACGTCCTGCTGTGGACGCCAAACCTGGATTTAAAGCTATATCAACATTTTTGTGCGTTTTGGAATGATCTATGTAGAAAATTTCCATCGAGTCGCAAAGAACATGCATTCAGGAGAACAGCATAAACAGATAATCACAAAAAGATAACAGTGGGCAGTGTTCTCTGAGACTCGTGAACTGGGTCGAAAGTAAAGAAGCGCATTATGTATCATGGGAAGTACGAGGAACGCTACAGCGACGTCAGCCAAGCGGTTTCTTTGTCATGCTCACTACGTCAATGGGCCATTAGTGAGCAAACAGTATACATGCACTCAGGCAAGTTACATCTCTGGTCTGTGGTATGCTTAGTTGTTAGTGCAGACGGTTGGCAACTTAAGCGACATCTCACATTAAAGACTTCAGGAGAAACCACGCCTCATCTTACAAAAAATCACAGTGATCTAATCTTCAATGCCCGTATAAGACCTTCGTTTACCCGTCCATTCCTCAAGTGTGACAGAGCCATTGGTTGCAACCGTCACGACTGGATGACTTCACGACATCTGCTCGGCCGTCCACGCCATTCCAGCAAGAGCGTCTCTCTCACACCTCCCTCCTTTAACATTTTCCTCCTCTTGTCTCATGTACTTAAAAAGTCATAATCGTTTACTGTGCTGTCCAACTAGCCGGCGGTGTTACAAATTCTATAGCCGCCAGCTCGTCTCCTATATTGTCGCACAATGCTCCTGATATGAAACTATACTCGAATACATTAAAGCGTGAATGTGGGGAACTCAGAGTACGTCAAAAGTGATGCCGTTGTGTGTTTGTTAGTCGCCGGTGCAGCAAACTGGATATCCTGTCACTGTTCTGGAATTCTACCTTAGTTGGAGTGGATCTAATGACCCTGCGTGCGAAGACTAGCCTTTCATGGGAGGTCTGTTTGTTTTACACCAGAGGAACTTTGCATTGCATGGTGCATTATACTTTGTGCCATTCACTGTCTTCGGTTTCGGTTTTGAATATAGAGATGGAAATATGAATCTCTGTGTGCTTTTTGTGCCTCCTCAGGTATCTAATTGTTATGTTCACTACGCGTAATTTATGTTGTTTCGCCTCATCCATATGCTTATATAAAATCACTGTCTACATCACTCCTTATCATGATCGCATGCCCTTTTTAACTGAGCCACTACCCAGGAATACTTGCCGGCCGGTGTGGCCGAGCGGTTCTAGGCGCTACAGTCTGGAACCGCGCGACCGCTAAGGTCACAGGTTCGAATCCTGCCTCGGGCATGGATGTGTGTGATGTCCTTAGGTTAGTTAGGTTTAAGTAGTTCTAAGTTCTAGGAGACTGAGGACTACAGCAGTTAAGTCCCATAGTGCTCAGAGCCATTTGAACCATTTGAACCAGGAATACTTTGCATGTTCCACATCATTACGAGTATTGTTATATATTATGTGATTTTCAGCATTTTCAGTTGAGTGGTCATACAGGTGATTGATACTGAATGCAGCAGCACAGGAAGCACTCGCTACAGATCACTCTCACCAAATGCTCAGGTAAACACTGTGCAACGAGCATGCCTGTGTGCCACGTTCGCTGGTCTCTTTCTCATTTCTTCCGTTTTCCTGTATCACATTTCCAAAATATTTGACACTTTCCACCTTCTTCAATTGTTCAGTTTCGATCCCTCTCCCGCTAGATGGTTTTTGCTGCCACCTTTGTCATTATCTCCTCTACGACCACGATGAAAAGGAGAGGTGACAATGTACTGTCCTCTTACGCACCATTTGTTTGATGGAACCAACTCGTTCTTTCATTTCCCACTTTCGCACAACTCACACTTCCACAATACATCTGCTTGTGGTCTCTTTCCCAGACTTCATTTTCTAGTGCTTCCCAGGCCTTTCTTCTACAGACTGTATCAAATGCCTTTTCTATATCACGAATGAGCAGATCTCCCCCAAATTCGTAATGATGCTCCTGGATCTGCCTCACTGCAAATATGAGATCAACAGTTGACTTTATAGATCTGATGCCATGCTGCTCGTCTCTCAATTTTTTCTCAACCATTGTCTGGATCTGCTCTCCAGGATCTTTTCATATATCTTGACACAATGTGGTATCAGTATGGCTCTCCTCCAGTTCCTACAATCTTTCCTACACCCTTTCTTGAATATAAGGCACTTAGTACCCTCTTACAATCTGGAATCTTCTTTTCATTCCAAGCCACACTCATCACACGATGCCTTGTCTGCAGTCTTCACTATTTCGACACTTACTTCGTCCATACCTGTTGCCCTGCCTCCTTTCGAGTCACATTTCCATTTCTTTCCATTTTAGGTCCTTCACCCCCTTCCTTTCCCCCAGAGTTCACTTCTGCCTCCTTTAGTCTATTACCTCACCACCAAGTCCATTCTGATTTAGAATATGCTGAAAGTACTCCTTCCACAGAATCATCAGTGTCTCTTTGATACTTACCTCATTCGAATTCCTATCATTGTTACTGCCCCTCTCAAACCTCTCCTCCTATTTTCAATCTTTCGATATAGAATATTCTTGTTCCCTCTGCTATCTTTCTCCATCATCTCTGTCCAGTCTTCCATCCACTTTCTTCTCTCGTCAGCCACTGTCTTATTTGCCTCTTTTTTTATACTCCTTTCTTGCTAATTCGGTCCATTCTCGGAACCGCTTCCTGAAGGCCTTTTACTTCCTTCCCACTATTTCCCTGACACTTCATTCCACCATTTATTCTCCTTCCACCGTTTTCTGCCACTTGTCCTTCCGCATACAGCTACTGCAGCTTCTACCATAGCACTTTCAAATTCTCCCCATTCCTCGTCACCTGTTTTTGGTTCAGCCTTTCGTAACCTTCAAATTGTTCAAATGGCTCTGAGCACTATGGGACTTAACATCTGAGGTCATCAGTCCCCTAACTAACCTAAGGACATTACACACATCCATGCCTGAGGCAGGAGTCGAACCTGCGACCGTAGCGATCGCTCGGTTCCACACTGAAGCGCCTAGAACCGCTCAGCTAGCGAGGCCGACTCGTAACCTTCCATAATGATGTCCTGATATTCTTCCTTGACTTACTTCTCCTTCACTTTCCAGACTCTTAAGTCTCCACCCCTGGTTCCTGTCCTCTTCCATTCCTTCATGATTCTCATGGACATCACCAGTAGCCGACGGATACCACCCAGTGCCTCAAATGGTAGTACCCTTACATCTGTCACAGTCCTCTTCGTTTTTCAGTCGCAGAGCATGTAACCCACCAACGATTACTGCACTAGATTCCTGATGTACCACGCTACAATATCTACGTTTCTCCTTTCCACAATATCCGTTATCTATCTTTCCCGTCAGCGTTACGATGTTCGAAGTGCCACCTCATAGTCCATTTGCCTTCGTGGAGACATTTCCTTTTATATCTATCCTTTCCGTGGCTAGTATCCTTGTTGAAAGATGGTTGTTGACTCACTTTTGGTTAATTAGGCCTATCAGAGCGTCACCAGAGCCCTGTCAGCGGCCACTTTTCGGAGTTCCTACAGGGCCTTCACAGCTACCGTCCTGTGATACTCGAAGTCGCCGCTGTACTTCACTCATGTAGGCAATAACCTACTTTCACACACCGTTTACGAGTGTCAAAGGAAATTATAAAACGGAGCAAAGAGTATAAAGTGAAAGTTTTTCTGAGATCTTAACTTCAGAAATATTTTTGCACTCAGTTCCCATAAAATCAGTATTAACTGACCTTGAGAAATAAGGCATTAATTGAACTGACAGGTACACGTATGAATCCTGCAACCTGTATCAGACTTGAATGAGGAGTAAGGGAAGGGGATGCCATACCACCAGAGCTATTCTCAGAGTACAAGGCGAATTTTTCAAAAATCAAATTGTTACCAATGGGACTTCTTTGAACTACCGTCTGCTTTTTGCTAGAGGTATTGTACAGTTTGCCTGTAATGCAGATGAACTACAGATACGAATGAAAGACTAAATACAGCAAGTTTGATGATATGAACACACTATTTTGGTAGAGTAAGTCGGTAGGATGAGCAGACAGCGTCATATACGTCTTCAACATTTACGTCAAAAACAGGCGTTTCTACTTCTATATTGGGACGTTCCTGAGGAGTCTTCTTGCCTCAAACTGACCTATGGACAGTAGAAAACGTGATTCGCCTATAGTAAGATCGAACGTCGACTTTTGGAGAAGAAACTGTATACGAGGGAATCTAGTGAAGCGTAACACTTTTTCACTCCAGTGAAACTAATGTGCACTAAGCAGAGTGCATGTCGTAAAGTACGGTGCCCATCAGAGTGAGAAACGTGTACTGCAGATTGCTGCACAGCATGTGACGCATGAGGTAGTGAGAGACGTCGCAGGTTGCGTGTTAAATGTCACTTGCTGTCAAAGGACAAAGCGTGCTGGTTTTTCTCTTCTAACGGTCTGAGTCCAGAGGTCAGTAAACTGAAATATAGGTTGCTGCGTCTGCAATTAAATTTTTGGATTTTCATTTCTAATCTCTGTACTATTTTAGGAGGTTTGCATCTTTAATTCATTTCCAGATATCGTAAATTAACATCCCTACTTCTAGTAAGTACAGTGGGATGCTTGAAACGTAAGTGAAGTGACTCAAAGAGTACACTGCACAAATACATATTGAGAAGTTTCTTATTCTATTTGTTTTCAGTGATATAAGTGACTCCTTCTAAAAACTGCCTATCGAGTGTCACAACCAAGTCATATAATTGTTTATTGTAAAGGTAGCGCCAAATGGTGGTTCGAATTGAACTACAGCGTAAAGACACCAACGTGCGTATTTCTCACGCTTCGGGAATCCTTTATTTAACAAATGGCCATTTGGCTAGACCGTTCTCCTCTATAAAAATGATTTTACTGTTGTAGATTATCACACATCATACCACTTGCAATTCTTAGGGGTATGCTCCGGGATATGAGACACAGCACTGGCCTGTAAGGTAATGCGTTGTCACAGAACGTCACATATAGCAGGACATTAATCAACTATTAATATTATAAGAGACCGTTCACCAATTTCTGTGTTGGCTTATGTGGTCGCCCGTTAAACGACACAAGCGATGCAAGTTATTCGAAGTGGTAATTCATACTAGTGCAACTTATAAGAGTAGGTCTCTCAGGCGTTACGTCAGATAAAACAGATAAGGTGCGTAGTTACCTGTAAGATCTTGTCCTACGTGACTGCTCTCCAATTCACACTTAAGTGCCAGGCTGAGGGTTCATCGAACCAGATTCACTCTATTTCTCTACCGTCCACACCCTAACGGCGCGCGGAAAAAACGGACACTGCCGTCTCTCAGTGTGGGCTACGATTTCTCTTATTTTATTACGATAATCATTTTCTCCCTACATAGGTGGGTGCCAACAAAATAGAAAGCATTCGCAGGTGAACGCTGGAGACTGAGATTTCGTGAAAAGATCTCGCTGAAACGAAAGATGCCATTGTTTTAATGATTGTCACTGTGACGCTTCCTAGTGTTGTCTGCTGACACTTCGACGATTAGCAAAGGTGTAATGTCCTTTTTCTAAGTCCAGCGAGTATTCTTCACCTCCTCTAGATACGTTAAGTACGTCAATATTTGTTGATAAATAAGTTTAAATTCAAGTTTTTACTATTACGTACCTGCGTTGTTTAGCGGTTGCCGCCAAAGATGCTCATCAACGGTTTCTAGGCGGCCGATTCGTGATTCAGAATGAATTGATATCTTTGATTTTGCGTCGCACATGTACACCGAATTAATTCCTTCAAAAGTCACAGGGTATACTTAACACAGTTTATTTGCTATGATTTACTATGAAGAATGTTCGTAAATTAGCCCAACAATAAATGTCTATAATTGAAAGTCAAAGAAATTTACTTTTAATTAAAATGGCTTCCAGTGAGGTTAACTGTTTCACGCAGTCGCGAATATTCAGAAGTACAAAGCTAACATCTTCGACACTAAAATCTCAAACACAAAAAGTCGGAGACGCTAAAGACTTCCAGATGCTAAAAACTCACATACGCTAGGGACTAACAGAAGCGAAAGGCGTTAACGGTACGTGCGTTTATATAATAGTTATGAAACAAAAGGAACGTTCTTTGGGAACTCTTTGAATACAGCCTCTTTCTACTTTGCATACAATTCTCTAAACCATTGTCTCTTAATATTCTTTTATCTACTTTTTTTTGCTCTAAAACGAGAATTCGTGATTTTATATGAAATAAGAGAATTGTTCACGGCCAGTTCGAGTAAGTTTTAATTTCCAAACTGCCAGATATGTAACGGGGCTACCCCAGCCAACTCGCATATCATATCCGTGGCACTCTCTCCCCTGTTCCGCGGTTGAGTACGGATAAGAGTAGTGTGGGTAGTTTCTTAAGTAGCTTTGTTGCTTCTTCCAAGTGTTCTATCAACAAAACGCAGTGTTGCTTTTCTCGCCACAGTCACTGTGACTGCTACTGTTTAAGTTGTTTGTAATTGTCATTTCGAGGTAGTCCAATTGATAGCCTTTATATTTGGGTGATTCCTGGTGTAGCCGAAATTTAACGAGTTCATTTACTATTCTTGTGGTTGACCTCACACTTCTCATTATTTAAGGACAATTGCCACTCTTAGCAACGTGCACATGTCTTACCTAAATTGATTTTGTCCGTTTAATGAGTTTACTAGACAGTAAATGGGACATCATCCGCAAATTATCTAAGAGGTCTGCTCAGATTATCCCCCTAATTATGACATCAGAAGGCCTATAAAACTTCCTTTGGAACGCCAGATATCGTTCTGTTTTGATGAACTGCGACCTTTCTGATAGGCAATCACGAATTTATTTGCATGAGAGAGCCTATACTCCATAGGCACACAATTTGATTAGAAGCCTTTGTGAGGAACCAATGTAAATAGCTAACGAACGCGCAAATGATGCCGACAAAGTCACGACCAAATAAACTTGAAAAGGACCCGAAGAAGCCATTAGGAGCAGTGTGAATTGCCCGTAACACTTCGCTTTCAACTGAGAATGATATAATGAAGTATTCTGAAAATAGACGACACACAGGAACGCTGAAAGCAAACAACAGGATTGGAGACACGCGCGAACTGCTGAAAAGAATAAGCTCATTCACTCACTTCCGTTCGTGTCCGTAATTTCGCGTTTCATTCACACGCGTAACCGTGCAGAACATATACATAAATGAGCCCGTAAGTCAATGAGCATCGTTGCAATAACAGGTAGACTCAGCCGTGAATTTAAAGATCGCAGCTTCAGTACGATGCAGCTTGCATGAAGTGGTAAAATCTAATTGAATTTAAATACTGGAAGTTGCAATAATCAAGATAGGAAATGATTATCTAGTGCTGTTACATTTCAATAATGGCCAGGGATAATTAGGAGCGGTTTAATGAAAATGATAATTACCCGACATGCTTTTAGCTGATTCTGTTTAATAACACAGTATGTGGAAAATAACAGCTTAATTTAAAAAGAGCTCGAATGCCGAATGTAATCTGATGACGGACCCGTAACACGATCACCTCTGTTCTACTTGACTAGTAGCCCAGACCCATCGTCCGGATTACTGTTAGGTAGTATTTGGTAAATCCGTCCCTTTTTCAGAATCACTTCATTGGTAGATTCACTGGATTGTGAGTACACAAAAAGCACTTGGGCGGCGCTCGTTGTTATTGTGCTTCATAACTCCATTTTCGGAAGCACAATAAGGCCGTCGAAACTTCACAATTTGCTCTCCGTACAACTTGTGACTTACGATTTTACGTTACTAACTGATGAGCGTCTAAAGATTGGCACCAACAGCATTAGCAGATATGATGCCTGTCTCCCTTGGTACCGTGCCTACAGTTCATGTATCGATCAGCAGCAACGAAATTACTCATCGGTACGCATACGGCAGGACGCGCCTTGTAGAATGTTCAGAAACGTCGCGCATAATAACGGAATTTTTCCGAGGCTCATACCTCGGGTTCTATTGGTGGTAGAAAGGTAGGGTGAAGTGTATAGGATAGCTCCTGGGCTAGGGACCATTTGTATACCGGACAGAAAGAGCGTCTCATTGTCAGTATCCTTCAGTAAAGGGTGAAAGTATGAAGGTTACACACTTGTTCTTGCTTGAACACATGGAGTAAATCAGTTGGTTCTTTTTGCATTTGATGTGACCCCGGTGGCCCTTAAGGGGCTCATTGAGGGACCGTTATTTCATGGACGGTTCCTCGGAAAACCCCAAAACAAACATCTTTACCATTTTCTTCGTACCAAAACGGAGCTGCAGATTCGATGACAGCAAATAGTTGAAATTTTCACGATGAATTCCTAAGATCCCGATCTCGAACAGTACTGAAAATTTTCTTCATATCTTTATCCGTTGCCGAGAAACGGAGGTTCAATGTCGCCTTACTTGTACACGTTAAATATGCATGCAAAATCCTGTTTGAGATGAAAGGCAAATCAGGAATAAATCGCATTTTAACGATATATTCTCTAGGCATTTATCTAGAAGTAAAATCTTCCCGTTTTCAAAAACTTTTATTAATTCATGGGCCATTTCTTGGTGTACCCCAGAAAAGCGCTTTTTACCATTTTGTCGTACCAAAACCAAGCCGCGGATTCATAGACGGCTGTGCACATCAAATGGTTAAAACTTTTAAGGTATTCGTACGATCCCGATCTCAAACGTCTTAAACATTTTATTAATATCTTTATCTCTTTCCAAGATACAGAGACACAAAGTAATCTTTTATTCACACGTAAAATACGCACGAAAACATAATTTATTAAGTGACGTAGCACGGAGAAAATTGCTGTTAAGTGTCCCCGCTTCCATCACAATGATTCTGCGAGCCCCATCTTACAGTACTAAAGCATATGTGAAATTTTTGCGCACTCATATCCCATCTTAGATGTAAAATTAATTTTTCATTACTTAAATTTCACACATGGAAACTATCAAAATTGTACTTGTTAAGGCATAAAGTCAAGCGCCAGCACGGCAGTCGAGAACGATGGAGTAGAGATGGTTGTGAGAAGACGTCAGCCAATGCTGACCGGACCTCCATCCAGGATGACAACGCATAGCAGCGGCCGCTATGTGAAGGGGACATAAGTGCCGCGACCGACTGGCGACTTCCCAGTTCAATAGTAGCTTTAAGACTAGTGACTTGTGTAGCAGCGACTTAGGATTGTCTATATTGAGCAAACTTGATTGTTTTACTAACATTGAACATGACTAACATAGGTAGGGACTGCAGCGATTTCAAAGTAGTTGGCCAGCCCATTGCCAGGAGCACACCTGTAACGCTGCAGGGTAGTTAGTATTAGAATAAGCAGCGTAGTCAAATAGTTAGATTAACCCTGTCCATAGCAAGTGCCATTAATCAATTAGTATAAACTGCTTGTTAAGTATAATAATTGGCCCCACTAATTATATAAGGTGTTGGGTTAGTGTGTATAATACGATGTTTGTTGTTTATGAATCACCTGTATCATAATACTTGTTTTTCAATTGTGTTATTATGTTGTGTTGTATCAATAAAGATTTTTTTTTTAAACTTGATTGTCTCGTATGTCGCCCTTTCCTTGGGACACATTTGTGTAGTGCAAAGTACTGTCCCATTTCATTTCGTAATAAAACTCATTAATACGACTTGTTTGAATTCTTTGTATATCGATCCCAGAAGGCAGGTTTCCCATACACCCCATATTTTACGACTAGGATGGATTTAACAGTACTAGTCCATAAAATTCTTCCCAATGAGTGATATACCCTGCTGTGGCTTGGAAAGTAAGGGGCCCAGATGGGAAATGCTCCTATCGGAGCACAAAAAGGCAAATACGCTCCTGTTTAAAAGACTGAATGAAAAGTGGGATACCATTATACCTTCATCGACACCTTTAAAAATTTTCCCCAAAATTTTCACATGTGAACATATTCGCGCTTTTATATGTTGGGAGAGAAGGAGACAGTGGGAGAGAGAGGGAAAATTATTAAATGCTGTGGGATAGTTGGCAGTGGTTGTGGTACAAAAAGAGCGAAGGAGACAATGAAAGCGCGAGGGAAATAGACGGACACAGTGGCAGAGGAGCATAGTTGATAGTGACAGAACGATGCTAGGAACAGTGTGAAGAATACATTGCCAGTCGGACAGGAATAAAGAGAAGGAGAAGATGTAGCTGGCCTTTGTCGCCGAGCGGTTCTAGGCGCTTCATTCGGGAACCGCCTTACTGCTACGGTCGCAGGTTCGAATCCTGCCCTGGACATGGATGTGTGTGATGTCCGTAGGTTAGTTAGGTTTAAGTAGTTCTAAGTCTAGGTGACTGATGACCTCAGATGTTAAGCCCCATAGTGCTCAGAGCCATTTGAACCATTTCTGAGAATGTGTGAGTGAGTGATAGCCAGTGACATCGAGAGATAGTCTATGACAATGACAACGAGGGAGAGAGAGGGAGAGAGAGAGAGAGAGAGAGAGAGAGGGATAGTGAGAAGAGACGACAGCAGCGGGAAAGAATGAATGAGATAGCAGCAATGAGAATGAGCAAGAGAGATACAGTGACAGCGAAAAGAGACACTAGTAGTAGGCCAGAACGAAAGAGACAGTGACTGTGAGCCAGGAGACAGTGACAGACAGACACAAGGAGATAATGGCAATGGGTTGGGCTGAATGAGTGACTGGATAGTACCAGCGACTTGGAGGGATATTGAATAGTGCTTTTGTATGAGCGAGTTACAGTTAGCGGAGCTTGTGTTAGTAAGAGGTGAGTTACACGTTAAAAAGAACGTGAAAATGTAGGAATGCCCAAAATTTGGGGAAATTTTCAAAGGTAGCGAGAAATGAAGTATGAGACAGCTGGCTCTCCACCTTTTAGTCCGACTCTTTGCCTATTTTGTGCTCCGATAAGAGCATTTTTCCTCTGGCGATAGTATAGATCCTTCTCTTGCGTGCAGAGGTGTTGGGGCCGCCTTGGAATATTCTTTATTGCCCATATTTCATCGTTAAAGCAATTTTGTTGGACGAGTTTTCAGGATGAAGGTTTCGTGGACTGATAAATTTTTGAGCACCCATACGTTTACTTATACATATTTAACCACAACCCACCATACTGTACAACGTGGAGCGTAATTCGTATCAATATTAGCGATTTACTATCCAGTTCCTTTCGAGTACTGAATGAGCGAAATTGACAATGTAAATGGCTCTGTACGCGCCAAAATATCTCCTATAATGATGATCCCTAAGCAAGTAGTACGAATCTGAACTCGTTCGATGTCTGTTGCCATCCGTAGAAGGACTTAAAATGGTGGAACGACAAATCTGAATGCTCTAGTGTCTTGTCCCAAATATCCTTTCCAATTCACTGCACTTTGCCAGAAACTTCCCATTAAATCTAAGTACAGTGTTCTATTCGCCTTCCTTGATATCTGTATCACGTAATCACACCATTTCACATCGCTTCTACCCAAATACATACAAGGTGATCTGATTCGAACTGCCACGTTTATTTTCATAGACTATTCAGTGACGTTTTCTGAATATTTTACTGCGAGAGTATTCCCCAGTCACCAGTTACAGAGTAATTGCCTTTCGTATGGTTTCTTAGCCCCCTTTTTCTTCGCTTGCGTGTTGCATTGTAAATATCTGCACAACACTGCAGACGTCTACGGTTTAGCCTATGTGCCTTTTTTGGGAATAAAGTGGTTTCATGTAACCACGCTACTTCCAACTATCAGCAGTATTGCTCACTTTATTCTTTATCTCAAGCTTGCATCCACTAGTGTTCGAGTTCTTTTTTTTTATTCCTTTTTTTTTTTACGTCAGTGCTAGATGTACGTCAACACAGACACGTAGCAATATGAATTGCCAGAATGAGATTTTCACTCTGCAGCGGAGTTTGGTTTACCGATGAAACAAATGACCAATAGGCACCTGTTCTGTGTATTCGCTAAGATTAGCACATTGAGCGTATGCTGAGCTGTTACCGCGGCGGCGTCTATCGCATCACAATACTTTTCCTTTCTTGTCACCTGTCGGGTCTTCGCGACTCCATGTTACAAGCATTTTTACTGTTGTAAAGGTATTTTCACAGGAAAAACTAATTTGGATAACAAACCGAATGCATTAAAACTACATTACTACTCTGCAACGAGCCAACGATGATGATTCAGAAAACATACCTGAACAACTACCAAAACGTTGCATATAAAGTCTGTACGATCTGATGTCTTCACGCAGTTCACCACTAACTTTGTAACCGGACAGTATTAGGTTCTTTCTCTTCCTTATAGGCATTTTTTTCGACTGATCCGTATCTGAAGTGAGTTGCCATTGACTACACCAAGCGGAAATTTTGCCTAAGTTCTACAAAATTTCCTTACAATTGTGCTGTGACATTTCTTCTGAAATTATATAGGATGTTCGACTATTATAGGTATAAACGGAAGGGGCGAGTAGAAGACAATGGAGAAATCAAGTAATCTCAATGAACATAGGTCCAGATCCCAATTTTTCCCCAATACGATTATTACCGCTGCTAGTAACAGAATTCCAGAGCATTCTAACTGCGCATATGAACATGAGTTTGTCCTATAGCAAAAGATCTACAAAAATTACGAAACTACTGCATTTCAACATTTGAAAACAGGTCTCCTGCATAAAACAATGCAGATGACAACAGCTATACAGGGTGTTCGGAAAATCCCGTTAGAAGCTTCTAGGACTTGTAGAGGGGATTGAGTACATAATATTTTGAATAGGAAACCATGTTCGGAAAACGTACCGTTTCCGTTCTACAACGGCTTCAGTTCAGATGTTTAACTCATCCATTTCTGCCTGAGGAACAGCATTAGGCTGACCCTGTATAATTATTAGGTAACAATTCAAAAGGAAACAGAACGAAACATCTGGTGAAGAGTTCTCGGGCTTCAAACTGCGACGTTTCGACCAGTGACATACTCATCATCTTCTGGCGAAGTGCCGAGACTTTGCGGATGCCGGTCCCTTAATACCTGCGGTGTGGCCCCCACCACCTGACTGCGGGAGGCTGGACACAGGAGAACCAGCGGGCGGGGTGGAGAGGGAAGCGGGTGCGCCGTTCGTGTCTCCGTCAGAGCATTCCGGTCGCGTCTCGCAAGCTGGACGGTTCTTGGTGCGTTCACGGCGTACTGCCGCTAATGCTCGATTTCAGGCCGCGCTCAGTTGATAACCTTCGTCTCTGTTCACAAGATTCTCTTGGACCCGTATATCTATCTACTCTTTAATGACGCTGTCCCAATAGCTCCCGGCTCGGTACAGCACCCTGGTGTTCTCGAAATCAAAGGTGTGGTTTTCTCTGATACTATGCTCAGATATAGCAGATTTCTCTGTATGTCTAAGCCGGACGTGACACCTTTTCTAGATACAGCGCTGCGTTTGTCCAATGTACTGTACACCACATTCACAGGCAATGCTATATATGCCAGGGGTGTTGAGTTTGAGTGGG
Source organism: Schistocerca serialis cubense (assembly GCF_023864345.2). Taxonomy (NCBI): domain Eukaryota; kingdom Metazoa; phylum Arthropoda; class Insecta; order Orthoptera; family Acrididae; genus Schistocerca; species Schistocerca serialis. Next base: position 463,365,489 of record NC_064644.1, on the reverse strand, counting down.
TCTTTAAGTGAGCCCAGCAGCTCTCTCGTTTTCAGCGATGGTCGGAAGACGGTATTTATATTCGATTTTTTCTTTCGACATTGATTTCAATGTTCGCACTTGCTGCCAATGTCTGGAATTCTTTTGTGTATTGAAGAAGTTGTTGCAATGAGTCTGCCACATTTCTCGTATTATGGAGATCGTATGTGAAATTTTTTATGTCAATGGCTTTAGATTATGGCCTTTTGTTTTCCTTTTAACAAAAGTAGCTACTCCTGAATCAGAACCACGATATTGTGTAAATGCGCTAATGACCTCGCTGTAAAGCGACGAACAATTTTGAATCCATCCATTCATCTGTCCGTCCATAGATGCAGCCATCCTGTTGTGTAAGGATTGTAAACAACGATAAGGAGAGGCGGGCTGCAGAGTTGTGCTACAACAGTAGGAAATATGGGCAGGGAGAGCAATGATTAGTGAACACGTTAATACAACAAACAAAAGATTTACTGAACTTGTATTTCTCCAAGTGTACAGAGACTCATTACAAATATTGCAGCAACATACAGAGGCCAACTATAAGTGTCACGAGAAAGGGGCTCCAAGCCCAAGCACAATATATCATTAAGGTGATGCGGCAGATGCACACCAGGATCGAACTCTTACAGGAAATGGGAATCGGTGAAATGCTGTGAGTAGAGAGGATAATGGGGATGGTCACTACACTAGTAGTGTGTGGCTAAGTTGAGAATTTGGGTTTGACAGGACACTTGCTAGGATACTCATTACAATGACCACTGTGTCCGCATGAGCTGAGCGACTAGCGCTGGCCATCGTAATTGCGGTGGCACAGGGCACTGGTTGTCCAGAGCAGCTGGAGGCGTGCCTCAGTAGGCGCGCACCTTTGGACTACCAGATTATGCGTAACCACTCTATCGTTTCATGTTACACGAGGTACAGGGTGACAGTTATTGAACTACAGGAAATAAAATCGTCATGGTTGGCCACGGAACATGATGCGAATTAGTGTGCGCATGCACACGCGATTTGTTATTTCATCTGGATGGGTTCGTCAATAAGCAAAATTGGCGCACTTGGGGGACTGAGAACCCGCATTTCGTGATGGAGAAGTCTCTTCACCCTCAATGGGTGACAGTGGCGTATGGAATGTCCAATAACGGAATAATCGATGCGATATATCTTGATGGCACGATGAACACCTAAGGTACGTGGAGGTTTTGGAAGAGGATTTCATCCCCGTTATCCAAAGTGACCCCGGTGGTTCATGGAAGATAGAGCTCGACCCCATCGAAGCAGGAGCACATTGAGGACCGTCTTCTGGCTCTTAAGCACCCAGAGGCCGCTGGCATGGGCCTCGATTGGCCGCCATATTTTCCGGATCCAAGCACTTGCGAGCCCTTTTCGTGTGGTTATATTAAATACAAGGTGTACAGCAATAATACCTAAACCACACCTGAGGTGAAAACAACCATTCAGGAGGTCATCGACAGAATCCATGTTCCGACACTTCAGCGGGTCATGCAGAATTTCGCTATTCGTCTGCGCCACATTATCGCCAATGATGGCAGGCATATGGAATATGTCATAACCTAAATTCAAATAGCTACAATGACGTTTACATGTTGCATAAAGTAAGTGCACGCCGTAGTTTGCAATTGATTTACGCTTTTTTCACATAATTCAATAATTGTCGACCTTTATTCAATGAATTTTATCACCTCAGGGTGTAAAAAATACTATTCCAATAATTAAAAAAGAAACGTATCAGTAACAGACGGAAACCTGTTATTACGATACCAACGTTGATACGCCATGTGACGGTATCAGTATGTGGTACCACATGTAATGTCTCTTGCAGCGATCTCTCCGCGATATTTTCAGAAATTTTATAAATTATATAACTCAGTACATATCTCGAAATACCTCTTCATATCTTACCGATTCCTAAACTTTAATATACGATGATTATCAATGCAAAGTAGCTTCAAGCCCTATTATTCCTTGGAGAATGCATTTACTCCATGGAATAGCTTCTCTGCTATCTATGTTTACTCTTATGAAAAGAATGGTTAAGATCTAGCCGATTAGCCGTGAAAGAACGAAGATGTATATGTATGTATTGTTGAGCTAGTCGCCATCTTGATGAGATTCTGTATGAGAAGGAATTTAATACATGAACTAAACTAAAGTAAGTGTGTTCGCGTATTATTTAACTGATTATTATTGACAGTGTCTGCTTACTACGCTTTGTTGCACGGGATCAGTGGGGAACGTCTGATTTACAGTGGACGAACCTGCCGTTTTGTACGCTCAAGATATCCAGTTTATTACTTTCAATAAATGTGCTAACACGATCTTACCAGCAGATCTCCGGTATTCCCCATGTGATCACCGAAAGTTAATAATTATTACAAATGTTTTCAGGAGATCGACTGATAATTTTCGTCGCACCGAGACTTAAAAATTGCTTCACTGCCTTATGGAATTTAAGTTAAGCTCAATTTAATCAGGATAGAACAGTATTGAACTGTGTGAATGTGATAAGCCTGCTTTGTGAATGAAACTTCCCTTAATATACGCATATTTTTTACTATCCTGATCCGTGAAGCTAAATCAGGCCGGTGTGAGAGAGGTTTTTAAATTTCAGATCCCACAAAAATATTAAACACACATCCGTCGTTTGCGTCTTTAATAGACAGACACCCAGTGGAGCGCCTGTATGAGAAATGGTCTGTCCTAACGCTCAATCGAACGATTAATGGTTGAAGAGTATAATTGGGGATTACTGCATTACAGTGATCTACTGCAACTGCGAGAACCGAAACGAGGTCGAGACATTAGCTGGGAATTCAGACCTCATTTGTGCCAGTCGCCCGCTGATGACGTTTCCGCAGCAACAGTGTCGTTCGACCCTTTTTGCATCCCTGCAGACAGGTGAGAGGGCGGTAGCCGCCCGCCTGCTCGCGGCCGAGGCGACAGCGAGAGCGGCGCAGCTGCTGGCGCTGTACTGTATTTTGTATTTTGCCGGCGCCGGCCAGAGGGGACATTAGCGCTAACCGATAGTCGCGCCATCGCTCAGTGCATTTGCGCGGCTAAATCGATGGCTATTACCCGGCATGACTACGCATAGCATTATCCGTGCGAGCAGCGGTCATTAAAGCCGCTGCTGCCGGTAGCCTGGATGTCGCTACTGCTACTCGCCAACCACTGCATGGACGCTCCCCACCTCTCATGCAGACACTCACCTCTCACCAGTACCAAAAATAGAACACAGTACCAAAAATAGGACACGTGCTTAAACTAACAGTCATCTTGAACCTTCCTGGCAGAATAAAACTGTGTGCCGGACCAAGACTCGAACTCGGGACCTTTTCCTTTCGCAGGCAAGTGCTCTACCAACTGAGCTACCCAAGAACGACTCACGCCCGTCCTCACAGCTGTACATCTGCCAGTACCTCGCGTCCTACCTTCCAAATTTTACAGAAGCTCTTCTGCGAACCTTGCAGAACTAGCACTCCTGAAAGAAAGGATATTGCGGAGACATGGCTTAGCCACAGCCTGGGGGATGTTTCCAGAATGAGATTTTCACTATGCAGCGGAGTGTGCGCTGATATGAAACTTCCTGGCAGATTAAAACTGTGTGCCGGACCAAGACTCGAACTTTGCCAGGAAGTTTCATATCAGCGTACACTCCGCTGCATGGTGAAAATCTCATTCTGGAAACATCCCCCAGGCTGTGGCTAAGCCATGTCTCCGCAATATCCTTTCTTTCAGGAGTGCTAGTTCTGCAAGGTTCGCAGAAGAGCTTCTGTAAAGTTTGGATGGTAGGAGGCGAGGTACTGGCAGAAGTAAAGCTGTGAGGACGGGGCGTGAGTCGTGCTTGGGTAGCTCAGCTGGTAGAACACTTGCCCGCGTAAGGCATAGGTCCCGAATTCGAGTCTCGGTCCGGCACACAGTTTTAACCTGCCAGGAAGTTTCATATCAGCGCACACTCCGCTGCAGAGTGAAAATCTCATTCTGGGAACAGTCATCTTGTGTAAGTACCGACAGTTCCAAGTGACACAGTATAATTTCCAGCTGGAATCCGTCTCCAGTTTCTCTTATTTGGCGCTGTTAACAGACATTCTGTTAACGCTTATCCATGACTATAGCTTATATATTGGCTGTATAATATACTAAAAGGTATAAATTATATACGGCGATTCAAAATTCATATCCTGCAGGACAACGAGGTTGACGCGAAACTCCACAGACAAATTTTCAGACCAAAACTGGAAAAAAAGTCTAGTAAACATGGGCTGTATAAATGCATACCTTACGAGCTATGAGCACTTCATCATCTTTGCTACTGTAAAAGACATATTCTTTACTGAACAAGTACTCACAGCTCTTAAGGTATGCCCTCTACAGTCCTTGTTCATTGGACATTTTTCCTTGCTTTGGTCCATAGTATCACATTTCAAAAATAACTTGCAGTAGAAGAGATTGGTTTCACAGTACCTTAGATGAATAAGTGATCATAGTGGTTTAGGTATGCATTTTAGAATCCATGTTTGCTCAATATAATGATCCTAAATGTGACGAGTATTTTCAGTGACACAGTATGTAGGGTATATGCAAGAATCTAAGAATAACCTTTCACTACCATTACCTGTTATTTAAACGATAATATTATGACCTTTGCTGCTTTACTCCATCCTAGAACAGTAAATTAAAGGTTATTGTTTGCGCAATGTTTAATGTACTAGCAATTCTTACGTCCTGCGTCCCCCTATAGGGCATGGAAGGATCCCTTTGAGTGTGTGTACAAGTGTTTATGTTATGGCCCTACCAAGTAGAGAGCATGAATCACCGGATTGGTTTGACATCAGAAGAACGATTATTTGTGGGTTCCTAAAAGAGTTTCTCCACAAAATAATTTAGTTTAGTGAGAGTATGTAGCCTACCTTTAGATCAAGCAACCCATTCCTTGTATTATTATATTGTTTTCATTATCACGCTGTTAATATGATTATTCAGGGTAGAAATTGTTTATTGCTCATTACTTTTAAAAGGAGGACATAAGAATCTTGATATAAGTATCAGAGAGCTACCCTATAAGTTAAAACAAGCAATTATCAACACATGTAAACTCTGCAAAAATGGATTCTGCAATATTCTATACTTAAATAACATTAATTAACGAAGTAGGACAATCATTCTTAACTGACATTCAGCACTGCGATCTTCCTTGGTTGAACACAACACGAAGCAGGATTTAGTATACTGATCCAGTATAAATATTGAGCTGGATGAAGAAGCGCGTTTGTGACAACATCGTATGTAATGTACTCCATGCATGATTTGACCCAATGTAATCGTATCCGAAAGCTCACACGAAGTTTGGCTAGGCTTCCCTTATCATTCAAGGAAACCTCCTGGTAACTTAGAAAACCTGAAGTGCCATCTACAGCCAAATCACACAGTCATTCTTGTAGACGACATTGGGAACAGGAAAGATATGAGATGAATACATGATAATGGACTACACAGTTACATGCAGAACAGTTATGGATCAGAAATTCAAAAAGACATTCTCCTTTGGAGTTGAAAGACTGCTGAGAAATGCCGCTGTAATATTACACAATCTCTCGCCCACCTTTCTCTTCAGGACAGTCGTACCGAACATTTGAGTTACTAATAATTGTAACAAAACCGATGGTAGCTTTCCAAGATCAATGGAACGACTCACATGTAGACGTTTCATAGTTGTAGGTGTAGATGAGTTGTGGTATTAGGAACATCGTCAATCATGGAGGTCTCTTAAATGTATATCCCAAGTGTTGGGCCCCTAAATCTTTCATCATACGTCCTGATTCGTTAAACTAGGGTGATACTTCAAAATATATACAGGTCTGATTCTGTGCCTTACCTATGTAACTGCAGTTAACATTTTGTTTATTCCAGATACGTTTTCGCGTCCTTGAGTTACGCCTGTTGTCGGTTCTGTCTCTTGCCTACCCAACGCCATCGGACTATTGTACGTCATAGACTGTCCTGTACTGTGTCGATACACTTTGCGTTGGTACCTGTATACCTTTTACAGGTCGGCCTGGACATCTACCTGCATGCGTTACCCTGTGCATATGTCCAATCGGATTTTGTTGCGGGCACCTTCGTTTCTGTTTGTTTGAACCTGATGTTACGTCTCGTAAGTCGCATAGTTTTGACAGCAGATTGTCTGTTCCTTTTATGTACGTTTGATGATTGGTTCTTTCGCATGATCTACCAACTGCGGTTTTTTGTGCGTCCTACATTACACCCAGTTTCGGCTCTAGATACCTATTCGCCTTCTTTTTCACTTTAAGTACCCCGTTTTTCAGTAGTCACGTGCGAAGGTGTTTGGTCACCCTCAACAGTTCGGACATTCCATGCCTTACTGGTATTCACTTCAAGAGTAGTCAAATCTTGTGAGATTACAACGGGGTTTATGGACTCGGAACTCACGCTGCAGCTATCACTGCGTTCTTTCATGCTTTGCAATATTTCTGCTCTCTACCTTTCTAATTGTTCTATGTTTTTGGATTTAATTGTGAGAAGTTTGTTGCTTAATTTCCGTAACGTGGTCATGTTGCTTTCCGCCGTGCCGCCCTTTCTTTTATTGATCCTCTCGCCCTACGCTAAGTCCTAGTCGTGATTATTTTGACGTTACGTAAGTCTTTATTCGTACCCTCGACACTCCTTTGATTCTCGTCGCATAAGGTTAATTCGCCACGGATTTTCCTCGTTTCTTTCTGTACGTCCCGAATATTTTTCTCCATGTGTTCTTGTTGAGATGTCAGTTGCCTTTGCGTCATCTCTTATACTGTTCCTTTAACACCTCTTTTGTCCATCTTATCTCTTGTCGGTTTTCTCGAATCTCTTGTTTTTATTTTCTGATATTTCTTGACATGGTTTTTTTTTAGTTGTAGTTTTCCGACTCAGTTCGAAGGTATCAAGTTCGTTGACGTGTTTAGTGTCCTTTCCTGTTACCACTGCATGCAATCTTTCCGTTTTTCGTTTGTCAACTGCCGAGTCTTTCCTCTGGTGCACTAATATAAAACTTTCCGGTATTACGTTCATTATGATCTTGTGATATTCGACCATCTATGTTTGTGTGAGCTTCCTCGTGAAATAATTTGTCCTGTTCATCGTCACTCATGATTTGCGCTACTTCCCCTCTTGACTCATCATCGATTACTTCCCCACGTCTGTCGTTTTCAGAGTGCGACACTTGTTATTTATCTAGTACCTCTGCTTTAGTCTCCTGCCCCACTTCGTGCTAAACACGATCAGCGCCAGGCTGCTCATCCAGTTCGACCTAGTCCAGACCCCTTTCGTCACGGCTCTGTTGCGACCTATTACAGTTTGCCATGTCGAATCAGGCTGACGCTCTTCGTGCCTCTAAATGTTTACGCGCATGACTCCTAGTCTAAAAGTAATTATAAGATTTTACTTTTTACAGGAAAATCATTTAAGTTCCTATCTGATATCTCTGATCTACGAAAGTTTTTGAGAGGACGTGGATTTTGCAAAAAAATTGCTCCTTACTTTCCCTGACAGTGCAACGTTGTTTTCGTGGTGGAACAGAATCCAAAAAATAAAAGTAAAAAACCTGAATGTGGAAGCAGCAAGCACATTACAATATAGCATATTTAATGTTCCTAACCTATATAGATACGTCACACATTTACTTTATTCTCCTGGCTCTGCTCAAGTGTTTCTCTTGGAGTAAAAGTGATTTCAGTCATTTGGATACTTGTGGACAAAATATTTACTCTGCAAATATCGTCAACATAACTGTTTTAGTCATCTAATGACATCGGATAATCAGAATCACTACTATTTTCTGTATCCTAGCAGATCACATGTAATATGATTGATTATCAGAATTACCATCGCTTTGGCAAATCCTGGTATGTTCATCTAATGAAAATTGCTCACCAGAATTAAATCTTTCGCCATCTTGCCAGGTTCATCTACTTATAATTGCTTATGAGAACTCTCTGATTTTTCGCAATCGTGGCGGCTTCATCTAATTATAATTGGTTATCATAATCACTAACTTTCTCTAATATGTTGGCAGGTTTATGCAATTACGATTCCTGAATTACTACCAGCTAATCAAAATCACTACCATTTTCAGTACCGCGGCAGGGTCTCCATTATCTAGCATACCGGCGTGCCTTACTGTCTGCTCCCCGCAATTTGGCACGCATGGATCGCTCTGAGAGCGTGTAGAAGTGTTTATGTTCTGGTCCTGCCAGGTAGGGAGCATGAATTGCGGAAATCGTTGGACATCAGAAGAACGGTTATTTGCTACGCTACCTGTCACGCTATAAAACTGCTTGTTCTTAACTGAAGTGTCAGTCACATACTCTCACCGAGTTCTCCAGTGAAGCAGAAGATCGTTTGTCCCTAGTCTGTCTATATTGGCTGTGTACACTCACCCGGTTGGTGGGGCGACGTGCAAAGTGATGCCCTCGCAGTCCTCGCGAGTACGTATTAACTAACATAATTTTTTAAAAATCTCTCAGCTTTGTGAATATACGAGACTCTCAGATTATTTAACGCTAATATATTTTGAGCCTATTGTGATCAAAGCGACCACAAAATAAATCTCTCTCCATTTCTCAAAGAGCGTTAAGCACTCTATCACCACAGGCTTTCGGAGAGGGGGAGCCTTCTTTCGTGTCCGCAAATTGCATGTGTCGAGCTACCTCTCCCCTCTCTGAGAAGAATATTGCCTCCTTCAAGAACTGAAGTCTGCCAAAAAAACTGCTATGAACAGGAATTATTTCACCCACTCTCCAAACACTGCTTTCAGTCCTCCTATCTGCTAATTCTGCCTCCATAAAGAAATGATGTAAAGGGTGCAATTTCCCTTTCCTCGAAATTTTGAAACTGTTTCGCCGTTGAGAGGGCGTTTAACAAGAGTCCCAACATTTGCTAGCGTTCATATGTATAACATGCACTGTTCACGTGAGTGCTGCGCGCTGTTTTAAGTACATACTTCCTTCTCCATCTCTGAAAATGCTGCCTATCCAATTAGCGTGAACTACACAGTCACCTCTCCCTTGGGACACCCGGGGCAGCAAACGTGCCGTTGGCGCCTGTGGCGAAACAAGCTATGCCATTGTGCGAAGACCTGAGCTTCATCTCTGCCGGCTGTGATATTTATGACTCATCACCATCCGTTGATAATGGTATGAAAATTGGCGTCGTTTAGAAAAAAATTCGCATTTTGGTTCATCGTTTCCTCTCTGTTCCGGGTCTATATGTATGTGCGAATGAGAAAAAAGGACTACTTATGTTAGTAACATATTTCGATCAACCAAGTACACTTTCATTATCATTTGATATGCAAATTAAGTCCATTACGCCCAAAGTCTGGTGTGAGACATATCATTTGAATCGCCTAGTCGAGGAAAATGTTCAAATGTGTGTGAAATCTTATGGGACTTAACTGCTAAGGTCATCAGTCCCTAAGCTTACACACTACTTAACCTAAATTATCCTAAGGACAAACACACACACCCATTACCGACGAAGACTCGAACCTCCGCCGGCACAAGCCGCACAGTCCATGACTGCAGCGCCTTAGACCGCTCGAGTAATCCTGCACGGCCTAGTCGAGGAGACTAGACGACTGTCACCTTATCTGTTGTCCATGGTACATGATTATTAGTGGGTGGATGGTTATCTGGAGAGTGATTTACCAACAGAAACTGAGGGAAACTAACCAGTGTGGAATTCTGCAGTCTACTGTAGGTTTTCTGTGCCACAAAATTTTTCTTCCCAGTTTAATTAAAATTGGGAAAATTTAATGTAAGAACTGAATTAATCGCTACATTGGTAAGCATAATTAAGAGTTAATATTAATAAGGGATGCAAGTGAATATAAGGAATTTGCGTATGGGAACAATTTAAGTACAAACGTTAAATCAAATAATTCGGAGCAAGAAGGAGATTATTCCTCAACAAAAGGAATAAGATAATCACACAGAAGTCTACAAATACAAAGCCTGCCTTTAGCGCTTCAAAAACAACAAATACTATGTATTAAAAATAATCTTACAAAAGGAGACAGGTTTGTATGAAAAACAATCACCACACTTAAACATATTTGATTAAAATAAAAAATAATATTAAAAATCCACAAAGTACTTCTAAACTATTATCTTTTGTCGCCTGTTATTTATCTAATCAACTCATTTATATTATTATTATATTGAGTGTGGAAGTACATTGCAGAGATAAATGAAAAAGAAATCTTAGGCGCGCCTGCGAAAAGTTCACACAAACATACACGATTCACACTTAAAAGTACAGAGATAAAAAGAATTTTGTCCATCTCAATAAGCCAGCGGCTCAAAGGTTCACCCCTATCGCTGTGATTCAATTATTGTGAATAAGAATGCTATGGAACACTTCCCAGGAAAGAAATTTTTCTGCACCACCTTGCACATGAAACTAAACTACGCTGGCATGAAACACCCGCAAATGCCGTGAATATTCATGGACAAAGCAACATTATTAATACTCGCGAAAACTTTAAGAACACAAATGTAAGTCGTATACACACAAATAGCAATAAAATGTCATGCAGCATTAAGAATAAACCTTATTCGAGATGGTACTGAAATTACACGCGGTGAAATACTCATTACGTGGTACGTAACAAGCTACACAATCTTAAAACTGAAACGAAATGAAAAGTAGAAGAAATAAAACACATACACACAAGAAGAGTTCACACATACATTCTAGTTAACAGAAAAGTCAGTCAAGTGAAATTTAAACCTGTGCTGGAGTAACGATATTTCTACACAAAGTGTTCTAGTTACACAAAACAAGGACCGGGAAAACTTACTAAATACAGAAAATATACTCGTGACTACACTTTAAAATTGACTAGCAAATCAAACGCGTACATCAGGCTAGCTACACACCGTCGCACATTAACACACTCATTAACGCCAAGTCGCTCTTAAGACTACCATTTTCACCCAGCAAAGGTCCAGTCCCGAGTGCTAAAAGCATGCTCTTCAATCGAACTTCCCCCAGGTAGCCGGAAGAGACCAGAGGAGTCCTTTCCGCCAACTACTGAACTACTGTCGAATGACTGCAGAAAGGATACAAATCCCTTTGCCCTGACTGAGAAAGCTACGTTGGCTACACTGTTGCTACCATAGCAGCCAGCCAGACACCGTACTGCTACCATATATAAGACAAATTCAACGTACACACCCACTCATCCATGCAAATGATAAAAAAAGAAAGGAAATGTGGAAGCACAAAGTGTAGGTAATGTACGTAGGATTAGATGCTTACTGGAAAAATTTATACTTTAATGTAATTGTGTACCACTGAATAGAGACAAACACGAAGTACACAACTAAATTACAAGTAATTGAGCCCGACAGCATGAAATACAAGTTAAATACTCTAACTGAGTGGTTTCAGTGTAAGGCGGTAAAAATCGACTAGCACCTTACAAATGCAGTACAGCTAAAAATATGTTAAGTTATTTGAAGAATAACTACAAATGTGAAACTTTTCACGGAGTCAAAGGGCAATCATTATATGTCTAAATGAAAGAAGATGTAAATAATACGTACTTTTTCGTTTATTTTATGCGAGATATTTTTTTCAGATTAAACTAACTACTAGGTCATACATGGTTGAGTTAGACTGCAAAATGGGAAGTTATAACTACATTCAACCCACGTGACTATAATGCGCTGATGATAGCTGCACTGTCAGTTGAAATCTAGATCTGCAATGTAATAAAAAAGACAGAAGGCAAGACGACTGATAATGACCTCCTTTCTGTCCTGGATTACATCACGGTCATTGCCCACAACCATTCTCATGGAACTCAACGTGGTGAAGAGACATGAATGTAGTAACTTACTCAGTAGTTTCGGATATACACGAGCCACGGCTAAGTTGGCAAACCCTTTTATTACAGTCAAATAACGAATCTAATTTCAAGTAAATGAAAAGTAAGTTTCTATATACTGAGTACTTTCAAAATTTATATATTTAGTTACTTAAATACGAATTTTTTGTACTTCTGGCATGAATTTATTTTCTTATTCGTTTCAAAAGTTTAATGACTGGTGCTACACCATAAACGTACGTTTAAATAAATGTGCTATTACTTTATTAATTTAAATTTAATGAAGTTCTCCCCATCTCGCTTCCTGCCGGTCTGGACCCATCAAAGATAGTTCTGGTTTGGTAAATGCTGAGGTGACGTGTACGGAAAGCATATAAGATACAACTTACTTTAATTGTTTGTTGACTTTATCACTAGCTTTTTATTCATATGACTCCGCTTGCCGGAAGCATTTTTTCGTGAAAAATATTGGTCTCTATTTGTCAATTTCCTTTGAATGGTTCACCATCCCAGCATTCACCGAGACGAGTGTGTGGAAACCATCGGAAAACTACACTCAGACTGGCGGCCAGGATCGACGGAAAAACTACAGACTCGTGTCACCCGTAAAGAAAGAATGAATAATTCAGTGAATATGCAAAATTACAACGGGCTCTATCGATAGCCTTCATTAGGCTGCTCCCTCATACTGGTTACCCTTGGAAGAAATGAATGAATGATAATCAAATATGTAAATCTACAACCGACTAATTAGATTGTTTTCATTCCGTTGTAACCATAGTCTCGTTTCAGAGCAATGTCGAATAACGGAAACGATACGTAAAACAATATACAATTGAATCGATTCTTTTCCAACAAGCGATCGAATCACTTAAAAACGTTCCCCGAGTCAAAAACGAGCAGCGCTGGATGAAAGCTTCAGAGTGTCCAGTACTCTTAGCAACCCCCAAACAATGAATGAATGGAATACATTTGTTTCCAAAAAAGATACATCGCATGCCATCAACACTTGCATTCTTCATATTTTCACTGCAGTACAGATACAAAGCGGAATGTGTGTGTGTGGGGGGGGGGGGGGGGCGAGTCAGATATCACACGAAGTGCAGTTATCTGTAATGACACTAAACATACTGCATATTGAAACTTCCTGGCAAATTAAAACTGTTTGACGGACCGAGACTCGAACTCGGGACCTTTGCAATTTTTGCAGGAGAGCTTCTGTAAAGTTTGGAAGGTAGGAGACGAGGTACAGGCGAAAGTAAAGCTGTGAGGACGGGGCGTGAGGTCGTGCTTGGGTAGCTCAGATGGAAGAGCACTTTACCGCGAAAGGCAAAGGTCCCGAGTTCGAGTCTCGGTCCGGCACACAGTTTTAATCTGCCAGGAAGTTTCATATCAGCGCACACTCCGCTCCAGAATGAAACTCTCATTCTGGAAACATCCACCAGGCTGTGGCTAAGCCGTGTCTCCGCAATATCCTTTCTTCCAGGAGTACTAGTTCTGCAAGTTTTGCAGGAGAGCTTCTGTGAAGTTTGGAAAGTAGGAGACGAGGTACTGGCGAAAGTGAAGCTGTGAGGACGGGGCGTGAGTCGTGCTTGGGTAGCTCAGATAGTAAAGCACTTGATCGCGAAAGGCAAAGGTCCCGAGTTCGAGTCGTCGTCCGGCACACAGTTTTAATCTGCCAGGAAGTTTCATGTTAACGCACACTGCGCTGTAGAGTGAAAATCTCATTCCCATACTGCATACTGCTGCACTCAATAATTAAACTTCACTCAAGTAAAACCACTGACTGAATGTCCGTTCCCATCAGTTTCAGTCACTTAATTCCTTACCTGCTCTATTCCGACAGTCTCTGAGCGATATTAGAAGCAAGGCGGCGGACTCAGTACGCAGCGCGATGCGAAGTCGGACGTGCGGAGCAGGTGTAGTGCAGGCAGCGGGTCCAGACTATGGGCCCCCAGAGGGCCGTTTCCTCGGAGTTGCTGCGGGTATCCCAGAGGGCGAAGGTGGGCACAGCTGCCTAAACGGGCGTGGAAGGTCCTAGGTGGCTGATATACCTGATGAGTGAATCGGCCCCAATCCAAGGACCTGCATCAATGCTCTGCGATAACTCAGCAGAGAACTGGCTCCGTATTACGGAATCCAGAACGGGTGGTAGATCCTCGATACCATTGAAGAACGGCACGGCCCTTCGCGGAGAGATTCAAGTTGGGTGAGCTGCAATTGCAAAGAGTAAAACCCATTGTCACGGAGACGAGCGAGGTGGCGCACTAGTAAGACACCAGAGTCGCATTTGGGAGGACAGTGGTTCAATACCACGTTCTGCCATAATAACTAAGATTTTCTGTGATTTCCATAAACTGCGTAAGAACAGTGCCGGAACGTCTCGTTTGAAAGTGCACGTTCTATCTCCTTCCCTATCCTTTCCCCACTCAGGCTTATACTCCACCTTTAATGACTTAGTCAGCAAGATTATCTCCCTCCCTTGCTTCATATTAGGTCGGAAACTCCTGTCTCATCTTCGCTATCTCGAGTGCCATACATTGCTGCTGTAAATGGTACTTGATGGGGTAACAGTAGGAACATTGGAATGATGAGAAAATCTGTTAGACGTCACCACAGACACTCTTCTACGGTAGATGGAACAAGCGCGCACATATCGCTAATGAAGCGTCCACTATGCATAAATACAGCCTGCAGTTGGAAACAATAAATTAATTTTGCTTTTTAATATTCTATTAATACGTCGTGGATTACCATTTCTTAACTAGTAACACCAATATATTTATTAAAGAAATAGATACCACTAAACATAATGTGACAGAGGTATAGTAAAAACAGTGATTAAAGAGAATGTAGTAAATGAAATGTAAACGACGATTTAATTTTACTAACTCATTGTGATCACATCGTAGGCACCAGTGTCTGGTCCGAGCATGTCTATAGGCAAATAAAACCGAGCGACCAATTTTATATGACGACAGACATTCTCCGATCAGAGTGGATAGTTTGACATGGTAGTCAATCGGCGATTTTGTGGTGGTGAACAGTGTCTGATATCTTAGGGAGCAGTTATGGTGAAATCATGATTTGATGACGGTTATTAGTCAACCGGCGCCTGCTATTATCATGGAGTTACCAGAAGATTGGATAGTGATCAAGACTGCTAAAATTTGTAACAATATCCAAGATACCGATTGTTTAGTAGTGGAAAATCAGCTTTTTCCAGACGTAGACCGCTTTCAACAGATTTCTTCACGGAGTCCATAAAGGATTACTACTATACCAGCAGTCAAACAGCAATTCCACATGTGCCGGTATGGTCTGTTTCAGAGTGACGTCTGTGTTTCAAACCACATAGGATCTAACTGCTAGAAGCACATCATGATGATAAAAAGGAACAGCTTCCATTTTGTGGTCTCATTCTGGGCTTGGAAGATAATTACTTTTCACATTTAGTGTTCAGTGATGACATTAAATTCCAAGTAAGCGGTAAACTGAACCTCCAAAACGGAGGAATATGGGGACACAGCTGCCACAAACCACACTCGAGTGAGAGAGGGAGACTCTAGAAAGTATCACGGTTTTGCGTATAGCCTGAGAAAAAATTCATGGCCCATTCTATTTTGGGGAAACGAGGGCTGCAGGAATCACGTATATGTTGCAGACATGGTTTTTTTCGACAGTTGTGGGAACATGATCAAAGTTTCATTTTCAAGAGAATGCAGTCCCACCGCACCGGCACCCGGATATAAGAACATGTGGTAACAATGAGCTGCCTGAATACTGTATCGACCGTAAGGGACGAGGGGAGCTCACATTGCACTGTTAGTCTGCAACGAGGGGGAGCGAGGACGGTTTATGACTCTTGGCTCTTCAAGAGCTTGGGTCTTCAACAGATTTGTGTGAGCGGCGACTCCGAATAGCAACGACAGCGAATGCTGTAACTTCAGACATGCTTGTAAATGTTTGTGAAAATATTGACTACCGCCCCACTATTGTTTACAGGAGAGCACATAGAACATTTGTGAAAGGTAAGTAGAAACTTTAATCCTAAACTAAGTCTTGAGAGAACCACAGGTTGGATGTAGTTGGGTGTACAAGCTATATCCTTGTGAGGTCTGGTGATTCTTTTGAAAATAAAAACTTTGAAACCTTAAACGAATATTAAAACTAACCCCTAGCTGTAGGAGACAAAGTCTCGATGCTTCTCTATGAACCAACTAGTACAGGCGACTCTCAATAATTTGACACTTGATAATTTGAAATTCTCAGTATTTCAAAATTTTTCCACAGTCCTTTGAAAAATACTCAGTAAACGGAAAAAATCTATGTTTTTCAGTCTCCTCGGTAATCTGAAGTTGAAGTGGCGAACCACCGTCTCTCAATTAATGAAAAACAGCTTGTTATTGAAGCTGTGGAGAGCGAAGGTACGAAAAAATATTGCCAAACAATTCGCTTGTTAATCATCCACGGTGTCTATGATCTTACGAATCGTCGATCCTGTCACTGGAAGAGTTCCACAGGAAAAAAGACGTTGCGTCTGGCGAATTTCTTCACCTTGATGAGTGCTTACTCAACTGGTTAAATCAGTGTAGAGGACAAAACATTTCCGTGGTTGATTTCATGTTGAAGAAACAAGCCATGTCTTCTAAAAATGGTTCAAATGGCTCTGAGCACTATGGGACTCAACATCTTAGGTCATAAGTCCCCTAGTACAACTACTTAAACCTAACTAACCTAAGGACATCACACACACCCATGCCCGAGGCAGGATTCGAACCTGCGACCGTAGCAGTCTCGCGGTGCCATGTCTAGTGCTCAGTCTTTCGGGACTGAAGTATTTGCGGCATGTGAGGAGTTGGCCTCAGATTTTAAAAAGCGTTTGCGATCACGGCAAAAATAGTGCCATCGTGGGAGTCCCCTTTGTATTGAATGCACTGATGAATTAAATCAACTTTTGATTGGCTACGACCCACGCAAAATACTCAACTCGGACGAGCAGGGCCTTTTTTTATGGATATATACTGATGTCTTCTTCATTCCACCCTTGCATTCAAGGCGTGAAGTGTCATGAAGAAAAACTGAGAAGGACGGAATAACAGTCCTTCTAGCCTTAACAAATACGAATCTCAGAGGGTGAAACCTTGATAATAGGTGCCAGCGAAACCATACTGTCTCAAAGAAACAAAATCGCTTGCCACAAGTTTCCGCCCAAACAAAAAAATTCATGGTGACTACAGAACTGTTTAACGAGTGACTGACCTCCGTCAGTAGTGTTATGAAAGAGGAGAAACGCGGTGTTTTACCCACCACCATTAGATCAAGTAAATTGAGTTTTTCCTAGCTAACGCGACATCAAAATAGCAAACATTTGGATCAGGACACAATATCAAATTTTAGAACTCCCTACCGTAGAAACATTGTTTCACTTGCGTAGGATAGCACTGAAAAAGATGGAAGGTGAATATAACGGTTTTGACTGCTATAGCCACGATCCATTAGGCCTAAAAAAATGTCAGCCCTACCAGTCTTTAAAACTGCTTCAAAAAGTGCCGGATTGTAAGACGAGGGGAAAACGTGTAGTAACCATCAAAGTCACTAGAATTAACAAGTGCAACCCCTGCAGACTCAACTTGCGAACTTCTACCCAGACGTAGTGAATAAATCTTTGAGGATTTAATTTATATTAACGATGACATTTGTGTCCATGGTATTCTAACCGATGCTGAACTGTTGGACTGTCCGAATGAGGATGAGGAAGATAGTGGACAACAACACCGAACTTCACTCACATTTCGCGCCTATGCCTCCAGAACTGAAACGAATGAAGATTTCTTCTCAGCTCTCATACGTAATAATTTTGTAATGTGTAAGTACTATGATTTAGTACCAATCAAACTTTCGTTTACTTGAATCTTTTCTGTGTTACACTCGATTATATGAACACCTGCTGTTTTTAACTCTTACTAATATGAAATTTTTCCCCTGGGCCCTCGAGTTTCAAATTAGCAGAGCTGACTATATATCTACTGAGACACATTCAGAGTAACTACCGCAGCATTTACCTCATGCTATTCTCGGGGTAAACGGAAAACTGAATGTGGGTACAAGCCTCACTGAGCCCAAATATGAGTCCAGTGCCTTACCACTTGGACTAATTGTTAAACCCAGCAGGCAGACAGTTAGTCGTGATATCACATGGACCTACTTACACACTTTGTCTCAGGTTGACAGCTGTCCCACTATCGCTCACCTTCTTTGCCTCTTATGTGTTTCACTATACTATTCCATAAAGAAAATTATTATCCATTACATAGTCTTCAATTCTGATCCATCATATTTCATGTATTTCAAACTCACTGTGAACACTGCGGTGACAAATGTCATAGGACAGCGATTCGCACATGTATCGATGGTGGTAATATCGTGTACACAAAGTATAACGGTAGTAGGAGCTAGACACATTCCGTTTCGGAAATCGTTAGGAGATTTAATATTCCGAGACGCACAATGTCAAGAGCGTGCAGATAATACCGAAGTTCAGACATTCCGTCTCACCTCGAACGACGCGGAGGCCGACGGCCTTCATTTAACGACCGAGAGCAGCAGCGTCTGCGTAGAGTTGGAAGTGCAAACAGGCAAGCAACACTGCGTGAAATAAAATCAGGAATCAATGTAGGACTTATGACGAACGTATCCCTTAGGACAGTGCGGGAAATTATGGCGCTAATGGGCTACGGCAGCAGACGAGGGACGTGAGTACCTTCGCTAACGACACGACATCGCCCGCAGCCCCTCTCCTGCGTTCATGACTATATCGCTTAGACCCTAGACGACTGGAGAAACGTGGCCTCATCAGATGAATCCCAATGAAGTTAAGCTGTCAACAAGGTACTTTTGCAAGCTGGTGGTGGTTCCATAATGGTGTTGGCTGTGTATACATACAATAGAATGGTTCCTCTGGATGTTCGGCTTCATGGAGACCATTCGCAGCCCGTCATGGACGTCATATTCCCAAACAATGACCGAAGTTTTATAGATGACAATGCGCCGTGTCACCAGGTCAAAACTGTTCACGACTGCTTTAAAGAACACTATAAAGTTTGAGCGACTGATTTTGCTACAAGATCCCCTGACATGAGTCCCATCGAATAATTATGGGATACAGCCGAAAGGTCAGTTCGTGCACAAAATGTGCACCGGCCACACTCTCGCAATTGTTGACGATTATGGAGGTAGCATGGCTCAGTACTTCCGCAGGAGATTTCCAACGATTTGTTGAGTCCATGGCACGTCTAGATGCTGCGCTACACCGGACAATAGGAGACTCGCTATGATATTAGGAGGTACCACATGATTTGACACCTCACTGCAGTTTGGTGAGAATTTATCTGAAAACTGATCAAAATTGTTTTTTCCATTAAATTAAGTTCCAGTGAATCTCTGTACAGTATGACCATTTTGGTTCCACTTTTCTATAGCGCTACAGTTCTCAGGAGTGTTGGTTTTTTGTTTTTCATTCTATTTGGGCAGTATGGCAGATTTACTAATGTCTATAATTACTGGTGATATATTTGGATATAAAAGTTTCAAATATCCAAATGATTGAATATATGAGGAAAATGCTAACTGTTTAAGATTCCATAGATTCCATGAACGACCGAAGTAGTTGAGGCGGAGGTGGTATGAAGGCTGAGGATTAATAATGCAGCGAATTTCATATTTTCTGAAGAATGGCCGGCCGCGGTGGCCGAGCGGTTCTAGGCGCTTCAGTCCGGAACCGCGCGACTGCTACGGTCGCAGGTTCGAATCCGGCCTCGGGCATGGACGTGTGTGATGTCCTTAGGTTTGTTAGGTTTCAGTAGTTCTAGGGGACTGATGACCTCAGATGTTACGTCCCATAGTGCTCAGAGCCATTTTGAATAATGGACCCAAAATCTAACACATATGCCTCTACCAGGCACTAAAATGTGATTTATAGAGTATCCACGTAGATGTATGTCACATCATTGTCTGTTTGGCCACTGTCGCTGGCCGGAGTGGCCGTGCGGTTCTTGGCGCTACAGTCTGGAACCGAGCGACCGCTACGGTCGCAGGTTCGAATTCTGCCTCGGGCATGGATGTGTGTGATGTCCTTAGATTAGTTAGGTTTAATTAGTTCTAAGTTCTGGGCGACTGATGACCTCAGAAGTTAAGTCGCATAGTGCTCAGACCCATTTGAACCATTTGGCCACTGTCATCCCACGTAACATGTCTCATAATTTTTGTGCGCTTTTCCCTTGGACAGATATTACAGTCGAAGCACAAAGAGCCGAATCGCTATTTTCTGGTCACCATTGTTTCCTTTTACAAGCCGTAAGTTTCCATCTTTCACGCTCTCGACAGAACCCGAATGAGAGCGTGGTGACGGGGTATAGGGGGGCGAAGGAAAATAAAAAATACCGAGCAAGTGATGCTCATTTATTTTGATGTTTATCTGAGCGGCAGGGAAAAGCATCGGCGGGCCGTGCAGCCTTTTGCCTCGCCTTTCCCGTTTAATCAAAGGCGGGGCGCACTCGGCGTCCGCACAAAGGCGTGGCTGGGCCGCGGGCCGGGCTTTTGGCAGCGGCAGCCGGACGTCATTAGGGGCAGCAGAGCGGAACAGGTGGCAGCCCTGGGAGCCCAGTGCCCGAGGCTGCCGCGGCCGACCTGACTCGACCCACATCTCGCGCCGTAAAACCACTCTTTGCATTTCAGCTCCCCTGCCCGCGCCACCTGCCGACTCGCCGGCGTGTTACGACGTTTGCAATTACACAGCCGGGTGACGTTATATACGGCCACCAGGTAATATCCAGAGTAGCCGCCGCGGTGGAAAGCACAGCCAACAGTAAAACGCAGGGTAACAGCATTGCACAGGTGTACTGTGTTACCAGCAGACGGCTTGGCTGGGAACCAACGAAGAGAAGGAATTGGAGTGTGGTCACACCTTTGATCAACTGCGTGTCGCATTCCAAGTGTCGCTACAACTCACTGTTGAATGACAGAAAATGTTGTTACCTAGGAAGAGAGAGACGCTTGAAATAAGTCAACCATGATGCCCTACGAAAGGGCTGTTCATATAACCCCAGGAAGAATATAACCATTCAAACAATATTAGATGGTAGAGTCACAGACTAACTGCACTTTACGGCAGTGAGCAAATTAATTGGAACAAGAATAAATACGCACATTTATTACTATGGGAGCAATACAGTTACGAGTTTACTGAATATTAATAACAAATGTGTCCTTTTCCTTTAACGATGTTCTGAACACGTTGTCATATAGATCCGGCCAAATCAGAGCAAATGTTTCGTAGTTCATCATTATGAAACCACATTTACTAGCATGCATTTATTTGCTGTACAGTCCATTTTACCAAGACTAAATTCCACAGATATTCAATGAGATTTAAGTCTGCTGAATTACCAGGCCACTGAAACTCATTATCGTTGTTATCGTCCACAAACGTTTTATTTTTTTTTAATTATAAACGTCTAGTTCCATAAGATGAAATTGAGGACCAAATTTCCAAGGTCATGGAACGTGTCAGTATATGAAATTACAATATAACTGTAATAACATATATAATAAAATGTTTATGAATCCATTAAAGACAAGTCATAAGCTTATGTAAATGCAATGAACAATATAACACAGGAATCACCTTAATTTTTCAAGGAACTCCTCGAGGCCGGCCGGAGTAGCCGAGCGGTTCTAGGCGCTATAGTCTGAGTCGCGCGACCGCTACGGTCGCAGGTGCGAATCCTGCCTCGGGTATGGATGTGTGTGATGTCCTTAGGTTAGTTAGGTTTAAGTAGTTCTACGTTCTAGGGGACTGATGACCTCAGAAGTTAAGTCCATAGTGCTCAGAGCCATTTGAACCATTTTTTGAATTCTTGTGTTAGCTTATTGAAAGTGAATGCAGCAGTCTGCTGCGCACCTGTCTGCACAAGAGTCGAGAAAGTGCGATCCAAATGGAGACTGGATCTCTACCTAGTATTAACTGAGTGAGAGCTACTAATTCTTAGTAATAAGTTTATATACGAGGGTTGGAACTTAAATAGTGCCAACTATTTATTCACAACCGATACAAAAAGTTACATGTTTACACCTGTTACTGTCCTTCAGAGTAGTCACCAGCGTTGTTTAGAACTCGTTGCCGATGCCAGATCCCGTTCTGTTGATAGTGTGAATGGAGCGGTCTACTGCCTGTCAAATCTCTGGAACAGTTCTGAAGCGAATGCCACGAAGTGGTTCCTTCATTTTCGGAATCAAATCAAAGTCACAAGGACCTAAGTCTGGGGAGTATCACCTATGACCAGCTTTGCAAAAGAAGCGGCGACACGTTCTGCGCAACCATCCCATCTTTTTGCAGGACAATGCACCGGCGCATACAGCGCAACCTGTGGCTGCTCTGTTCAGTCAATGAAACTGGGAAGTACTGTACCATCCACCATACTCGACGAACGTAAGTTATTGTGACTTTGATTTGATTCTGAAGATGAACAACTTCGTGGCATTCGCTTCAGAACTGTTCCAGAGATTCTAATGGCAGTAGACCGCTCCATTCGCAACATCAACAGAACAGGCTCTGCTAACGGAATACTACGCCTTCCACATCGCTGGCAACGGGTTCTAAACAGCGCTGTTGACTACTTTGAAGGACAGCAATAGGTGCAAACATGTAACACTTTGGTATCATTTGTGAATAAATAGTTGCTACTATTTAAGTTCCAACCCTCGTATTAACAAGAAACGATAGTAAAGAATATATACATCGAGAAGCAAATTTTAGAAAACCCAGAATAATGAACGAGGGTCGACAAGAAGTTCGTGAACTTACACCACTTACTTCCCGAATTGTTCAAGGCACTCAGTCCAGAACCGCGCGACTGCTACGGTCGCAGGTTCGAATCCTGCATCGGGCATGGATGTGTGTGATGCCCTTAGGTTAGTTAGGTTTAAGTAGTTCTAGGGGACTGATGACCACAGATGTTAAGTCCCATAGTGCTCAGAGCCAACTTCCCGAATTGTCAAATTATGTAAGTGGTGTTCCGATATACCAATAATGCCAGAGACAACATCCATAAGCAGGTCACTAACTTTATCACTAATACCTCTTACATTTTGATGAAATATACTAATTCCTTCACTAGTTGGAAAAAACTTACATTCTCTGAAGGTGATTCCTTAGTTAATGGTATGTACTTTAAGCAGGAATACCTGTCAGTTCCAACTACTGCAGGAATTGTTTTCCTTGAGTGATCCGACCACCGCCCACTGCACTGTCAGCTATGAGCTTTACCAGCCTCCCGCTCCCATACATACCGAGTTGCAGGCAATGCCTAGTGAAACCAAATCTATTGATAGGCTCAACTGGCACCACTGCAGTGTGAGCAATGCCGTCCACCATCAATGCCTCCTCCGGCCTCATTTCAACACGCCTAGCAGCAGCATTAAGATGAGGCCGGACTCTGAAACAGTTTTACAAAGTACACATTAATGCCACCAGTCTGAGTAGCTATCATTACATGGTCACATCGTACTCCCCGTCGATATCAAGATTATTCCTAACCCCACCCACAATCACTACCTGATCCTCCTTCGTAAAATTGCCACATAACTCTCCTATGTTAACGGTCACCTGAGCCAACCCTGCACTAGGCTTCACAATGATGGTGACCTGGTACTCACTCCCCAGCACGTCTTATAACTGCTGGTCCACACTTCCGCTTTGATAACTACGTAGCACCAGAGCCTTCTTCTTTCTACTAGAATTCGAAACCGGCTTAGGTTCCCTAACTAATGAAGACTGCTACAAGAGGCTCCTCTCCATTCAACTCTGACAGTTGGTAAAATCTATTGGTTATATGCACAGTACAACTGTCTGATTCTCTCCTCCTCCAAGCTGACTTCTTACCAAGTGCCAGTTCCCATTCCCCAGCGCCCTTCACCCTCCTCAACCTACCTAGTACCTACTTTGCGTCTTGTAACAGCACCTTAAGGGCACAGATCTTACGCTCCTGCTCCTCTATTAACTTATTTCTGCTATAAAGTGTGAATTTCCAGTAGAGGATCTCGCTAGAATGGCCACTGGTTTCCCCATCACATTTCCTCCAATGACAATACTTCGAACAAATCTCACACCGTGACCCACTACTCACACACCTACATCAAAGGCCACACTTCTCATTCATGATAAAATGTTAAACGTTTACGTTACCTAAGTTCAGTTACAACTGTAGAACCATTTACAGAACTAACAAAAGTGATTCCGAATTTCGCTCTCTACTAAGAAAGCAACAACTGTTACTAATACTACTAAACCACAACTAACACCAACACCACAAAAACTTCACACTACTTCTTATCCAAAACCAAAAATTCAAGCGACCACTCAACGAAATTAAACACATAGAACGAATAAGAAACGTCAGCTCAATACTACCGTACTCAAAGTACATACCTTTAACTAAGGAATCACCTTCAGAGAATGTAAGGTTTAATAAATTACTTCAACGCACAAAGATCTCTAAAAAGAAAACAGTGAGCGAAAGTTTCCGAAAGTTTATTAAACCGTTATTTCGTCAGTAACAGCAGTTAGTAACAGCAGTTAGTAACTGAATAACAATTCTTTACAACCGGTACAGCTGCAACCGCAAGCCGTGAAATGTAAACACACTGCTAACGCCTACAAATGACAGAGCACAGCTATCGGTCGTCCTTTTATTGCGAATTTTATTCGACAGATCTAGATTTCGACCAGTGCCTAGCCATTATCATAGCAATATTTCAAGGTATCAATGCATGTCAGTCCCCTGTTGTTCGGGCGTCTGTCACAGTTCTTTGGCTCTGAGCACTATGGGACTCAACTTCTGAGGTCATCACTCCCCTAGAACTTAGAACTACTTAAACCTAACTAACCTAAGGACATCACACACATCCATGCCCGAGGCAGGATGTAGCGCCTAGAACCGCTCGGTCATCGCGGCCGGCTCACAGTTCTTTCAAGACTTCAATGCACGACCGAAGCACGCTCACGAACAACAGACCAATCGAATCGCTAACACAAAAAGAAAGACTGAGATATGTGAAAATCCATTAGTAACTTACTTTTACAACAGGTATTAACACCAATAATCATTAAAATATCTGAAGTCTAAAACTTTATGAAATATTGGCGAGCGACTTGAACAGCAGTCCAGCACGGCCTGACAGCTTGAAGTGTGACGTCGGACCACATCATGTTGGAATGTTCACCCACCATCTGTAAAGGTCCGTAGGAATGGCATAGTCCTGTGCCTACGGATCTCCATATTTTTCATTGAATTCATCATGCCATCAATTGGAAGCAGCGCCCCAGGGCAGTGAACAAACTACAAAACCTTAATCGGAGGAAATTTTACAGTCTGTTCAAGATGCTCAGCTTTCACTGTCTCGTGAGTACTTCGCCTTACAACCTTTGCTCTTCAAACTCAGCCAATAATACTTGACTCATCGCTGAATAATAAGTGCTTCCAGTTATTTGAGGTCAAACATTTATATGTCTACGCCTATGCCAGCTGTCCCATCCTCCTTCGCGGGTTTTAACAACTGCTTCTTTACTGGTCTTCGTGTCTTCTGCTCATAGTCAAGAAGCCTGTGCCTTACCGTTGAAGAGCTAGTTTCAACCCCCGTAGCCAATAAATCTACCTGAAGGTCATTATTTTTATTCTGAGATGAATTATATAGTTTGTAACTAGAGTTTTGTCAGTTCTGTGCGTGATTTTTCGATTTTCCTCCACATCTCTTGCGAGACGATGAGGCAGTATCACTATATGCAATAATACGACTTGAAGCACTATATTTGCCCAAACCAGCAACAGAGGCAATGTCTCTTATAGTGGTAGATGTTTGTTCATGAATGGCTGCTCACTTCTTAGGTGAAATGTGGAATGCAACAAAACAAAGTTTTCCTGTCGAGAACCGAGAAATGTACATGCTTTTTCTACATATATAAACACTCATCTGAACTGGAGGAGACCTACACTATTGGCCATTAAAATTGCTACACCAACAAGAAATGCAAATGGTAAAAAGGTATTCATTGGACAAATATATTAAACTAGAACTGACATGTGATTATATTTACACGCAATTTGAGTGCATAGATCCTGAGATATCAGTAACCAGATCAACCACCTCTGGCCGTAATAACGGCCTTGATACGCCTGGGCATTGAGTCAAACAAAGCTTGGATGGCGTGTACAGGTACAGCTGCCCATGCAGCTTCAACTCGATACCACAGTTCATCAACAGTATTGACTGGCGTATTGTGACAAGACAATTGCTTGGCCATCATTGACCAGACGTTTTCAATTGGTGAGCTATCTGGGGAATGCGCTCGCCAGGGCAGCAGTCGAACATTTTCTGTATAAAGAAAGGCCCGTACAGGACTTACAACATGCGGTCGTGCATTATTCTTCTGAATTGTAGGGTTGGCTGGTTCAAATAGCTCTGAGCACTATGGGACTTAAATTCTGAGGTCATCAGTCCCCTAGAACTTAGAACTACTTAAACCTAACTAAGCTAAGGACATCACACACATCTATGCCCGAGGCAGGATTCGAACCTGCGACCGTAGTTGTCGAGCGGTTCCAGACTATAGCGCCTAGAACCGCTCGACCAACCCGGCCAGACGAAATGTAGGGTTTCGCAGGGATCGAATGAAGGGTAGAGCCACGGGTCCTAACACATGTGAAATGTAACGTCCACTGTTCAAAGTGCCGTCAATGCGAACAAGAGGTGACCGAGACGTGTAACCAATGGCACCTCATACCATCACGCCGGGTATATGCCAGAATGGCGATGACAGATAAACGCTTCCAATGTGCGTCCACCGCAATGACGCCAAACACGGATGCGACCATCATGATGCTGTAAACAGAACCTGGATTCATCCAAAAAAATGACGTTTTGCCATTCGTGCACCCAAGTTCGTCGTTGAATACACCATCGCAGGCGCTCCTGTCTGTGATGCAGCAGCGAGGGTAACCACAGTCATGTTCTCCGATTTGATAGTCCATGCTGCTGCAAACGTCGTCGAACTGCAAAAACTGGCTCTGAGCACTACGGGACTTAACTTCTGAGGTCATCAGTCCCCTAGAATTACTTAACCCAACCAACCTGAGGACATCACACACATCCATGCCCAAGGCAGGATTCGAACCTGCGACCGGCTAGTTCGCGCGGTTCCAGACTGCAGCGACTAGAACCGCGCGGCCACTCCGGCCGGCCGTCGTCGAACTGTTCGTGCAGATGGTTTTTGTCTTGCAAACGTTGACTCAGGGATCGAGACATGGCTGCACGATCTGTTACAGCTATGCGGATAAGATGCCTGTCATCTCGACTGCTAGTGAAACGAGGCCTTTGGGATCCAGCACGGCGTTCCGTATTACCCTCCTGAACCCACCGATGCCATATTCTGCTAACAGTCATTGGATCTCGACCTACGAGAGCAGCAATGTCGCGATGCGATAAACCGCAATCGCGATAGGCTACAGTCCGACCTTTATCAAAGTCGGAAACGTGATGGTACGCATTTCTTCTCCTTACACGTGGCATCACAACAACGTTTCACGAGGCAACGCCGGCCAACTGCTGTTTGTGTATGAGAAATCGGTTGGAAACGTTCCTCATGTCAGCACGTTGTAGGTGTCGCCACCGGCGCCAAACTTGTGTGAATGCTCTGAAAGCTAATCATTTGCATATCACAACATCTTCTTCCTTTCTGTTAAATTTCGCGTCTGTAGTACGTCATCGTCGTGGTGTAGCAATTTTAATGACCAGTAGTGTAGAATTGTTGCTTATTGTCAAGCCTGCAATAGTCCGACAATATTCATTCCAACGGCTGGGCTGATGAAACCTTAAGTCCTTGTAAAATATGCAGCTGCCCCAATTAATTTACACGCTACCATAATAAAAATTTTCATATTCCAGTTGGCTGATATATGAATGACATTAGGTGATGAGTAACTGAGAACATGGCCGTAGACAGTTCAAGCAATGTCGAACACTTGAAATTCATGAAGTATATATGAAACTGCAGAAATAAGCGATTGATACCATGTTCTACCCTTATTTCGTCTTCACTACTACGATATGGCGAAGTAAAAGTCTGATGCTATTTTTCAAGCCTCCTAAAATGAATTTAAATGATGTTCTCGCCGCTAGCTAGCTCTCAGCTTGTATAAACTATGTCAGAAGGTCAGAAGGTTGGAATTTTAAATAACTAGTGACACGTTGCCCATATATGTGATTAAAAAATTTAATATTATCACTCCATTCTTACAGCTATCTTCAAATGCTTCATTGTTACTGGTACATATAGCAAACTAAATCCATTCACAAGAAATGTAACAGAAAGTCACCGTTGACTTCAATACCATCAGCATACTACTAACAGTATCTAAATCCTTCTACATTTATATCTACATAAACACTCCGCAAGCAACTGTACGGTGTGTGGCGGAGAGTACGCTGCACCACTATTAGTAATTTCCTTTCCTGTTCCGCTCGCAAGCACAGTATATTGTTCACGAATAGCTGACAGACTTTCTCATAACGTATGACGTGCCTAATAAATATCAATCAACCTTCAGGAAACACCACAGCACAACATCCGTTGACATCCAACGTGCCATGAGTGAGGTGACCATTTTGACTGATTTCGGCATGCCTTTTGATATGATTAGTTTCTGTGTCTCTATGAACATTATGACATTGGTAATTCAACACAATGTAAATAAGACTTACATAACTATAAAACATTTATTCTTTATTCTAGTACCATAATGTACAACACTGAATAGGTATTTGATCAAACATAAGAGAGAGCTATAAGGCTCTAATCTTACCAAGTAAAATACTTGCACAAGTAAATAAAAGGTTCAGTTATCACTTGCTGATAAATTTCTCTTATTAAAGCGTCAGGCAAAATAACCTCTTCAAGATACAGTGGCTTTTACGGACCTCCTGAGCCACAAGCGTGGCTTCAGTGAAGTTTCAGAAATTTAGCCATTATGTTGTAATTGAGTATGGTTTAATTTTCATCGTCCTTAGTACATGTACTAAAAATTCACTGTTCCTCTTCTTATTCGTGTTAAACGCGAAAGCACTCTTATGCCGCCTTCCACTTGGAGAAGACATTTGCGACATAATGCCGCCACTGTTTCCCTCACTTTGACCAGCTATGCAGGATTATAATATCACAACTCTTGTTCAACTGATTCCATCATGTAACATTCCAACTCCCCTTCCAGAGACTCCAAAATCTGACAGCTGAACAGCAGACATAGAGCTAAAAGTCGTGGTTCGTATTTTCAACTTACTTCTCATAACGTCTTCAGCAAAATCAGATATTACAACAAGCCATCACCATACCAAAGGAAAAGAGGCAGAGATAATTAGTATTGCAGTCATCGGTATTTGTTCGTACTGCTCTAACGCTTCATTCAATGTCAGTAATTTGATTTGATTTACTAGTCAGATCCGCGTATTGGATTATCAAACAGGTTGCATGACAGTTTTGGAAATAAGCTACTATGTAACATGAAGTAGATCACAGCAGAACATGTATAGCTAAAGGACATGAATGTGCACCTTGTAGCATCTTCCGTACTTTGCTAAAAGTTGAATGGGAGGTATGAGGGAAGTGGGAATATTATACCGACGGAACAAATGGTGACGAGATGGACTCGGGACCGCACTGTGGTTAGAAGAGGAGTCACAGGTTCTCACTGGAGGACTATTGCATGAGCAGATTGTAAGATTGTTAGACAGCCTCTGTCGAGTAGGTAGGTGAAAACATATGAATTCCGCGTAGAGGTTAAAGGCAGAGTGTCACTAGGAAAAGTCTGCAACAGATTCTTGGAAGCTGTCATTCGTCGTTTACCGCTGACACCATACAATAAACAGCAGAGTTTTTTATGGGGTAACACTAGAGTCAATTAGGATATTAATTGGCATTCTGCGGGGTTTTGCTTGTAATAACACTTCTGAGTGGCAGTCAGAGGGATGCAAAATGTTCTCAGACGATCTGGCGAAATGTTACAGGAAGCAGTGGTTCTCGAGACACAAATCTGTGATTTGTAAAATATTGAAAGGAGGCTGAATGTAGCATATTCAATTCAATTGGCTCTAAGCACTATGGGATTTAACATCTGAGGTCATCAGTCCCCTAGACGTAGAACTACTTAAACCTAACTAACCTAAGGACATCACACATATCCATGCCCGAGGCGGGAGTCGGACCTGCGACCGAAGCAGCATGTCGGTTCCGGACTGAAGCGCTTAGAGCCGCTCGGCCAGAGCGGCCCGCTGAATGTAGCAAATGTGGTAGACCCTGTTCTCGCATATTTCATGAGGAGGATACCAAATGGCATGCTCCAACAGGGTAACGAGTGTCTCCGAATTGAGTTTCAGACCACACACACCATGCCGACTGTAGAAACCCATTACTAGACTGACCATTCCATTGATTTGTCACTCATAGACCACGTATGGGTTGCGATGGTAAGTCGTGTGCTCTCATATAAGCGTTCCAGCAGTAATCTTTGTTAAATGACACAGCATGTCATTCAGGCCCATTCCTCAAGATAACATTCTGATGCCGTTTCCTTACAAGCCGCTGTGAATACATGAGGATACCCATGCCAGCTATGGTCATACATCAGACTTGTGTCAACTATAGGTATCAGTTTCGTATGGAATGAAGCTTAATTATTTTGAACCCATTATGCTATGGACATCTCCAGAAGTTTACCGATCTCTGATTGGTGCTTCTTGGTGTAACACTTTCCATTCCTTTCGGTACATTAGAAAACTTCTTCAGGCAGTCGCTTCAGGTTCCGCTTTAACAATTTAGCTCATTCCGACTTCAATGAACTTCACTAAATTTGATTTCTGGACCAGAGCCTCATACTCCATTGACGCCTGTTATCGAATAACAAATCCCAAAGGGGTCAGATGAGCATAATGTGACAACAGAAGACGTAACTGGCAACGAGCTATTACAAGGGGCGTTAAATAGGTAATGCAACGCTTCTTTCCTTGAAAGCATGTTGTTCCCCACTCTTTTAGCCAAAAACTCTATTTTTCAATATGAACTCCGTTCAATGCGACGGCCTTACGCCACCTTAATTGGAGGGCCAGTATGCCCGCGTGGTACTACTCTGGTCGACGTCGAAGCCAACGTCTTGCTGCATGAATAACCTCCCCGTCATCCGTGTACTGCTTCCCATGGAGTTCATCCGTCAGGGGGCCAAACAGATGGAAGTCGGAAGGTGCGAGATCGGGGCTGTAGGGTGGACGAGAAATAACGGTCCAATGAAGTTTTGAGAGTTCCCCTTGGGTGCATAGACTTGTGTGAGGCCTTTCGTTGTCACAGAAGATAAGTGCATAATGCACTTCAGAGCTGATCGTTGTACCATAAGGGAGAACATCAAGCAGAATAACCAGAGTTCCAGAAGACCGCCGCCATGGCTTTACGGGCTGAGGGTGAGGCTTTGAAGTTTTTTCTTTGGAGGAGAGATGCGCCAATTCAGCGGATTGCCGTTCCATGCCCAGTTCGAAATGATGAATCGATGTTGCGTCGCTTTTGAAGGTGTTCGACAAAAAATTGACAAGCTCAGCCTCGAAACGAGCTGATGATTCTTCGTTGCTTTTTACGGTCTTCTGCTATTCGGCGATTAATACATAGGGCACACACACCTTTCGGTACCCCAACTGGTGGTGGGTGACTGTCTTCGAAATCTCAGGCTTCAACTTAGATATGACGCGGTCTGAACATGGAGAAGGCTTTATACAAGTGGATTCTGACTATTTTACGACTCTTATTCGAACGACAAAGACCTGTTAGAGGCCCCTGTCTCACAAACAGAAGAGATGAAATTCCGGCATCATGTCCACGGAAAAACACAGCACTGCCGTTTGAGAAACTTGAATCATCTTTTTATGGTGGTACTGAAACGTCAAATGCTTTACGCTCAGCTTTTCCTGGCCGTTAGTACTGGTTAGTGAAGACTGAATCGCTGCTTCTCCTCGTATGTTCACGTAAAGATTGGTGCATTCCTTCCCATTGCTAGATCCAGCAACAGGAATTCTAGCCTCGTCCTCAATGTGATGAACATGCTGATTTTTCTACAACGAGATCGGGTTCAAAGTGAGCATTTTCACTGTATCCAGTTAAGTGATCCGGTTACTTACCAGTACTCCCCAAATTTCTCTATTTTCATTACTTTTTTTCTTTTATCCCACGTCGTTCTTTGCGTTTCTTTCATTCTTGTCGAAGGAAATTCTCGAGTTCATTGAATCTGAGTCGTTACTTACGGGTCTCGATTGATGCATACCATGTGAATTGACCAGTTTAATGATATGTGCAGCTCGGTGGCGAGTCGGTAAGCGTTACACTCTGATCATCCAGAACATTATGACCACCGATCAACTATGGGTATAAGCCCGCCCAGGCGGCAGCAGCACCACCTGGCGGAAAATGACTGCCAGCGAGATATACGCATGATGCATTTAGTATCAGTGAACGTGCTCTCCGTGTGTTGAATGGGGAAGGCGCGTGATCTGTCTGAGCTTGGAGGAGGGTAGATTGTAACGTCCCGGAGGCTCGGCTTGAAGAGTGCTGTGATGAGTGTCTTCAACAAGTGGCGAAACAAAGTTGAAACCACGGCCAGACATTGTGGCGTTGCCCAGCCACCCCTCGTCACAGATGTCGGACGTCGTAGGCCTGACTGTCTGGTAAAACAGGACAGGCGGTGAACTGAGGCGGATCTAACGTCAGACTTTAATGTTGGGCAGAGTGCAAGTGTGTCTGAAGACACAGTACACCGACAACTCCTAACGATGGGCCTCCACGATCGACGAGACATGCATGTGCAACTACGACTGAAATGGGCACTTTAACATCGACACTAGATGTTTGTGCAGTGGCAAAGCATTGCATGGTCTGATGAACCCCTATACCTTCTTCAACATGCCGATGGGGGGGGGGGGGGGGAAAGAAGGGGAGCGGAGGAGGGGAGGGGGCGAATCCTTCCTCTTCCAGGACTCTTTCATGACGATCATGTTTCCCGACGGCAGTGGCATTTTTCAGCAAAATAATGCGCCATGTGATGGAGTGGTTCGAGGAAAGCAGTGGCGAGTTCCAGTTGATGTGCTGGCCCCCAACTCACTAGACCTGAAATCGATCGAACACATCTGTGATGAAACTGCAAGTGGCGTAACAGCTCATCGTCCCCCTTCCCGGAATTTGCGGGAATTAGGTGCCTTGCGCGTGCAAATGTGGTGCCAACTCCCTCGAGTGACCGACCAAGACCTCTTTGCTTCCAGGCCACGACTAGTCGCCACTGTTACCGGTGCCACAGATGGACATAACACCCATTAAGTAGATAATCCTAATGTTCTCGCTGATCAGTGAATATTTCTTATGGCTTGAAGTCTCATTGTATGAGGTTTTCGGACCCGCACGCCTGCAGTCTTATTATTACCGTACGCACCACCTACAGAAGGTTTGTTGTACATTATTTTGAAATTTCCTGTATGTAAAACACCGATGTGTTCTCATACCAAAGATATAGAAATACTAACTTAAATATATATTTCGGTTTACAGCATTCATAGAGACCTGGGATCGTCATTCGTGACTCTTATTGCGATTCCGTGAAAGTAACCACTCGCCTGCTTTAATACAATGCTTTACCATATTAATTGGGAGCACGAATGTGTCAAGGTTATGGGTCTTACCCCCCCCCCCCCCCCTCCCCTATAAATGTCGACATGTTTTCTGATAATGAAGTGAGGCGACACGTCTTCTCAGACGCAGTAGAATATAGAACATCCACATCTACGAAACAGAAAGATGTACCACACGATGATAAGCTAAATACAAGTTTTCTGTGGAAACAATTCGGCATGCAGCAACTTCGGAGGCAAACTATTCCTGCAGTTAGTGTTTGCACGCTGTTTACTAACAATCTTAAACAAGCAGCAGGGACAGGGGAACTTACTCACTCTGGTTTTTAATTACTTTCGCGCTACTCAGTCTGCCGTCGATTGCTTTATCGTAGGCCTTTTGGCCACTAACTAACTGCACTGTTCTACAGTGAGCGCTGGCCTCATTGAACGTAGACATCCATAACACTCCAGAAATATTTCAAATTGTCAAACCAAGATATTCTATGAATAATCGGTGCCACTAGGCGTCAGTTTTGCTCTACATACAAGTTTCAAATTGTTTTAGAGAGCTTTCCGAAAGACGATTGCAGTGGTATAATCCGTAGTAAGGACATCGGACAGTATATTTCATGCCCAAACATAGCATTGATTCAATGCCTTTAACCGATAACTAAACAGTAACGGTGACGAAACTTCAGAGACGTGATTCTCGCACTTAACACATTTCCTTGCTGTTCACAAAGTGTTTCACTGCGAACACTGACAAGCATCCTACTTCTATTATACTCAGGAATAGTCGAATACTGTTAAAACAGTACAAAGTTTCGTATGAAATAAGAATAGTTGCGTTACTATATTAAAAATGGTTGACACGTTTCCTCAATTTTGGGAGGCATCCACAGTTTGTATCAACCGGACTTCGAAATACTCTTTCCTCTTTATCCTGAACTTTTTCTAAACGTCGTACATGTGTATGCCAATTTTATAAAATATTAGGGTGTTAACCAAATATGCTCCCCCACGAATCATGGACCTTGCCGTTGGTGGGGAGGCTTGCGTGCCTCAACGATACAGATAGCCGTACCGTAGGTGCAACCACAACGGAGGGGTATCTGTTGAGAGGCCAGACAAACGTGTGGTTCCTGAAGAGGGGTAGCAGCCTTTTCAGTAGTTGCAGGGGCAAAAGTCTGGATGATTGACTGATCTGGCCTTCTAACACTAACCAAAACGGCCTTGCTGTTGTGGTACCGCGAACAGCTCAAAGCAAGGGGAAACTACAGCCGTAATTTTTCCCGAGAGCATGTAGCTTTAGTGTATGGTTAAATGATGATGGCGTCCTCTTGGGTAATATATTCCGGAGGTAAAATAGTCCCCCATTCGGATCTCCGGGCGGGGACTACTCAGGAGGACGTCGTTATCAGGAGAAAGAAAACTGGCGTTCTACGGATCGGAGCGTGGAATGTCAGATCCCATAATGGGGCAGGTAGGTTAGAAAATTTAAAAATGGAAATGGATGGGTTAAAGTTACATATAGTGGGAATTAGTGAAGTTCGGTGGCAGGAGGAACAAGACTTCTGGTCAGGTGAATACACGGTTATAAACACAAAATCAAACAGGGGTAATGCAGGAGTAGCTTTAATAATGAATAAAAAAAATATGGGTGCGGGTAAGCTACTACAAACAGCACAGTGAAAGTATTATAGTGGCCAAGATAGACACGAAGCCCATGCCTACTACAGTAGTACAAGTTTATATGCCAACTAGCTCTGCAGATGACGAAGAAATTGAAGAGATGCATGATGAGATAAAAGAAATTATTCAGGTAGTGCGGGGAGACGAAAATTTAATAGTGTAAGTAGGCTGTTTATGTTTTCTCTATGTAAGTAGGCTGTTTAGGTTTTTTATTGGTTACGCCACCTCTGATGTAAGTAGGCTGTTTATGTTTTCTCTATGTAAGTAGGCTGTTTAGGTTTTTTATTGGTAACGCCACCTCTGTATGACAATCACTGGCTGTGCTGTGGGCAGTCTGTGTCTGCTTTGCATTGTTGTAATACTCGCCATTGTAGTGTTGGGCAGCGGCAGCTGGATGTGAACAGTGCGTAGCGTTGCGCAGTTGGAGGTGAGCCGCCAGCAGTGGTGGATGTGGGGAGAGAGATGGCGGAGGTTTGTAATTTGTCATGAACTGATATATATATTATGACTTGTGATGATATCAAGGTAAATACATTGTTCGTTCTCTATTAATATCTTTCATTTGCTAACTATCCCTATCAGTAGTTAGTGCCTTCCATAGTTTGAATCTTTTATTTGGCTGGCAGTAGTGGCGCTCGCTGTATTGCAGTAGCTTGAGCAGCGAAGATTTTTGTGAGGTAAGTGATTTGTGAAAGGTATAGTTTAATGTTAGTCAGGGCCATTCTTTTGTTGGGAATTTTGAAAGTCAGATTGCGTTGCGCTAAAAATATTGTATGTCAGTTTAAGGACAGTCTCGTGTAGAATTGTTCAAAGGGGACGTTTCAATAGTCATGGGTGACTGGAATTCGACAGTAGGAAAATGGAGAGAAGGAAACATAGTAGGTGAATATGGATTGGGGGAAAGAAATGAAAGAGGAAACCGTCTGGTAGAATTTTGCACAGAGCATAACTTAATCATAGCTAACACTTGGTTCAAGAACCATAAAAGTAGGTTGTATACATGGAAGAATCCTGGAGATACTAAAAGGTATCAGATAGATTATGTAATGATAAGACTGAGATTCAGGAACCAAGTTTTAAATTGTAAGACATTTCCAGCGGCAGATGTGGACTCTGACCACAATCAATTGGTTATGAACTGTAGATTAAAACTGAAGAAATTGCAAAAAGGTGGGAATTTAAGGAGATGGGACCTGGATAAATTGACTAAACCAGAGGTTGTACATAGTTTAATGGACAGCATAAGGGAACAATTGACAGAAATGGGGGAAAGAAATACAGTAGAAGACGAATGGGTAGCCCTGGGGGATGAAGTAGTGAAGGCAGCAGACGATCAAGTAGGTAAAAAGACGAGGGCAAGTAGAAATCCTTGGGTAACAGAAGAAATATTGAATTTAATTGATGAAAGGAGAAAATATAAAAATGCAGTAAATGAAGCAGGCAAAAAGGAATACAAACGTCTCAAAAATGAGACCGACAGGAAGTGCAAAATGGCTAAGCAGGCATGGCTAGAGGACAAATGTAAGGATGTAGAGGCTTATCTCACTAGGGGTAAGATAGATACAGCCTACAGGAAAATTAAAGAGACCTTTGGAGAAAAGAGAGCCGCTTGTATGAATATCAAGAGCTCAGATGAAAACCAAGTTCTAAGCAAAGAGGGGAAAGCAGAAAAGTGGTCGGAGTATATAGAGGGTCTATACAAGGGCGATGAACTTGAGGACAATATTATGGAAATGGAAGAGGATGTAAATGAAGATGAAATGGAAGATACGATACTGCGTGAAGAGTTTGACAGAGCACTGAAAGACCTGAGTCGAAACAAGGCCCCGGGAGTAGACAACATTCCATTAGAACTACTGACGGCCTTGGGAGAGCCAGTCCTGACAAAACTCTACCATCTGGTGAGCAAGATGTACGAGACAGGCAAAAACCCTCATACTTCAAGAAGAATATAATAATTCCAATCCCAAAGAAAGCAGGTGTTGACAGATGTGAAAATTACCGAACAACCAGTTTAATAAGCCACAGCTGCAAAATACTAACGCGAATTATTTACATACGAATGGAAAAACTGGTAGAAGCCGACCTCGGGGAAGATCAGTTTGGATTCCGTAGAAATGTTGGAACCCGTGAGGCAATACTGACCCTACGACTTATCTTAGAAGCTAGATTAAGGAAAGGCAAATCTACGTTTCTAGCATTTGTAGACTTAGAGAAAGCTTTCCACAATGTTGACTGGAATACTCTCTTTCAGATTCTAAAGGTGGCAGGGGTAAAATTCAGGGAGCGAAAGGCTATTTACAATTTGTACAGAAACCAGATGGCAGTTATAAGAGTCGAGGGGCATGGAAGGGAAGCAGTGGTTGGGAAGGGAGTGAGACAGGGTTGTAGCCTCTCCCCGATGTTATTCAATCTGTATATTGAGCAAGCAGTAAAGGAAACAAAAGAAAAATTTGGCGTAGGTATTAAAATCCAGGGAGAAGAAATAAAAACTTT
Source organism: Schistocerca serialis cubense (assembly GCF_023864345.2). Lineage (NCBI taxonomy): Eukaryota > Metazoa > Arthropoda > Insecta > Orthoptera > Acrididae > Schistocerca > Schistocerca serialis. Next base: position 463,327,634 of record NC_064644.1, on the reverse strand, counting down.
GAGGTTCGCCGATGACATTGTAATTCTGTCAGAGACGGCAAAGGACTTGGAAGAGCAGTTGGACGGAATTGACAGTATCTTTAAAGGAGGATATAAGATGAACATCACCAAAAGAAAAACGAGGATAATGGAATGTAGTCGATTTAAGTCGGGTGATGCTGAGGGAATTAGATTAGGAAATGAGACATTTAAAGTAGTAAAGGAGTTTTGCTATTTGGAAAGCAAAATAACTGATGATGGTCGAAGTAGAGAGGATATAAAATGTAGACTGGCAATGGCAAGGAAAGCGTTTCTGAAGAAGAGAAATTTGTTAACATCAAGTATAGATTTAGGTGTCAGGAAGTCTTTTCTGAAAGTATTTGTATGGAGTGTAGCCATGTATGGAAGTGAAACATGGACGATAAATAGTTTGGACAAGAAGAGAAGCTTTCGAAATGTGGTGCTACAGAATAATGCTGAAGATTAGATGGGTAGATCACGTACGTAATGAGGAGGTATTGAATAGGATTGGGGAGAAGAGAAGTTGTAAGTTTGCTGTTCATGTTTTCTCTATGTAAGTAGGCTGTTTATGTTTTCTCTATGTAAGTAGGCTGTTTAGGTTTTTTATTGGTAACGCCACCTCTGTATGAAAATCACTGGCTGTGCTGTGGGCAGTCTGTGTCTGCTTTGCATTGTTGTAATACTCGCCATTGTAGTGTTAGGCAGCTGGATGTGAACAGCGCGTAGCGTTGCGCAGTTGGAGGTGAGCCGCCAGCAGTGGTGGATGTGGGGAGAGAGATGGCGGAGGTTTGTAATTTGTCATGAACTGATATATATATTATGACTTGTGATGATATCAAGGTAAATACATTGTTTGTTCTCTATTAATATCTTTCATTTGCTAACTCTATGTAAGTAGGCTGTTTATGTTTTCTCTATGTAAGTAGGCTGTTTATGTTTTCTCTATGTAAGTAGGCTGTTTAGGTTTTTTATTGGTAACGCCACCTCTGTATGAAAATCACTGGCTGTGCTGTGGGCAGTCTGTGTCTGCTTTGCATTGTTGTAATACTCGCCATTGTAGTGTTAGGCAGCTGGATGTGAACAGCGCGTAGCGTTGCGCAGTTGGAGGTGAGCCGCCAGCAGTGGTGGATGTGGGGAGAGAGATGGCGGAGGTTTGTAATTTGTCATGAACTGATATATATATTATGACTTGTGATGATATCAAGGTAAATACATTGTTTGTTCTCTATTAATATCTTTCATTTGCTAACTATCCCTATCAGTAGTTAGTGCCTTTAGTAGTTTGAATCTTTTATTTAGCTGGCAGTAGTGGCGCTTGCTGTATTGCAGTAGCTTGAGCAGCGAAGATTTTTGTGAGGTAAGTAATTTGTGAAAGGTATAGTTTAATGTTAGTCAGGGCCATTCTTTTGTAGGGAATTTTGAAAGTCAGATTGCGTTGCGCTAACAAAATATTGTGTGTCAGTTTAAGCACAGTTATGTATAATTGTTCAAAGGGGACGTTTCAAAGTTTGTGGCACAACTTGACTAGAAGAAGGGATCGGTTGGTAGGACATGTTCTGAGGCATCAAGGGATCACCAATTTAGTATTGGAGGGCAGCGTGGAGGGTAAAATACGTAGAGGGAGACCAAGAGATGAATACACTAAGCAGATTCAGAAGGATGTAGGTTGCAGTAGGTACTGGGAGATGAAGGAGCTTGCACAGGTTATATTAGCATGGAGAGCTGCATCAAACCAGTCTCAGGACTGAAGACCACAACAACAACAACAACAACCAAATATGGGGTGGTGGCGATTATGGAGTAAAAAGATTGACGGATTTCATTTGCAGGAGAGAAGCTATAAAGCATACGTTAATGGCTTACGTGGCCCCAGGAGGTCCAGTACAGATGTCAGTGCACATGGACTGACAAAGATTGAAATAATCGGTACAGATTAGTGACAAAAATAGTTCTAGTAGTTACGCAAACCAAAGGAAGAACCAAGGTTGTGAAGAAATAGGGAGTGCATGCCGACCTCATGGAAACATGAAGGAAAGACTGAAAACTAAAATGGGAAATGTAAGCAGATCCAGAATCCTGGAAGTAATTAAATAAATAAGTTTTGAAGGAAAAGGCCAAATGATTTCTCAAATAATTTATTTTTCTAAAGAAAAAAATAAGGCAGATGAGAGAAATATTTGACACGCCATTGAATGGTGCTCGAAATCATGTACAACTGATGACTTCCCAATTGACAGTTTAATGTTCAGCATTTAAATTAGAATATTAGAATTTTGAAGAGCGTTAGAGGATATCTGTCTGTCGGAGTTTCAACCACTGGTCTCCTTAGATCGCTAACATATTAGTGTCTCAGCTGCTGTAAGCGATTTCGAGCATCGCTCAAATGCGCATCAAATGTTCCTATAATCAATTTATTTCTTACTCTTAGACAAATTGCTTCCCGTGCCCGGGTTCCCGGGTTCGATTCCCGGCGGGGTCAGGAATTTTCTCTGCCTCGTGATGACTGGGTGTTATGTGATGTGCTTAGGTTAGTTAGCTTTAAGTAGTTCTAAGTTCTAGGGGACTGATGACCATAGATGTTAAGTCCCATAGTGCTCAGAGCCGTTTGAAGAATTTTTTTCTTAGACAAATTGTTTCACAAAATATTTGATGGTCTTTTCCATAAATTTTCTTATATTCATGCTCTGTTCACAAAGTGTAATATATTTAAAAATCGGTTAGTATTGTGTTATTATTGTGAGTACGTAGATAAAAAGAAAGCATGGAAGTTTAAATTTATGGTGTGATTAGATACTTCTTGACACTTCATTTGCATAGATGGAAGCAGATATTCGTAAGCTATTCCGGTCTTTCCTCAAATCACCAATTAAGTTTTTCTTCATTGCACTGAATACTTTTAAGCAAGAAAGCCTCTTTGTGTAACACTAGAACTCAATCTGGTCAATTTTATACTCCATTTACCCATTTCCTACTCTGTTTTTCAATGAAAATTCGGACAAAAATCCGTTGTGTAATTTCTAGAAAGTTATGATTTAGCTCCGCTCAAGCATTTGGCTGAAAGAGAAAAGCGAGTTTTCGGAAGTTTGAATTTCTTATTGAGGTAGATCAAGAATGCCACGGTCGTTCAAAATAACGAGGGGCAACTGTTCTTATAAAGAAGAGACGTTGCTCAATTGAAGACTTTGTACTAAAACAAACTTTCCATACGTCCTGAGAACGAGCTGCTAAAATCTCATTCGCTGGCTCGCTACCATCTGCCGCTCAAAAACTCTGTTTGATAATCGGATTCTGCATCAAAAATTGGATTGCGAGGGGCGTGACAGCATCAGAAGCCACACGTTTCCCGAGCGTTTGATAGAAATATCCCTCTGATTAAGCCGCTATAAATCCTCTCTGCCGGAAGAAAATGAAATGTTTGAGTAGAAGCGCGCCCCTGGAGAGCGGCCTTAATTCCACCGTATGCCTGCCGCTCCTATTCGTTCTCCGACGCCGTGGAAAATACGAGTTGCGCTTTACTGGTGCCGTCTGACCTCGTGACGCCCGCCCGAGAGACAGAGTTGGAGACACACAGAATGAGAGGGGGAGGGATGGAGGATGGGAGGAAGGGAGTGGTAAGACTAGACGGAGCGGGACATCGACCGTTCCTGATGGATTTTATATTTCTGGAAGGAGGCGGGGCCGATGGATCGCGCGAGATTCCGTATCGGATTTCGATTAGGATGCGGCGGCCGATGGCATCTGGACCGCGGGCCCGCCGTCGAGGAGGACCCGGTCGCTGGCTGGTCTCTGGCCGCGGTGCCGGCGCCGCTGGCGGACGACGAGTTATTTCGCGTGAGTTATGATTCGGGCAGCCGTAATAAATCACCCACCGCCGCCGCCCGCCGCCGCCGTGTCCGCCCCTATATACACGGCCCCGTACTGCAGTGGACCCTCTCGACCAGGCATCCAGTCGGCCGCTACGGGGACAGCTACCAGCTTCCACTCGGCCCAAAAATCTGCTCCTCCGTTCTTGTCGCGCCCCGACACGGGGAAGTCGATGCAGACGGAGTGGCTCATTCCTGGTAGAGTACGAAAGAGATATGGCATTCTGTTGGTTTATGCGACACAAATGTACTCCAAAAATGTTTACTTGTTGACACGCACTCACACAGACTCATGTGTGATAGCTTTTTAGATTCTGGATGGAGGACATAAGAAAAATCGCTGTGATTAATAGAATTGATAGTACATACAGGGTGAAAAGTATTTAAACCGACAAACTCTGGGAGGTTGTAGGGGACATCAAAACCAATATTTTTCCCAAATGTCATTTTTTCCTATGAGAATTTTTTAAACTGGTGGAGGCCATATTACGCTCTTCAGTTGTTAGAGGCCGTATTACGATCTTCAGTTGTTAGAGGGCGTATTACGCTCTTCAGTTGTAAGCAACTGCTGTCCACCAGTGTAGTAGTGCATTGTCTCTGTTTACTAATGGAGCGATACACCTGGAGTGATTACACTGATATGGTTGGTGCGTACTACGAGGCGCACCACAACGGACGAGCTGCACAGCCGGTTTATCAACAACAATATCCTAATCGCCATATCCCGCATCATACGACCTTTGCTGCTGTGTACCAACGTATGCGTGAGACCGGGTCATTTAGCATATTACCTGGACAGGGACACCATAGCACGGTAAGAACGGTGCCATTTGAGGAAGCTGTCTTACAGCATGTCGAGCGGGATCCTTCAGTCAGCACTCGTGCAAGTGCACGTAACATGGGGACGAATCAGACGAGTGTAACAAAAGTCCTTCGAGTGCACTTGTTACGTCCATTTCACTTACAGCGTGTCCACAATCTGGAACCATTTGATTATGCACCCAGAACACAGTTTTCGCAGTGGTACCTGGAACAGTGTGAAATGCATCCTACATTTCCATCCTCTGGGTTGTTTACCGATGAAGCAACGTTCGGGCGTGATGGAGTATTCAACATCCACAATTCGCATGTTTGGAGTGACGATAACCCACATGCCACAGTTACTAGCGATCATCAAGTGCGGTTCTTCGTTAATGTGTGGGTCGGTGTTGTTGGGGACTGTTGAACTGGGCCGTATCTGCTACCTAGGCAATTAAATGGCAGGCGCTATTACAATTTTCTCGCCAGAGCATTGCCGGAATTTCTGGAAGACGTCCCGCTCTCTACAAGACAACGTATGTGGTTCCAACATGTCGGGCCGCCGGCACATTTCAGTCGTCGTGTGCATCGATTTCTGGACCGACGGTTCCCATAAACGTGGATTGGCAGAGGTGGTCCTGTACCATGGCCTGCTCGATCCCCAGATATGTCCCCTCTGGACTTTTTTGTGTGGGGAGAGATGCGCAACCTTGTTTACGCAACTCCTGTTGCATCAGAAGAGGATCTGGTTGCCCGGATAGTAGCAGCAGCATGAACAATTCAGGATACTCCTGGGATTTTTGCCCGTGTCAGACAGAACATGATCCGGCAGTGTAACCTTTGTTTACGTGTCAATGGAGGCATTTTTGAAAATCTAATGTAATTGAATTTGGGTTGTGTTAATGTGCTCTCTCTCGGTCATAAAAAAAAATGGAAAAGTGTTTGTTGGTTCAATAAATCAGACGCCAGAGAAATCTTCTTCTAAAGATTTAAATACTCCTCACAGGAAAAAATGACATTAGGAAAAAATATTTGTTTTGATGGCCGCTACAACCCCCCAGAGTTTGTCGGTTTAAATACTTTTCACCCTGTATATGTTGGTTCTTGCTCAGGTACCTTAACCATACTTGAAAAACAACGCAGTTGTGTAGCTTTATGACAGTTATGCCAACTGTGTAATTAGCAAGAAAGGAGATGAGAGCCTACAGGAATTCCATACGTATGCCGAGAACGAGAATTCTCGGGCACTATCTATGAAATGAAATATCACAATTTGGTAATACACTTTATATCATTTTTCAAACTACGGGCGTAGGTTAAGATTCATACAGCTCCACAATTTTTTGTTGTAAAACATATGGAGGTGATGGAAATAAGTAGGGGATAGCTGCTGAGGGCGAAGTATGGTGGGGACTTTGTGGGCCCCGAGGCTCTAGGCGTAACCGTGAACGCCTCAGCAGAATTCTTGAGTGTCATACCACATACGAGCGTCAAGGCGATACTGCACATAATTATGAACGAAAAGAACTCAGAAAGAATTTAAAACTCTAAATAAGGGTCGAGTAATTAAATATATATATGTATATATATTTCGTATGGCTAATAGAATACAGCAGTAAGTAAGTAGTAACACAAACAACGTATAAAAACAATAATGGTCAATGTTACAGGCAACAAACAATTATTAAATTTAAAAAAGGAAGTAAAACACAAAATGCACAAAAATACATAGAAATTATAGTAATAGTATCTAGTAATAGGTTTTTCAGAAGGAGAAGAGTAGACCAGACTCATGGTTGTATGTCTAAGTCCCTCAGCCAGCCAGAAGCATCTCCCTCCAGGAGGTGCAGCTCCTGCATTGTGCCAGGGAATCTCCTCATAGGGCAGTCCATTGCGATATGATGTAGAGTGTGGATTCCCACAGTCGCAGTTGGGTGAGTCAGTCTGTCCCCATTTGTGCTTCCAGTAATTACGTCTACCATAGCCTGTTCGGATACGATTTAAAGTTGTCCAAGATTTTCTGGGAAGACCGAAGCCCTCGGGCCGACGGATTGGGTCCGAGACTAAGTTAAGGTGATCAGGGTTAGACATATCCCATTCCCGACGCCAGGCTTCGTCGATATCATAATTGTCCTCGATCAGCTGTTGCCCTAATTTCCATGACGGCTTACGGGACTTGAGCCTGTGGCTGGGATTCTTGCAGTCTTCGTGTAAGGGTAGGTCACGGTTATTAGCTCACTTTTGCCATTCCCTTTTCAGTGCAGATCTTCGCCTTAGATGAGGTGGGGCTATGTTAGCTAGTACCGGGAGCCATTGGTGGGGCGTCGGTTTAATAGTGCCTGAGTTGAGCCTCATGGTGTCGTTTAGCTGGGTGTCCACCGTTGCTGTATGAGTGCTGTTTAGCCTGACCGGAGCGCAGTATTCAGCCACCGAGTATACTAGTGCAAGAGCAGATGTTCTGAGAACTGTGGCGCTTGCTCCCCAGCTACTTCCAGTGAGTTTGTGTAGGACATTATTTCTGGTTTTGATTTTTGCTGCTCATTTGTATAAGTGCTCCTTGTACGTCAGAGATCGGTCCAATGTAATTCCCATATACTTTGGGAGGGGATTGTAGTTAAGCGGCTGTCCTCTGAACTCTACGTGGGGTGCATAGTTTGCCTGTCTGTTGTTGAGGTGGAAACAGGAGACTTGGGTTTTAGAAGTATTAGGTCTGAGCCTCCATGTTTCGAAATATTCATCCATTTTCTTTTGGAATTGTGGAAGTCTTGATGTTGATATGTGAGAACAATATCGTCTGCATAGATAAACTTCTTAGAAGATATCTCTGGTAGATCTGATGTATATATATTAAAAAGTAATGGAGCTAGCACGGATCCTTGGGGCAGGCCATCATTTAACCTATATTTCTTGCTTATCTCTCCATCTAGGTGTACTTCAAAAAATCTATTTGAAAGCATATTGTTGATTAGGGTAGCCGTTTTCTTGCAAGGAATAATGCGTTGGAGTTTAAGAATCATTGCCTCCCTCCACACTGTGTCATATGCTGACGATAGATCTATGAACACGGTGACTGTCTTTTTCTTCCTTTGAAATCCACTCTCAATATGTGTGGTAAGAGATAATACTTGATCAAAGCAGCTCCGACTGGGTCTAAATCCGGCTTGTTCAATAGAGTGTGCCACTTTTCTCGTCTTGCTGAGTCCAGGCATTGGAGAAGCACGTCCGCAATTTCAGGATCGTTGTTTTGCGAATATGCATTATATAGGTCTATGCATTCTTGGCTCCAGCCGGGAATATAAGTTTTCCTGTAGCCTCTGGGAATGTGTTTATTGGCAATGGCTAGGAGTAATCCCACAAAGCGGTTGTAGTTCTTCGATGCGGGTGGGATCCATTGGATGTTGTGGTCCATTTCGGCGGTAAAGGCTTCCCAGTTGGCTTTGCCAAAATTTCATCAAGGTTTAGGTGTAGATCTCACTATTGGAATCTGTATACCGACATGTAGCAGGACGGGCCTGTGCTGGCTACGAGGAAAATCAAGCAAGATCTGTTTATTACAGCGTAATGGTAGCTTTTTGGCGTCTCTGGAAACAAAGCACAGATCGGGGTTGTAGTCTCTTTTCCATCTAGCCGAGTGGAAAGTCCCTTTGTCCTTTAGATCATGGATCAAGAAGACGTCTTCTATGTCCGCCCATTTCATTACTCCCTGCCCGTCCTCATTGGTGTTGTTGTATCCCCACTGGGTACTGTGGCTGTTGAAATCGCCCATTGTCACTGTAGGATGTTGTATGTTGGAAATAGCAGAGTCATTCCATGACTGAGTTGGGGGTTTGTAGAGGTTGATGACTTCAATATCAGCAATTTTTGTTCTTATGACGTAGGCGCTTGGGTCAGTGTGTGTTTTTATGTCGTGGACCTGGTCAATGTTGTTTTCAAAGTAGGTGGCAGTGCCATAGTTAGCGTGGTAAGTTGCTGCAGCAAGGGAATAGCCTGGAAGTTTGCATCTATTTTTCAACTGCTTTTCGTCGGCGCAATGTGCTTCCTGGAGCAAGACAGAAGGACATCTCCAATGTCCTTGGTCAACGGAACCGTTGTTTCGGGTATTCGCGTTCATGTCTGTGCTGATTCTGTAAAGCTGGGAAATCCTCACAGGTCCAGCAGCCAGATTTGTAGACTATTTAGCCGTGATAAAAAATCACGTTGCCCAGGGTGCACCACGGGGAGGCTAGTCTACATTGCACCCCGAGTAATTTAATGAATGGGGCATATATACAAAATGAAGAAAAATTTTTATTATACGTTATCGCGATGGTTTTATGTCAGTTTACTATGTCAAGAGAAGAAAATAACTTTTAATTACAAATTAAAGAAGTGTATTTTATTTTATTTTATTAGTGTGACGAGAAGACGTAGTAAAGCTTTTTGCAATAATTGAAAAAGAGCAGTATTTTTATTAAGAAAAGATTCTTCAGGCATAAGTTTTACTTATGCATATAAGGACCGAATGGCTGTAGAGGAAGCATAATTTTATTTTAATCATGCAGAAGAAACAGTATTTCGTTTTCTGTTTTAAATGCGAAGAAACTGGGCCGAGAAGGCATATATTGGTAAGCGCAAGGCAGCTATAAGGGGAGGAAGGAGACAAAAATTTTAAAAAAATGGTAAAAAATAAAAAGAAACATTCCATTATTACACTTAAAATGTTTTCGCATAATCATTTCCGTAGATTAAGTGTGGAATTTGTAACAAGTCTCTATCGCTTTAAGTCTTGGCTCTAAGCACTATGGGACTTAACATCTGAAGTCATCAGTCCCCTAGACTTAGAACTACTTAAACCTAACTAACCTAAGGACATCACACACACCCACGCCCGAGGCAGGATTCGAACCTGCGATCGTAGCGGTTGCGAGGTTCCAAACTGTAGCGTCTAGAACCGCTCGGCCAATCCAGCCGGCTCGCTTTAAGGGCCAGACTGATAACACATTGTAAGTAAAAGGCACAAGGCACACAGCACACGTCGTACGGCTCCACGACTTTACTGTGTATATATGTAAATAATTACACCATCTAACTTGTTGTAAACGTTGTTTTGAGCTAACCTGGACTGGTTTCTTATTCTTAACTTCGTGTGTATCTGTATTGTGACCCTGAACAACGCAATTAGTGTGATTACGTAAGTGCTCTCTGATAAAAGAAGTCGCCACATGTAAGTCTAACAGTACAACCAAAGATAATTAGAAAATGTAAAATAGCATACTAGATACGCAATTCTGTGAAACTCTGTGTTGTGAAGTGCAATGAACAGTGTTACAGTGCTTGACGTCACAGCACATGACATGCATTTCTGATTCACAAAACTGGCAAACAACAGTTCTACAAAAATTCCAGAACGAATTTTCTCGTTTGAAAGACTGACTGTCCAAAGTGCTTTTCTTAAAATGCCCTGTAAATTCACCTACACAAACTGACTAATTAAAATTCCAAAGACTGAACGATACACACGCGAATGTAACACTGCACTGTAAGAACAAGGACTGTCTGATAAAGTAATCTAAACTAAATATCATCTAACTTGAACCAGATAACAATTCTGAAATGTAGTGATAGGTGTGAATAATCTTACTATGTTCCGGCTGATGTTTAAAACGGCCCTAACAAACTTTTATGGCTGGCATGTCCGTAACGGAAACGTGCTACTGATCGAAAGTGTTAGAACTAAAGTGCAGCGCAGCAGCAAACCAGCTGAAGAAAAGAAACCTTTGAGCAGTGCAAAGCAAAGAAATTCAGTTATTCTAAGCACATTAAGCTTTGACTGTAGCCGTTGTGTCCCACGAAGTGCACTATTGCAATAAATAATTATAAAACCAAATTTTCGTGAGAAGAAAGTGGAAGATATTGCATTAACTGAATGATGTAGAGGAGAGTACCATTCAAGCCTTGAAGTTCATAAAGTGCTGCACTACATTTGCCTTCCTGGAATCACGGCTTACAACAAACAACACGTCATCTGCATACGCTAGCAGTCCGCTTACGTCATCGCTGTCACGTAATACCTTTAATATGGGCTCCAATGCTATATCTCAAAACTGTCGACCACACACTTATCCATGTGGGCAGCCTTTTGTTATTGTTTTGGTTATTTCCTTTCATGCACATATTAAAGATTCATGTCTCTCGTGGATGTAATCTCTCAGGCAATTATACGGCACCCCGGGCACTCCAATCCCAGAAGGCAACCAAAGAAAGCAGCCCATCATAGCTTATCAAGAGCGTCAGTATGTAAATAGGCTGATTAGGTTTTTATGTTGGTAACGTCACCTAGCGCTCTGTATGGAAATCATTGACTGTGCTGTGTGCAGTCTGTGGCTGGTGGACACATTGTTGGAATATTCGCTAGTGTAGTGTTGGGCAGTTGGATGTGAACAGCACGTAGCGTTGCGCAGTTGGAGGTGAGCCGCCGGCAGTGGTGGATGTGGGGAGAGAGATGGCAGAGTTTTGAGACCGGACGATTTAGACGTGTGTCCGTCAGAAAAAGTAAATTTGTAACATTGGATATCATGAACTGATATATGTTATGACTTTTGAACACTATTAAGGCAAATACACTGTTTGTTCTCTGTCAAAATCTGTCATTTCCTAACTATGCCTATCAGTAGTTAGTGCCTTCAGTAGTTAGAATCTTTTATTTAGCTGGCAGTATTGGCGTACACTGTATCGCAGTTAGCTGAGTAACGAAGATTTTTGTGAAGTAAGTGCTCCGTGAAAAGTTTAGGTTAATGTTAGTCACGGCCATTCTTTTTTAGAGATATCGAAAGTCAGATTGCGTTGCGTTAAAAATGTTGTGTGTCAATTTAGTGATGATAAGAATAAGTAAAGAGAGAAATGTCTGAGTACGTTCAGTTTTGCTCAGCTGTTTGAAAAATCAAATAAATTAGAGGTTTTCCAGCACTGTCATTTATAAATTTTTCTAAGGGGACGTTTCAAGTAATATCGATCATCATAGAACGTCCATAGAATGAGGATGTCGCTAGCGAGATCGCCTTATTTATTGCTTTTTCAACTTAGTTGCCTCTTATGTGCTGGTAAGTGCTCATCCCATGTGGCAGTCTATGATCCTGTAATCTCTTGCATAATAGTTTTTCAGATATGTAGCTGAGCACGTTCGAAAGACAAATTGTACTGTAGGATTTGCATGCACCTCACCATACTTCCAAGCTACGGGGACACAACAGACCTCCGTCGTCTCCTCCAATGAGCACTCGCTTGACACCTGTGCAGTCGCAAACGGCGCCGGGGTGGGGTCTCAGGAAACCACGCTACAGGGTGTCTGTCTCGGGGCTGTCCCTGAAGTAACCGATTTGTAACAGTCCGTTGTGTCCCTGTGGTGGCAAGTGCTGCTCAAATTTCTGCTGCCATGCGCAGAGCATGATGGTCTTCCATCTCGGTATCGCCACGTCGCCGTCCGGAGACTGGCCTTCTTCCGACCGCACATTCTCGTCACCACCGCCGCCAGGAATCATGGACAGTGGCTGTATTCCTGTAACGTCTTTCTGCAGTATCGAAGAATAAACATACAATTTCTCGTAGCCCTATCACGCGACCTCGTTCAAATTCAGTGAGGTATTGATTACGGCGTCTTTGTCACCGTAAAGGCATTCTCGACTAACACAACTCACCACGACCAATTTTAAAGGTAACTAACGCTCACGACTGTTTACAGTAAATCTGACTTGCATCCTCATGGAGACGCTACTGGCAGCTCTCTTAGGCGCTGACGCAAAATTTGACTAGATATCATCTTTCAGTTTTAGAAACACTCCTAACAACTTTCGTTCATGTCGTACTACTCCTTTTGATGTTGCGATTTTTTTTTCTGTTAGTGTACAATGTTACTGAGGTTGCCTCACATCAAAGGGATCTTTCATGATGAAGCAGCGACCGACTGTTGCGGGCACACAGCTATAATTGCTGAGCGCGACTAATTGTGCCGGGTCTCTCCAGCTTGACATCGTCGGCAAAGGCGACAGCCATTCGGCTCGCAGCGCCGTGGCAGAGTTGCGGCCAGGAGCCGTGGCTCGGTGTTTATCTCCGGTCCGGAGGTGGGCCGGCGGCGCCTGAGGAGCGCCGTGGAAGCCGGCTGGCCGCGCCAAATTACCACCAGCTGCGCCGCCGACTGCGCTGATTGGCCCCGGGGGGCGCCGCCTGCGGCGTCCCGGCTAATCCCGGCGCTGCGGTCGCCGACGCCGACGCCGGCACCACCGCACGTCGCTCCCCTCTGGCGGCCAGCACGGTGCGGGACGTGGAGTCCGAGGGCCCAACCCTTCGTATCCCCTAGCTGCACTTTTGTAACTGATTCTACACACACCAATAAAAACTACAGGGATAGACAAATATTAGAACACATCCTATAAGTACACTACTGGCGACTAAAATTGCTACACCACGAAGAAGACGTGTTACAGACGCGAAATTTAACCGACAGGAAGAAGATACTTTGATATGCAAAGGATTAGCTTTCCATACCATTCACAAAAGGTTGGCGCCGATGGCGACACCTACAACGTGCTGACATGACGAAGGTTTCCAACCGATTTCACATACACAAACAGCAGTTGACCGGCACTGCCTGGTGAAAACGTTGTTGTGATGATTCGTGTAAGGAGGAGAAATGCGTACCATCACGTTTCCGACTTTGATAAAGGTCGGATTTTAGCCTATTGCGATTGCGGTTTATCGTATCGTGACATTGCTGCTCGCGTTGGTCGAGATCCAATGACTGTTAGCAGAATATCGAATCGGTGGGTTCAGGAGCATAATAAGGAACGCCGTGCTGTATCCCAACGGCCTCGTATCACTAGCAGTCGACACGACAGGCATCTTATCTGCATCTTCAACTTTTGTGGTTGCATTAAAACAAGCGTTCAGTGCATAGTGCTGTGGAATGTGGAAAAAACAGCAAACTGGCGCTCATAGGAAGAAGAACAACACCAAAAATGCAAAAGGAGCGTCATATGTAAGAAACTGTCTACGCAACCTGCCACTGATGATGCCTTGCAGAAAATAAAGGCGAAACGCGTATGGCACTAAAATTGTGTTTTATTCAGTTGCTGTCAGACGGTCCATAAGTGAAACTTATCAATATACCGTAATCTTATCTGCATGGCTGTTATGGATCGTGCAGCCTCGTCTCGATCCCTGAGTCAACAAATGGGGACGTTTGCAAGACAACAACCATCTGCACGAACAGTTCGATGATGTTTGCAGCAGTATGGACTATCAGCTCGGAGACCATGGCTGCGCTTACCCTTGACGCTGCATCAGAGACAGGAGCGCCTGCTACGGTGTACTCAACGACGAACCTGTGTGCACGAATGGCAAAACATCATTTTTTCGGACGAATCCAGGTTCTGTTTACAGCGTCATGATGGTCGCATCCGTGTTTGGCGACATCGCGGTGAACGCATATTGGAAGCGTGTATTCGTCACCGCCATACGGGCGTATCACCCGGCGTGATGGTATGGGGTGCCATTGGTTACACGTCTCGGTCACATCTTGTTCGCACTGGCAGCACTTTCAACAGTGGACGCTACATTTCAGATGTGTTACGACCCGCGGCTCTACCCTTCATTCGATCTCTGCGAAACCCTACATTCCAGCAGGATAATGCACGACTGCATGTTGCAGGTCCTGTACGGGCCTTTCTGGATACAGAAAATGTTCGACTACTGCCCTGGTCAGCACATTCTCCAGATCTCTCACCAACTGAAAACGTCTGGTCAATGGTGGCCGAGCAACTGGCTCGTCGTAATACGCGAGTCACTACTCTTGATGAACTGTGGTATCGTGTTGAAGCTGCATGGGCAGCTGTACCTTTACACGCCATCCAAGCTCTGTTTGACTCAATGCCCAGGCTTATCAATGCCGTTATTACGGCCAGAGGTGGTTGTTCTGGGTACTGATTTCTCAGGATCTATGCACCCAAATCGCGTGACAATGTAATCACATGTCAATTCTAGTATAATATATTTGTCCAATGAATACCCGTTTATCATCTGCATTTCTTCTTAGTGTAGGAATTTTAAAGGCCAGTAGTTTAATCAACTGCTACTCGGAGACGGAAATGATGGCGTAAGAGAGGAATTTGTAGCAGACCGCATCATACAACTTAACTGCTGACTAAAAGATACTAAAAGTGTGTCTCTCCTACCTGTCTCATATGAAACATCTTCGTGATTTAACTATTTATCCCGATATTAAAAGTGTGTCTCCCTCACATGGCTCATATGAGACATCTTCGTTATCGTAACTATAGATCTCCTGCCTTTATCATCTCTTTAACTGATTACGTTGCTCAGAAACAACACAGATTTCCAATAAGCAATACAGAGGGTTAACAAAAATATGGAAATGCCTATAGAAATTCATGTTTGAACATAAATGTAGACGGTGGCCGTGCGGTTCTAGCGCTGCAGTCCGGAACCGCGGGGCTGCTACGGTCGCAGGTTCGAATCCTGCCTCGGGCATGGATGTGTGTGATGTCTTTAAGTTAGTTAGGTTTAAGTAGTTCTAAGTTCTAGGGGACTGATGACCTAAGATGTTAAGTCCCATAGTGCTCAGAGCCATTTGAACCATAAATGTAGATGCTAGCCGAGTTTTCACATGGCGATGTTGTATTTCAGCACTAATGGCACCTGTTCAGTGTCCTCAACACGTTTCAAGCATCAGTCGTGGTCGGAACAGAATTCTGTGCAGTTGATAGTGCATTATATCGGACATAAATCAATTCGAAAGAGTGAAAATTGATGGTGCCTGCATGATGAGTGCTTTCGTAACTAAAGATGAAGTGTTTCTTGCTTCTAGAGGCCACTGTAAAAAAATTATACCACATACAGGAAAAGCGGAAAAAATCACACGCTAAGTCACAACGCTAAGGAATGTTGAGTGCTCGTCACAGACGTTTATTGAAGAGGATTGTGACGGAAAATACGAGGACGATGGGTATCGAAGTCACTGCAGAACTCAATGTCGCCCTCGCAAACCCTAACAGCACCGAAACAGCACGAATGGAGCTCCATAAACAGCGAATTGTAGGAGGGCTGTAATTCCAAAGCCACTTAGGGACATGCAGATTCCCGTAACAGGATAGGGTGTTGCCGAAGCTGTAAGACCTGGACCATGGTGCAGTGGAAGAACGTTATTTGGTCGAATGAGTCTTCTTCCACACTCTTTCCAACACCCGGCCTAGTATGCTTTCCCATTGCGAAAGACGGAGGGGATTCTATCATGATTTGGGCAGTTACATATCGGTACTTCGTAGCCGCCGTCGTTACTGTGTCAGGTCACATAACTTCGAAGGATAATGTGACCATTTTGTCTGATCACATCTTTTCCATGGTACAATTCGAGGTGTGGCTAGAAAAAAACCGGACTAGTACTGGTGAAACAATAAAACGAATGCAGTAAGGCTGAAAGTCGCGTGGCCTGTCACGTGACTCTCGCTCCGCCTACTGCTCGAGTTTCATCTGCCTCCTGCACTCAGTCTGCCCGTGCCGTCTGTTTTAAGTAGTTGACGTTTTGTCTGTGCGTCGGAAAATGTTGAGTGTACAGAAAGAACAGCGTGTTAACATCAAATTTTGTTTCAAACTAGGAAAATCTGCAAGTGAAACGTTTGTAATGTTACAACAAGTGTACGGCGATGATTGTTTATCGCGAACACAAGTGTTTGAGTGGTTTAAACGATTTAAAGATGGCCGCGAAGACACCAGTGATGACACTCGCACTGGCAGACCATTGTTAGCAAAAACTGATGCAAACATTGAAAAAATCGGTAAACTTGTTCGACAAGATCGCTGTTTAACAATCAGAGCAGTGTCTGAGTTAACAGGAGTTGACAAGGAAAGTGTTAGGCAGATTCTTCATGAAAGTTTCAACATGAACAAAGTGTGTTCAAAAATGGTTCCAAAGTGTCTCACAATTGAACAGAAGGAACTCCGAAGAATGATTTGTTCTGACATCCTGGAAAACATTGAAAGTGATCCCACCTTCTTACAAAATGTTATTACTTGCGATGAATCGTGGTTTTTTACTTACGATCCCGAAACTAAACGCCAATCGATGAATTGGAAAACTCCTGGTTCTCCACGACAAAAAAAGCACGATTGTCAAAATCGAAATTCAAGGCAATGATGATTGTTTTTTTTGACATCAAAGGGATTGTGCACATTGATTGAGTACCAGAGAGTCAAACAGTGAATCAGCATTACTACATTAGCGTCCTGGCTACCCTACGTGAGCGAGTACGGAGAAAACGGAACGATTTGTGGAGAAAAAAGTCATGGATCCTTCACCAAGACAATGCCCCAGCTCACAGTGCGTTGTCAGTGAAGACGTTTTTGGCAAAACACAACACTCCCATCTTAGATCATCCACCCTACTCACCTGATTTGGCCCCCTGTGACTTTTTTCTTTTCCCTAAAGTCAAGTCAGCTTTGAAAGGAACTAGATTTGAGACTGTTGAAGCAGTAAAAGAAAAAGCGACGGAAGTAATGAATGGACTTACCGAAAATGATCTGCAGCATTGCTATGAACAGTGGAAAATTCGTATGGAGCGGTGTAGAGACCGAGGAGGAGAGTACATTAAAGGAGATAACATGAAATTGTAAGTAATTGTAAATAAATGTTTTTTCCAGCATCAGTCCGGTTTTTTTTCTAGCCGCACTTCGTACTTGTTCCCAATGATCATGCTGAGTTCCAAGACGACATATGTATCGTCCACGCCTGATTTTGTGGGCACGAGGATGACATGTCGCATTTCCTCCGGCACCACAGTCACTATGTGACAATATTAACGATCACCATATGGCAATATTAATGATCTCTACTCGTGTAAATTAGATGGTTCTGAGCACTATGGGACTTAACATCTATGGTCATCAGTCCCCTAGAACTTAGAACTACTTAAACCTAACTAACCTAAGGACAGCACACAACACCCAGCCATCACGAGGCAGAGAAAATCCCTGACCCCGCCGGGAATCGAACCCGGGAACCCGGGCGTGGGAAGCGAGAACGCTACCGCACGACCACGAGATGCGGGCTGTAAATTAGAGAGAAGCGTGTACGAGTGCTATCCATCTCCGCCACCGCTACCTGAAGTTGACACTATTTTTCAGTAAGGATGGCATAAAATCCCCGTGGATGCCGCACAGAAGCTGCACTTAGCATTTTGAGACGACTGGAAGCTGTTTTGTACGCCAACTGTTTTCCTACACCTTATTAGGCACGGCAATGTGTGGTTTTCAGTGTTTACATATTTTTCTCCACAACCGCTCCCCCTCCCGATTATGGGAGCATTGAACGAAAACTTTGTCATCACTTAAATATATCACTTTAATAACGTGTAATCCCGACTTTGGCCTTGATAATGACTTCATTTTTTAGAAGATGGGAGTTGAGATATATTCGTACTATATCAAGCTGTGTCCACTCACTGATCATTAAACTCTGTAGAGAACTGTAACGATGTGGATCTCTACGTTTCACCCACTGCTCTGAATAAGCCCGGACACATTTTATGGGATTAACAACAGATGATTTACTAACCCAGCCGAAATATGATGGTGTGTCTAAGTGTTCGTAAAACTTATGTATGCAGCCGTGTGAACGCAGCTATTGTCAGCTCGAAAAAAGGAAGTGTCTACAGCATAGTCATCAAGAAAATGCAGGAAAATCGACAAAACCTTGCCACTGGTGGAACTGAAGAAGAGTTATTCCGATCTCTGTTCAACGTGACCAGAATATGGGAACGAGTCATGGAACGATAACCCCTCCACAACATCAAAGAACCATCTCTGACCTGAATAACAGCCTCAACTTACTGAGTGTTAATTGCCCCATTGGGCCGTCGTACACTTGAGGCCTGACATCATTTCAAAACAGGAAAAATCGCGACGCACCGAACCACATTACACATTCCGTTCCAACAGTTGCCCAAGTTCTGTGTTATTCGAACTGTTACAGATGTGCAGGATATACTAACACTGTCAGCAATGACCTTTTGAGTAGTACACTGCTCCACACTCCGTTGCGTGTACATTGCAGTGTTCGTTGAACCTACGTTCGCCAACAGCACCAATCACTTTTCGGTTTGAAACTGACCTCATTGAAAAGGCAGTCACTATCGGCAGAGATCGTTTTACTACGACTGTTGTTACGCTGTGTTACATGGCTGCGAATCAGACACTGTTAGATGTAGATACTCGGAACAGGCCAAAATGAGACACCAAAATTCGGGAATTCTCATTCGGGGAGTAACCTTCTGCACGCCGCAACACGGTATCTCTTCCTTACCACTTTGTCAGGTGTCAAAACGACTTATACTGCCACGCTCCACCCATATAACACATATCACGTCACTTCCATAAAATACGTGGTGGAAAGTCACATGGCCGCCATGTTCCAATTCGACACCATGTACAACGCTCCATAGCGGCCAGTGTGCTAATACTGTTGACGGTGAGTTAACGATCACTAACAGTCATCATGCGGTTTAGCTGTCAATGTCGTTCACTGGCTACTCATAGTTGGTTCTCCATAACTGTGTCGTGCGATATTTTTGCAAAATATCACACACAGGGATTTTACAAAAATTTGAAAACCTCACGAGAAGTGCATGCTTGAACATCGATGCCCAAGGTAACCGAGTCTGCAGGTTGCATTGGCGTATTTGAGCACAAACGTCAAATATCCTCAGTACATTGCAAGCGTCTCTCGTAATCAGAACAGTGTTCTATCTAGCTGCGATTGCATTAGAACGTGTTAGTGCTGTTTGGTGGGTGCTGCCGTAACCCACTTAGTCAAAGTGTTTGGTTTTCCAAGAGGCACTATCTAGAAGATTTATACCAAATACTAGAAGAACGGGAAAACATCATCCGTAAGTCGCAACGCGGACGAAAGTGTGTGCTGAGTGGCAGTGACAGACGAAGAGGATTGTGACCAAAAAATAAGAGGATGACAGCTGCAAAGCAAGGATCATCTTCGACGAGTTCTCGGCCTTCCAAAACCGATTTGTACAAGAAAAACCTTGTGCACTGCTGGAATGTTCCCCGTAGGTCTGTTTCAAATTCTGAGAAGGTCAAACTCGCAGATTTTCCTAGTTTAACATAAAACTTATTGACATAACATCGATCTAAATTCTGCTGTTCCATTTTCGTAACACGCAACAAAAACAGAGCTTCACTGAAGGCGCTCTCAAAAATCACTTGATGGCTCTACCGAGCTGAATCTCGAACTGAGCATCTGGAAGGGTTGAAAACAGCTATGCACACAAGTAGAACAGCTAGCATTGCCAGGTCGCTCTCAGTACTGTCGGTCCCATTTCTTTCCCAACACAACTCGTATATCATGATAGCATATTCAGCGATAGCGCAATCGTGTGACACTTTTGTTGCTCATTTCCCCACTTTAACCACCGAACAGTAAATTTTTACGTTTATAAACTAGCAATGTAGAGCACTCCTAAAAATACGGAAAGAGATGCTTTTCAGAATCCAGCTACACACTTGCATGAGAGCACCTACTTCATGGACAAGGAATTAGGAGCACAGAGATTACATGAGCGAGGAATAAATTGTTCGCTTCTTGCGAAAAAGAAATGTACTGCCTGTCTCGGCAGCCTGTCGGAATGGGTCGCATTTCCATATGAGCGTCTTTTGTACTTGATACGGCCGTCTGCGTTTGCATGTAGAACATTGCTCTATGCTTCTGGGAATTCTTTATAAAGCCCTGAGCAAAATATTTCTTTTCTGGTGTGCCGATCTGCGACTAGGAGCTATCGAAGGAAGTCATTTATTTCTGCTCTTGATTTGTTTTACCGAAATGTACGGCGCTCGTGCAGCGTCCTGAGAATATGGGCCATTACTGTCTGCTGTACTGCGTCGTATTACTCTACCGGCAGAAGCCTGCTACGACACAAAATATTAGTCGCTATCTCTTTAATGAAATGCGTCACTACCTTATCTGATCAGATATTCTGAATATTTTTGAAAGTTATGATCGTAGAGAGTTCAGTTCTGTTGTAATGTCACAGGTTCACTACTCATGGAGCAACAAAGAATGACGTTGTTGGGTAGCCAACATACTGTAAACGTAGTCATCTTGGGGTTGAAGCTCTTTTTCTTCCGTGTTTGCTTTAACAATACGTATGTATGTTTTTGGATAGCGCCCACCTTCAGCAAAACACAATTTTGTTTCTTAATCCAAACATGTTTCCCTGCAGTTGCAGCATCTTCTGTGGGCTTTTATTTTTCATCTGTTAAGGATAAAGAATGTTCTTTACTGTTTGTATACATGTAACTACTAGTTTTTAAATCGTAATTACAGATATTTGAAAAAACACATAAATTATTAATTCATACCTTTTTATCACATGGTGCGGATTTTCTGACGTGTTGTGTTTCTACAGTGACTGTTTTGTTCCACAGTATGTCACCTGAAACCACTTATACCTAAAAGTAGATAAATTGTTTACGCCAAAATTAAGATTTGATAAACTGGTATTCCTATGCCTGAAATTATTTAATTCTGTGTGTGTGTGTGTGTGTGTGTGTGTGTGTGTGTGTGTATGTGTGTGTGTGTGTGTATGTGTGGGGGTGGAGGGGGGGGGGTCAGAGCTCTATAGGTTGGTCTTGTCTAATAATTCTTTTAGGGCAGAGAACAGAGTTCCATTGTAGAGAGCTGTGTATTCATTTATCACTTGTTTGCCTTCCACTATGGTTTTTTGTATCTGATAATTTTTTTCAGTTACTAGTTTTTGTGGGGGGCTGTTGCTGCATTTGATAATTTTTAAATCCGTATTGATGTTTGCTGGGTAATGTTTCTTGTCCCTGAGGTGTTCAGCAAAAGTGGAATTACAGCTGTTACTTTTCAATGCTCTTCTGTGTTCTGTGTGTCTGGTATTAAAGTTTCTGCTATATAAACTGCTTTGTAGTCCTGACATGTTAGTTGGTAAATACCAGATGCGTTGTGTTTGTCTGTGCTTGTGTTGGTTGTCCTTAGTTTTCTCTGTGTTGAGTTGTCTGTCCTGTAGGCTATTTTTACCCCTTGTTTTTTGAGTATGATTCCCATTCTGTGGACTGCTTTGTTGTTGTAGGTGAGAGTGAACCACCTGTTTGTCATTGTGGGTGTTTCCTGTTCATGTGTGCTCATGAGTGGGTTCTGTGTGTTTGTAAGTTGATGAGGAGGCTTTTGTTTTTGTGTGTTGGGTGTGCTTCTTTAATTTTGTTTTAATTTTGTGGTTCCGTTTATGTATAGTGTTTCTGTCATTCTCTACTGCTAATTGTCTAATTGTCTGCAATTCATTCTTGCATTTGTTTTCAGTGAGTGGGGTTTTGTTCAGTCTGTGTAGCATATATTGGAAGCTGGTTAGTTTGTGTGTAATCGGATGATTAGAGTCTTTGTGAATGGGTGTGTGGCACACACACACACACACACACACACACACACACACACACACACACACACACAAAAGGATCACAGACGCCTTTGAAAGATTCAGAACAACCGCCAGAAACACCCTAAACTGTTCCACTGTTAATAGATGAAAAATAAAAGCCCACTTAAGATGCTGCAAATGCAGTGAAAACAAGTTTGAGTTAAAAAACATTGTGCTTTGCTAAAGGCGGACCCTATTAAAGAACATACGTATACTACTGTTGACTTATGCGTGTCTCTATTCAATTTGCCCTAACGATGCGATAGTAATATCAGTCGCAAAATGAATCATGGTAGAGTTGCGGGTTTGACTCCGTCTCATACACTATGTGATCAAAAGTATCTGGACATCTCCAAAAACATACGTTTTTCATATTAGATGAATTGTATTGCCATCTTCTGCCAGGTAGTCCATATCAGCGACATCGTGAGAGAGCAGAATGGGGCGCTCTGGGAAACTCACGGACTCCGAACGTGGTCATGTGATTTGGTGTCATTTGTGTCATACGTCTGTACGCGAGATTTCCACACTCCTAAACATCCCTAGGTCCACTGTTTCTGATGTGATAATGAAGTGGAAACGTATAGGGACACGTACAGCACAAAAGCGTACTGGCCGACTTCGTCTGTTGACTGACAGAGACCGCCGGCAGTTGAAGACGGTCGTAATGTGTAATAGGTAGACATCTATCCAGACCATCACACAGGAAATCCAGACTGCAGCAGGATACATTGCAAGTACTATGACAGTTAGATGAGAGGTGAGAAAACTTGGATTTGATGGTCGAGCGGCTCATAAGCCACACGTCACGCCCGTAAATGCAAAACGACGCCTCGCTTGGTGTAAAGAGCGCAAACATTGGACGACTGAACAGTGGAAAATCGTTTTGTGGGGTGAGGAATCACGGTACACAATGTGGGGATCCGATGGCAACTTGGGGGTATGGCGAATGTCCGGGGAACGTCATCTGTCAGCATGTGTAGTGCCAACAGTAAAATTCGGAGGCGGCGGTGTTTTGGAGTGGTCGTGTTTTTCAAGAAGGGGGCTTGCACCCCTTATTGTTTTGAGTGGCACTATCACAGCACAGGCCTACACTGACGTTTTAAGCACCTTCTTGCTTCCCGTCGTGAAGAGAAATTCGGGAATGGCGATTGCATCTTTGCCGGCTTGAGTGGCCGAGCGGTTCTAGCCACTACAGTCTGGAACCGCGCGACCGCTAAGGTTGCAGTTTCGAATCCTGCCTCGGGCATGGATGTGTGTGATGACCTTAAGTTAGTTATGTTTAAGTAGTTCTAAGTTCTAGGGGACTGATGACCTCAGAAGTTAAGTCCCATAGTGCTCAGAGCCATGTGAACCATTTGATTGCATCTTTCAACTCGATCGATTACCTGTTCATAATGCACGGCCTGCGGCGGAGTGGTCACACGACAATAACTTCCCTACAATGGACGGGCGTGCACACAGTCCTGTCCTGAATCCTATAGAACACCTCTGGAATGATTTGCAAGGCCGACTTCATGCCAGGCCTCACCGACCGACATCGATACCTCTCCTCAGTTCAGCACTCCGTGAAGAATGGGCTGCCATTCCGTAAGAAACCTTCCAGCACCTGACTGATCGTATGCGTGCGGGAGTGGAAGCTGTCATCAAGGCTAAGAATGGGCCAACACATATTGAATTTCAGTATTACCGATGGAAGGCGCCACGAGCTTGTAAGTCATTTTCAAGCAAGTGTCCGGATGCTTTTGATCACATAGTTTATTTGTCCTATGTGGCCATGGCTTTTGAGGAAACAGATGTCTGGTACATAATTTAGTGTAACGGTTACTAGTAATTGACTGTGGTATGCGTAAAAACCTTAGGTGTCAGTGAATGTAACTTCAGCGTGACAATATACCTATTTAATGATGTAGTATAATTTCCTCCATAGTATTCGTACATACATGTAAATTAGATTATGTGAGTCCAGGCGTCTAATGACCGTAAAAGATACAAATATCATGCTGAAAATAAGATAGAAGTGACAAAATCCTTTATACTAGTTTTGTATTTTACCCAGAAAACTGGGAATAATCATTCCAAGCAAAGTTTTTCGATGTATACTGGCGTGAAAAACTTAAGGTCGAAAATAATTCACGCACTATATGTCACTGCCAAATAACATAGCTCGATGAAACTTGGTTCATACACAGGAGGCACTGCTGCCGTGTAATGCAGAAGATAACTGAAAGAA
Source organism: Schistocerca serialis cubense (assembly GCF_023864345.2). Taxonomy (NCBI): domain Eukaryota; kingdom Metazoa; phylum Arthropoda; class Insecta; order Orthoptera; family Acrididae; genus Schistocerca; species Schistocerca serialis. Next base: position 463,303,251 of record NC_064644.1, on the reverse strand, counting down.
ATGTGTAGTGACACAAAGAGAAATTACAGGTTTGTTTAAACTACACGGAAGTCACCATCATTCATGATGGTCGCCTGCATGTTACAAACGGTGACGGATGGTTCTTAACAGGGTAGTGCATGCTCTGCAATGTTGTGTCATGCTTGGTACAAGGTTGGTAAAGAGTTCCTATGGTAGGGCGTTTCATATTCCACCACCGCTGTTGAAAACTGATGGGTGGTCGTTGGTGAACAAGGAAGTGCTGCAGTACGTCACCCCAGCGCATCCCACACGAGTTCGAAGGAATTTACGTCGGGGGAACGCGTAGGCCAGCCGACTCGCCGAATATCCTCTCGTTCGAATAGCTCCTCCACATGTGATTGTTCGAAACGGCCGCGCATTGTCAGTCTTGAAAGCGGAGTCAGAAGCGAGTGCAGTCGTGAAAAAATCGGATTTTGAAGCAGTTCAGAGTCACAACAGGCAACGACCTTGCCGCAGTGGATACACCGGTTCCCGTGAGATCACCGAAGTTAAGCCCTGACGAGCGTGGCCGGCACTTGGGTGGGTGACCATCCAGCTGCCATGCGCTGTTGCCATTTTTCGGGGTGCACTCAGCCTCGTGATGCCAATTGAGGAGCTACTCGACCGAATAGTAGCGGCTCCGGTCAAATAAAACCATCATAACGACCGGGAGAGAGGTGTGCTGACCACAAGCCCCTCCTATCCGCATCCTCACCCTGAGGATGATACGGCGGGAGAAGGGTTGCGATGGGCCACTTGTGGCCTGAAGACGGAGTGCTTGAGTGCTTCAGAGTTACAAAAACGTTCACTGTTGAGTGTACTGTATTCAAAGGTATGGATGGTAGTTCGCTCATGCAGCGTTACGTCTCCTCACATAACTCTACGGCTATCAAAACCATCATATTCGACAATGCCAGACGTACCCTCATAGGCTGAAAGGTGAGAATACGTAACGGAACCATGAATAATGTACAACGTGATGGTTTTGTGGTCTACTTGTGAGGAGACATAATGTTACCTTTGAAATGGCTTGGCCAGCCAGTTAAGGAAAGGCCTACAGATTAACTTATATTACGAATCAGTTTATTACGTTCCATTTTTCATGCGAACAAGTCATTATCAACAAATGAAATTGTTTACAGTACTTTAGTTCGTCCAGTCTTAGAGTATTTGTTCGTCTGTATGGAACCCTTACCAGTTGTGTCTGATGCAAGAGATTGAGAAGGTCCAAAGAAGAGCGGCAAGATTCGTGAGTGGAACATTCAGCCATCGCGAGAGCGTTACAAATCTCATAGAAAGTTTGAAGTGGGATACACTTGCAGACAGACGACGCTCTAAACGGAAGGGGCTGCTCACTAAATTCCAAACTCCGATCTTCGCCGAGGATGTAGAGCATATATTATTGCATCCAACTTTCAGATCGCGCAATGATCACCATTCAAAGATAAGGGAAATTATAGCTGTTACTGAGGCGTCAGACAGTCTTTTTTCCCTCGCACGATCCGCGAGTTGAACAGAAGGGGGGGGGGGGGAATATGACTTTGGTGCAAATTGTGCCGTCCACCACACACCGCTTGGTGGCTAGAGGAGTGTATATGTAGATGTAGAGTGGGAGCAATGACAGCGACAAAAATGATCGGAGCGATAGGGGAGCGAAACGCTATCTGTGAATTATTAGTCTAGCTTTTACAGTGAGGTGATGAAAGCCATGGGATGGCTATATGTAGATGTAGATATAGATGTAGAGTGGGAGCAATGACAGCGACAAAAATGATCGGAGCGATAGGGGAGCGAAACGCTATCTGTGAATTATTAGTCTAGCTTTTACAGTAAGGTGATGAAAGCCATGGGATGGCAATTTGAACATTTACAAATGGCGGTAATGTTGCGTAAACGAGGTATATGAGGTACAAAAGGGCAGTGCGCTGGCAGAGCTGTCAGTTTTACTCAGTAGATTCATGTGAAAAGTTTCCGGACTGATTATGACTGCACGACGGGAATTAGCAGACTTTGAACACGAGGCGCATTGGTAGTTGGATCTAGACGCATGGGGCATTCCATTTCGGAAATCATTAGATAATTCAGTATCCCGAAATCCACAGTGTCAAGGGTGTGCTGGGAATACAAAAAAACTAAAAATCAGGTATTACTTCTCTGTGCGGACAACGAAGTGGTCGAAGGCCTTCACTTACTGACCGAGAGCAGCGGCGTTCCCGTAGATTTGTCAATGATAACATACAAGCAACACTGAGTAAAATAACTGCAGAAATCAATGTGGGACGTACGATGAACGTATTCGTTACTTCACTGCGACGAAATCTGGCGTCCATGGCCTATGGCAGCACATCATCTCCCGCGTCGCCCTTCCTGGACTCGTAACCATATCGGTTATCTCCTAGACGACTCGAAAATCGTGGCCTGTTCGGATGAGGCCCGATTCCATTTGATTCGAGTGTGGCAAATGGTTCAAATGGCTCTGAGCACTATGGGACGTAACATATATGGTCATCAGTCCCCTAGAACTTAGAACTACTTAAACCTAACTAACCTAAGGACATCACACAACACCCAGCCATCACGAGGCAGAGAAAATCCCTGACACCGCCGGGAATCGAACCCGGGAACCCGGGCGTGGGAAGCGAGAACACTACCGCACGACCTCGAGATGCGGGCTTCGAGTGTGGCACAGACCCCTCGAAGCCATGAACTCAAGTTGTCAACAAGGCATTGTGCAAGCTGGTGTTGCCTCCATAATCGTGTAGTCTGTGTTTACATGGGACGGACTGAGTCCTCTGGTCCCAATGATCATTGATTGGAAATGGCTACGTTCGGCTACTTCGAGACCATTTGCAGTGGCCGAGCGGTTCTAGGCGCTACAGTCTGGAGCCGAGCCGCGCGACCGCTACGGTAGCAGGTTCGAATCCTGCCTCGGGCATGGATGTGTGTGATGTTCTTAGGTTAGTTAGGTTTAAGTAGTTCTAGGGGACTGATGACCTCAGAAGCTAAGTCCCATAGCGCTCAGAGCCATTTGAACCATTTGAGACTATTTGCAGCCATTCATGGGTTGCCTGTTCCAAAACAACTATGGCACTTTTTTGGACGATAATGCCTCATGTCACGGGCTCACAATTATTCATGACTGAATTGAAGAAGATTCTGGACAATTCGAGTGAATGATGTGGCCACCCTGATCGGCCGACATGAACCCCATAGAACATATACTGGACGTAATTGGAAGGTCAGTTCATGCACAAAATCCTGAAGCGATGACACTTTCTCAGTTATGAAAGGCTATAGTGGCAGCATAAATCAGTATTTCTACAGGGGACTTAAAGGACTTGTTGAGTCCTTAGTAACGTCGAGCTGCTGCAGTACGCCGGCAAAGACAGTCCAACACGATATTAGGAGGTAGCCCATGACTTTTGTCATCTCAGTGCGTTTATTTGGTCATACGGGTACACGTGGAAGAAAGGCGAGAAATTATACTGTAGCTATTCGCAATATAAATAGTGAATTATTTATTATTTTTGGGTGTGGGGGGGGGGCTGTTAGGATAAAACAAAGTTTCCTTTAATTACTGCTCGACCAACACACGGCCGTATTCATATTGTAAGGCCAGAGTGAGTTTCCGTGTCAGGAAATGAGTTTTGAAACTTACAAAAAATCAACAACAATAGTTATCTTACTTTTACACCACAAAGACCGTGTTCATTGAAAACATAAGAAATGATTGAAAGCGAAAAGCCATTAGGACTGTCACCCGCAGGTTTGTTTTAATGGATTCCATACACAACCGAAGAGAACAGAGAGATGGAGGAACGAATTACAGACTCGGTGCGTTTCACCCTGCCCCCCTCTAACTGCGGCCCCTTTCTCAGAGAAAACGCGCTTTCTGCTGTAAACGCAGAGAAACCAGCTTCAGAGATCTTAATGCGGATTGAATTACGTAGGAGGTAACGCGTAGCTTTTAGAGCCAAGAGGCAAATCATAATTTTAATTCCCTTTGCCCAAATGGAAAGGAAACTTTGCAAGCTATAATTAAGGAAGTTTGCTAAGAAGACAGGCCACGCTCCAGGGTGTGGGGGTGGGATGGGGGAGGGGGGGAGGGTCATGGCGGAGACGAGCGTAGCGGCCTCGCGGCAGACGATTCGAATTGCTCCGTGCCAGCCTGCCGTCCCCGCTTCTTTCCAGACGCTCGGGCGATCTGACTAATTTGTGACGCTGTTCTGCTGTTCTAGTTTGCTGAGTTGGCTTTCGCTGAGGGGAAAGACTTTTAGCTCGTTTCGGTCTTATGACGAATATATCTATCCGTGACGAGCTAATTCACGTGAGGTTTCTCTTCATCACAACCTATTTCATCTCTCATTTAAGGCTTCATTACCCAGCGGAATATTTTAAAGTTGCTACCAAATCGTGACATTTCTATATAAAGTTAGCCAATATGACACTGCTCTTAAGAGGTGAGAGCGTGACTGTGTGACAAGCTCACGCAAGGGAAAAGTGCTCTTGAGGCACGCGCCGCAGAGTTCTAATTAGCACTGACATCGAGTAATCGTATGATTTCCCTAGCCGCAGGAGGCATCGTGTGTTCGCCGCGCGACTGATCACTCACCTTGGAGGCAACGAAGAATGGGCTGGATGCCACTAGGCTGTGATTCAGCTAACGATTTATATTTGGAAGAAACATTTCAAACGAGTAATTGACAAGTTCACAAAGGAATTATATAGAGGTAAATATACAGTCTTGCCTGCGAAAGTTTTCGTTTTGAAATTTCAGTGAAGCGTTTCGCTTGTGATAGGCATCTTCATATTATAGATACTGGTCACGTTGCACGTCGCCTGTAATATGATTACACGATGCGAACACATCGTCAAAATGTGACTGCAGTATCAAAAATCTGAAAATCCCCAATGCCAGTCACGCGGGGATCCTCAATTTTTTGATACCCTTTATCACATTTGGCCGATTTAATTCCATCGTGTAATCATCATACGGGCGGCGTGCGCCATGCCCAATTTCTATAATATTAAGATGCCTACCACAGGAGAAACGTGTCATTTAAATTTGAAGATAAAAACTGCTGTTGACGCCCACATCCGACATCGTAGCGCCTACTACATCGGCATCCCACTTTGTATCCAAACAACACGGGATGCTTGCAGCACAGGATGTACTTTCACCATGAAGACCTACGTCGTCTGTGTTGTCAACACAAATATTTACCGGCGAACACAACACAACACAACACCAGGTCTCCACCAACGGCCGCCATGGACCGCTACCCGTCCACGGGGCTTGCTGAACAGCTTCACCAGAGGTCGCAGCTAGCCCGGTAACTACTTTGCTACGCCAGGCACGTGATCGCAAATAGTTCCGCCCTATAAAGCCAAACAGGCTTTATAGGGCTGTGCACTGTCAGCAAAGGGCCTACCTTGGCCTCACCATTGACCGTCACCTCACCTGGATCCCTCATCTCCGCTCCATCCAATCCAAAGCCCACAACCGCCTCTGACTCCTCAAACTCCTCTCCGGCCGGACATGGGGGTTGCAACCCTCTACCATCCTCCTCACCTACAAATCCTTAATCCGTCCCATCCTCTGTTATGCCAGTCCTGCCTGGATATCTGCCCCGCCCCCCCCCCCCCCCAAATTCTATAAGTCCCTCCAGATCCTTGAGCGTCATGCACTCCACCTCGCCTTCCGTATACGCCTCCCGTCCCCCACGCGGATCCTCTATGATCTCATTCCTTTCCCCCATCTGCTCCTATTCCTCGAACATATCCGCATCCTCTACACCTCCCGCCGTCTCGAACCCCCTCACCCCCTGGTTGCTCCACTCCTCTCCGATCCCTGCCCCCTGCCACGTCTTCACCATTGTGTCCCCCCTACCCTCCATCTCTACACCCTACATCTCCTTTCCCAAGGTGGCTTCCATCAACTCCCCCTCCCGGATGATGCCCTCTCTCCCTCCATTTACCCCTCTTATCAACTCTGATCCTCACTCCCCCTCCTTTCCTCTGTACTTTTCCCGGGCTCCCTCTCCCCCCCCTTTCCAGGCTCTTTCTTCCCCACTTCCCCTCTCTTTGCCCCCTTCTCTCCCCCGCGTCCTTTTCCATTACCCTCCTCTGCCTCCTCTCATTTCCTCTCGCGTCTGCCGTTCTCCCACTTTATTAGTCCTCTCCCTCCTTGGTTCCCCCCCTTTTCGTTTTTTCCTCTCCTCCCTCCTTGTTTTTCCCCCTCCTGCAGGCCCCCCCCCCCCCATCTGCCTTTGACTCGGGAGTGTCGTCTTTGTGCTGCCACTTTCGTGCAGTGTTCTACAGTGAGTGTTCTACAGTGCGTGTTCCGTGTTGTGTTTTTTGGGACTTGTTGCGAACGGCCATCATACTGTCGCTGGGTGTGCCTTTTATCTCTTGCGAACAGAAACCAGACTGTCACCATGTTTTTTAATTGTGTGTCTACTATGTTACTTGTCTGATTCCTGTGTATTTTATCCACATTGCCAACCCATTTTGCTTTCTGTTTTAACTTTCCGCCATTTTAACTTCACGCCATTTTACACTTTAAATCACCATTTTATCGCCTGTTTTTCCTTGTTTCTTTCTTCTTCCTTTATTTAAAAAAAGTCTGTAGGCTTTAGAGCAGCGTAGTAAGCTGCTGCCAGCCCGCCCCCTTCGGGGGGAATTGAAAATCAATAAAGAAAAAAAAAATCAGCAAAGGGCAGTTCGATGTACCGCTTGGAATTATACAGAACTGTGCCACCCCAGCAGTTATGACCAGACGCCTCTTCTAGCTGGGCGATCTCTTGCAGACGGACTTCGTATAGTCGATCAACATCTTGACATTATTGAATTTTTTGATTGTGATCTCTCCCTGTGGAGAGTCGGGTCTTTTCCATTATTATTTGCTGTTGTATCTTTGTGACAATCCGCAGTTGGGATCGAGTCTGTTGTTCTTTTGGAAACTGCATTATTGTTTCGTTTTGGTAAGTCCAATAAACTGTTTTCGGACTTGCGTTTCCCGTATTTATATTCTGCTAGCACAAATACTTCGAAAACTTCCACAGACAAAACTGTATTTTTATCTCAAATCTTACACTGGTTGTCGTATCAGCCGCAACGATGTAGTGGAACAAATTATATGGTACTGTTACACAAGATATGAAAACTCCTTTGTACACTAATCTGCATCGTTCCCGGATCAACGAGCGCGCCTAGCTCCTCTGCGCCCTGTGATTCCCATAATTCGTATCTGTTTCGTATTTGTTCAGTTTATCAGAGGCGTTTGTTCCATATCGCACAGTCAGTCAGAAGACACGGAAAGGCTCGATTCCATACTAGGTGTTGGAATGTGACTGTGTTTCCGAGTTGATGTGTTGTTACTATGTGAAACAACCAGTAAATCCCCCACCCCCGTTTCATTAAAGGCTCGAAATTCCACTTAAGCGCTTCAAAAAGCTGATCACTTTACATGTGAGTTAATGTGTTAAATATTTGACATTAAGCTCGTAAGCGAGTAAAAGCTTAGAAAACGTTTAAAAACTATTTCAAAATTTGTTAGAAGTTGCAATGCGTTCGCGTTTTAAGCAACAGCCGAGTGTAGTCCAGATGATTTGCTCTCAATTTCAACCAAAGTCTAGCTCTTCTCGTACTCCGTTGCGACGGGTTGACACCGATGAATCTGGTTCTAAACAGGTTATAAATGGCATCATTATTGCACTCTTAAACTGTAGGGATTGGAACATATTTAATCAAAATAAACAGTTATCTTTTGCTGTACAACTTTGTTGTGACTGTAGGCCATAAAGCCAGGACGTAGGAACATGTATATACTTACATACAACCAGTCTCACACTTGTACTGAAATAGACTGTCATTGGTAATACAGCTCGAAGCACTGTTCAGTATAAACTCTTCCTTATAGCACTGTTCAAAGACAAAGGTGATAAAAATAATCAAGGACTTGCAGATTAACTTGACGAGGCTGATTGTCTCTAATTCGGTTATCGCTGGAAACGGTAGGCTTCCCACTGCTTCCTGTGAAATCGCAGTTGAACGTAGGCTGCGTAGAACTGGTACCGTGTTTGTTTGTCGGTGTATTTCAAGACAAGCCGCCGACGGTGCCACAGAGAAATTCTGTCGGCGTGTCTTGCTAAGTCCATCTTTCTGATGTGGCATGCGATGCTCCGATAGTAAGGAGCAAAACTCTACTGTCTACAGCAGGCACCAGCACTATGCCTACCGACTACACCACATTCAGTGTTTATAACGGCTTATCTCCTGATCTACAGTGTGGTTAAAATTACGCTTGCGCTACTTGAAGATGGCTCCCAAGAAGAACGAGCAATCCTAGGACAACGAAACTTTGTGGACACATTTGTAAGGGAACGCGGAGGCTAATAATGAATAAACCTTTGAAAGAAACATATTTTAATCTCCAAATGAGGGGTAAACCACACTCCTGGAAATGGAAAAAAGAACACATTGACACCGGTGTGTCAGACCCACCATACTTGCTCCGGACACTGCGAGAGGGCTGTACAAGCAATGATCACGCGCACGGCACAGCGGACACACCAGGAACCGCGGTGTTGGCCGTCGAATGGCGCTAGCTGCGCAGCATTTGTGCACCGCCGCCGTCAGTGTCAGCCAGTTTGCCGTGGCATACTGAGCTCCATCGCAGTCTTTAACACTGGTAGCATGCCGCGACAGCGTGGACGTGAACCGTATGTGCAGTTGACGGACTTTGAGCGAGGGCGTATAGTGGGCATGCGGGAGGCCGGGTGGACGTACCGCCGAATTGCTCAACACGTGGGGCGTGAGGTCTCCACAGTACATCGATGTTGTCGCCAGTGGTCGGCGGAAGGTGCACGTGCCCGTCGACCTGGGACCGGACCGCAGCGACGCACGGATGCATGCCAAGACCGTAGGATCCTACGCAGTGCCGTAGGGGACCGCACCGCCACTTCCCAGCAAATTAGGGACACTGTTGCTCCTGGGGTATCGGCGAGGACCATTTGCAACCGTCTCCATGAAGCTGGGCTACGGTCCCGCACACCGTTAGGCCGTCTTCCGCTCACGCCCCAACATCGTGCAGCCCGCCTCCAGTGGTGTCGCGACAGGCGTGAATGGAGGGACGAATGGAGACGTGTCGTCTTCAGCGATGAGAGTCGCTTCTGCCTTGGTGCCAATGATGGTCATATGCGTGTTTGGCGCCGTGCAGGTGAGCGCCACAATCAGGACTGCATACGACCGAGGCACACAGGGCCAACACCCGGCATCATGGTGTGGGGAGCGATCTCCTACACTGGCCGTACACCACTGGTGATCGTCGAGGGGACACTGAATAGTGCACGGTACATCCAAACCGTCATCGAACCCATCATTCTACCATTCCTAGACCGGCAAGGGAACTTGCTGTTCCAACAGGACAATGCACGTCCGCATGTATCCCGTGCCACCCAACGTGCTCTAGAAGGTGTAAGTCAACTACCCTAGCCAGCAAGATCTCCGGATCTGTCCCCCATTGAGCATGTTTGGGACTGGATGAAGCGTCGTCTCACGCTGTCTGCACGTCCAGCACGAACGCTGGTCCAACTGAGGCGCCAGGTGGAAATGGCATGGCAAGCCGTTCCACAGGACTACATCCAGCATCTCTACGATCGTCTCCATGGGAGAATAGCAGCCTGCATTGCTGCGAAAGGTGGATATACACTGTACTAGTGCCGACATTGTGCATGCTCTGTTGCCTGTGTCTATGTGCCTGTGGTTCTGTCAGTGTGATCATGTGATGTATCTGACCCCAGGAATGTGTCAATAAAGTTTCCCCTTCCTGGGACAATGAATTCACGGTGTTCTTATTTCAATTTCCAGGAGTGTATATTTACGTTGCTTAGTGTGACAACCATCGGCAGCCACGACAGCTTGGCACCCCTCTAAAGATTGCTCATCTGCTACCCGAAACATCTCAGGTAGGATGTTGACTATCTCCCTCGCTGTGCCCATCTTAAGTCTCCAACACATGTTAGTGTCCTATTTATATACACTGTCTTAAACTCTAATATTCTTCCCGTCGAGCGTACGACTGTGTGTAAAACATCTAGTGTAGGCAAAGAAAAGCCGTCATGCTGGTTACTGTCCCCTAGGTTGCTAAACAATATTTGCTTGCTCCGTTTTTTAATTTCCTTCAGGACAAGAAGTCATTTAGGATGGTAATGATAAGCATGACATACTCTTTCTGCCTACCAGTTGAAATCATAGTTGATTCTTGGAAATTTAAGATTTTTACACATCCGGAATCTTTCTAGAGTTTTCCCATGGTCCACCTTCCACCTCGGCGTAGTAATGAGGTTCAGCTGTAGCGTTACAGTAAGCTCTTCTTAAATTCTGTTCAGTAGGAGTGAAGCTGTTATTCTGCTTCTGCTGTACCGAGCAACTTCTCATATCTTGCTTGCTTTGCTGACATTGTAAAATATTAATTTCCAGACAGCAGCGTATTTTTACCATTGCTGTGTCCTGTTGAACTTGTGTCACGAATTAATGTCTTTTTACTTTATGCGGCGCTTAATTCACATTATGAGGACGAGCCACCTCATTAATGAGTTCTACGCCAATCTTACTTTTGACCTTAAGACCTGCTGATGATAACACTGGTATTGCTTCTCTTCTTACATTTACTTCTGATTTTTTTTTTTTACTTCCTTCATTATTTTTTTGAGGCATAGATCTACAAAAGTAGCTTTCGATCCTTATCACACACTTTTCATTCTTACTTGTCTGACTTGTGAGAGTCGTAAATCATTCTGTCTCTGTCAATATTCGTCTTGGGATTTCGAAATCTTTCGTTAAGCTCACAAACAGTGCGAATGTATCCTGATTTCTACTCACCTATGCTTATGTTATTATGGCTCATCTGTTGCACTTTTTTAACAAAAATGGTCTTCTTACAAGGTACTAATTGTTTACCGTTCTTAGAAAATCTTTGCATTACACGTCATAAATAGTTGCACTCAAGACTTTACGTTGGCAGCCCTTATGACACAACTTGCAAGCGGAAATTATATGTTACGACGCTTACGGTCCACTATCCAAGTCGCTGAAATGAGTTTCGCTGAAGACAGGCGTCGGAATTAGTCTACTTTGTGCAGAGGAAATTACCATCTTCTGCACGGCAAGCCACCGACAGCGCGTTGCGTGTGGGCTGGCCGTGCCGTCAAGTCCAAGCATTTCCATTTTAACTGTCACCCCTCGTAATAAAAATACCGATCGCGGGTGACTGGAGTCGCAATTTCATTAAGGATTTTACGCCGGCAATCTTAGCGGGCCGGAGAAGTTAACTGAGTTTTACGAGCTAATTCCTGCGCCTCAGAACGGGCATCCACTCGGCCGATTGAATTCTTTCGCGGCGCGCCAGCTCCCCCTGTCACACCCCTCTGGTCCCTCCCTCCCCCTCCTCCGCCTTCCCTCAGCCCCTCCCCCCCCCCCTCCCCCCACCCAATGACAACCCATTCCGGCGCTGTAAAGGAAGCCAGGGGCACGCGCTACGGGGATTCCCCCATTGACGCCATTGATAAGGAAATGCGCTCTCACCTGTATACAGCGTCTGCTGGCAGCCACTCAGACGGTAACGCCAAGAGGGACCAGCGCTATTCTTTACGGGCAGCCGTCAGCAGTCCCACACGGTGCTCGTTCGACACAAAAGGTCGAATGGCGGCGCTGAGATTGAGAAACGGTATCGCCCGCTGCGAAAACCCTTTGTGCGGACTGGCCCGTTACGGCTCGACACCTCGTAAAGATCCGCAGCGGCGCTCAAACGCGTTTGACGCCGCCGGCGACAATCACTTGCTGTCGCCCAACAGACCTCTTCATGTTGCCTTAGGAGCGCAAGTTGCTGCATCAGGTTGCGGATCGTATGAAACCACTGCAGAAACAATTCGTGGTGTACTTGTCGCGTTAACCTTAGGAATTCATAATTGTCGCGTTAATTCTGTATGATGAACCGAGCTTTCGGCAGTAAACACCACTGTTTTTATAAGGAAAACTGACTGTCGAAGAAGTAACTGGATCACAAAGCTCTAGTAAAACTAGAGTACCCATGGCAACCACACAGAAAACCTATCCATGGCGTGAGCACTGAAATGACTGAAAGGAATTTTTGTCGCTAACGTACATAAACTCCAGCAGTGACGCCACAGTGGCGCAGTGTATGGGCTCTCGATTAGCGCCGTGCAGAAAAGTAGTGAAATTACGCCCGACGCAGTTCACCGTCTTATTAAATCATATATGATTTCAGGGATCTTTTAAAGTCTCAAACATCTACGATTATATAATGTGTGCGCAGAGTGAAGCGACGAATAAAAATTTGTACCAAGGTCGAAATCTGATTGTGGGTCTTCTGCTCACTTGGCAGATGGACTAAGCACTAACCACTAACCACTACGCCACCCTGCTGTGTTTGCACAACTGCACTGGCTACTCTACCGGCCTCAGTCCAAGACCTAACCCAAGTCTCAACCCACTTGTTATTCCCTCTAAGTTCAAAAAACATTCCTGTACAGCTGTAGAGACTCTACATGTCATTTGATTAAAGCACCTATGCCTGGGCTTCAGGTTTCAGGCTGGATCCTACGTTTCGTTCGTTGCTGAGGTGCTATTCCAATACAGGTGAAGAGACTCCGCAATGCTGTTAGAGTTTCCAGGTAATACCAAGTGGGCTGAGCCATGAACGGGAATGTACATGGTCTGTGCAGTTATGTAATGCCACTGTGCAAGGGTGGTGTATTGGTTAGCACATCTGCCTAGTGAGCGGGAGACTCGGTTTCGAATCCCGGTCTTGGTACAAACTTTCATTCGTCATTTCAGTCTACAAATATACATCGCCATTTTATTAATTTTGTTATCACTCAGACATGTCAGCTCCTAATGTAAACTCTTTTGCGCGATTATGACTTGAAAACGTCTGTATGCTAGTCGTCGAAATTTCTTCCGTGACAAAATACTGTCAGATACGAATCGTTAATAACCGCGAGATTAATAACAAGTTAACATAGGTTGATCCCACAACTGACAGATTGTGTTTGTACGTGTTTGTTTTACCTCTGACGTCATTGTACCAGTGTAGACGCAATGACGGAGTTGTCACAAATGTCTCTGAGCACTATGGGACTTAACATCTGTGGTCATCAGTCCCCTAGAACTTAGAACTACGTAAACCTAACTAACCTAAGGACATCTCACACATCCATGCCCGAGGCAGGATTCGAACCTGCGACCGTAGCAGTCGCGCGGCTCCGGGCTGCGCGCCTAGAACCGCTAGACCACCGCGGCCGGCAGTTGTCACAAATTAGCTTTGCGTAGTTGTATAAACTGGAGTAACGTGGAAACGCGTTAATCTAAGACATCGATTCAGGTGTCATTGTGAAGAGCTGGCTGACCCCTGCTAGGGCCCGAACTGGAAAAAAACGTATTCGCCGGAATATAAGTAGAAATCGTTGAAAATTACAAAATAAGGAAGATGTCTCATATGACTCGCGTATAAGTTCGTAATTATACAAAACGCAAATCCGTTCGAAGGGAACGAAAAAGTCATAAAAAGTTCGATAGAATGTGAGAGCCACGACGACGTCGACAAACGAATGAAAAATCGGCGCAAAGCGATTACTTAGCTGGCCTATGGGCCTGCAGCGGCCGGCATCAGAAAAAACTCCTGATTCATACATGTTGTAGCCATTGTACTATTATGTGTAACCATTGTATTGAAGAGACTGATAACTGAATTACGTATTAAAACCAAGCGCTTGTTATGATTTTATCCCGAAGTTTTCACGAAAAATCTATGGCACATACCTGAACTGCGCAAGCATAAAATTTTTTATTTGATTTTATTTTTAAAATGTTATTTCATGTTTACATGATGTGCAGCTTATGAGTTTTTGACTTAAAGATATTTTCGTATACATGAGAGTGATACTTACGGCCGGCCGGGGTGACCGAGCGGATCTAGGCGCTACAGCTTGGAACCGCGCGACCACTACGGTCGCAGGTTCGAATCCTGCCTCGGGCATGAATGTGTGTGATGTCCTTAGGTTAGTTAGGTTTAAGTAGTTCTAAGTTCTAGGGGACTGATGACCTTAGAAGTTAAGTCCCATAGTGCTCAGAGCCATTTGAACCATTTGATACTTACGGGTCAGCATTTTTACGTTGGTTTACAAGTGCAGTTAAATACACACGTCCTATAGTTGCGGAATTATACGTCGCACACTTGCACTACGTTTAAAAACCTAGATTTCTGATATCACTTTCGTCACACACACACACACACACACACACACACACACACACACACACACACACATATTGCTGCCTGAAATCGCTTGTCTCCCTCCAAACGTTAAACGAAACAGATGGACATAACGTGGTTATAACAACACGTGAAATGGTGGCAGAAACCTTGTGCTCCGCTGATAAAGTATTTCAAATATGTGTGTAACAGATAAACGCGACAACACCAAAAGAAATAGGTATTTTAACACTTCATAAACGAGAGAAGCAAGGTCAAAGTATAAAGGAAACGGACACGCTACATAATGTGATATATAGAGTTTCTCAGTCTGTAGTGTAAGAAAAACATAAAAATAAAACACGTTATATTGTTTGCTGATGAGAAGCTGTAGAATGCATGATAAATATAAAGCTACCAGCATACATAACTGATAGCGTCATGTGAAATGTGTGAACAAACGTACAACCATTATTTTTTCAAATTAATATCCTAGACCTACATCTTTCAGCACGGCGTAAGTGTAAGCACACAACGCCTCAACTCTGTGAAATGTGTCTTTAGAAGTTACGTAAATTGACACGTAAAAATATCTGCTACATAATTAGCGCTTCTTTACCGACGCAAGATGTTAACATGTATTAATTTTCAGGAAGATAACAAATAATAACTCCCTCTGAAGTATGTTTGTAAACTAATGGAAAGAGATCTTTGGCAGAATGGAATTTTTGTTGGGTTTTTCTTAGCAATGGCGAAAATAAAATCAGCTCTAACAGGCAAAAAACGATTACAGCCGTCTGGAGATGTTAAAGCATTACATTGGCGATACAGAGAAATCCCGCTCAGACATGCCCCGGGTTTCGCGCATACGTTTCGTAGCTATTTTAATAATTTGTGTTAGATATCAGTAATGCACTTGAAGCTTTTTAGAGATAATTGGAATGGGATGTCGATAGTTTGTGAGGATTGTCACAGCTCTCCCTTTTTTCGAATGTAAGATGTTTTTTGGCTGTTGTACAGCGCTTAATCGTATTGCTGAATCTCCGTTTTAACAAATTTTGCTGTGACGTCATTGCCAAAGTGAAACTGCCCCGAAAAGACATTGAATTGGAAGCTGTGTCGTACAACAAACTAACAATGAGTTGGAAATGAAGTCCCATGCATCTTGACACAGCGTAGGGGAGACACGCAGTGCCGTACTAGGCAAGGTCCTGATGGAGGTGGTTTGCCGTTGCCTTCCTCCAACCGTAATGGGGATGAATGATGATGATACCACAACAGCCAGTTATTTCGGGGGAGGTGAAAATTCCTAACCCCACCTGGAATCGAACCCGGGACCCAGTGCTCAGGAAGCGAGAACGCTGCGACGAGACCACGAGCTGCGGACAACGATTAATTACGTACTGAAGTATTTTTAGAGCAGAAATTCTACCATATTTCCTTTGTGGTTCCATATTTTTAGCCGTTGAGCATTTTTTGGAACGAAATTATTAATCGTACATAGTAATTTTCCATGACGTATACACTTTCGTATTGTTAAAAAGGAAGTATACTTTATCTAATTCTGTTGCGTATCACAAAAAGGGTCCTATGCTGCGACAACGGATAAATGATGATGCTTCAATGAATTTAACTCTGTTATTGGGATTCTGCACTAGGTCGCCAGAAAATGGTGCCGCTTGATTATTTTTTTGTAGACTACACCTCTTGTGCGTTCGTTCATGAAACGGTATCTCTGCGAACTTCCATCTACGTCACGTTCAATGCTTATTTCGCTTGTGTTACGAAAATGACTATGTACATGAACAGGACCCACCAAACGAGACAGTTAAAGATTTCACGTAACGTATAACTCGGATCTACGCAAACATGTAGGGGAAGGGAACGTTAGGGACTAAAATATGGTTTATTTTATTGCAGAACGTTCAATATTTTTATTACTTTCTTTTAAAGACACACTAACTTTCCAAATATCGGAGGATAGAGGTTGTAGGGGGTAGCGGCTAGTGGGTGCAAAGAGGATCGGAATGTGTGGTACCAAAATAATTTACGTAGACAATAAGACTCTTTCATCGGGAATGGTTGAAATTTATTCAAACAAAACATTGAATCGCCACCTAAGACATCTTAAAACGCTTTTACACAACAATGTTTGCGAGATGCAAACTGGGACACACAACCTAACCGAGGATTTCAACTCGTAACTCTTTATTGATTATGGAGTCCGCCAACATACATTAAGTTGAAAAACGAGGATACACTGATCATTTTGAGTGGAATCAGCTCGAGAAATGAGAGTTCCGGACCATGGGTTCAAGATCGTTTAATTCAGACTCACTCACACAGTGTGAGAGCGGGCAACGTTTAGCTCTATGATTTTCCCCCATGAACGCCAGCAAAGAATGAACACAGAGGATAGAGAACGATAGCACGCCATGGATACGTGGCTGCAAAAACTTTGTTAAATATCAAAAAAGTCAACGAACAATAATTCTCTGTGCATTTAGGTCTTCTTCAAAGACAGCATTTTATACTGCACAGTATGTACGGCAACGGTAACTGAAAACTATGATATCACAAGAACTTTGGGGTCTAACAGGAAAGGCCGGTGATATCGGTCAGCCCGCATCTCGTGGTCGTGCGGTAGCGTTCTCGCTTCCCACGCCCGGGTTCCCGGGTTCGATTCCCGGCGGGGTCAGGGATTTTCTCTGCCTCGTGATGGCTGGGTGTTGTGTGCTGTCCTTAGGTTAGTTACGTGTAAGTAGTTCTAAGTTCTAGGGGACTTATGACCACAGCAGTTGAGTCCCATAGTGCTCAGAACCATTTGATATCGGTCATAACAGTTCACCAGTCGAAATATTACTGAATTGAACGCGATTTTCTGCACATGACACATAGTTTAATAAATAATCAGTTTAAAAGCGGAGCTCACAATACCGAGTGCAGTGGACTCAGAACCAATGTGGTCGTTTCTCAAAATTGAACAAGGCATTTGCCATCAAATTCTCTTCATTGAAGGGAATTAAGTAAGAGACTCGAGAAAAGAATCACGAAATGTTTCTCTAACGTAACTAAACTGAAACAGAATGGACTAAGTGCTTCACAACTTCATTATCACGTTAAAATATCTGATGCCACAACCGAAGAAGTCAGATAAATAGAGCTTGTCCACTTATCAATTCGCCACAAGAACATGGTGCATGGACGAAACGATTCCTCTTTCGAACAGGTGGAGAGGAGAGATCCCGTTACACCTCATCAACCACACCTTAATAACGCCTGGACCTAGTATTTATCCTTTAATCTACTCAACTGCTTTCGCTCTCTGCTATACTTTCTCATAGGTTTACCTCAGCAAGGGCTACTCGCTATGTTCACTAAATCTGGTTGTCCGTGCAATTTTTGAAATCCACTTACACTTTCAGTCGTTCACTGTCATTAATAGCATATGTGGTATCGATAGCTACGATGCCACGGCCTAGGTACAACTTCTTAGGTTGGCTCTACGACACAGACACCGACGACAGCGCCCCCTAGCCGGCGCTGTGCAGCTCTACAAGCGCCGCTCCAGATTCCGCCCATTTGATTCCGAGCAGACGATTAAGCAACACTGTTTCTATTTCATAGCGGGCGAGCCACTACAGCTTTGGCCTGTGTAACTTCTGTGAGCTTTGATACTTCCGGCTTCGCCCCTACGTGCTCCTCAGTGCAAAGTTATGCATTCATCTTCTCGCTAAAGTAAAGGTGATTTAAATTCACACTGCGGTCCCGAGAGTTCTACCTCACCTGCTCCTCCTAGCTTCCTACAATCGGCCTACCCTTCAGTATACAGGAGCAGATCCACGCGCCGCCTACCAGGCGGGATACAAAAGTATACGTATGTAATGCGTCATAAATGCGATTTTGTGGAAATGACTCTAGCTGACCCATTTAATTGTGACTAACATAAGCACAATGGTTTTGGATATCTGTGTACTACGAAGCAATGAATCAGACTGTCGTAAATAAATTGTGTCCGCAGGTAAAACTCACTCTAAACGTGGTGTACACATTCACCGGATTGTATGAAAGCAAGCACCGACGCAACCGGACTTAGCAACAACTTCTCTCGAAGGTACATTGTCATACACACATTCACATAAATTAGCCCTACGATTGTAACTGTTTATTACTCTGCGTCCCCATGTCAATCTACACATATAGTGCCACTTTGTGGCAAGATAACTGGAATTAGACATTTATCTTACATACCTACCAAAAGCTACTTTTTTCTGGTCGACATACGTTGGTCTGAAATCGTAGCAGCAGAAATTACTCACGATTGCTGTTACTAATAAATCATTGTGTAAAAACAGAGCAACTAGTTATCTCAGACCGTAAACAAACGGCGTTACCCATAAGTCACTTGAAACTGTGGTTTGATGTTGACGATATAAGCAGTATGCTACATAGAGATTCCTACATTTAACAGTTCAAAAATGATGTCAGAGTCTTTGCTCCCTATATCACACGCATGAGTGTATGACAAGGAGGTCTATCATGAGGCCACAGACTTGAATTAGATTCTCGTGCGAGTATCAGAAATGCCACCTTGTGTCATTAAAGGGCGTACTAATCATTCTGATTGCAGTCAAAATTGTATAGGGACAATATTTCAGTCTAAGTGGACTCATTCAAGCGATGTTTTTACTAAATACAGGAATTTCAGTTCGGTGTTAATTTTTACCGCTCTGGTTTTATTTCTGTCATTTGGCTTTAGATTTTCTACCAGTCCAACTCAAAAAGCTCTCTGAATGGGCTCAGTGAGAATTAAAGATTGGAAACGGATCAAATATAGCAAAATATTTTCTCAGCGTATTCGGGAAGAGAGCATAGACACAACGTAAGTTTCCTCAGCCTGCTGTAAGGAAAATGGTGGATTACGAAACCACCCTTTCCACATCATATATTCGTACTTCTCTTCTTGCTTCTTCGAAACATACAACAAATACGAAGTTTGATTAACGACGCCAGTTCGTCGTATTGCTGGATCAAACATGGATTTAAAACCAGAATCACGTCGGAAAGTGTCTTGTAGACCTCACGTTATTCAGGAAAGCACTGTAACATTTACTATTTCAAACAACTGTTACGTATACACGACAGAAATTCAGGAGAAGAAGCAATTACTAACAGTAGTTTGCTAATATTTTGGGGGATTTAAGACGGGGTAGCCGGCTTCACAGCAACATATAGCGTAAATCCTCTTATTAAAGCTCCATGATTATATGCTGTGTGGAACAAACACATACAGTGTGGTATTTTATCGCTAACACCATTGGTAATCTCTGGTAGCAGTCACGGAGCAGTAATATCTACGGAACATTGCGTACTGCGCTGATCATCAACATGAAGCTGAAATTATCATATAACGTTGGTATGAAATTGTTGGTTAAAAATTACGCTAACACCGAAACAATAACAATACATGTTTTTACACTGTTTTCACACATTTATTATTTACTTGCAGTCATGTTGCTGAATTATCGCTGCTGCGGGTGCAAATCGAAATCCAACAAAGGAGGAAAAGTGACTTTTCATATGTAAGTTCCACAACTGTATAATGATAACCACCGTGTTATTGAGAGGTGCTTTACGTTTTGATTAAAATTGAGAAACAGTGTAATACGCAGTCAATATCATAGGATAAATATATTTCACTGTATGGCTATTTATTTAGGAACGTGCTGGGTGAATTCGGTAGTGTGAATGTGTGCTGCCAGTCAATCCATTCAAATTATGCACATTTAGAGCAGTTTCAGCCTGTTGATGTGATGTATGTTTGACAGTCTAAATCTATATCACTGAATTATATATATATATATATATATATATATATATATATATATATATATGTCCAAACCATTGCGCCTATGTACAGTATTACTAACAAGTGCTGACTATGTGCCATTAATATTTTAGTTTCCCTAATGTTGAACGAATATTAAGTATGTGGTTCCAGAAATGGAAAACTGAAAAATAGCATATCTGAAACCGTTTGGTTGGACGATAACCTGGTGATCTACTGTATGTAATAGCTGCATATTTGATGTTTGAGGAAACACTGACGCTGAAGTTTCAGAGAGTCCTTTCACGTTGTCACCGTTGTATAATTTATTAAAACAGAGACTCAGCAACATGATAGAGCACGTTGCAAAACGTAAAACAAATATTAAAAAATGACTTGCCTCTTCATTCCAACAAATTTCCTGTTTTGTGTGAGTTAATGCATCCAAATAAACCTTGCACATGTTTGGGTCTGCTGGTGTGGTCTAAACGAAGTGGTTATTGATACATCATGTTTTCCATTTCCTCGTTCCTTCAGATGAGGCCAGCTTCAGCCTGTATAAGATCTTGCAAAACATGTGCTATTGTAAATCAGGAAATCATCATAAGTATGTTGACAGCAGTTGAATAATGTTAATATTTCTGTTGGGTGAGACCTTTCGGGCAAGTTTTACTCTGAGCGCCCTGTACGCGGTGTAGCCAAAGTGGCTTATTTCCTGAAATTAGGTGTATCAATTCTCTCACATTTAGTTCTTCTGTCATCTGGCTGCTGTCCATGGTTCACAAACGTACAGTTATGTTGGAATAGTCATAGGTACTAAAATTTAAATTTATTGCGTCTTTTACGATACGTTTTACGAGTCCCATAGATCGTCTGAAATCCGCTTGCATTTACAACAATATCGCTTTCTCCTTCTAGCGTATACAACATAAAAATTCTTTGGTCAAATAGTTTTGTTGTGTATGACAATTTTTTATTTGACACACACTTTTCTTTGAATGTAGATCCAGAAATGCTAAAATTTTAATCATTCCATACCGATTTCGGTTTTCAATTATTTAGTTCGTTTCCAATCGAAAAATAAACCAAAAGTACATAAGTGCAGTAGCCACTGAGCCATTAAAAAAATTACCCTTTTTGGGCATTGCGTCTTGAACACTATGGTTTTGGATATAAAGTCTTCCGTAGTTTACATACTGAACGTTTTTGGTTGCTGTATGTATCCTGTGTAATAAGTTACATTTCAGTAAATAATACCTGCAATAGAATTGATAAACGAATTCTCAGGCCTGCTTTAATTTTATCTTATTAGTAGCTAGATCTCTTCCAAAGACGGCGAATAACGCGTCTGACGCTACAATAATTTCAGGTCTTTTTTTAAACTATTTGGTTCAAAATGAAACATTAGCTCTAGACAAAAAACGTTTTTTGTTGATAAATTTTCTATTATTGCATTAATTCAATCTAGAATATCTGCAGTAAAACCTGACGCACGTTATAGTTCAAATATAGATAGGTCTACAGTTTTGCAAAAAAATTCCTTGAGATTTAAAATACTTTAAGAATGATCACATTTAAACACTGTACTTTTGTAGTGAAAAATACACTGATGTAACTGAAGTCGATAAAAAGACGAAATAAATGACTTGGAGCTATGCCATCTTATACTGGTTTATCATAAGAAGTTGGTTAGAACTCGAGGTAATTTCGTTAAACGGGACTTGAAATGTAAGCTTGGGGTTAGGCACTGACGTATGTGAGGCGATGAACAGATACAGGAAATGAAAACCATGGGAATAGACTCATTCATCATTTCTCCGAAGGTGCAATGACGCAATGGCGTTTCTAAAAATAGAGAACAAGGCAGCATTTAAATTTAAATGCGTTCATGTTAGGTTACGTCAACAGTGATGTTTATGAACATCAGTTGAAGATACAAATTACTATAATCTATCGTATTTGTTATCCTTGTCACTAAGTGATTCAGAGGATTACTCCACGGTCGTCATGTGGATTTAATTCATTAAATAAAGCATGGACTTAACGTTTTGTGGCAACGTGTAGGGATATCTGGTAGGAGAAGAAAGATATATTTGGTACATATTTCAAACTTACTTGGTTGGTTTAATTGAAAAGTTGGGCAGACTCAAATTTACATCAAGAATTATTTACCACGAATTATTTACTAAAAAGTGGAAAAAGCTTGTTGAAGCCGACGTCAGGGAAGATCAGTTTGGGTACCGGAGAAATGTGGGAACATATGCGACAGTAATGACAGTCCGACATTTCTTAGAAGACATTTAAATAAAGGCAAATCTGCATTTATATCACCTGCTTAGAAAAAGAATTTGACAGTGTTGATTAGAGTATACTCCCTAAGACTCTGAAGGTGGTATTGGTAAAATACGGGGAGCGAGGGTTATTTACAACTTGTACATAAACAATACGGCAGTTATCAGACGAAGGGATTGAAAGGGAATCTGTATCTGAGAAGGGCGTGAGACAGGGTTATAGCATATCCCCGATGTTTTTTCTGTCTGGAGACTGAGAAAGCAATAAAGAAGACCATAGAAAAAGTTGGAGAATCAAAGTTCAGGGAGAAGGAATCAAAATTTTGTGTTTTCCTGTTGATGATGATGATGAGCGTTTGGCGTCATTGGCCGGGAGGCCCCTCGCGGGGCAGGTCCAGCCGCCATATCGCAGGTCTTATTACATTCGGCGCCACATTGGGCGACCTGCACGCCGGATGGGGATGAAATGATGATGAACACAACACAACACCCAGTCCCTGAGCGGAGAAAATCTCCGACCCAGCCGGGAATCGAACCCGGGCCCAGAGGACGGCAATCCGTCACGCTGACCACTCAGCTACTGGGGCGGACTGTTTTCCTGTTGACATCGTTATTTTGTCAGTGGCAGCTTAGAATTTCCAAGAATCGTTGAATGCAATGGACAATGTCTTGAAAGGAGGATATCAGGTGAACATAAAGAAAAACAAAGCGAGCTTAAAGAAACGTAGTCGAATTAAATCAGGAGATACTGAGGGATTTAGTATAACGAATGAAACACACAAAATAGTAAATGATTTTCGCCATTTGGAGAGCAAAATAACTGATGGTGGCTGAAGTGGAGAGGGGCCATAGCAACGAAAGCATTTCTGAAAAAGAGGGGTTTGTTGAAATCTAACATAAATTTAAGTATTAGGAAGTCTTTTTGGAAGTTATTTATCTGGAATGTAGCACTGTACGAAGTGAAACATCGACGACAAGCAGTTCAGACAGCAAGAGAATAGAAGCTTTTGAAGCTTTGTGTCACTGAAGAATGCTGAAGATTATTTAGACGGTAGATCGCATAACTAATTAAAATGTGCTGAAAAGCAAAGGGGGAGAAAAGAAATTTATGACACACTTTGACTAAAAGAATGGTTTGGTTGACAGCACACATTCTGATACATCAAGGCATCGTCACTTCAAACAAATGGCTCTGAGCACTATGGGACTTAACATCTGAGGTCATCAGTCCCCTAGAACTTAGAACTACTTAAACCTAACTAACCTAAGGACATCACACACATCCATGCCCGAGGCAGGATTCGAACCTGCGACCGTAACGGTCGCGCGGTTCCAGACTAAAGCGCCTTTAACCGCGTGGGCACACTGGCCGGCGCCATCGTCACTTCAATAATGGTGGGAAGTACGGGGCAGGAGGGGGGGGGGATTAAAACTGTAGAGGGAGATCAGTAGATGAATACACTAAGCAGGTTCAAACGGATGTAGGTTGCAGTAGTTACTTGAAGAGGTTGCCACAGGATACTCTAGCGTGAAGAGCTACATCAAATCAGCCTTTCGGACTACAGCAGAACACATTTGGGTCACACACTGGATGGAGCAAAGATGGCGCGTGAGGAGGTAACAAGTGCACAGAATATTTCATATAATAACAAATGGTTCAAATGGCTCTGAGCACTATGGGACTTAACATGTGTGGTCATCAGTCCCCTAGAACTTAGAACTACTTAAACCTAACTAACCTAAGGACATCACACACATCCATGCCCGAGGCAGGATTCGAACCTGCGACCGTAGCAGTCGCGCGGTTCCGGACTGAGCACCTTAACCGCGAGACCACCGCGGCCGGCTCATATAATAACAATTTCGTAATTTCGTGTACGTAGTGTGTGTGTGTGTGTGTGTGTGTGTGTGTGTGTGTGTGTGTGTGTGTGTGTGTGTAAGAGACGGAGAGAGAGTAGTGGGAGGAGAGAGGTTGTCCGTCTGTCTGTCCGTCTGTTAAAGAGAGGGTGGAGGTACGCAGTTGGAATTTATGTTAAATAAAAGCTTGTACGTCATTGCAGTCATAAGATACTCTCATCTATGTCACATATTTTGACCCTAGCAAACTGGCAGATTATTTCATGAAATTTGGCAAGAAGCAAAGCTTTACCATAGAAGGAAAGGAAAAAGAAAATTGTTATTTTGTAATTACATCACACAAAAATATTTTTTTGCCTTCATCAGTCTGTCTGTGCGCTTTGTAAGAACCCTTTCTCTAACGGGCAGAGATATAAATTTAAAATTTGTACGAAAAACTAAGGTCTACGATCCTTTGGCGGCATTAAAAGCTAAGCTTCTAACCCAATGAAATCAAAAGATACGGCAATTAATGTCACAAATTTTGGTATTTGCTAACCAACTTAACAAATCCTGCAGAAGAGCTATCTATACTGAAGATCAGTAGACCTCTTGAAGTAACTAGTGCAACCTACATCCGTTTGAACCTGCTTAGTGTATTCATCTGCTGATCGCCCTCTACACTGAAGAGCCAAAGAAACTGGTACGCCTGCCTGATATCGTGTAGGGCCCCGCGAGCACGCACAAGTGCGGTAACAAGACGTGGCATGGACTCGAGTAATGTCTGAAGCAGTGCTGGAGGAAACTAACACCATAAATCCTGCAGGGCTATCCATAAATCCGTAAGAGAGCGAAGGGGTGGAGATCTCTTCTGAACAGCACGTTGCAAGGCATCCAATACATGCTCATGTTTGGATATTATGGTGACCAGCGGAGGTGTTTAAACTAAGAAGAGTGTTCCTGGAGCCACTCTGTAGCATTGTCGCATTGTCCTGCTGGAACTACCCAAGCCCGTCGGAATGCACAATGGACATGATTGGATGCAGGTGACCCACGTTTCCCGTCTTCAATAGTCCAATGTCGGTGTTGCCGGCTCAGGAAAGGCGTAAAGCTTGAAAGTTAATCGTACTGTTGGAATTAAACGAACTTTCTTACAATAAACCTAGCAGAGGACGCCAGATCAAAGTTACGCGTAGTATCGGGGAGGAAAAAAAACTATGCTTTTGCCTGTACTTTCTTAAAACCCTCTGGGAACGCTCGTATTTCTGCTTTAC
The DNA here is from genome assembly GCF_023864345.2 of Schistocerca serialis cubense. Lineage (NCBI taxonomy): Eukaryota > Metazoa > Arthropoda > Insecta > Orthoptera > Acrididae > Schistocerca > Schistocerca serialis. The sequence goes on along the minus strand of NC_064644.1, from coordinate 463,277,748 downwards.
GCAGCCCTTGTGATTTTTGTGGATTTTCTTGTATCTATATTGGTCCTCAAACAGGCGGAAACCGACACCGGACATCGGCATTAATAAAAGAGGTGGTCATTACAACTAGCCCTGAATGGAAATGGCGCAACGGATAATTGGGAGAGGGGTACTTGAGACCACTACCTAGGGAACGGAGCGAATCCTATTTTGCACGTTATTATGCATGGTGCTGAAGGGCTCACACCCTGATGTGTGGGTCCCTGCGGTCTATATTTTTTTTATAACTCTTTTCCTTCTATAAATGAATTCTCTTTAAATTGACGTCTTTGTGATTTCAGGGTACGTTAAAGATTGATGATCATTCTTAACATATATGTTTTAAACGTTACTATTCCACTTTACAGCAATTACAGTAATTATTCCACTTAACAGAGATTACAGTTTTACAACGTGTAGCTTGGCCATCTTGTACGCTAATCTGCATGCACATTATTGTTTTACGGACAAGACGGAACTGCGTTTGGCCAAAATGTGTACCACCAGATTCAATCATTACTTTACATAAAACATCCACTATATGAGAGGAGGATAACGGACAAGCTGGGGACCAGACGCATTAACATAGGGGTCGAAGTAGTTTAGCGGAGCGATATCTGTTTTGTCGCTATTTGAAACTCGTGCCCTCCGGCAACGAACGATCGAGGACGTGGAATTACAGTTCATCCAACTACAAAGAGAGTGGAAACGTCAATCAATGTAACTATGCCGTGAGCCGGCGAGTTACGATGTGACCGTTCGATGTTTTAATTTCGCTACCCAATGATCAACCACGTTCACTATTACTAGCATTTGCATAGCACGTGTTCTAATACTCCCATCGCACACAGAAACATTTTTAAGGTTCAGTTTTCCACCAAAATAAATCATGCGCGTTTGAATAAACTTCGTTGCACTCGATTTGCGCGATATAAATTATGCACTGGAACCATTGATTAGACTTGTACCTTACGACACCACGTGGCTTTGTACAAAGGATGGGGGCCTACTCTGTTACCACACACAATTTCCGAAATAAACGAGAAAGCAGGCATTGTGTACATTCGTTTCCCTAGATAATATGAAGCTGGAAATAAAAACGAATAGTTCAAATATGCAAATACCTTTCTTCCTGTTAACACCAAGACAGACGCACTGAGGGCACGTCTGCTCACTTACCCGTCTTCTGTAGAACTCCCAGAATATGGCGGGCACCCGGAGGTCTTCCTGGGTCCTGGTGGAGGAGACGGCGGAACCACTTGGCGGTGGCCAATCTCTCCACCCCTAATCTTATGATACTGGAACGTCTTTGACATTGACCTGCCTGTGCTGTATTCCTGATCCCCTAGCCAGGAGTATGGTTGGCACTACTACACTACAGAATTACTTCTGCTGTTTACCAACTAGTATTTGGCCACGCTTTATGGAAAGTTGGAAGGAGAATTAGGAATTTAACGTGCGTGATTAGCATTAAAGTACAAGTAATACATGATACACGACATATATAAATATGTATAATGAAGCCTAACACATTCTCCATCCGTCGGCATGGGGTTCCGTTGCACCCGCGGCCGGCCGCGTCGTGTAATAAATTGGGGGTGGAGCCGCCTCAGTTTGTATTGTCGGTGCGAGTGTGCAGCGAAACCTGCTGCTTATGGAGCGGTAACTACTGTACCGTTTCAAGCTCTGTCTCGTGCAGTCATCAAGGCTACACGAGTGGGCTTTCGGATCCGAAAGCCATATCGATGATGTTTCGTTGAATGGTTCAGGCAATGACACTCGTTGATGGTCCGGCATTGAAACCTGCAGCAATTTGCGGAAGGGTTGCACATCTGTCACGTTGAACGATTGTCTTCAGTCGTCGTTGATCCCGTTCTTGCAGGATCGTTTTCCAGCCGCAGCGATGTCGAGGATTTGATGTTTTATCGGATAATCACGGTACACTCGTGAAATCGCTACCTCTCAGATGCTGCGTCCCGTCGCTCGTAAGCCGGCTATAGCACCACACCACGTTCTAACTCACTTAATAACCTGTCATAGTAACAGAAGTAACCGATGTAACAACTGCGGATACTTCTTGTCTTATACAGGCGTTGCCGACCGCAGCGCCGTATTCTGCCTTTTTACATATCTCTGTATTTGAGTAGGTTTGCCTATACCAGTTTCTTTGGCGCTTCAGTGTATATACATAACATAATAAAGTTTGTACGGAAACCTCAGAGCGCGAGCCTTACTCGGACTTGTCCGGGTTTCTTTTATTATGGGTAGCTTTATGGCACGATTTTAATCGTTTCACACACACACAGACACACACAATATATATATTAGTGAAAGAAGTGTTGAAATACACTCCTGGAAATTGAAATAAGAACACCGTGAATTCATTGTCCCAGGAAGGGGAAACTTTATTGACACATTCCTGGAGTCAGATACATCACATGATCACACTGACAGAACCACAGGCACATAGACACAGGCAACAGAGCATGCACAATGTCGGCACTAGTACAGTGTATATCCACCTTTCGCAGCAATGCAGGCTGCTATTCTCCAATGGAGACGATCGTAGAGATGCTGGATGTAGTCCTGTGGAACGGCTTGCCATGCCATTTCCACCTGGCGCATCAGTTGGACCAGCGTTCGTGCTGGACGTGCAGACCGCGTGAGACGACGCTTCATCCAGTCCCAAACATGCTCAATGGGGGACAGATCCGGAGATCTTGCTGGCCAGGGTAGTTGACTTACACCTTCTAGAGCACGTTGGGTGGCACGGGATACATGCGGACATGCATTGTCCTGTTGGAACAGCAAGTTCCCTTGCCGGTCTAGGAATGGTAGAACGATGGGTTCGATGACGGTTTGGATGTACCGTGCACTATTCAGTGTCCCCTCGACGATCACCAGTGGTGTACGGCCAGTGTAGGAGATCGCTCCCCACACCATGATGCCGGGTGTTGGCCCTGTGTGCCTCGGTCGTATGCAGTCCTGATTGTGGCGCTCACCTGCACGGCGCCAAACACGCATACGACCATCATTGGCACCAAGGCAGAAGCGACTCTCATCGCTGAAGACGACACGTCTCCATTCGTCCCTCCATTCACGCCTGTCGCGACACCACTGGAGGCGGGCTGCACGATGTTGGGGCGTGAGCGGAAGACGGCCTAACGGTGTGCGGGACCGTAGCCCAGCTTCATGGAGACGGTTGCGAATGGTCCTCGCCGATACCCCAGGAGCAACAGTGTCCCTAATTTGCTGGGAAGTGGCGGTGCGGTCCCCTACGGCACTGCGTAGGATCCTACGGTCTTGGCGTGCATCCGTGCGTCGCTGCGGTCCGGTCCCAGGTCGACGGGCACGTGCACCTTCCGCCGACCACTGGCGACAACATCGATGTACTGTGGAGACCTCACGCCCCACGTGTTGAGCAATTCGGCGGTACGTCCACCCGGCCTCCCGCATGCCCACTATACGCCCTCGCTCAAAGTCCGTTAACTGCACATACGGTTCACGTCCACGCTGTCGCGGCATGCTACCAGTGTTAAAGATTGCGATGGAGCTCCGTATGCCACGGCAAACTGGCTGACACTGACGGCGGCGGTGCACAAATGCTGCGCAGCTAGCGCCATTCGACGGCCAACACCGCGGTTCCTGGTGTGTCCGCTGTGCCGTGCGTGTGATCATTGCTTGTACAGCCCTCTCGAAGTGTCCGGAGCAAGTATGGTGGGTCTGACACACCGGTGTCAATGTGTTCTTTTTTCCATTTCCAGGAGTGTATATTTGAACGTATCTCTTAAGCTTTTCTACATGGACAAGCCTTATTTAAAACAAATTAGTTTTGGAATTAATAGCTACGATCAGCAACGCGTAGCACTGCCTAATGTATACTTTAGGCTACTTACATTGAAATGTTCAGAAGTTGTTGAAAGGAATGCTGCCTAGCAATGAGTGGATAGAAGCGCATCGACACCCACTACGCATCTTTATCAATATGTACAAAACATTTGCAAATGTTTGTGAGTTAGAAGAGGAACGCAGTGTCGCGGATGCTACCGAAATGAGTAGTCCGACGATGTACGGATTTTAGTGCCGCTAGCAATGTTTTGTCAGTCAGTAAAAAGCCACGAATTTCTAATCTGTGACAGTTCCCTCTCTGCTACATATAGCCTTCAATTTATATTACGTTGCCTGCACGGATGAATCTAGAATTTTCTTTGTGTTTTAGTCGCATGTAATAATAATAGAGAACCTCTTCTTCCTCTGAGGTTGAATCTGTGCTCGACATGCCAAGAGTAAGCAGAGGATGCTCGGGTGCGAAAACAGTGTTCCCTCTGCTCCTCGCTGACCCATGGCAAACGCCGAGAAAATCTACGGAATCACAACTGCAGTTTCTCTTTTACTATTACCCCCAAGTGCAATAATGCGTTGCCACCTAGTTGGCAGCCTGTTACCGATTTGGATCGCCTGATCCTTGCGTTAGTTTCCAGTTGCACTGTGTGTCGCTGGCGTTAGATGAAGCGTGCGATCTGCAAGACTGCTCTCTAGAGAGTGGTCTTACAGCCGTCATTGAGGGAGCGAGAGGGTTTCGCAAAAACAGGCCCTGGTACGCACGTTGCAGTACACGACACCGCTTACTTTGACGATTACATTAGATTAGATTAGTTCTTGTACCATAGGTCATGAATACGACATTCGTAATGATGTGGAACGAGTCAGGTTAATAAAAGCTGTCTATACAAGATATTACATTACACAAAATATTATATGGCACTTAACATTTTTAAATTTTTTTTTATGGGGGTTGGGGAAATTACCCACTTATTATATCCAAAAATTCATCTAATGAGTAGAGGAAGTTGCCATAAAGAAATTGTTTTAATTTCCTTTTAAATGTTGTATGGCTATCTGTCGGACTTTTGATGCTGTTAGGTGAGTGACCAAAGACTTCTGTGGCAGCATAATTTACCCCCTTCTGAGCCAAAGTTAGATTTAATCGTGAGTAGTGAAGATCATCCTTTCTCCTCGTCTTGTAGCCATGTACACTGCTATTACTTTTGAATTCGTTCGGATTGTTAATAACAAATTTCATATATATATATATATATATATATATATATATATATATAGATAGATAGATAGATAGATAGATAGAAGGAAAGCTTGGATCTCAGCATTCAAGAAGAGTACAACCGACGGTAATTAATGGATTCCTGTAAAACATTCTTGGGTTCGTAGTCATCATTTCATCAGTGGTGTGCCCACAAGAGAAACTGATAGCCTAGGATATGTACAAAAATTGCATTTAGTACCAAATTATCTTGGCTGGAGGTTGCAACAGATGATACTACTGCGAAATGCAAAAGACGAAAACGGAGGGACAGATGAAAAAAGAATTCGCAGAGAACAACGACCGATGTACTTCTTTGTGATTCTGAAACATCACAAGCAAGTACCCAGACGAGTTACAATAATTCTTGTACTCGTAATAGGATAAACGTACTCTTTTGTAGTTTAAAAGGTAACTGTGGGAAGGAACTTGTAACAAATTCGCAGTTGCAACCGTTGGATAAATAGTGAATTGTATAAATACAGGTTGATGTGTTCAAGTTGAGTTAATAAGTTCTAAGCCGGCCGGAGTGGCCGAGCGGTTCTAGGCGCTACAGTCTGGAGCCGCGCAACCGCTACGGTCGTAGGTTCGAATCCTGCCTCGGGCATGGATGTTTCTGATGTCCTTAGGTTAATTAGGTTTAAGTAGTTCTAAGTTCTAGGGGACTGATGACCTAAGAAGTTAAGTCTCATAGTGCTCAGAGCCATATGAACCAATAAGTTCTAACACATTTCACGTTTACATGTCTACATAAAAAATAACGAAGGATACCTCATGGCTACAGCTTGTATCAAACTGTTTCATATTTTACCTTCGCTGTTTCCTTCTGTAGACTCAAGTTGCACATGAAGCAAAGATAATATGTTTCTTCCCTTTTTAAAAAAAGTAAACAAGGAATTAGTTTTGCTCCTCTCGTGTTGTTTTTTTAAGTGTCATAGGACAGCAGCGTCGGTTGCATTCAAATCACCTTGAATGACCTTTCTGACATAACCCATATGAAAAAAAAGCAGATACTGCACGTCCCACTTGTTAAAGTTTAGCATTCACGTATCACACAATTACAATCAACATATTAACGTAACCTACTTTGATTTTAACTCATAAGGTTGATGATTAAAACTAGTTTCTCTTACAGAATTGCCAGACACTTCCTACCCCAATGTTTCCTTAACTTCAGAAAGATTGTTACTGTTCTGAAGGTCTGTGCCTTTCTCTATACAGGAAGACCCGAAATGTGATGAATCCCATGTAACATTCTGAAAGTCAACATAAATTAGTTTTGTACAATCGGACGCCACACCCAAGACTTGCACTGGAATACAACTGACCTCTCGGTCCCTCATTCACAAAGGTTTTCGCCTCCGCCGCTAGACGCGCCTTCCGTCACAAATGCTGCATTAGCACGCTCCCTATTGGCCAAACCTGATGATATGACGAGCTTTGGTACCGTTTCATTATTGGGGAAAGCCAACGTTGCGGGAATCATGTAGACCTGAACAAACTTAACGCAAGACACAGCTACGTGAGAAACTGACAAATACAACAATGTCGAAACGCACCGCAGAGCGCGTAGTTTTCGGTTATGTGGGTTTCACATATTTACCCATTTGAACGATTAAGTTCACGGATCGTAAGTTACCAAAGGATTTCTGTATGAAGGATTCTGGTTGTCCCCTCTCTTTTGTCCTGTTTTAACAACCACGTGGAAAGATCAGTTTCCGAGGTACTATAAAATCTGTTCAGAGATATGTTGGAAATTTGACATTTGAATATTGAAATTCTTATCAGAAAGGTGCAATGAGTTTTCTGTGCATGTACAGGTTTATAGACAGGTTCTTGAAATCCCCAGAGCTTTTCTCTACTGGTAGAAGAACTACGTATTTCTGCGCACATCACAAAGTGACCCTAAATTTATTGTCTTGAGTAACCGTTTGACCGTAGCTACAGAACGTTCACGACAGTCATATAGCTGGATCAAATTTTTTTATCTACAACCTTAGAACGGTGCGTTACAGTGAAGTAAGCACTCCATGAAAAATGCTGCTAGTAGCTTTACCTAACAAAATCTCTGAAAACCGTTCTTTCAAATTACCGTAACATTCATAGTGATTTACGGTTACCATGGTTTCTTTTTAAGCTCCATCTTGTTCCGATGATTAGAACTGTAGTTGTGCTGCCCCCCCCCCCCCCCCCAAAGGAAAAAAAAAACCATTTCCTGTGATGCACTGTCAAGATAAAACGAGTGCTAAAGAGAGAAGAAGGGAGACAGAGATTTGTAAAACTGATTATGGGCATCAGCACTGCTGTCACGCGCGAGACAAGAGTTAAAAGCCTCCTGACGCGAGCTACTAAAAGCCCCCAAAGCAGCAGAATCTTCCGCAACTTCATTTTCCTGCGTGACTAGGCCTGACTATTCGGCAATCACGCAACCTCATCGAGAGTCGTAACAAGCAAATCCACTGTTAACGAGTAGTAACAAGAAACACTTAAAGAATCACTTATTCTACTTATTGTTCCAATTTTCTCGCGCGAAGTTCATGATTAAGTGAATAACAGTTCAACAGTCCTTACTTAAACCACTTAGGCCACAAAATCGATGTTCTAAAGCTCTAATATTTCTCTGTATCTATATATAACCAGCTAGTTGTGTAATAAACTTCCATCTCTGTTCCACCGTACCACTTGTACTGAACCTTAATTTATCGGCTTTAAACTAGTATACAATCGGTGTCGATCTCACTGTTACCCTTGAAGACATTGTTCCATCTGGACGACCATTAAATTCGGCAACCTGTCATCGACACAGATTTCAGTTTTCTTGTGAAATAGATAGATCTAAAGGTCAGGAAGTCGTTTCTGAAAGTATTTGTATGGAGTGTAGCCATGTATGGAAGTGAAACATGGACGATAAATAGGTTGGAAAAGAAGAGAATAGAAGCTTTTGAAAAGTGGTGCTACAGAAGAATGCTGAAGATTAGATGGGTAGATCACATAACCAATGAGGAGGTATTGAATAGAATTGGGGAGAAGAGGAGCTTGTGGTACAATTTGACAAGAAGAAGGGACCGGTTGGTAGGACATGTTGTGAGGCATCAAGGGATCACAAATTTAGCATTGGAGGGCAGCGTGGAGGGTAAAAGTTGTAGAGGGAGACCAAGAGATGAATACACTAAGCAGATTCAGAAGGATGTAGGTTGCAGTAAGTACTAGGAGACGAAGAAGCTTGCACAGGATAAAGTAGCATGGAGAGCTGCATCAAACCAGTCTCAGGGCTGAAGACCACAACAACAACAACAGTGAAACTTTTACCAGTTGTGTATCTGCTTGACACTACCCTCCCTGAAGGTGAAAATAATTCCGCTCATAAGTTTCTACTGACAGCTGAGAATACAGCTTATCCCAAAATTTGCTATCAACCTACAACACTACAATTTAAATTCATGACTTTCATCACACAGCGGTTGTGGGAATGCTTGTGATTATATGAATGTGAGATCAGTTCTCAAATAAAAAGAGCTCACGCTTTGAAGTCACCTTGTAACACAACATTCTGATGCAAGATGATGACGATGTTTGGAAAAGTTTCCGCTTTGAGCTAACACAGTTTAACATTTGTAACATTTACTTCTATAATCGTACCAGAGAACATACGAGGTCTGCTCAGAAAATTCCAGAACTTTGTCCACAGATTTTTTCTACGCTTACCTTTTACTTATTGTGCATAATCTCCTTCGAAATATTCTCCTTCACAATTGATTCACCGCACCCAACGCCGTTTCCACTTCCGAAAGCAGTCTGGGTACGCTTCGTACTGGATCAAAGCACCGTCTGCGAATTTTCTTTCTCGTGTATCGTTGCAAATATTCGCCCTTTCATCATAACCGTAGAATTAAATCTCATCAATAGTTATGATTCTCTTATGGAAAATCTTGTTCTCATCTGCGCGATCCTAAAGCTCTTCACAGATTGCGAGGCGAAGGTCTTTCTGGTCTTGACCCATGAGCCGTTGAACCAACTTGGCGGCCACATGATGCATTCCAAGATGCTGTGTCATGATTTCATGACAAGATCCCTTTGAAATGTTACATTCTTCTGCAATCTCTCGGCCAGCATGTCTTCGGTTGGCATGCACAGTTTCGTTGAAGTTCCTGACATGAGCGTTGTCGGCAAACGTCAAAGGGCGTCGTGAACAATCATCATCTTCAACTTCCGTGTGGCCATTTCTAAGCCGTGTGCACCATTTGTAACACCGATTACTGCTTAAGCATTCATCACTGTAGGCTTCCTGCATCATTTGGTGTGTCTCTGTAAAGGTTTTTTGAGTTTCACGCAACATTTAATGCAGACGCGTTGCTCCTCTAACTCTGCATTCGAAACTCGCAAACTGGGCGACAGACTACTCAATATAGCACTGAACAATAGCTATAGCTAATAGACATAAAACGACGAAACTTCCAGCAGCTACACATTGACTACAGGATTGTGCAGGGATGCCAACCGCATTTCGCTCCAACACAACATTGGCGCGAAGTTACGAATGTTCTGGAATTTTTTGAACAGGCCTCGTACAGAATGCATCGAAATACAATGTGGGGCAAATAAAAATGGCCCGGAGAACAGAGTTCCAGGCTACAAAGAAACACAGCAGAGGAAAGGAAATACAGTACTAATCTGGCTATATCAGATGTTGAAAGTGACTACCATTCATCTTTTGGCAATTTTGGGCCCTGGTCAGCGAGCTGCTGAAGGTGGATCGATGCTGGACGGCTGGAATTTACTGCAGTTTCACCCGAAATTTTTTGCTGCAGTTCTTGCAGACTGTGACGGTTGTTGCGATACGCCTTAGACTTGAGGGCTCTTCACACAATGTAATTGCACACTGACATATCAGGTGGCGTGGGTGACCAGCTAGGTCCACAACCAGACCGACCGCTGCTGACAACTCTGTCAAGCGTGAAGACTATAAACGTGCCCGAGACAGCCGGCCGTGGTGACCGAGCAGTTGTAGACGCTTCAGTCTGGAACCACGCGACCACTACGGTCGCAGATTCGAATCCTGCTAAGTAGTTCTAAGTTCTAGGGGACTGATGACCTCAGCTGTTGTCCCATAGTACTCAGAGCCATTTGAACCATATTTATGTGCCCAAGAAACCAGTGTGGATCACGTGGCGGGCGTACGCGTGGAGTGCTCGTCACTGTATATGGTTACACGTACGTATTCACGTAGAATTGAATCCAATTGTCCCGGCCACTTTCATTTGCCTAACCTTGCACTTACCTCACAATCCGTGTGTGAAAATAAAAAGAAATGAATACGCCATCTAGCTTCCGCCAGTAACTTCGTTCCTGTGTAATGAGGCAGTAAATTTTGGTCACTGTCATTTCCTTATGAGGTTCAATCGTCTCTCGAAAGTAAATTTAATGCAACAACTTGTATTATTACTAGAATGATATTCCGTTTTTATGGGACATAATTCTGAGGTCATCATTCCCCTGGGCTTAGAACTACTTAAACCCAACTAACCTAAAGACGTCACACACATCCATGCACGAGGCAGGATTCGAACCTGCGACCGCAGCAGCAGCGAGGTTCCAGACTGAAGCGCCTGGAACCGCTCGGCCACTGCGGCCGGCGATATTCCTTTAAACAATTCGGACGAGGAGTGTGTTTCATCCAAATGGCAATTTTATTGTTTGAACCAACACATTTAATATACACTATTCTGGCCATCGAACAGGAATAAGTTAACTACAGCCGTACAGAGATGATCCTGCAAACCACCTCCTTCTCTCAGCGATTTCTTAACGTAAGTTTGTCAATTTGTTTTAATTCTGTAAGTCGGTTTAATGTAAATGAAGTGACATGTTATACGAAAACTGCAAGAGTTGAACGTTTAGAACAGTGATAAGCCGAGAAACTTCCAATTCTTTAGCGTGTGTCCCATTTGTGTTAGGATAACTAGAAAACATTTAATACACAAGTGAGGCTTACTTACGGCAGTGAAAATGAGCGTTTGGCGTCATCGGCCGGTAGGCCCCTTGCGGGGCAGGTCCGGCCGCCTTGGTGCAGGTCTTATTTCATTCGACGCGGCATTGAGCGACCTGCGCGGCGGATGGGAATGAAATTATGATCAAGACAAAACGACACCAAGTCCCTGAGCGGAGAAAATCTCCGACCCAGCCGGGAATCAAACCCGGGCCCGAAGGGCGGCAATCTTTCATGCTGATCACTTTCTTTTCTTCCTCTCTCTTTATTTTGTTCTGTGTTGCTTGTTGCGTTTTGTCTGGGTGGATCTCACATGACATCCCTTTAAGTTGATCGTTGATTCCTTTACTCAGTTTTTTTATTACAGAGGGCCACCGCCTCTCTGACGGAACACGCTGAGCTACCGTGCCGGCATCACCCAGCTATCGGGGCAAACTTGCTTACGGTGATCTAACGGCACTACAAGCTTCAGCAATGCAGACAATGACCAATGACAGAGCATGAGTCAGTTTTACAAGAGCCTACATCAACTAAAAACTCCTACAATATTGTGAATCATCCCACAGAATGAATACTACTGAATTACTTTTATTTACTACAATTTGAATCAATTGAAACTTGGGAGCGATAAAACTACTGAATGGAAGGGCAAGTAAATTAAACATTGCCGAGTGCACTGTTTTTTTTGTTTTCTCCACTGTCGCGACTCACTCCCGTCCTCGATCGTAATAAATCGTCAAAAATCGGTTATCTTCCGTTAAATAGCGTATTTGCGTCAGCAGCCGCTCGCCAACCGTCGATATCCTACAATAGCGTACCTTAGTAGCAGCAAGAAGTCCATTGTTGATATGAGCTGGACGTGTAGGCGGCGGCTGTGTGAACCAACAGCGCTATTGTCATCACATCAACCGTTTCAACGATAGATGCCTGATTGATAATAATCGTTACTCTACGATGCTACGTGGTCGAAATAACGCTGACGAAGTGACGCTTTGACCGTATTTGATGTTTACAGTCGCGAGCTGACGGAAATGCTTGCTCTCGTTGGTAGCAATTAAGAACATTACGAGTAGGAGAATTCCTGTGAGTTTTTACACCACTCTATACTTCCGTCCCTGGCCGAAGTCTTGCCGCAGTGGCAACAGCGGTTCCCGCTAGATCACCGAAGTTAAGCACTGTCGGGCTGGGCTAGCACTTGGATGGGTGACCATCCGGTCTGCCGAGCACTGTTGGCACGCGGGATGCACTCAGCCCTCGTGAGGCAAACTTAGGAGTTACTTGGCAGAAGTAGCGGCTCCGGTCTCATAAACTGACATACGGCCGGGAGAGCGGTGCGCTAACCACATGCCTCTCCATATCCACATCCAGTGATGCCTGTGGGCTGAGGATGCCACGGCGGCCGGTCGGTAACGTTTCGCCTTCCAAGGCCTGCTCGGGCTGAGAACTATTTTTGTGTGCCGTGGCGTCTGATTGATGGTTTAAGCAACAAGTGCTCACGAATTGGCCTTAGTTTCTGGCCGACCTCTGGAAGCATGTGATACAGTAAGCACTGTACCAGGCGTATGCTAGGGTGATGTAAACTCATTGCGGTGGGAAGGTAAAGCCTGTATTCAGTCGGAATGTGGACATTTTAAAGAAACGTTTGTCGTACTGGTGTGTTTATGAATGCTGCACTATTTTTAAACCGTGATTGGTGCTTGACAACAAACTTCGTATTAAATGTATTGTGAGGCTGTTGTTAGTATGCTTAGTTGTTCAGCTATCTAACCGTTAGTCTAAACGAATCTCGGGGATGGATACTAAATACTGCCGTATGTATACACTTTCAGCTCCCTGGATATTTAAGCTGTATAATAATATGCAGGACCGACTCAGCATACAGAAACGTCAAAACAACCTTCGGGTAAAACCGCGGGTGGTAACAATAAGAGTTCAACAGGAATTCCATTGTTAGATGCAGAGGAGAGAGCGGATAGGTGGAAAGAAAACACTGAAGGCCCCTACAAGGAGGATGACTCGTGTGATGACGTGATAGAAGAAGAAACAAGAGTCGATGTACTAGAGTATCCAGAATTGTAATTTCAAAGAGCTTTGGAAGACTCAAAACCGAACAAGGCAAAACGGATAGATAACATTCTATTACAACTTCTAAAATCATTGGGGGAAATGACAACAAAACGACTGTTCACCTTGGGTGTTGAATGTATGAGCCGCGCTATACTCCATCTGACTCTTCGAAAAAACATCATCCACACAATTCCGAAAACTGCTAGAGCTGACAAGTGAGAGCATTATCGTACAATCAGCTTAAAGGATCATGCATTCAAGTTGCTGAGAAGAGTAATGTACAGAAGTGTCGAAAAAAATTTAGGTTCTTTTAGATGTCCATCACTCTGACCTTAGGAAAGGTAAAGCAATTCTGGCGTTGCTGTCGATAATGGAAGCAAGACAAAAGCAAAATCAGGACACTTTCATAGGATTTACGACTTGGAAAAAGCGTTCGACAGTGTAAAGTGGTGCAAAATGTTCGATAATCTGATAAAAATAGGCATAAGCTATAGAGAAAGACGCGCAATATACAATATGTTCGAGAGCAAAGACAGAACAATAAGAGTGGGAGACCAAGAACGAAGTGGTCGGATTAAAGACGTTATAAGATAGGGATGCAGTCTTTCGCTCCTATTGTTCAGTCTACACATCGAGGAAGCAATAACGAAAACAAAATAAAGATTCAAGAGTTAATCTAAAATTCAAGGTGGAAGGATATCAGTGATAAGATTCGCTGATGATAATACTATCCTCATTGAAAGTGAAGAGGTATTATAGCATCTTCTGAACGGAATGAACAGTCTAATGTGTGCAGAATATGGATTGAGAGTCAATCGAAGTACGACGAAAGTAATGAGAAGTAGCAAAAATGAGAATAGCGAGAAACTTAATGTAAGCATTATTGATTACGAAGTAGTTCAAACTAAGGAATTTTGCTGCCTAGCTAGCCAGGTAACTCATGACAGACGTAGCGAAGAGGACATAAAAAGAAGACCGGCGGAAAGAGCATTTTTGGCCAAAAGAAGTCTACTTGTATCAAACATAGGTCTTGGTGTGAGGAAGAAATTTCTGAGGCTGTACATTCGGAGCACAATAATGTATGGCAGTGAAAGGAGTGTCGGAGAACTGGGAAAGAAAAAAATCAAAGCATTTGAGATATGATATTACAAAAGAATGTTGAAAATTAGGTGGACTGACAAGATAAAGAATGAGGAGGTTACACGCAGAATCGGAGAGGAAGAGAATATACGGCAAACACAGACAAGTAAGAAGGGACAGTACGGTAGGACATTTGTTAAGACATCAGGAAATAACTTCCATGGTACTAGATGGAACTGTACTTGGCAAAAACTGTAGAGGAAAACAGAGATTAGAATACATATAGAAAATAGCTGAGAACGTAGGTTGCAAGTATTATTTTGCGATGAAGAAGGTGGGACAGGAGAGGAATTCATGACGGGCTGCATCAAACCATTCAGAAGACTGATGAAAAAACGACTCCACTCGTCAACGCTGTTCAATTTCCCTTCTAGAGAAAGAAATTTTAGAGGAACTGTACAGTCAGGTTTGCGTGATTCGTGGCGTATTTATTATTGCACTATGCTTGTATCATATTCGAGAGTAGTTTCTGGGAAGAACAAGGCCCAGATAAAAATATGAAATTTTACTTTGGTTTCCCTAATCACGTAAGCAAATTATCGAGATGGCTCCCTAGAAATGGTTAGTACCGCCTCCTTGTCCCATCCTTATCCAGCCCGAGATTGCTCTCCATGTCCAATGACTTCGTCGTCGACGGGTCGTACAATTCTAATTTAGGTGTAAGAGAGTGTCAGATCGTTCCGTAACAAACAAACAAACATTTTATTCTTTTTTTGTCATTAGCTCACATAACAATGACTCATCCAGCTTTGACTCAAAACTCACTTTAATGTGTTCAATCGACTTGTTCATATAAATCCTTCATGCGTTTTCACTTCCTATGTTACAGATCTGGGACAGCAAATTCATTTGTGACAGTCTGTAATCCATACATTAGGCTCTATAACGTTACTTCATCACTTTCTCCTAGTAAATTATTTCTGTGTATCCCTACAAAATAAAAGTAGCGGGAGAGGTTGAGGCGGACGGTAGGGGGAGGGGGCGCAAGGAGACTCGCAATACCTTTTTGGAAAAGTGATAACCATAGTAATAAGAATCCTACTTTCACAGTCAATAAAAGTGGCGTCTTCACTCTGCTGAAGTCATCTAAATGTCTGCTACGAACACTTCCTCTTGCAATTCAACACCTAATTCTTCGGCCAAAAGACAAGATAATGCGCTGCATATTCTTCGCCTTCATCTACATCTACACTGATACTCTGCAAAATCACATTTAAGTGCCTGGCAGAGAATTCATGGAGGCACCTTCACAATTCTCTATTATTCCAATCTCGAATAGCGCTCGGAAAGAATGAACACCTGTATCTTTCCGTACGAGCTCTGACTTCCCTTATTTTATCTTCGTGATCGTTCCTCCCTATGTAAGTCTGTGTCAACAAAATATTTTTGCATTCGGAGGAGAAAGTTGGTGATTGGAATTTTGTGAGAAGATTCCGTCGCAACTAAAAACACCTTTCTTTTAATGATGTCCATCCCAAAACCTGCATCATTGCTGTGACACTCTCTCCTATATTTCGAGATAATACAAAACGTGCTACCTTTCTTTGAACTTTTTCGATGTACTCCGTCAGTCGTATCTGGTAAGGATCCCACACCGCGCAGCAGTATTTTAAAAGAGGACGGACAAGCGTAGTGGAGGCAGTCTCCCGAGTAGGTCTGTTACATTTTCTAAGTGTCCTGCCAATAAAACACAGTCTTTGGTTAGCCTTCCCCACAACATTTTCTATGCGCTCCTTCCAATTTAAGTTGTTTGTAATTGTAATACCTAGATATTTACGGCTTTTAGATTAGACTGATTTATCATGTAACTGAGGTTTAACGAGTTCCTTTTCGCACTCATGCGGATGACCTCACACTTTTCGATATTTAAGGTCAACTGCCGCTTTTCGCATCATTCCGATATTTCTTCTAAGTCGTTTTGCAGTTTGTTTTGATTTTCTGATGACTTTATTAGTCGATAAACGACAGCGCCATCTGCTAACAACCGAAGACGGCTGCTCAGATTGTCTCCGAAATCCTTTAAATAGATGAGGAACAGCAAAGGGCCTATAACACTACCTTGGGGAACGCCAGAAATCGCTTCTGTTTTACTCGGTGACTTTCCGTCAATTACTACGAACTGTGACCTCTCTGAGAGGAAATCACAAATCCTGTCACATAACTGAGACAATATTCCATAAGCACGCAATTTCACTACGAGCCGCTTGTGTGGTACAGTGTCAAAAGCCTCCGGAAATCCAGAAATACGGAATCGATCTGAAATTCCTTGTCAATAGCACTTAGCACTTCATGTGAGTAAAGAGCTAATTGTGTTTCACAAAAACTATGTTTTCTAAACCCATGTTGACTGTGTGTCAATAGACCGTTTTATTCGAGGTAATTCATAATGTTCGAACACAATATATGTTCTAAAATCCTGCTGCATATCGACGTTACCGATATGGGCCTGTAATTTAGAGGAATACTCCTACTACCTTTCTTGAATATTGGTGTGACCTGTGCAACTTTCCAGTCCTTGGATACGGATCTTTCGTCGAGCGAACGGTTGTATATGATTGTTAAGTATGGAGCTAATGCATCAGCATACTCCGAAAGGAACCTAATTGGTATACAGTCTGGACCAGAAAACTTAACTTTTATTAAGTGATTTAAGTTGTTTCATAACTCCGAGGATATTTACTTCTACGTTACTTATGTTGGCAGCTGTTGTCGATTCGAATTCTGGAATATTTAGTCCGTCTTCTTTTGTGAAGGCATTTCGGAAGGCTGGTCCCGTCTGTGAGAATCTTCGATTATAATGCACGTCTCTTAAAATCGACGCCAGAACTAACGAAGCAAGAAAAAAGGTGCTACTCACGTAACACTGCATATAAACAGTCCTTCCGAAGTTATGACGAAAGTCTTCATTATAACTATTCTGTTTGCTTGAATTACTTCGTATACTTAATGTTCTGCAGCATTTGCTTAGCCAGTCTTTATTGCAGAAAGAACTCACCCATATTTGTTTTATTTAGTAAAACAGTTTTAAGGTATTTTTTCGTCAGCTGGCTCCATAGCATAGTTGCAAAGACCGAAAGACACTGCTGAAGTAATTGTGCATCTACGAACGAGACAGCTGGTGTTTCAAATAACACAATGACCATGCCCCTGCTCACATAACTATTTTGCGCCTGTTCAAAGCACTTCAGAGAAAAACACTGCCATCACAATTTTATTACAGACTGTATGCGCAAACATTGAAATGTGCAAACGTGGAAATATGTCGTAAACAAATTAAATAACTGAATAAAATCTCAGTGTAGGAAAATATTTGCACACTGCTGGAACTGATATTTAGAGCCATCACTTTGATGTCGGAAACTCAGTTGAGCAGTTATGATTTATAAAACAAAGTTTAGGCACTCACAATATGAATAGCTAAAAAAGTTCTGTAGGTTTATAGAGAAGGCAAAACTTGTCAGAGGATAACGGTGTGCATTGTCACCATGTATTTTCTGTTTTTAATAGATAGAGACATTTTTACGAGAATGCTGCAACTGTATTTCGCTGAAACAATACTTTATTCAGGTTTCGGAAAGCGCTTACAGTTACGACATGAAGTGCTTTCTACAGCGAATACATTAAACATTTCAAATCTTTTATCCATTCTTTTTCATATTCCAATTCATGAATAACTTATAACAAGGCACCTGATGGATTATTAATTCATACTTTCTACGTCCGATCACTCTCTCTCTCTCTCTCTCTCTCTCTCTCTGGTCCTCTTTCCTATAATCTCCTCACTCTCTTCGTTTTGAGTGGAGTGACCAGTGTCCCATATATCTACCTTCCCTCTTGTCCACATGCACATGCGCACCATTACTTGCGTACAAGTAGTCTCTCTCTCTCTCTCTCATACACACACGCACACACACACACAGACACAGGCGCGCGAGCTCATACGCACACCTACACGCGTATACATTGTCATACAGTTCACTTTATTTATTTATTTACTAATTTTCATACATAAAGGTATTTTTTTGTAGAAGGCTGATAGCTGAGTGATACATGCTGACTGGTATGCAGTTCTTTGGCTCTTAATCTAAATGTAAAAAGTTAAATTTCGGCTGTACGTAACGAATAGTTCTGAAAATACCTTAATTTTGGTTAGGATTTTCTGTTTTATTGGATACCAGAAACACATTAAGTGCATCTACCAGTGTAGATATTTGTGACTGAATATAAGACACACCTCTAATTTGCTTCCTTGTGTACGGATCAATTTCTACTAATATTTAGTTAAATTCCGGACTACACACAGTTCATCTTGACATAACAGACTTTGTAAGGAGAATATTTCGTAAAAGTGCCCTACCATATGTGCTAATTTGTGTAGATCAGAGCCCACGATTTTGACCATATCACATGCAAACGTGGTCGTGTATCGTAAACGACGTGGTATTTCAAATCATCTCATTTCAGGTAATCGTTTGCAAGTAAAAGGCTGTATAATAATTAATACTGAATTATTTAATAAAGACACATCAAAATACTAATGAATGTATGTACGTATCCCATTGAAATATTTCATTGCAATAAACACATGTAATACCAGAAAATGACATTAATCAACAAACTATTTTAAGAATTTTCTATTTTAGGTAACAATAGCTTACTATGACTCGTATCATCTTTCACGCAAACCGGATTCCATCGAACAGTTATAACTAGCGATTCCATGCTAAAACAAATGACATTGTAAAAGGGACGCTATTTACGAGAGGCGTTCAGTAAGAAATGCAACATATTTTTTTCTTAAAGCATGTTGGTCTCATTCAGGATTCCAATACTCCCTATTATTTCCCACTCTTTTGGCTATAAAACCCTATTTTTCAACATAGTCTCTTTTCAACGCTAAGGCCTTGCAACACTTCTCTGGAAGGGCCTATATGTTCACATGGTACCAATCTACCGGTCGATGTCGAGGCCAAAGTCTTGCCGCATCAACAACCTCTCCAAGTACTGCTTCCCGGGGATTGCTTCCTTACTGCTTCCCGCGGATTAGATCTTTCATTGGGCCAAACATAAGACAGTCGAAAGTTGCGAGATCTGGCCTGTAGGGTCGACGAGAAAGAACAGTCCATTGAAGTTTTGAGAGTATCTCTCAGGTACGCAGATTTGTGAGAGGTGTTGCGCTGTCATGGAGAAGGAGAAGTTCGTTTGTATTTTTGTGGCGATGAGCACAGCTGAAGTCGTTTCTTCAACTTCACAGCTGTTTGCGGCCGGCCAGTACGAGGGAGATCGGAAAGGTTTGTGCGACCTTGTTGCAATGTTGACAGACTCTCTGGCCAACAACTCACTTCGCTTTTGTTCACTGCCAGGTCTTCTATATCTACATCTACATTTACACATATACTACGCTAGCCACCAAGAGCTGTGTGGCGGAGGGCACAATTACCACCAAAGTCGTATCCCCTCCCCCCCCCCCCCCCCCCCGCCCACTGTTCCACTCGCAGATCGCGCGAGGGTAAAACGATTCTCTGAACGCCTCAGTACTAGCTCTAATTTCCCTTATTTTTGAATGGTGATCATTGCGCGATTTGAAAGTTGGTGGTAATAACATATGCTCAACATCCTCGGCGAAGAACGGATTTCAGAATTTAGTTTGCAGCCCCTTCCGTTTACCGCGTCGTCTATCTGCAAGTGTGTCCCCTTAAAACTTTCTATGAGATATGTAACGCTCTCGCGATGGCTAAGTGTACCAATCACGAATCTTGCCGCTCTTCTTTGGACCTTCTCAATCTCTTGAATCAGACCCAGTTGGTAAGGATCCCACACAGACGAACAATACTCTAATACTGGACGAACTATGTCTTCGTAGAC
Organism: Schistocerca serialis cubense; assembly: GCF_023864345.2. Lineage (NCBI taxonomy): Eukaryota > Metazoa > Arthropoda > Insecta > Orthoptera > Acrididae > Schistocerca > Schistocerca serialis. The sequence continues at coordinate 463,257,571 of NC_064644.1, read as the reverse complement.
ATTCTGTAAGCGCCTATGAATATCTGTGATACTCTGTCTTCCCGCCAGAAAATATTCTACGAAAGGTCTCTGCTTGGTACGCACTTCCATTACGACGCCATTCTGAAGGCAATGTACAGCGTCACCACCTTTCGGAACTTCATGAAACTATATGGGCTGAAGCAGGAATACTCCATGACGTCCCACAGCAAATTCTGCATTTTTTCAGCCAAATCTGGCCTACGAAAAAATGTGTTGTATTGCTTATTGAATGCCCGTTGTAAATTTATAAATTAGTAGTTCGTGTCTGAACCCGCAGCTGACACAGATTTTACTTAAAATGCCATTTGACTCGTAAGTTACAGGTAGCTTGTGCAGTTCTGAAATGGTTCAAATGGCTCTGAGCACTATGGGACTTAACTGCTGTGGTCATAAGTCCCCTAGAACTTAGAACTACTTACACCTAACTAACCTAAGGACATCACCCACATCCATGCCCGAGGCAGGATTCGAACCTGCGACCGTAGCGGTCGCCCGGTTCCAGACTGTAGCGCCTAGAACCGCTCGGCCACCATGGCCGGCTGCAGTTCTCAAAAGTCGTGTCTGTACCTGTAACCTTATTTGAATTTCACAAGCCAGGCATATCCGTATGTTGAAGAGGGTACTTTCGTTATCACGACCATGCCGTCTTCTGTGCTCTACTTTTATCCTCTCCTGATCCGTTCAGGAATGATGTTTGGGAAACGATAGTTGGTAGGTCTTAGAATAATCTCTAACGGCTCTTATTTTCACGTCAAGGTCATGTGCCAAACATGAAACGTATGGTCTTGCAAATTTAATTGTAAACCTCTTCGTGATGCATAAAGACTCTCTCGCAGCACAGGAGCAAATGAACCTATAACAATGAATACCTAAGCTAAGCTATCTGACTGCGTTTTTGAACAAGAATCTACAAGTGATACAGAATATGTCTTGTGGAACGGAATGTACTGGATTAGAGTACATGTCATGTTGTGGGTGTCAGTGTCTCTGATTTGGCCCTAAGTTTTGCACTCACCTCTTTAGATGACTGCCTTGTTCCATGTGGTTTGTATCAATTCGCAGCAACATGCAGCAGCAGCGGCTAAAACTTATTGTTACTAAGAATGAATTTAATAAAAAGGAGTTTGCTTGGATCCTGTTAACAACTAAACGACTTGTGAGAATGGACTTCACACATTAAGTATATTTAAAACTTCAGAATCATCATAACCCATAGTCAATAATAGACAATGACAATTAAAATGACATAGGTACCAATAATGACTGAGTTCCAGATTAACAAATTATTTCAATTTCAAAGTTACATTAACATTTAATGACCACAGCATTTATATATTAATTAGATGTTGAGAATAATTATTATTATTTTGAGGATAAGGAGGCTTCTTAAACTGACAAGAAAAACATGGGATTATTGCAAATACGGACTAACAATCACGAGCCTCACCCTGCAATTGCTTTTGCACTATGCTTGCGAATTTTACCTTGAATTCCATCTTCGAGCGTAGTTAAGCCATCTAAATGTATCCTGGCTATATAAATTGTGGTGTCACCGCCAGACACCACAATTGCTAGGTGGTAGCCTTTAAATCGGCCGCGGTCCGTTAGTATACGTCGGACCCGCGTGTCGCCACTATCAGTGATTGCAGACCGAGCGCCGCCACACGGCAGGTCCAGACAGACTTCCTGGCACTCGCCCCAGTTGCACAGCCGACTTTGCTAGCGATGGTTCACTGACAAATTACGCTCTCATTTGCCGAGACGATAGTTAGCATAGCCTTCAGCTACGTCATTTGCTACGACCTAGCAAGGCGCCATTATCATTTGCTATTTATCTTGTGATGCATGTACCGTCAGACCGATGTTTACCAATCATGGATTAAAGTTAAGTATTCCAGAAGCTACGTACTTTTTTTACTAGACTCATCTCCTTTAACTGTTCCAGACCTGCGTGAGCTTAAACGCGTGCCTTTCGGCTATCTCCTAGTGGCTTGGCTGTCTTGCCAAGTCACAACATAAATGAAATCTGGCATTGAGTGTGGTACGATGTGTCATCACAGACGTGAGGGCAGCGTGACACGTCTCCGAGCTCTCGACCGACACCACTACTTCCACTCTCACAGACAGACCTCGCCTCACAACAATACTTAGAATCGCCCTCCCATGTTTCGCCCTCAGATTGTTACTATCGATATCTGAGTGCTTACACAATGCAAAGAACAGCGTTAAGTTGGATGTATTGTTTCATGCAATGGAGAGACCTGAAACACTCCTAACGTGCTTCTAATTATCGTTCAAATGGAAAAATGTCGATCTGACAGTAATTCCAGTTAAATTTGTAGAGCGTTTCACATTTTCAGTAGTCGCGCATGTATATCCACGTTAGACATCATTTGTCAGATTTTTGTACTTTCAACATTGCAGCCTAGTCAGCAGTCGTGATAATCTAATATATAAGAAACTATCGGCCTCGATTGCGGTAGTGAAACCAACCTTTACGTAGGTTTCAGTCCAAATAATTGAGCTTTCTTCAGAAGGTATACCTGAATCTATAATTTGTCTAAGAAGGCATGGCGTAGAAATAAAATGTGATTATGCCTATTCAAGCAGCTTTAGTTGTATTTCTAGACCATGCCCTCTTAGACAAAGTATAGATTCAGTTATAGCTTCTGAAGAAGGCTCAATTATTTGGGCTGAAACCTCGGTAAAGGTTGGTTTCATTACCGCAATCGAGGCTGATAGTTTCTTATATATTTGTCAGATTCACTCGTCAGGCAAAGTTTTTACTACTTGGGGGAAAAGTCACTTAATTCCTAATACAGGAGAAAGAGTTGTGCGAATTTTCAACATCAAATAGGGATCATTCAGTTCTGAATACAGATTGTAACAAGGAGATATTCTGAAAGACTTTGTTAGAAGCACTCTTTTCGACCTAATGTTTTGCTTCTTCAAAAAACATGTACCGGCACCAGTCAAAAATGTTTAAGCATAATGTGCTGGTTAGTATCTCACTACCTGTGTATGATAAACATAAAGTCGATAACTTAATCGACATGTGTCTTCTGAATCCGCCAGGGTTCCCTTTCATTCTACATAAATATTCCATACGTGAAGGTCTCACCACACACCTAACTACACTGGCATGCAAAACTTAAGAGCGAAAGTAACTTTCGCATCATATGTCGCCGCCACGAAACTTGAAACACACATAGAAAGAACAGCTACATTATAGCGCAACAGGCAACTGAAAGAAACGCATAATGAGACGAACACAGAAAATGAGACTTTTATTCAAAAACAATAGCTATACTGAAGTCACCGCTATTTATGATCGCCCGCTGGACATTACAAAAAAAGGGAAAGAGTTCTTAATAGGATGTTTGATCACGGATGTCATTGCATCCTCTCCAACATGCTCCCACGCTGGCCACAAAGTTCGTGAGGACTTCTTGTGGTAGGACGTTCCTTTCCTTCATCAGCGCAATTGACAGCTGCTGAATAGTCATTTGTTCCTCTGGACATGCTGAAATACGTCTCCCCAACCTATCCAACACGTGCTCGATCGAATTTAAGCCGACGGAAAGGGAGGCCATTCCATTCGTCGAATGTCCTCTCGTCCTAAGAGCCCTTCCACTTGCGCATTTCTAAGTAATCGCACATTGTCATGAAAAAAAAATGACGTCAGGGCCGTATGCATCCTTGAAAAGACGCACATGGGGAAGGAGTACAGAGTCATGACAACGTTGACCCGTGAGATTCTAAACGTTCAGTACGTCCATACAACATCATGCCTCCTCAGGCCAAAAGAAACGGACCAACGAAAGGATCATGTTCGACAGTGTTCACGGGAGCATCACGTACCTTCACAATGGGAGACGTACTGTTGTACTCAGTTGCGTTATTTTTAACGGCCCCAGATTCATTGTACCTTTAAACATTTGAACAGACAAGATGACAGCTTTGTTAATAGTGCATTAGCAACAATCAACTGAGGGAAGCATGGTTGCAAGAATGATATAGAATCGATCAACTCCTTGTGACAAGATAAAATTGTATACTGAACCAGAAGTGACGTTACACGTACGTACCGTAGACAGTACACTAAAAATCATGATATCCTAGCATGCTGTGCGGTGGCGTTAAATCTTTTTAGTTGTCCGATTTTTTAATGTTCCCTCTCTTTACTCTCCTCCCCGCCCCCTGCCCATGCCCAGAAGAAATGGGAGAAAGTCCTACGGTTGGTGAAATTTTGATTCGATACCTGAGACTTTCTCAGGCTGAGTAATTAGTACGGTTCTTCTCACGAAATGTACGTAGTTTGCTTGTTACTTTGCGGTAGATAAAAAAGCAAAGAAGACTGGAGCGATACGTTCTTTCGACGACGCGGTCATTACAGACAGGATGCACGAGACGGACAATGATGGGCAATGAAATCTATTGTACACACATTACCTCAGGCAAACGCCGGGAAGGAAACATCAGACATTATCCACAAACCATGACCAATGCGAGTTTATTGCCTAACTTGATCTTTGGGCCCACATGGATGCGCTACACTTACTATCTAGATTTATGGTTGACACTATGCTGCTTATCTGTACTGCCCTCGTTGGGCCGTCATGTCGTGGCGTTTAATGCACAGACTTTATCCTTGGCATACCTCCAATAGGCTCGTTGCGCCCACAAAGATTTGCTGTAATCAGAGTCTAGAGCCTGGATTCAATGAAACTTTGGTACCTAACTGTGTGTGTGCGTATGTATGTGTGCGCTCGCGCCCACGCGCACGCGCGCGTGCGTATGGTAATGAATATATAAATGCCTGACAGATCGATCTACTGGAAGAATTCTCAAGAAGAGTAGTCAACACACAAAGGAAGTAGTGTACAAGGGTCTAGTTGTATCAGTACTTGAAAAGACAGAGGAAACAGAGTAGATCTAAAAAGACCAAGTTGTTCGGTCACAAGATCTTATCTTTCAGAAAGCGAGAAAGCGTCACAGACATACTCATCCAATGCCAGTGGCAGACGCTGCAAGATAACCGCTATGTATCACGATGTGTATTATTGTTAAATTTCCGAGAAGCCATGATGGCTGAATTAGAGAGACTCGAGCTACCACGGGGATTTATCAACAGTGGCTCTTCCTGCGAACCACTCGCGACTGGAACAGGAAAGGGAAGAAGCTTACAACAACTATCACCATCATACCTTAGCAAAGGATCGTGCTCCTATGTAAAATCGCTAAGCTGGTATAAGGCCTCTATCTAGTCACTCATTGGCCATTGTGGTGTGGCAGCTGAAGACAGCAAAAGAAAAGCCAAAGTTTTAAATTTCACGTTTAAGATACCATCGCAGAGACGCGAATGGACGACATAGTGTTAAGTATCCCTGGCGTAGAAAATCAACTGAAAAGATTCAAAACAATTAGGTTGCCAGGTCAGGAAGGAGCCCCATTTCGGTTTAATGAAGGGTACTCTACGACTCTGATCCCTTACTTAGCTTGCGTTTATTGCAAATCTCTCACCCAGCGCAAAATCCCAAGCGATTGAAAAAGACACTCATGTATATAAAAGCGGTAAAAGAACGGACCCACATTACGAGGTGCATTCAAGTTCTAAAGCCTCCGATTTTTTTTCTCCGGACTGGAAAGAGATAGAAACATGCGCATTGTTTTAAAATGAGGCCGCGTTCATTGTCAATACGTCCCAGAGATGGCAGCACCGTACGGCAGATGGAATTTTACTCCCAGCTGAGAGAATGAGAACTGTTTTAAATACTTGCAACGTTTTCCTTACTTGAACAGCGTGCAATCATTCGTTTTCTGAATTTGCGTGGTGCGAAACCAATTGAAATTCATCGACAGTTGAAGGAGACATGTGGTGATGGAGTTATGGATGTGTCGAAAGTGCGTTCGTGTGTGCGACAGTTTAATGAAGGCAGAACATTGTGTCACAACAAACCGAAACAACCTCAGGCTCGCACGAGCCGGTCTGACTACATGATCGAGAAAGTGGAGAGAATTGTTTTGGGGGATCGCCGAATGACTGTTGAACAGATCGCCTCCAGAGTTGGCATTTCTGTGGGTTCTGTGCACACAATCCTGCATGATGACCTGAAAATGCGAAAAGTGACATCCAGGTGGGTGCCACGAACGCTGACGGACGACCACATGGCTGCCCATGTGGCATGTTGCCAAGCAATGTCGACGCGCAACGACAGCATGAATGGGACTTTCTTTTCGTCGGTTGTGACAATGGATGAGACGTGGATGCCATTTTTCAATCCAGAAACAGAGCGCCAGTCAGCTCAATGGAAGCACACAGATTCACCGCCACCAAAAAAATTTCGTGTAACCGCCAGTGCTGAAAAAATGATGGTGTCCATGTTCTGGGACAGCGAGGGCGTAATCCTTACCCATTGCATTCCAAAGGGCACTACGGTAACAGGTGCATCCTACGAAAATGCTTTGAAGAACAAAATCCTTCCTGCACTGCAACAAAAACGTCCTGGAAGGGCTGCGCGTGTGCTGTTTCACCAAGACAACACACCCGCACATCGAGCTAACGTTACACAACAGTTTCTTCGTGATAACAACTTCGAAGTGATTCCTCATGCTCCCTACTCACCTGACCTGGCTCCTAGTGACTTTTGGCTTTTTCCAACAATGAGAAACACTCTCCGTGGCCGCACATTCACCAGCCGTGCTGCTATTGCCTCAGCGATTTTCCAGTGGTCAAAACAGACTCCTAAAGAAGCCTTCGCCGCTGCCATGGAATCATGGCGTCAGCGTTGTGAAAAACGTGTACGTCTGCAGGGTGATTACGTCGAGAAGTAACGCCAGTTTCATCGATTTCGGGTGAGTAGTTAATTAGAAAAATAATCGGAGGCCCTAGAACTTGAATGCACCTCGTATTATACACGAGTATTCTGAATGTCGGTTTCCTGCAGAATTCTAGAACATGTTCCGAGTTCGACTTAACAAATTTCCTAGACACCGGAAATCTTATACCCATGAATCAGCTCGGTTTTAGAAAGGACCCCTAGTGAGAAAGTCAGCTTTCCTTTTTCTCAAATGATATACTGCGAACAATGGAAGAAGGGCAACTGGCAGTTTCCATGTTTCTTGATGTCCAGAAGCATTTCACACGGGGCCCTACTGCAGACTGTTAACGAAGGTACAACAGTAAGGAATAGCTTCTCAGACATGTAAGTGGCTCGAAGGCTTCGTAAGTAATAGAATCTAGTTTGTTGTTCTCGATGGCAGGTGTTCATGAGAGACAAGGGTATCCTCAGGGGTGCCCAGGGATGTGTAATAGGACCACTGTTATATCTATACACATAGATAATGTGAAGGGTAGGATGGATAGCAACCTGCGGCTGTTTGCTGATGATGTTGTGGTATACGGGAGGATATCGAGGTTGAGTGACTGTAGGGGGATACAAAATGACTTGCACCAAATTTCTAGATAGTATGATGAATGGCTGCTAGCTTTAATGTAGAAAACTGTAAGTAATACTGATGAGTGGTACAAAGAAACCGCAATGCTGGAGTATAGCATTAGTCTGATCTTCTTGACACAGTTTAAATATCAAGGTCTAACGTTGCAAAGCGGTATAAAATAGAACAAGCTTGTGAGGATTGTGGTAGGGAAGAAGATTAGTCGACTTCGGTTTATTGGGAGAATTTTAGGAAGGTATAGTTCATCTGTAAAGGACATTGGATAGAGGCCTCGCATTCTTGAGTACCGATCGAGTTTTTGGGATCCACACGAGGTAGGATTAAAGAAATACATTGAAGCATTTGAGAGTTGGGCTGCTAGATTTGTTTCCGGTAGGTTCGAGCAACACGCAACTATTACGGAGATGCTTCGGGAAATCAAATGGAAATCCCTGGAGGGAAGGAGATATTCTCTTCGAGTAACATTCATCAGAAAATTTAGAGAACTCGTATTTGAAGTTGACGACAAAACGGTTCTTCTGTCGACAACATACGTTTCGGGTAAGGACGACGAAGGTAAAATACGAGTCATTAGGGGTCATACGGAGGCAAATAGCGGTCGTTTTTTCGTAGCTGATACTGCGAGTGGAACAGGAAATTGTATGATTAATTGTGGTACAGGTACCCTCCGCCATGCACCGTACGGTGACTTGTAGAGCCTGTATGAAGATGCAGAGGTGACAGTGGTTCTCAAAGTACCCTCCGCCAAACACTATAAAGTGAAATGTGGAGTACATATGCAGACGTAAGATGTGTTAACTTGCGACGAGAAATGGTGAGAAGCGTAGTACGAATTTATGATCCGATTCGAGTGACATTACGCACACAGAAATTCTCCTCCGTTGTGTTATTTTCGCAGGTTGTGGAAAATTGTGAATCACGATCTGTCTCGCGCGAGCCGCGACCGGTGTCCTGGCGAGTGGTATCGATACGTCGCGGAAATCAATCGACCGCACAAGCAGCAGCTGCAGCAGCAGCCGCCGCGTCCTATTGTCGCGGCGAACAATGCGGCAGGCTTAAGGGCGTCGCCGACGGGCGCGGCGCGGGGACGGCTTTATTAGGCAAACCGTAGGCGCCATTGTCGCGCGGCCGCCGTGACAATTGAATAGCGGGCCGCCCCCTGGGAGCAAGCGCCGGACCGCCGCTGCGGGCACAACTCGTAATTGGTGCGCGCCGCCGCCGCCGCCGCCGCAGGGATTAGCGCCCAGTCGGCTTGCAGCGCTGAGGGAACCGCCCATCGCGCTGTTTGCAGAAGACTCTGCGAGCTTCCGATCATTTCTGGCCGTCCACAACGAACCTAATATTAGCAAAAGTTCATTATTCTGAATCATTATCAAATACTATTCCTATACTGCTCAAATAAAACTCACCACAGCCATAAATATCTACGAGATCCTCACCCATCTCTTCCTCACATACGTAAATGTTTCGTGGACTTTCGCCATTCCCCAGCGTTGAAGTCTATCTGTAAACTCTTCCTTTCTTTCTTTGCCGCAGAGTTTATGCTTTTTCAGCATCTGGGAAATTTTATTTTACTATTTATGTTTGTGGTTGGAGCCCCTGCCAGACGTCACAGCCGTCACGGTAACCTAAAACTGTCATCACAGGGAACAAGGCAGCTAACGTTGACGGGGACGCAGACGATATATCCGACCTCACGAGAGAGAGCACATGGGATGAGCTGGTTACGTGAATTGTGCCCTCAGTGGTCACGTGCAGCCGCCGTCACCTTTATTTGGCTCGCAAACAACACAGTTTCTTTACGAAAACGTACGCGCGTAAAATGGCTGCGTTAACTCTATTAGAGATTGGCGGAGAAGAGCGGAGAAAATCACGAAGAAGGCTCTGGGCTGGTCGGTAGTTTGAACAGTGGATTGTTGTTAGAGGAACACTACATTATGCTACACGACTATCTGAGATACATACTAGTAGAAGTTATTAGTTAACTCGATTGAATTTTCGATCCATTTTCTGTTTTTAATATATTTGACACAGTATATTTATAGTGTCTAATGTCAGATTGGGGTCAGGGATTTTCTCTGCCTCGTGATGACTGGGTGTTGTGTGATGTCCTTAGGTTAGTTAGGTTTAAGTAGTTCGAAGTTCTAGGGGACTGATGACCATAGATGTTAAGTCCCATACTGCTCAGAGCCATTTTTTTTATGTCAGATTGCGCATCCATAATACCCACACTCTCGATGCTGCATTGGCTGCCTACACTCTGAAATAACGCATATCATCACACAGACATCAAGATTAATTTCGTAATTTTATTCGAATGGAAGTGGAGGTTTTTTCGAAGCTGCACACCATAATAGAAAAGATGTTTGCCGGCAAGATACAAACACAAATATAGGTATATATATTTTACAGAAAGTTTCATAGTAGCAAAAATTTCCAGTCTGTAACTTGTGTGTACTTTCAGACATAGACCAGCAGCCCCCTTGAGATTGCCCACCATTTGCGAAAATCTCCAGGCCAGTCGATGGCGTTTCCAACAAGAATGGTAGTAAATATGTTATTAAAATAAATGATATCGAGTTTTGAAATGATACTTGTGTTTATTGATTGAGAAAAACGAAAAATGTAGAAAAATATTAGAAAAAAGGTGGACGAGAACCTTATTCCCTTCTCTTCATTACTCAACAGCTAACGAAACTTCCAACCGCACTACATTTTCGAGACAACAACTGAGTCTCCGTATGTAGTACACACTGTGTAAAGACTGTATCTTTAAATGTCATTATTTTTGCTTTTTACAGGTCATGAAACACTACGAAACAACTACAGGAAGCCTTTACCTATTGATATGCAGTTTTCTGTCTTTTCACTGAAACAAATTGACGCTAAAACGGCGCGGTTTCGAGAGATCTAAATTTGCTGATGCTTTGAAACTGCTTGTATTCAGTACAACGTACTGTATCAGAAAGAAACCTCACCAAAAACGTTGTTTAACGCCATACAATATTGCTGCTCCTGTGTTCTACTTGTGACATAAAACGATGTCACATCTCATTGGCCACGTTCCTCTACACAGGGCAAAATCTGAGATGCGAGATTCTTTATTTCACGCTCCGTAGCATAGTGGAACGTGGAATTCAACTCTTGACGTCACCAGCTCGTCATCCACTTGCGTTTTCACGTCCCATGAGAGGCTTAAGGGAGGGAAGTCCTTAACTGTTTGTGTATCGTATGCTCTGAGGCGTAATTTGGAGACCAGTGCAGTGTTTGCTTAAACGAACGAGAGAAACCGCCTCAAAACCACGGTCAGGCTATTAATCCGCCACGTGGATTCCCTCTGGGACTGGCTTACCTCGCGTCTAACAAGCTAGTGTGATATTCCTTAAGCCGTTCTCATACGGAATAATTCAGCCAACGTTGGCGTGGAGCTCTATGAGTATTGTGACGTCACTTCGTATTATTCCATGTTCAGCAGTCACTGTCCCGCGTGAACCACAAAAAATGTTCTGCGATACTTCGGCAACATGCTACTAAAGGCTGAAACAATAAGAAGCTGGAAAGCTAACTACGTCACAAGTAGAACCCGAGAGAGACCATACTGTATCGCTTTCAGCTGAAGCCCATATTTTACATTATAGCTGACACCCTTTCGAAAAAAATGGTTCAAATGTATCTGAGCACTATGGGACTTAACATGTGAGGTCATCAGTCCCCTAGACTTAGAACTACTTAAATCTAACTAACCTAAGAGCATCACACACGTCCATGCCCGTGGCAGGATTCGAACCTGCGACCGTAGCAGCCACGTGGTTCCGGACTGAAGCGCCTAGAACCGCTCGGTCACTCCGGCCGGCTATGAATATTCGCTGAAGCACCAGTACGTTGAGGATGTCTCGTAAAGTCACAGTTTTGATACGATTTGTTATAGCAAAATGACGGGGAACGTCATATAGTGGTCACAACAGGTTCGAGAACATTTTTCCACACAAATCTGACACCCCCCCCCCCCCCCCCCGACACGCCCCCCTTTCCTTCCCTCAAACTGCTCCTGCTTTTTCCGCTAGTACATTTTCGTCCGTGTCAGGTCTCTCTGCTAACTGTGATACGGACAATATACAAATGTTGCATTTAACATTTCCTGGTGCCCCTTTCTGCTTGTCGCTCCAACTGCCCGCTCTTAATTGTGATATGCCCTTTATGGGAACCATACAGTTGTGGCACCGCTGGCACCTATTTCACCATGCCACCGCAAGTGGCAGCATGTGCCTTTTGGGGCTTAAATGGACCCTTTTGGTTGGTAAAAAATTTTCGTATTTGATTATTTTTGGGTTACAGCTCGCGTGTTATGATTTACGCCGTTTTAAGGCAACGGGGTGTAAAAATTTCATCAAAAACACATCGTTCCTGGTAGGATAGTTTTATGATTAAATTTCAGTTAGTAACATATCGGCGAGTAAAGCGTTCGGTACGTCGTAACAGAAAACAAGGTAGTTGTGCGACGACGTTCAGTGTAGCTTTGTTCGTGGAGGCACCGACGCACTGAAAAAAGTGCAGCGGGTCGACATTTTGATGAATCCATTTCATTTTTACCTTCATGTTTTCTAAAGCTTGTGGGTCTTTCTTCTTAAATCAATACAAAAATAATCTGTAATATTCAGTGTTTTGTAAATTTAACTAGCCTCTCTCTCAGGAATGAGTATGTCCGATTTTGTGAAGGTTGATAAGCCGATGTCCTTATTGACTGCACACGGAATTTTCCTTTTCGTCTTGCAACGTGTTCATGGACATGATAATGTATATTTGCATGTTCTATAGACAGAAAAAATGACTAGCACATGGACAGTCTATGGAATGTGAGTTTTAATAGCGCTAATGTAGTAATGTTACGCGTCCCCGCTTCTGTAAATAAACTGTGTGGTTTGGGAGCCAGATATAGCCGACAGCTGCTGCAGGAGAGCGCTAGAACGGAAAATCACGTTAACCACCACGTTCCGTGTGATGGGGCGCTGTTTCTTGGTTGAATTTCCCGTCCGCGGTCATATCAACGTTAGTTGCCTCGTCCGATGTGTGTGCAGCTTTACACTATGCGAGCAAGCCTGCCTGTAAACTGCAGGACATTCATCTGCCTTTACCTATCCATACCCTCGCATTTCTTCCCTATTTTCAGGTTTTAACATTTAGCAACACTATGACACGGCGTCACTTGGTCATGTTTGCTTTGCGACATCGTCAAGCAGTTGCTAGACTCATCCACATCTCTTCAGAGGTAAGGTTACAGTTTAGGATATGGTGTAGTAGAGACTCGAAATAATTAATGCGTCCGTCTTGTATGGTGTCCAAAAAAAAAAATAAAAATAATAAAAGAGAGAGAGACTAAAAAATTTCAGCAGCGACGCAGCTGCTCAATGATAGCGCCCAACCCGTAAAACATCATGTTGTGACTACATAACTTCCCACATGAAGAATACTGCAGCTAAGGTTGGAGTGTACATTTTAATAGCCGTCCAACAGCGGCGGGAATCAAATAAGTTCATGTATTACTGCCGTCGTTTTCTTATTTCTATTTCTCGTATTTTAGCTTCTAAGTATCCACACGATACAACACTATTACTGGCGAGAGTTTTGTGCAAGTGTACAACCCAAAACTGGCTGAACAAAAATCAGATCATGAGTAATATACGACGTTCGTTCAATAAACAACGCCCCAAATTTTTTTCTCAGAACATATTTATTCTTAAGAGTAACAGTTTGGTGAAGATGTTAGTCAACGTTTCTTTTTCGTGCGCTATATTTTTACGTAGCATCCGTCACGTTCTACACCTCGCGGCGAAGTTGTTTGAGAGAGAAAGCGTGTGTGTGTGTGTGTGTGTGTGTGTGTGTGTGTGTGTGTGTGTTCTGTGTTGGTAAAAGCTCTTATTCTGTACTCACAGTCATGTTTTCACTGCATGGTTGATCCTGTTAGCAACACATCTTCTTGCTTTAGGCTCAAAGCGACGCATCTCATTGGTCTCAAACTTCTCAAAAAATTCAGATGATAAGCGTTTTCTTTAAATCTTGTAGTCTGTTATGAGATTTCGCAGAACCCATCTTAAGCACATCTTGTAAAATCTTAGTGTCTCAAACTATTGCTCACAGACTCCCGTCGTCACCGTAAATGTAGAGCCATTTGTGGTTTTATGATGCATGTGTCTGCACGAATAACTACGTCCACACGGATCATCTTACCAGGAGTATTGGTTGTGAAGGACGTCCCGAACGTGACAGATGACGTACTTCAATTTCTGTACATCCTCACCCTTTGACGCTCCTTATACATCAGCCCACAGTGACATGAATGAATATTTTCAATTCTTTATGTAAGTCCATTTGATGTCCATTGTCCATTTTATGTAATATATGAAGATCATGCCCAGTCTCATGGAATGAGTGGCCTATGTTTCTCTGTGGGGAGGCTATTGCTGATTTACTGTAGTTGTTAGTGCGGTAGGCATTTGTATATTTGTTGTACCTTTCCTGGAAGTCATTCGCACTTTGGCCTACATAGAGAGCTTTGCAGGTACTACATATTATTTCATTAATGCCTGACTGTGAGTGTTTACCTGTGTTAATGCTATGTCTGTGTTTGTTGCAGTTTGTTATGTGTTGTGAGGACAATGTTGATGTTGTGTGGTGTCACCATTTACCAGGAGCAATGTATCATCAGCTTAACGTTTGCAGTAAATAATTTCATCCATAGAGCTTGATTTTACAGCAAGAGCTTTTTGCTCAAGGTGGTTAATATGTACGCTGGCAATTGTACCTGCTGTAAATGAACCCAATGTGAGAACTCCATGTCGCATGTACATTTTATTATTGAATGTAAATAGTTGTAGTTTAGTACTAGTTCAAGAGGGTCCATGAATTCAATAATTTCTGGCTTTGATAATTTTTGGTGTTTTATGAGGTTTGACCTTCCGACTTCGAGATATTCTGGTGTGGGTACCTTTGTGTGCAGGTTTATGATGAGGAATGACACTAGATAAGCTGACTGGGTATGTTGATGTTTTTAATTTCGTCTTTTACTCGCTGACTGTTTTTTAATGTGTAGTAGTGAGATTCTGGTTGTTTGTAATTTTATAACCTGGGCAGTTTCTTGGCAAAAGTAAATCGCGACACGTTCGCAACCAAGTTGTTTATCCCATCCGCAGTCAAGAAGCGTTGTATTTTGCGCTTTTATTGACCAAAAGTAATATATGTAAAACCTGTGCGTACAGACAGAAAAAATATTTACGTATTTGGCTTTTTGACGGAAAATATCGTTCTCCAGTTATCTCGGGGGTGATATAAGCTATGATCTAAACAGAATGTTTGACCAACAACGCTAAAGCATACTGTATGATCGGAGAAGGTAAACTGCTAAAGTTGTGCTAAGGCAATGCCAGGACAACCATTACTGTATGCTCGTCTTGCCATGGTGTGGTACATTCCATCTCACAGAGAGACCAAAAGTGATATGAGATGCCTGATCTTTAACTATTAGTGGACTCTGCCACAGCTGGGAATATTATACTGCGAAAAACAAAGTACGAACGACTATCTCTCGATATATTAATAGTGTAATTTGCAAACTGATGACGTAAATTAATTAGACACAGTAAAGTCGTTTCGTTTGGTAGTACAACATGGTGAGCCAATTAATACTGCGTATCAAAATTTCCGTGGTAGTGAAACCATTTTCATCCTCACGTTTGAAATCTCCATCGACTACCGACGGTAACTACCAGAGTCTGAATACAGCACACATAAATTCGTAGAAAAATATGCCTAGAAATAATGACATTATTAGAATAGTTGACGATTCCTTGTATTTACCACCTATATTGATATCTAATACACATGTTCTTTTCTTAGATACTTTACTAAGTTGCAAACGCATCGCGGTGCGAAAGCTGCGGTCATTTGTTTGACGGCACGCGGGACGCATGCTCAGTGTCCTTGGGCCGACCGCCGCATGGCACGTCAATAAATTGCAGGAGCGTCACCCCGAGAGGAATTTATGACGTCATCTACTTGATATATCGGGAAACGCAGAGATAATTTGGATAAGAGGGACAAGCGTCCCGTTCCACACGATAAAGCATATCAAGGCGAGCGTTTTCTGGGCAGTGAAAAAGAGATATTGTCGCTATTTTCGGAGGGCAATACATGTCGTGTATAATGGAATTTCGGATGTCGTGCGACTCCATTTCCGTTAGCCCGGAATTCGGGATCTGACTTGCTCCACTGCTGAAACAGCAGTCGACGTCTTTAAGTGCTCCCGAGACGATGCTGCTAGAGTCAATGAGCACTTCTCGGGAGTCATCTGCTGCCTAATGGGTCTTACAGTCTTTGGCAACCACCCAGCACTTTAATAGTATTTATACCAAACAAACGTTCTGCGTAACATTGGTATACGTTAATGTTGCCTGAGGAAGCAGTGTGCCTTGCGCGGAAAACATAGGAAACTGGTAAGAAAAGACGTTAAGCCTTCGCTGTACTATAATACTTCCACAAACCATAAAAAACTATATATCTTTAACGAAATATGTTCTGCAGGGTGTGTAGTAAAAGTTGTCAGTGCTGTACGGCTTTCGTGGTGCATAGTTTGCCATTTACATCGCAATAAGTGAAATTCTTGGAATTTCAACCTAAGGAATACAAAACGTCGCAGCGTTTATAAAACAATTTCGTACTTCGAAAATGCGTATTAAGTTACGAAATCCGCTATAAACTGTGGGGACGTCAGTGAAATTTTTTTCTTAAAATCTATTCTTGCACGTATGGCTATTGATAGGATTGTAATCATTTTATTTGTTCACTGGTTTTTATTTTACGCTTTTCGCGAAATGTACAGGAATCAGTAACAAGAGTCATCATAAACCTATCGAAAGATGCAGATGGGGATGTCACGATCAAGCTGCACTGCGTTACAACCACTGAATTTGTCTGTTTTTGCGACAATAATATGCGCAATCTAATATTTCGTTTATTGGTAACCTGAGAGGGGTACATTCATTCCCGTATATGTAAACGAATGCAGTGGTTCGTTCATTAGGAATAAGACTGATCTGATGATATTAGTTTGCAGAATAGCAAAATAGTCCACGCATAATTTTGCGAAGACTCTAACTTCACTCAACGAATTATGTAAGTCGTGTTTCAGAACACACTGACTGTTAAATATTCTGATTTGTGTGTGAACTTATGGCCCCCTGTCTCTGTGCTCAGTGTATTACGATCTTAGTAAGTTACACACTAATTCCTTGCAATGCCAAATTACGATTACACTAGATGGAACACCATGAAGGTAACAAGATTCGTTACATGTCGGGACGTGCACTCAAGCGTTAGCGAGAGACGTCTAACGAAGAAATGATTTTCAAATACTTACAAATCAATACATATCTTTGCAGATTCCGGATCCACTGTTAATGACATATACCGATTAACTTTTTATGGCACTGTCAATTTTTTTCTTAGTATCCCAAACATTAAATTCAAATTTGATCCCGATTAAAATCTGAGAGACAAGAGAGAGCGTAACAGATAGGTTCCTGAGTTACTGAGGAACAAAAAGCTGGAATACCAATTCGGGTATGATCGGTTTCAGAAGGTATGATTGTTTGCTCAAGATGGCAGCAACTTGTAAGTTTAGATAAAAATTCAGTTCGAGTTTATTAATGTAATAAGGCTTTTCGGCTAGCTACAAGCCTCGCTAATGTCCTTGAACAGTAGGTTTACTGGCAGCACGCTTAACGAAATGGGCCCTGCTGTGTCAAAAATACACTATTGGCCATTAAAATTGCTACACAAAGACGATGACGTGCTACAGACGCGAAATTTAACCGACAGGAAGAAGTTGCTGTGATATGCAAATGATTAGCTTTTCAGAGCATTCACACAAGGTTGGTGCCGGTGGCAACACCTACAACGTGCTGACATGAGGAAAGTTTCCAACCGATTTCTCATACACAAACAGCAGTTGACCGGCGTTGCCTGGTGAAACGTTGTTGTGATGCCCCGTGTAGGGAGGAGAAATGTCTACTTTGATAGAGGTCGGATTGAAGCCCATCGCGATTGCGGTTTATCGTATCGCGACATTGCTGCACGCGTTGGTCGAGTTCCAATGACTATTAGCAGAATATGGAATCGGTGGGTTCAGGAGGGTAATACGGAACGCCGTCCTGGATCCCAACGGCCTCGTATCACTAGCAGTCGAGATGACAGGCATCTTATCCGCATGGCTGTAACGGATCGTGCAGCCTCGTCCCGATCCCTGAGTGAACAGATGGGGACGTTTGCAAGGCAACAACCATCTGCACGAACAGTTCGACGACGTTTGCAGTAGCATGGACTATCGGCTCGGACACTATGGCTGCGGTTACCCTTGACGCTGCATCAGAGACAGGAACGCCTGTGATGGTGTACTCAACGACGAACCTGGGTGCACGAATGGCAAAACGTCATTTTTTCGGGTGTATCCAGGTTCTGTTTACAGTATCATGATCGTCGCATCGGTGTTTGGCGACATCGCGGTGAACGCACATTGGAAGCGTGTATTCGTCATCACCATACTGGCGTATCACCCGGCGTGATTGTATGAGGTGCCATTGGTGACACGTCTCGGTCACCTATAGTTCGCATTGACGGCACTTTAAACACTGGACGTTACATTTCAGATGTGTTACGACCCGTGGCTCTACGCTTCATTCCATTCCTGCGCAACCCTACATTTCAGCAGGATAATGCACTACCGCATGTTTCAGGTCCTGTACGGGCCTTTCTGGATACAGAAAATGTTCTACTGCTGTACTGGCCAGCACATTCTCCAGATCTCTCACCAATGGTGGCCGAGCAACTGGCTCGTGACAATACGCCAGGCACTACTCTTGATGAACTGTGGTATCGTGTTGAAGCTGCATGGGCAGTTGTACCTGTACACGCCATTCAAACTCTGTTTGACTCAGTGCCCAGGCGTATCAAGACCGTTATTACGGCCAGAGGTCGTTGTTCTGGGTACCGATTTCTCTGGATGTATGCACCCAAATTGCGTGAAAATGTAATGACATGTAAGTTCTAGTATATTTGTCCAATGAATACCCATTTAGCAGTGTAGTAATTTTAATGGCCAGTAATTTTAGCAGGCTATCCACGTAAACTATCTTCTAATTATGAAGACAACACTGCTGCGAAGGTCTAAAGTATGACGCTCCTGCGGATTGTGTAAGCTTGTATCGTACTTTAATACATAGGCAACAATAGTCGTAATAATTTTGAGTGGTTTAAAGTGACGGAAAGAATACTGTGGTATCAATTTGTATGATTGATTGATTAATGAATTCATTGTTTAGTTACCAGTAGGGAATTTCACCTGTGTTATTTACGATATACCCCGACCTACCGATTTTCAAAAATATTTCACCCTGAAATTAAGCAAATGAGACATTTTTCTATGTCAGGTTAGCTTCCGTTCGGAAAATGGGTGCACTCAGCGACTGTTATGTGGCACTCAGTGACTGTTATGTGGCTTATAAATTATAGAGTGCAGCAATCAGTCGTCCTTTTTTAGATTTTGTTATGGAAATCGATTCTCAATGCACTACTGCATTGAGAATTGCTAGCCACTAGCCGAAATCTGGATATGGGTAATAAAATCTGAAAAAGGACGACTGATTGCCGCACTCTATAATTTATAAAATTTTTCTATGTAACAACAGAGACATTATCTGTTGTAGTTTGTACATCACAAATCTGAAGGTTTTGATAATAGGCATTATTATTTCATGTGTTTTCGAAAAGCAGACACTAATTAGGATGGATGATAAATCTCTAGTCCTCATAGAAGTTAGTAAACGTTATTTGACTCCCATTAATTCCATTACAAATGTAATTCGGCACAATATCCTATTAGTGGGCAACGTAACATGAACAGAAGAAATAAATCATTAACTGAATGTTACAGTGACTTTTTGCCTTTGAGTTAAACATTTCACATTCTCTTCATTAGATGACAGTTGTTGAGCAGGACCTATTCAGAAAATTTTTAATTCTAGTGGGGTATAGATACGAGAACCTTACAACGAGGTGTAATATTAAGCTTAAAACTTTTGCTTTCTCGTCGACGCCGTACTACAGATTATGAAACCTTCTGTTCTGGAAACGGTACTGTTTAATGGTGAAGAATCCACCTGGGCGATTGGCGTTCACAGTACCTTCCATATGTTTCGATGGTCATTCTAAAAGCAAACACAGTTCTAATTTGAAAAAATGCGGCACTTTCCCTACAACCTCATCGCCGTGTCTCATATCTCCCGAACCATTGCCACCATTGTGACGCTAACATCGAGAGGGAACAGTCGTTTACTATTTAATTGTGAGACAATAAAATGTGTGAAAAAACTAATTATTCCGCCGTGGGTGAGATTCAGAATGTAATACCATTTTCTGATTGCCAAACGTCCGCTCTGTCAGAAGTTACAGACAGATAAACAAAAGTTTCTGGAAGTGTGACTGATGAAGCTTCACTTCAGAAATAGTTCATCGTGTGTAACGGACGACGAACGAATGTTCATTGTGCTGAACAATCAGGCCGTGCTTCAGTTGTGACCGATGATTCCAACTCAAAGATTGAGGAAACAGCTGAACAGGATACACATTTTACTATTAATTCACTCACCCAAATGTCCATATCCCAGCCACGCCGACTGTTAAGACGTCAGAAGAATAACTCCCGTCGGTGTACCTAAAGGTGTATCCTGTTCAGTCGTTCTCTCGGTCTTTGTTATGGGTTCGTCGGTCACAATGGCCTGGTCGTTCTTGGCCGTGAACATTCGTTCGTTCACCATTGAACATGATGCATTATTTCCTGAATCTTTTATTTATCTGTTCGTAAATTTTGAGAGAGCGGACGTTCTTGCACTCAGGAACCGTATTACATTATGAATCTCACACTTGGCGGGATCATTAGTTCTGTCACGCATTTTAAATTCACACTAATAAACAATAAATTACCGTTCCCGCTCACTGTTTACGTCACACTGGCGCCATCGATTCGGAAGATGCAAGACACGGCGGTGAGGGAGGGGCAAAAATGGAGCAGTTGGTCAAATTAAAACTCTTAACTGCTAGAACGACTCTCGAAACATGTGGACGCTACTGTATTTACCTAACACTTCATCATCAGTTCTTTTTTAGATCGTAAGTGCTGATTTGCGTTGTAGAAAAGAGTGTGTCACGTGGGTTTCTCGACTTCCGACAGATAAGCACAAAAAGCAGTTAATGTGTGGTGCTCAGCCCTTTTCTCACTTTGTACGGCAAGGATTGCGAAGAGTTTTTGAACGACGGTGTTAATGGTGAAGAGGCTCAGAAGCAAAGCACCAGTCTATAGCAGGGGTCTCCAAACTTTTTAGTCCGCGGGCCACATTGACTCCTCCACGAAGTCATAAGGGCTAAGATCTACCTAGTGGGATTAAAGCACCCTAGCACTCCGTGACCACCGTAATGTAAGGCGAAAGGAAAGATGAAATCGCAAAAATTTAAGGTTGTGGGAATAGCTAGCACTGAAACGAACTACGATTTTTATTTAACCTTCTGTCGGGCGCGGTGTTTGCGCAGCGAGATCGTGCGCGGTGTATCAAATTGATCACACCGTTTATTCACGTGATCATTTATTAAATTCTGTTCACAAAACATACTATGAGTGCGAAATATATTTAAAGAAAGACAAAGATGACATACGAGCACAACTGCAGTAGAAATATTCATCATTCAGATTTCTTATCGTCAATGTTGGGCTTTAGTAACAAATGATGAAAACGTCGCTTTTTCCTTTGCTTCTTTATTATATTTCACTAATAAAACACGTTACAAATGACAATTATCTTAACAGAAAGGCTGTTATGACACTGGAGCAGAACAAAAATGATATTACAACTCATTCATTTGTGTCATCGTCACTTTTTGACTGTGGTAACAAATGCGGAATTTTTCCGCATTCAGAGCAAAAAGGTTCAATGTGTATCAAACAGATAGGCTTCTGACACATTTTGCAACAATATTTTGACAGTCTTTTTTTTCTGTGCAGGTATTACACCTTTTCCTCTTGATCCCAGTCCCTTGTTCTTCGTTTCTGCTTGTGTCTTCTGCTTCTTCTTCACACGTTGGCCTATATTGTTGCGGCCGTAGTTGAAGATCTCTGTGAATTCCTGAGGTGTCCAAGCATCTACGAACCAAGTTAGGTAGAACTAACGCACGTGAGAGTTGCTTCAGGAATCCTTTTCTTCGGATAAAATTCTTGTTGTTGCCATAGTAAATTACTTGTGAATTGATTCCACTCATATTGATCATTGCAAAAAATATGACCATGTGCCAACGGCACACATTTCTTGCTACTTTGTATGAAGCGGTCAACTTATCTGTAGTGTCGACTCCACCTTAGGTGCTATTGTAAAATGTTACAATGGATGGCTTCTGTTTATCTCCAGTGTCAGCATCTACTGAATTATCTTCATGCAAACTTGATACCAAGATAACACACTTCCCCTTTTTAGGAACGTAGGAAACTAGAGTACAGCCTTTCTTGATGCCAAAAAGTGAATTATGGACAGCCCTGCCTTTACTGGTAGCAAACTCCAGAGGAATCTCACGCTTGTTTTTCTTCATCGTCCCAACAAAAGAAAGATTCTTCTTCTTAGCTCTCCTATCAAACCAATAATAGTAAACCAATTGTCTGCTGTCACATTCCGACCTGACTGATAAATTGGTTCACATAGTCGCAGAACAACATCTGAAGGTTTATTGCTAACGTGGTACAATCCTTCTGGCTACAGACCAGCGTATATTTCCATATTATAGAGATAAAATACTTGGGAATCCACAAGAGCAAATATCATAATTCCATATTTGTTTGGTTTGCTAGGTATGTATTGGTGAAAACTGCACCTTCCACGGAATCCTTCAAGTTTCTCATCTACTGTAACGTTTGCTCCGAGGGTGTAGGATTTCTGGTAGTTCTGTACAAACAGAGAAAATATTTCCCGAATCGCTATTATCTTGTCTCCTTTTCTCCTTTCATCGCGAGTCACACGATTGTCAAATCTAAGGCACCGCGTGATGAATTTGAAACGCTTTATGTTCATAACGAGACGAAATTTTTCAATTCCATCCCCATCACTTCCCCACAGCTCTTCTAAGCTTTGTCTGTTACTTTTGTTAACACCAGACAAACACAAATGAAAGCTTTTAATTCAATAATATCTACAGGTTTTACGTCTCTCTCTCGCTGCCTTCAATATACTGATTGGTATATAGAACTATAATCGACAAAATGTCGTCATCTATGAGGCAATTCCAACATTCCAAAGGCGTTCTCAATGCTTTCGCTGCACCTATAGGACCAGACAACTTTCGAATAGTATTGTGGGCCCTGAAACGTACTCTCTGCGATGGTGGAACTTTATTCCATTTTGTCTCTTTGTCCCTTCCAGTATAATAATGCTGGATTTCTTCAAGTACTTCCTCGTCGTTTTCACTGTCGTTTTCCTCTGTTTCTGAATCTTCCTGCAGAACTTCAACTGCGTCATCACAATCTCTGTTTACTTCATCTTCAAAATCCTCTTGAACTTCATCATTATCCTCTTCGAACAACATTTTTAGTATTTTGTAAGTAGGCTGTTTAGGTTTTCTTATTGGTAACGCCACGTAGCGCTCTGTATGAAAAATCACTGGCTGTGCTGTGTGCAGTCTGCATTGTTGTTGGTATATCTGCCATTGTAGTGTTGGGCAGCTGGATGTTAACAGCGCGTAGCGTTGCGCAGTTGGAGGTGAGCCGCCAGCAGTGGTGGATGTGGGGAGAGAGATGGCGGAGTTTTGAAATTTGTAAGACTGGATGTCATGAACTGCTAGATATATTATGAGTTTTCAACACTATTAAGGTAAATACATTGTTTGTTCTCTATTAAAATCTTTCATTTGCTAACTATGCCTATCAGTAGTTAGTGCCTTCCGTAGTTTGAATCTTTTATTTAGCTGGCAGTAGTGGCGCTCGCTGTATTGCAGTAGTTCGAGTAACGAAGATTTTTGTGAGGTAAGTGATTTGTGAAAGGTATAGGTTAATGTTAGTCAGGGCCATTCATTTGTAGGGATTTTTGAAAGTCAGATTGCGTTGCGCTAAAAATATTGTGTGTCAGTTTAAGCACAGTCTTGTATAATTGTTCAAAGGGGATGTTTCAATTTATGCAACATGATTTGGGTCAAGGAGATTGTACGTCTTGCTGTAGCCTGCCATGATCAAGTGTCTCACACCTAAAATGATAAAATTCCTATAAAATAACGCAGTCAGGTGCAGAGTATCAGTTTGATACCTGATACTCAAAACATTCTTAACTGACGATTTAACGGTCCAAACGGAAAATAAGTGCATTATACATTGTATATTAACATTGTACTACTTACTAAGTTATGTTGATAACCAAAGAAATGAATTGTTGAAATGCAACACGAACGGGCGCAGTGTATCAAACTGATCAATCAGCACATATATCGACAACAGAGCAGTCGTATCGATACTGAAGCACACAACAACGACAAGCGTTCGGAAGAGGCTAGCTGCTAGCGAGTAGCCGTCAGTGCTGCCACTCGCTGACAAATAATTTACAGTAAACTTCGAGGTGTATCAATTTGAACAGCCGCGCCCGGCGGAAGGTTAATTACATAATTTTGATTGCTGGACTGTATGTATTTGACAAAGTAATCAAATGAAAGTGAAACCTTGTTTAAGAAGCATCTTCCATAATGATTGACTACTAAGGCTGGTCGCCGAAGCGAAGTCCATTTGAAAGACTTGCACCACACTCGTGAGTAGAATAAAATGCAAAGAATTTTTTTTACTTAAAATGTTTTCGCCAAACTAGTCTGTAACCGTTCTTCTTTTTCTTTTTTTTCACTATAGCACGGAGAATGGTCTGTCTGTTTATTGTGGATAGCCACAAGTTTAACCATGACCTTCCGCTTTGTAAAGATAGAGCTCCGACAATGTCGCGGTGTATTCGTCGCGATAGGCCTCGAAACTCTATTGTTGGCAGTACAGGTACCACCTCAAATATTTGGCGGACCGGATACCGGGGATGTCCGGCCAGCTAACGAGGGCCGGTTTGCCGGCACTCGCGAGCCGTTTTCGGCCCGCGGGCCGTAGTTTGGAGACTACTGGTCTATAGAATGGTATCATTCACGAACCCGTTATCCCCTCCCTCCCAAAAAAGGAACCTAACAATCTCTCACCAACGAAAAGTTTATGGCCACACAATTGTTGGGTCGAAAAGGCGCCTTTCTAATGGAATATGTGCCTGGAGGGGAGATAACCAGCGACCTGATGTCAAGCCGTTAGCCGGCTAGTGTGGCCGAGCGGTTCTAGGCCCTTCAATCTGGAACCGCGCGACCGCTACGGTCGCAGGTTCGAAGAGCAAAAATTGCCGTTACATGTTCAAACTGCTCCGTTAGCATGGGACAAAGGCCAGGAAGCGAATCATAGTCGGCACGGGGCAATGGAAAGAATGCAAAGTTCACTGAACTGAGTCCAGCCTTTCTTTGGAGGAGCAGCAGAAAGCATGTAACCAATGAGACGAACTTAAATGCTCCAGAACATGAATATAGTGGGGAACGCTGCAAAAGTCTCCGTGGTAAAGCGTACAGTTGTGCATAGACAATTTCTAAGGTTGATATCGAGTTTGAACCGTCTTCCTTTATTAGATGATGCCGGACACATAGTTTTTAGAAAGTCAGGCATTACGCGTCATAGGCCTTTCAGAAATTCTGTTGAGGTTTGGGTATGTTTCTGACCTTTCATGGACTCGGAAAGACAGGATTCTTGTTGACATCCCCCTTAACAGATAACTGCTACTTCATAAGGGGGTTCTTGGGGTAAATCAACACTGAGGCCACGCATTACGGATCAAGTCCCAGAAACGGCAACTTCAGAATACTATGGGCACTCCCAGGGAGCTATCCCCGAATCGCCGACCGGGGTGGCCAAGCGGTTCTAGGCGCTACAGTCTGGAACCGCGCGACCGCTACGGTCTCAGGTTCGAATCCTGACTCGGGCATGGATGTGTGTGATGTGCTTAGGTTAGTTAGGCTTAAGTAGCTCTAAGTTCTAGGGGACTGATGATCTCAGAAGTTAAGTCCCATAGTGCTCAGAGCCATTTGAACCATAGCCCCAAATCGCGGCCCAACTTGAGCAAAGTCTTCTTGCTTTAACTCCACAGTAGACGCGAGATGTCTTTGGAAGCCAAGTTACAATATCTTCATTGAACATTTAGAAATGGATTTCTCGAATTGTATGCGGCTCATGTGTGGACTTCTTTTTTCATTCCTGTTGTACTGTTGAAGGCTGAGTACAGGGGCTAAATTTCCACTACATTTAATATCAAATGGTTCAAATGTCTCTGAGCACTATGGGACTTAACTTCTAAGGTCATCACTCCTCTAGAACCTAGAACTACTTAAACCTAACTAATCTAATGACATCACACACGTCCATACCCAAGGCAGGATTGGAACCTGCGACCGTTCCAAACTGTAGCGCCTAGAACCGATCGGCCACCCTGGCCGGCACTTGATATCATCCAGAGTTTCCAGATAATCTATTTTGAGATTGTCTACACAGGTTTAACCACACACACACACACACACACACACCACAGGCGCGCGCCGCACATTCACACACAAACACCAACGCTGCGGTTCACCTGCGATTTTTAAATACAATTGTGACCACGGTTTCGACTGAGCAAAACGCTCTGTTCATTGTAGTCTTGCCATTGGCGTTTTACATCCATTTTTTGTATCTCGCTTTTCACTACTTTTTACTTACGACAAGGAGGTTTCCGATTTTTGAAGCTCAGTGGGTTGCTAAGTTCTTTTTACCATACAATTTGTCATGTTTGCAAACGAGCACCAGCACAAAAAGCAAGCTGCATTTACAGCTGCACAAGAGATTATCAAATATTCAAACTTTTATTTAGTATAGTTCTTTCTTTCTTTCAGTTCGCTATTTCTCTTCAATGCAAATGCAATATATTTAGAAAAAATCAACCAGCGTTAACGAAACTTGGTGACGATATTAGTGGTTCACTGTACTGGATGAATCTTATTAACTTTTAAAACACCTGAAGCGACATAGATGAGGCTGAGACAAGTAATTTCCTGACAGAGGGGGCCACAAATGTAGGGAAATAATTCAAAAATAGATCACAAATGTTGACAATGTGACGTCACCAGGTGACACAATTCGCCGCACATGCTGCGGTAGAGTCCATCAGTCGGTCGCACCTGATCATCCTAACCCTAGTCAAGAATTCACATCGATGTTGCTCCTGGCCTATGTGAGTCTTTGTCTGCCAGGCGACGTCTTCTTGCTATACGTTAGACAATAATGTGTTTACACTGCGATAAGATTTATTATTTTATTTCCCGTACCACGGTCTCCGCTGAAGTATAAGCTTCCGAATTGCATAGTTAATAGTAAATGACCCACATGTCCTTTAATAAATAAAGTCTCTGGAGAAAACAGACGAGACAAAAGGAAAGAAACACAAAATTGGAACATCTCTGGTTTGGTTACAGCACGGACTACAATTTTGTAACTTCTATGTTTACAAGAAATCTCATTTACAAGGCGTGTTCGGAAGCGAAGTAGCCTAGTGGAGCAATGTGTAGCACTGCCAAGGATAGGATCGACAAGCTCAACCATTGTTGCACGTGCGGTAAGTGCGTCACCTAGTGACGTCATATGTTCAACGTTTGTCATCAACTTTTGGTGTGTTTTCCTACGTCGGCTGCTGTGGCCGAGTGGTTCCAGGCGCTACAGTCTGAAACCTCGCGACCGCTACGGTCGCAGGTTCGAATCCGGCCTCGGGCATGGATATGTGTGATGTCCTTAGGTTAGTTAGGTTTAATTAGTTCTAAGTTCTAGGGGACTGATGACCTCTGAAGTGAAGTACCATAGTGCTCAGTGCCATTTTTGTTTTCCGACGTTTGTGTCGCACGTGTTTTATATCAGATAACTTTTCTCATCATCTGCGTCAGTCCTGGGATTTTTTTAATGTTAATAATATTCACCCTGTATGTTGACCTTTGACTGCAACACATTTCTCTCAAGAACGGATGAGTTGCCAGAGACATTAATTGCAGAAATCTGCATTTCGGCTGGAGGAGGAGAGAAGTGAAATTTGATGGCCTATATAAACAGCATGTGTGACTGTGTCCAGGACAGAATGAGCTGGGGCTGTGTCGTGGAGTAGAAACACCCAATAGTACAGCTTCACGCTACACTTCGTCTTAACAGTCTCCTGTAATTTAGTTAGGAGCTTTCGGGAGTATGTTACTGTGACGGTTTCCCCTTATGACCACACTGTGTTAGCACTATACTATGAAAGTTCAAAGACACATCAAACCACAGCATCACCCTGCCAGTTGATGGTTGGGTCTTCACCTCTTCCGGCGGTGATGATCCATGCGTCTCTGCCGCTGCTTTGCTTCTGTGTCTCAGGGGTGTGGCGACACATCCAGTACACCTCTATGGTAAGTAGGCTGCTAAAGAAACCGCTAAGACTGACCAAACGTGGCTGAAATATTTCTCCTGCTGTCTCGATTAGGACAGCTCTTCGAATGTGCGTGAACAGTGAAGGAACCCTGTGTTCGGTAACTCTTGTCATGTTCAAAATTTGATGCAGGATAAGTAGTAGTCCGTGATTGATTTTCCCTTTTTCCATTATCACTCTCGACTGTGATATGCCACACTTCTAGCACCAGATTCTACTCTTCTCGTACTATTCCCAGATCTTTATAGAGAGGTGGTCATCCAATTCGTTCGTCGCCATTGAGACTCGTCTGACCACACTGAAAGCGTCTGTACCATCTTAACACTGTATTGCGTAATGGTTCTAATTCTTTACCACATCGTGTTCATGTCAGTACTGACTTATGTGCTCTTATCTTTCTTCCTATCATTCTTTTTTCGTCTGGAATCTGCCTGTGTCGCCTATAATGTGTAACCAAGTGTGAACGAGGACTGCTCATCGATGACAACGCGGCAGCTCGTATATCCAATGTTACGATCCATTCAGCTAACAAATTACGGCGAGAAACTGTAATTTGCTTTTAGCGCAGAAACTGAATTTTGTTCTGGTTTGAGGTTGATCTTAGAGGTTAGCTTTAATCACCGTGAACAAAGCCATCGTGATTTTTGTTCCGCCGCAGATTGCTGAGCGCTGTTTTCTCAGATACATGGTAAATTACGAAACTATGGTTAGCTTAGGACGTGAGTTTAAATCGAAAGCTATAGAATACTTCGTCCGCTGCAGTTCTGTTATTTATAACTTAAAGTCAACTGTCGACAAATCTCAGACTTCCGACATACCTTGCGGTGGCCACTTCCAACGTTGCTCCGCGTTACACATTAACAGCAGTGAACCGCCGTGTTTTGTTTCACCTATAACCGCGCGGTACCCGGCAGCCGACGTATCGACACTGTAGCGGCAGCTGAGAGACGTGAGCTATCAAACAATTTTAAGTTGGTATAGATGGCAGCTTTTCGAAGTATTTCAACACATATGATCAAAACTTATACAGCTTTCGCAGTAATGTATAAGGGGCATTCAAATGAAACCCAGTCACTAGTGTAAAGTATCGCTAACGATTTTATTAACTCAAAAATTTAATTAAACACAGGACACATACTCAAAAATAACAGCCAAAACTGTTCGCACATTTATCCCATTGCGACATCAGCCAGTCGATTTCATCCTTGAAGAAGCTAGTAGGCTCTTGACGGATCCAGGCTTGGATCCGGTCACACACTTCGTTGTGAATCGCTGTCTGCGAATAGCTTGTTTTAGAGGTCCAAACACATGAAAGTCACACGGTGAAAGGTCGGGGCTGTACGGTGGATGTTCCAGCGTCTCCCACCGAATGCAATCTTCGCCGGCCAATGTGGCCGAGCGGTTCTAGGCGCTACAGTCTGGAACCGCGCGACCGCTACGGACGCAGGTTCGAATCCTGGCTCGGGCATGGATGTGTGTGGTGTCCTTAGGTTAGTTAGGTTTAAGTAGTTCTAAGTTCTAGGGGACTGATGACTGCTGACCTCATTAGTCAAGTCCCATAGTGCTCAGAGCCATTTGAACCATTCTGATGCAATCTTCCAGTGACTCGCGCCCCTCAAGGAATCGTTTGCGCCATTCCACAACACTTGAGCGACTCAGACTGTACTCACCGTACACAGCCTTCATCCGTCGATACATTTCACGGCCTCCAACTCGGTCCGCCGCCAAAAATCGTATCACTCCTCGTTGTTCCTGCTTACTCGCCTGCATGTTCGGTAGTGGACGATAACTTGTGTGACCACCTTTTCTTCGACGTTAAGCCACGCTGGCACTATGCAGTATCCAACTGTGCGCACGCGTCAGTCTCTCGACCAATAGATGGCGCCACCATACCTGCAGTTGTTTGGTGCCACCTTACGTGTAAGACAAAGGTAGACGCACTGACCAGGTTTCATTTGAATGAACCTCACATCTTTTGTTGCACTCGTCTATCGATTTTAGACTTTGAGCTACTTTATTTTGAGATCAGGGACTTCTTCGCTTGACACCTCGTACTTGCACACTTACAAAATATTAATTGAGTAAATTTACTTTTCCGAGGTGATATGTATACTGATCACCTGTTCGAGCTCACTTGGCAGACATACGTGTTTGAGACCTCTACCTGATGATGTTGTGTTCGCAGTGACGTCTCCTCTCTAGGTGTGGACAGGAGCGAGCGACGCAAAGTAGCCGCAGCAGCTTGTCTGATGCAGCGGCCGACAACTATCTAATTGCCTCCTCGGTCGTAGCAGGCTCGCCGCCACCGCCGCGGCGGGAAACTCCATTAGCCAAGAAATACTGCGCTCGTGGGAAATATGGGGGTTCCCCGGCTCGTGCATTCCTCAGCGTAATGAAATACCGCTGCACGCGGCGTGATAAAAGCCGGGCTGCTTCCCGGCCACTGAGCGACCAGTGGGCGTGGTATTATCTCTCGCCGGGGGAGAGTGCGCATTCGGCTCACGTCCACTGTGCGCCGCTGTAAATTCGAGAATGCCCGGGATTTGCGGCGGCGTGATTCGTCAGCTTGTACGTCAGTCGCCGCTGTGATTCGCGACCCGCTGGTTGCTGCCTCCGCAGCGAAAGCGCTGCCAGTTGACTAGACCGACGAGTGAAATGCACCAGTGTCCAGTTATAGCGCGTGTGGTGGAGGTTGAACGACTTATCAAGAATCGGACTGCACCGCTTACACCAGGTTACACATCTTGTATGTGCGCAAGTACGAAAATGTTTGCCACTAGATCACGACTTCCTTACAAACAGTAATAAACTCGTTGTTCCTTCGAGACGAAGCTAACAGGTGTAACAGTAAGGAAGAAGGAATGAGGATTGGGCTTAGCGACTGGCTGGATTCGCGTTTGAATCGTCGTCCTCCAGAATACGAGTTCAGTGTGTTAAGGTGTAAGAGTAATGACGGAATTATATCAAATAAGTGTTCTTAAGCCTTTGTAATATATCCAAGGCCGTCTGGTGTGGCCGAACGGTTCTAGGCGCTACAGTCTGGAACCGCGCGACCGCTACGGTCGCAGGTTCGAATCCTGCCTCGAGCATGGATGTGTGTGATGTCTTTAGGTTAGTTAGGTTCAAGTAGTTCTAAGTTCTAGGGGACTGATGACCTCTGATGTTGAGTCCCATAGCGCTCAGAGCCATTTGAACCATTATATCCCATTTAGACGATGAACTGAATCTTTGATATAAATTGGTGATTTTTCTACGCATAATAGCCAACCAGTGACATTCTGAATGTTATACGGTAGGTTTCACTATTAACTACTTCTCGAGCCACTGCAGACTCATCGTCATATGGAACTGTTACAGGAACGTTACTCTCTGGAAGATGTGGAGCTAGACGCTAGGGGTGTGCTGTTGATGGAACCAACGGAATTTTGGCCACATGTTACCAAAAGTTTTAAGAAACGAAATGAAAATATTTGCATTTAGGATACTTACTCTACACTGCCCGATGGTATCCATGATCAACGCATTCAGATAAAATACATTTTAGCCAGTTTAAATACACACACAGTATACAGGTGCACTTGGTTTCTCTGTAAACAGACACCAAACATAAGTACGAAGAGTAAGAAGACAGTTTGCCACAGCGTGATCTTTGTCATGAGATGTGTTAAATTACGTATTAAGCGAACACTGAAAGCTGCAGGTCTTCCCATACACAGACAATACGCGTCTGTTATGGATAAAAGAAGTGACAGATAAACAAACAGAGAGAGATATTTACTAAATAAAATACAATACCGAGATCGGGAAATCGAGCAGGCAAGGCGTTGCTGCCCCACGATCTATCCATTTATTTGGGAGATGTTAATTTAAAATATGCCGGAAGCAGTGAGGATGCTATGAGGATTCCAGCATGATGCAACCCCACAACATTTTGCCGTTGATGTCAAAGAACATTTAGACAGTATTTTCCCCAAGTGAGGGATTGGGAGGGAGGATGGAGTGCAGTACTAAGGCTATTACGTCGCCGCGACATCACTCACGTGGATTTCTTTTTGTGGTGGTAGCGTTTGGTGTACTGGAAGCCGACAGACATTCCAAAACATCTGCTTGTCTGTGTGGTTGAAGCTGCATCCATTATTCGAGAAGCAACTGCAGAGCGGCAATGTGAAACGTACAAAGCGCCAAATTTGACATATATCAGGAGAATGAAATGCACAATGTATCTCTGTTTGTACATAACAAAAATGGTTCAAATGGCTCTGAGCACTATGGGACTTAACATCTGAGGTCAACAGTCCCCTAGAACTTAGAACTACTTAAGCCTAACTAACCTAAGGACATCACACACATCCATGCCCGAGGCAGGATTCGAATCTGCGACCGCAGCAATCGCGCGGTTCCCAACTGAAGTGCCTAGAGGCCACAGAGGCCGGCTGTACAAAACAATTTAGTATAAAAAATCTGAGGACCCATTTCGGTACCACAGAACTATGCAGCACACCGCATCACAAAATAATGAAACAAATTAGAAGATAAATATTTTTTAAGAACGTTCGAATTGTCATACCAGGAAACTGAATGATTGTAAGTGTCAATAAGAAAGTTTTTACAAGAATATTACTGAAAAAAGCAAAGAGCAACAAGCCACTGTTAATAATGCTCTTTATTTAGGGAAATAACCCAGTTACTGGTTTTGAACCTACAGCCTCATCTTCAGACGATTGTCTACGTTTGTATTATATCTCTTGTTACTTCCATTAGATGTTGGTCGTTTCTTTTTGCACAACTGATGTAAAGAACAAGAAATGTAATATAATATTAGGTCTACAACTTCGCTTCCGCCGTTTTGCAGTAGACAGCAGTAGTAGAAAGTAGTGCAAGTCGTAGGTCGTAAGTTTCATACAGTAAGCCTAGGCATTTGAGAACATAACGACATCAGAATATTAGTCGATTTTTGATTGCATCGTAAAGTTATTCTCGGCAGAATATGTCAACTTACGAGGTCAATTCTCGTCACCTGCGGGAGATTTTAATTTTCTGCTTTGATACGAAGAAATCTGTGGCTAAGGCTCTAAAAATCTGGGCGATGCCTATGATAGGACGTCTGATAGTGACAGACCTTTGCAGAAAATGGTCTCCATGCTTCAAGAATGGTGAATTTAACGTTGAAGACCGGCATGGTTGTGAAAGAGAGAAAGCTTTCGATGCTACTGCAACCGACGAGAAAATTCACTGGAGATTGTTATCGAAATTAATTGATGTGTTTGAGCCGAGCACTGAAAGATAAACGGTCTCAGTACAACTATACACATGAAAACGTGA
Organism: Schistocerca serialis cubense; assembly: GCF_023864345.2. NCBI lineage: Eukaryota > Metazoa > Arthropoda > Insecta > Orthoptera > Acrididae > Schistocerca > Schistocerca serialis. The sequence continues at coordinate 463,224,155 of NC_064644.1, read as the reverse complement.
TTTTGCAGCATGACAGTGCTCGTCCACATGTCCCAAAACCCACCAAAACGTACCTGGAAACGTTGAAATGAGAAGTCCTAGCCCACCCGCCGTATTCTCCATTGTTCCCTTTGACTAACAAATTTTTAGTTCAATGGCACACGACCTGGTTGCCCAGCGCTTCCTGTCATATGAACAATTGCTAAACTGGATCGATGCATGGATCTTCTCGAAAGACCCACAGTTCTTCCACCGCAGGATTCGTATGCTCCCCGAAAGATGGGAGAAAGTAGTGGCCAGCGATGGCCAATACTTCGAAACATAAATTTTTGTAAGATACTCACAATAAAGTCTCGAACTTCGAGAAAAAACGGTGGAAGCGAAGTTGTAGCCCCAGTAGAAACAACCATCTGCTTGTGAACCCGTCGTTTCGAAACTGATAACAGTGTTGTTTGTGTAAGCAAGCAGTATTATTAACACTGGTTGGCTGCTATCTTCTTCTTTGCAAGAACCAATCTGTATTTTATATATAATCACAGTTTCAGAAATATCAGTTTTGAATAAATGGGAGGGAGGAATAAGTTGTTCGAAGTCTCATTGATATTAAGGCGTTACGTTTTATTTGTGATCAAAGACGTACAGAAATATAGTACTAAGTTATAAAAAAATAGAACTGTAGTCAACAAAAACCACTTTTCACATCATTTAAATTGTGCAGCTCCTAATGGAGTAACAGCTTGTCGCAAAGACCATGCGCCATATACTAACACGTATCTGAAAGACTTAAGCCATGATTTTGCATCTGGAAGACAGCAGCAATAAAAACGCGTTTTATAAAGAAATGGCGCTTAAGAAGATTTCCTTTTCCATTCTTTAATTGTTACAGGCATAATGACAGTAACTTTAGTTAGACAGGCAACCAGCTCTTCTATAGTACCTATCGGTGTCTCAAACACACAACGGTCCATTTCCCATCACAAAAACAAGTCCACAGGAGTGAGTTCGCGAGAACATGGTGGCCTTAAATCTGTCTCCCACCCTCCGCCCCAGTCCCTCGCTCAGGGAAAATATTGTCTGAATGTTCTCTGGAATCAGTAACAAAGTGTTATGGGGCCTTGCTGGAGCCATAATCGTTGCCTGGTTGATAGTGGGACATATCCCAACATCACAAAGAGACGGTAATTTCCCCCACATAACATCACAAAGCATTTTGGGCAGAAGGTGCGGTTCAAAATTTGTGCTAAATTTCTGCTGAGAATAGAACACACGAGTGATATATATATATATATATATATATATATATATATATATATATATATATATATATATAGAGAGAGAGAGAGAGAGAGAGAGAGAGAGAGAGAGAGCAAAGGACTTAAACAGAAGCAACAAGATTGAAATGTAAATATGGTTTTTTTTTATTTTCTTAATTACAGATAACATTATTGTTCCAGAATGAGAGTTTGACTCTGCAGCGGAGTGTGAGCTGATATCAAACTCCCTGGCAGATTAAAACTGAGTGCCGTCTCGAACTAGGGACCAAGTTTGAGCCTCAGTCCGGTACATAGTTTTAATGTGCCAGGAAAATTTTGCTTCGTCTCACTCATTTTGCTTTCAGCTTTACAGTTTGGCTCTAAAGGTATTATTTCCTTTCAAATGTTTGGGAAGCGTTAAGTCGAAGCCTTATTATGTTTATCTATAGCTCAAGTACACAAAAAAAAAATCCTTTGAGTAATGAGAACAAAATCAGTATAGTGGAAACTTACGATACAGTTCGTGCTGGACTAGTGTGTATTCTATACCGAAAATTCTTACCCCACCAGGAATTGAATCGGCTGTTTCCGAGGGGAGTCCCACCAAACAAGCTTGCATAGCCACCTCAGCTGGAGAGCGACGTCTTGTGAGTGATTTCTAGTGCAGTATCTGACGGCTGCAGAGCCTTATTCTTATTGGTTAGTGGGTATTGCACATTCCTGGCTTAAATTTATTCTAATCAGCACATGGAAAAAGTTCGCCTGAAGTATAAACTTACAAATTGCAATACGTCTGAATGAAGACTTATCGCCTAATAGACATTTACGGAAAAATAATACCTTTCAAACAATATGCGAACGTCTTGTGGAGACAGGCTATTTTGAGAAAAGGTTATTTCATTGTGGAAGACAAAATAGTGTTAGAACACCTGCATCAGAGGTTCGAGTACCTCAGCATATTGAGGAAAATAATGGCAGAAATATCAGAGAAATAGCAGAAAGTGAGAATGTGAGTCACGTGAGAGTGTAGGAAGTGTTACGAGAGCAACTCTTTTAGTCATGCCATCTTCAGAGAATGTAAAGACTTAATTAAACGTATTTTAATTCCGGAAAAGGGTTTTGTACTTGGGTACTGGGCATGTGCTCTCGGAACGAACACTCTGTGTCTACTGCACCATTTACTGATGAAAGGAAGGTTACCTTGAATGGAATGCAGAATTTTCACAACACTCATGTATGGGCGGTTGCGAATCCTTTTGCAGTTTGAGAAACGAGTAATCACCAACAGTTTAGCATAATTGGAAACAAATTAACTGGACTTTTAATTTTCCATGGAAAATTTTAAATGTTTTGCTGGAAGGAGTTTCGCTGCACGTAGGTCAGAACATGTGGTTCATACTCTATGGGGCCAGATATAATTTAGTTCTGAAACCAAGAGCAATTTTAAATTAACATTTCCCAAATAAATGGATAGATCGCGGGACAGCAACGCCTTACCTGCTTGATTTCCCGATCTCAGTCCATTGTATTTTTATTTTCGGGGTTTTTGGAGGATATAATGTATTTAAGAAGGATGTCAAATGCAGACAATCTTCACGAGCGTCTTCTAGAAAGATATCACCAGATACAACAGACGCCTGCAATATGGGAGCGAATAAGAGATTGCACGATGCGGCGTTTAGGAGCCTGTGTTAATCTAATACTAGACAGAGTATTAAAAAATACTGATCATATATATATATATATATATATATATATATATATATATATATATATATATATATAACCTAATAAAGCGCAGTCGAGCGTGGTCGGCACTTGGATGGGTGACCATCAAGGCCGCCATGCGCTGTTGCTATTTTTCGGGGTGCACGCAGCGTCTTGATGCCAATTGAGGAGCTACTCGACCGAATAGTAGCGGCTTCGGTCAAAAATACCATCATAACGACCGGGAGAGCGACATGAGGATGACACGGCGGTCGGACGGCCCGGGTAGGCCACTCGTGGCCTGAAGACGGAGAGTGCTTTATATGTATATCTGAATTTCTTACTTCTTCGCAAGTGCTCTAACCATTTCGCAGGTGTCTCCCACACACTCGTTAACGAACTGTATACACGAGGGGCGTTCAGTAAGTAATGCAGCACACTTTCAGCCAGTTTCGGTTGAAGAATGCGGTATTTGCTGTGGGACATCGTGGAATATTTCCACTTCAGCTCTTATAGTTTCATGAAGTTTCGATGTGTGACGGCGCTGAACATAGCCTTCAAAATGGGGCACGTAAGGAAGGTGGGTTCACGAACAGAGAGCTGCCATTGAGTTTCGTTTGGTGGAGAACCAGAGCTTGGCGGTATTCAAAGACGCTTGCCGAATGTCTACGGAGACCTGACAGTGAAGAAAAGCACGGTGAGTCTGTGGGCGAGGTGGCTGACATCATCGCAACGAGGTCGCGCAGATCTGCCCGATCACACACGTGCCGGCCGGCCGCACACATATGTGCCTCCTCGCTTCTCACATTGAGATCCCTGTTTGTAGTGCCGACACCCTCGCCTACCAGTTGGGGTGCACGTTGGATGAAGCAGTAAGCTGGTTGACTTGTCAAGTAATGTACACTTTCATAACTTTTAACAGCAGACCACACCGTAATACAGAACACCTCTTGCAGTATTTACCCCTGGAGTTGGCTGAGCACCTCCATGGCACTTTCTGCTTACTAAATGAACCTGTAATGAAAGTTTGTGTTCTTTGGATCCTCGATCAATCCTATGTGGTAAGAATCCCAGACTGAAGAGCAGTATTCAAGTATTGGTCAATTGATTGTTTTTTAAGAGACATGATTTGTTGAAAGACAACATTTCCTGAGGATTCTTCCAATGAATATCAGTCTGGCGTCTGCCTTATGCACAACTAATTTTATACGGTTCTTGCCCTTAGTCACTCCATACGCATGCTCATGAATATTTTAAGGAAGTAACTGTTTGCATTGATGGTTCTACAATTGTGTAATAACTGAGTAAAGTTTCTCTGTGTCTGCATATTCATAATATGTTACATATATTTACTCGTACATTGATGATTGCCATGACCATCACTTTGGAGGATCGCTGTATTGTGCACCGTGCAGGTCATAGCCCCTTCACATATGCGGCTGCCATCTGAGGTTAAGTAATGGACTCCATGCAACATTTGGTGTCGTCCCACACCATTGGAGACTAGCAGTGGCCGAGCTGGGAATTACCGTCCCATTCGTAGACCACCATAAAACGGCTGCATTTGGAGTCGTGCTGTGACTGGCAAGCGTGGACTGCTGCTGAATAGCGTCTCATTGTCTTTAGAGATGAAGTGCGGCTCTGCAGTACCCCGGATGACCATCGTCCACGAACATGGCGGCGGCTTTGCCCGTAGGGTTCCTCTTCGCCTAACAGAGGACCATAAAGCCAAATTTGACCCAATGAGGGCTGCACTCCGCGGGAAGAAGTTGGTGGATGATGGTTAGGTTATGAATGCAACTGCACATTGGCTCCGACGTCGACTAGTAGAGTGGTACAGTGCAGGCATAGAGTCCTTCTCAGTAAGGTGGCCTAAGTCTGTCATATTGAATGGAGATAATGTTGAAAAGCATGGTTTGGTTGCCAGAAGAGTTGTACGTAATATCGAGTATTGTAGTCTTGAATAAAACCAACTGGCTTTCACGAAAAAATGCGTTGAATTATTTACTGAGCGCACATCATGTATCGGCTAAAATGTTCTCAATGAGACACGGTGTTCTTCTTTGAATCTTCTCTTCCCTCCTTTAAATATATCAACTTATTATTTGAGGGTCTTGTGAGGGGCCCCTAACCACCTCGCGACAACTGAAGATCGTTTGGGAAACTATGGACAAGCGAACTTGCCATCACTTCGAATGGCCGACGTTCTGCGATCTCGATGCAAATGCCGTGCGACCAGTTTGTCCAGCAAGCAGTGCCATCGGACGTGACGTCACGCGCCTCAGAAGACGGCACGCCGGCCGCGGCTCGGTGCCGAGGTAACTTGTAATCCTATTACCAACTCTGGGCGCCAGGGGGTGCCGGGGCGACCTCCACCCTTTGTAAAATTGAGTTCCTCCCGCTTGCCCCCCGCCAGCCCCCCGCCAGCCCCCCTAGCCTCGGCCGTGGCCATTCCTGGTTCCTTCTTCTTTGCTTCTCCTCCCCCCCCCCCCTAACTCCCCCACCCTACCCCATGACCCCGAGCCGGTGCGCTCGTGGCGATGGCCGAACACAAAAAGATGGAGAAAGCCGGCAGTCCCTCCTCCCCTATCACCACCCCCGCGGGCGCCCGTTAGGCTGGGGGGGGGAGGGAGGGGGTGGGTAAGGCCGATAGGTGGTGCAGGCTTCATTATGGCCGGAGGCGGCCGCCGCCCGCATATAAAGCCGCGCCGTGCCGCCGTAACCGGGGACAGATCGTGACACCGCCGCCGTACATAGAGGCAACTGCGGCTGAACTCTCGCGCTGCCGACCCCTGCGGGCATTTGTCCACTTTCATCTTCTTTGACATTTCCACTCCCAGTTATTATAGCAAGATTTCAAGCGGCGTCTTTCATCTTACTTATGTTCTCTGTCTGCAAGTCTAAGAAACCCGAGTTTGTCGTCGAGTGTACCTTCATTCACCAGTCTTTTCACTACAGAGAATCGAATATTTCTGCAAAGCGCTTCAGTTTCTATGTTTCTTAGTAAGCGATAGTAATCTCACGACTGTCTAGTGGAGACACTGGAACGTTTCTGGCCATTGGAGTCGCGGACCGATGAGCCAAAACATTACAAGCATCCGCTCAGTAGCTTGTTTGACCGCCTTTGGAGCGAAATACATCACTGATTCTGCGTATCAGGAATGTGACAGCACGTTGGTAGGTTTGTGGAGGTTGTCTACGCACAGGTCACGTAACTCGCGTAAATAACGGGTCGCTGATTTGCGTACGCTGTGATGGCACCCGATAGCGACCCAAATGGCTTCCACACGATTTACATCAGAAGAATTCACTATAATGCCCCCTGCACTATTCTAGCACGGTTTTGGCTCCGAGACAAGGACAACTATACTGCTGAAAAATGACATCGCGGTGGGGAAGGCATCAAGCATGGAGAGATGCAGGCGTTTCGCAGCTGTCAACGTGTCTTCGATTACGACCACAGGTCCCATGAAAGCGTATGAGAATGTGTCGCATAGCATAATACTGCTCCCACCAGCCTGCGTCCGCGACAAGCTGCACGTTTCGAGCCGCCGTTCACCTCGACGACGACGTTTCTGGAGACGACCATCGACCTACAAAAATGTGATCCACCCGAAGAGCCGAAACGTTTCCATCGACCGACGGTTGAATTCCGATGGTCCTGTGCCCACTGCAGTCGTAATTAACGACGTCGTTGGGTTAACATGTGAACACGTAGTGGTAGTCCACTGTCTAGCTCCATGTTCAACAACGTGCGATGAACGGTGTTCTCCGAAACACTTGTGCATGCACCAGCATTGTGCTCTTTCGGCAGAGATATTACAGATCACTTTACGGATCAGACAAGCCTCCGATCCCCACCTTCCGTGAAGAGTCGTGCACTTGCAACCTTTTAGAGCCAAGTGCTACTTCCACTATTGTTTTGCCTCTTCCGTAGACACTTGTGATATCAGCATATGAACATTTGCCAGCCTCCACAGGCTCTGCGTAATAATAACTTGCTCTTTGTCAAAGTCGCTTACTTCACCGGTTTTCCATTTTGCAGCCCAAATCTTCACTAGGGTGTCTGATCCGCTTACATACTTTTGTTACCGTGTCACGTGTCTGCAACACCATCAGGAGGCAACCACGCTGAGCAGTGGTCTTATGGTCTAGCTTGTCAGTGTAGCTTTATTCCCGCATACGACCACTCAGTTGAACGACGATAGACAGAAGCGATAAAAATTCATGAGGTATTGTAAGTAGGCTGTTTAGGTTTTCTTATTGGTAACGCCACGTAGCGCTCTGTATGAAAATCACTGGCTGTGCTGTGTGCAGTCTGTGGCTAGTTTGCATTGTTGTCTGCCGTAGTAGTGTTGGGCAGCTGGATGTTAACAGCGCGTAGCGTTGCGTAGTTGGAGGCGAGCCGCCAGCAGTGGTGGATGTGGGGAAGTGAGATGGCGGATTTTTGAGAATGGATAATCTGGAGGTGTGTCCATCAGAAACAGTACATTTGTAAGAATGGATGTCATGAACTGCTATATATATTATGACTACTAAGGTAAATACATTGTTTGTTCCTTATCAAAATCTTTCATTTGCTGACTATGCCTATCAGTAGTTAGTGACTTCAGAAGTTAGAATCTTTTATTTAGTTGGCAGTAGTGGCGCTCGCTGTATTGCAGTAGTTCGAGTAACGAAAATTTTTGTGAGGTAAGTGATTTGTAAAAGATATAGGTTAATGTTAGTCAGGGCCATTCTTTTTTAGGGATTATTGAAAGTCAGATTGCGTTGCGCAAAAAATATTATGTGCCAGTTTATGTACAGTCATGTATAATTTTTCTAAGGGGACGTTTCATATGTCGACCCTTAGCCGAGGATACCTCACTGGAATCTTCTGATTTTTTCTTGTAGTTTGTGTAATTAGTCCAGCCTTTGTGTACTGCTAGCGCGTAATTGTAGAGAGAATTTCCTTTGTGGTTGTATTTGTTCATTCTTGTACATTAAAACAGTTGTGGCATGCATGTAGATTTGCACAAAGTATTTCGCAGCTGCGCTTGCAATTAACGAGATATTATTTTCAATGCTATGTTAATGTGTTTTCTTATTTTGCTTTTCAAATTGTGGTTTTCTGTGTTGTCGTGTGAAATATTGTGACAATAATGGCGTGTGAAAAGCGTAATACTAGGCTCCAAAGTAAACTGAGAAATGACGGTTAAGACGAAAGCAGTGTGTTAGCGCCGCCGAGTAATGAATTAACTAATGTTCAAAGTAGTAATTTGGTAACTGTGCATAGGAAAATGGAGCGGGCTGCAAATAATGGTGTAGGCAGTGAAACAATTAGTGAACAGGGAAGCATTATCGATCGATCGGTCGTCAACAGCTCGCCTGAGGAATCCGAAATGACAGGACACAATCTTGCAAATAATGTAGATTCAGGTTTTGCGTCCTCACCGTTTTCTCAAGTAAGTCAAGACACATTTTCTGCTTGTCAAAATGTGAATGTTGCCGGTGCAAATGCACTGCCGAAAACCATAGAGGAACAGATTCCAGACTCTAATACATTATTATTGCAATAAATGCTACAAATGAAACAAAATCAGAGACAAACACAGCAACAGTTAGACACAATGGAACAAAATCAGAGACAAACACAGCAAAAGTTTCAAAAGTTAGACACAATGGAACAAAAGCTTCAAAAGTTAGACTCAGAGGAACATACGCTTGAACAAACACGTGAAGATTTAACTACTGAGTTACATAAAATCTAATCGAAATGTCCAAAAGTCTGTAATGACGTAAAAACACAAATTTGTGAGTATTTCCAACCTATTTTTTCGCGGCATGAAAATACACTACAGAATCACGAATTAGTCATAAAAGAACTGCAAACTGTTGTTCATGAAAATCATGAGACCTTGCAAGCTAAAATTGAATCAGTTGCATCTACCGATTCGGTTACGCAACTTGCAAAAACTCAGGAAAACTTAAAAGGACACAGTAGATACGATTTCAACACAAATGGACACACTGAAATTTGGTTCGGAAAAACACACTGAGGAAATAAATACACTATCGGAGAAAGGATCCGAACTTTGGGGTCAGTTCACTAACTTATCTGCAAAGGTAGATGATGATCTGAATGACACAAGACCTGTAACCATCACTGACACAGAAGAGAATTAAGAAATTCAAACAAAATCAGAATCAAATTATTACGCAACACAAAAGAGAAATCCGGAAAGTACAAGATTAGTTGGCACAAGTAATACAAAAATTACGTATTTCAGAGGATACTCGCGCTCCAACATGGGAAGAGGGACTTAGAAATACGGAAAAGCCACAAAATAATAACACAGGGCACTTCGGAAATTATGAAATAAATTGGCAACGTGCACCGAATTTTGAGATGGAACCGCCGACACGACGTAACAATGACCGATATGCTACCCGCCGACACGATGATTTTGACTATAAGCTGTTCGTTACTACACGTAAATTCAAAACATTTAAGAATTCTGGCAACGACATTCATCCATAAGCGTGGCTCCATTAATTCTCTCATTGCTTTCCTACCAGCTGGTCATTAGAGCACAGATTAGAATTTATGTTTGGCTACTTAGAGAATGAACCAGCTGAAAGAATGCGATCGGTCATTCACAATTTCCACAGTGAAGGAGAATTTTATCATGACTTCCTCTCAGCATATTGCTCTCAAGCTATACAAGACCGAGTAAAACGTAGCATCATAATGATGAAACATTTCGAACAATCTGAATTTTCCAGTCTTGTGAAATATTTTGAAGACATGATGCACAAGAATCAGTACCTGTCAAACCCATACAGCCCCTCAGAACTCATCCGCATTTCCTTAATCAAATTACCTGAACATTTACGACATATTATTTTGGCAGGACGTTGCAAAGACGACATTGAAGCTTTTCAGGGACTCTTACAAGAATTAGAAATTGACACTGACAATCGCGGAACTCGAAAACAGGAACACAACAATTACAGGTCACATCCGTCGCAATTCCGCGATGACAGAAATAATAAATTGACACAAGGCTATTCTTACAACGTAAATCGTGACCAAAACAGACACCACCCATATGACAACCGTTGGCCGAGTAGTAATAATTACAGGGAAAGATCACCTCTCCGCAGTAATGACTATCACAGAGACAATCAGAGAAACAGACAATCTGGGAACCAAAATAATTATTATCAAGGGAGACAGAATAACTTCAGAGGCAACGGTCCAGCGCGCAGTTACGATTCTGGGAGAAATTCTCCACCACGTGACCGACAAGAAAGAAACTATGGAATCTACCGACATGACGACAGACGATATGATCGTAACAACAGACCTGAATTGCATCAGAACTGGCGGGATTCAAACAGGGCAGGGCCCTCTCGACAAGATGAATTTGTAGAAGTTAGGTCTCCAAATCCCGAAAACGACGCGCGCCAACAAAGAGACAATAGGCAATGACTCATACCGCTTGCAGCCACAAAACGTACTTATGAAACTGACGACGCAGCTGCCGTAGCTAGTAATTACGTAAAAATGAAGACATTAGGGACATCTTACTCGAGAAACACGACGTAAAACTTAACAACATTGCATATCCTGTGATTCACATTACAGTAAATGAAGTAAAATTTACGGCAGTACTTGACTCTGGCAGTCCCATTTCAGTAATTGGTGAGACAGCCTACTTACAATATCTTCTAAAATCGTGTGAGGCGTTCTTTTTCCAGCGGAATGGACCCAAAAAGTTGTTGGAAGTCGCCTGCAGAAATACTGATCCATGCTGCCTCTATAACCATCCATAAATGCGAAAATGTTGTCGGTGCAGGATTTTGTGCACTTTTTGATATCTAGATTATGTCCTATAAATGGTCAATGGGCAAATGATACACTCGAATTGTCCAGAAGGGTCTTCAAACCAGTTGCGAATAATTGTGACCCGGTGACATGGCGCGTTGTCATCGATAAATGTTCCATCGTCTTTGGTTAATGTGATGCCCATGACTGGTTGCAAATGGTCTTCAAGTAGCCGAATAAAACAGGACCAGTTCATTCCATGTAAACGCTGCACACACCATTACGTATCAACCACCATATTGCACAGCGCCTTGTTGACAACTTGGGCCCATGGCTTCGTTGGGTCAGCGCCACACTCAAATCCTATCATCAGCTCTTAACAATTTAATTGGGACTCCTAGAAATAGGCCGCGGTTTTCCAATCGTCTGGCGATCAACAGATATGGTCTCTAGCTGAGGAGATGCGCTACAGGCGATGTAGAACTGTTAGTTACGGCACTCGCGTTGGTGGTCTGCTGCCATAGCCCATTAATACCAAATTCCGCCACACTGCCCTAATGGATACATTCGTCGTTCATCCCTCATTGATTTCTGCGGTTATTTCACGCAGTGATGCTTGTCTGTTAGCACTGACAGTTCTGCGCAAACGCTGCTGCGGCGTATCATTAACTGAAGGCCGTCGGCCACAGCGTAGTCCGTGCTGAATGGTAATACCTGAAATATGGTATTCTCGGCACACTGTTGACACTGTAGATCTCTGAATATTGCATTCCTAATGATTTTGTAAGTAGGCCATTCAGGTTTTCATGTTGGCAACGCCACGAAGCGCTCTGTATGAAAAATTGAGCTGTGTGCACTCTGTGGCTGGTTGGCATTGTTAGAATGTTCGCTATTGTAGTGTTGGGCAGTTGGAGGTGAGCCGCCAGCAGTGGTGGATGTGGGGACAGAGATGCGTCCATCAGAAAAAAGAAATTAGCAAGACTGGATGTCATGAACTGATATATATATTATTTTTGATGACTATTAAGGTAAATACATTGTTTGTTCTCTATTAAAATCTTTCATTTGCTAACTATGCCTATCAGTAGTTAGTGCTTTCAGTAGTTACAATCTTTTATTTAGCTGGCAGTATTGGCGCTCGCTGTATTGCACTACTTCAAGTAACGAAGATTTTTGTGAGGTAAGTGATTCACGAAAGGTATAGGTTATTGTTAGTCAGGGCCATGATTTTCTAGGGATTATTGAAAGTCAGATTCCGTTGCACAAAAAATATTGTGTGTCAGTTTAGTGTTGATCAGATTAAGTAAAGAGAGAAGTGTTTGAGTAGGTACGTTCAGTTTTGCTCAGCTGTTTGAAAATCAAATAACGTAGAGGTTTTCCAGCTCTTTCATTTATAAATTTTCCAAAGGGGATGTTTCAGTTTCTGATAAGAAATGTCCACAGCATCTAACTCTATCTACCGTTCCATGTTCAGTGTCTGTTAACTCCCGCCGTGCGGCTATAATCACATCGAGTTAATGATATGAGTTCAAATGACAGCTCCACCACTGCTCTGCCTCTTTATGACTACCGCCATCTGTATAGGTGCATGTAGCTATTCTGTGATGTTTGTCACCTCTGTAAATTAGCTGCCGTTTTTCTTTTTGATCATCAGTCTACGGACTGGTTTGATGCGGCCCGCCACGAATTCCTTTCCTGTGCTAACCTCTTCATCTCAGAGTAGCACTTGCAATCTACGTCCTCAATTATTTGCTTGACGTATTCCAATCTCTGTCTTCCTCTACAGTTTTTGCCCTCTACAGCTCCCTCTAGTACCATGGAAGTCATTCCCTCATGTCTTAGCAGATGTCCTATCATCCTGTCCCTTCTCCTTATCAGTGTTTTCCACATATTCCTTTCCTCTCCGATTCTGCGTAGAACCTCCTCATTCCTTACCTTATCAGTCCACCTAATTTTCAACATTCGTCTATAGCACCACATCTCAAATGCTTCGATTCTCTTCTGTTCCGGTTTTCCCACAGTCCATGTTTCACTACCATACAATGCTGTACTCCAGACGTACATCCTCAGAAATTTCTTCCTCAAATTAAGTCCGGTATTTGATATTAGTAGACTTCTCTTGGCCAGAAATGCCTTTTATGCCATAGCGAGTCTGCTTCCGTCCGTCAGTGGTTATTTCACTGCCTAGGCAGCAGAATTCCTTAGCATCACTGACTTCGTGACCATCAATCCTGATGTTAAGTTTCTCGCTGTTCTCATTTCTACTACTTCTCATTACCTACGTCTTTCTCCGATTTACTCTCAAACCATACTGTGTACTCATTAGACTGTTCATTCCGTTCAGCAGATCATTTAATTCTTCTTCACTTTCACTCAGGATAGCAATGTCATCAGCGAATCGTATCATTGGTATCCTTTCACCTTGTATTTTAATTCCACTCCTGAACCTTTCTTTTATTTCCATCATTAGTTCCTCGATGTACAGATTGAAGAGTAGGGGCGAAAGGCTACAGCCTCGTCTTACACCCTTCTTAATACGAGCACTTCGTTCTTGATCATCCACTCTTATCATTCCCTCTTGGTTGTTGTACATATTGTATATGACCCGTCTCTCCCTACAACTTACCCCTACTTTTTTCAGAATCTCGAACAGCTTGCACCATTTTATATTGTCGAACGCTTTGTCCAGGTCGACAAATTCTATGAAAGTGTCTTGATTTTTCTTTAGCCTTGCTTCCATTATTAGCCGTAACGTCAGAATTGCCTCTCTCGTCCCTTTACTTTTCCTAAAGCGAAACTGTTCGTCACCTAGCGCATTCTCAATTTTCTTTTCCATTCTTCTGTATATTATTCTTGTAAGCAGCTTCGATACGTGAGCTGTTAAGCTGATTGTGCGATAATTCTCGCACTTGTCAGCTCTTGCCGTCTTCGGAATTGTGTGGATGATGCTTTTCCGAAAGTCAGATGGTATATCGCCAGACTCATATATTCTACACACCAGCGTGAATAGTCGTTTTGTTGCCACTTCCCCCAATGATTTTAGAAATTCTGATGGAATGTTATCTATCCCTTCTGCATTTGACCGTAAGTCCTCCAAAGCTCTTTTAAATTCCGATTCTAATACTGGATCCCCTATCTCTTCTAAATCGACTCCTGTTTCTTCTTCTATCACATCAGACAAATCTTTACCCTCATTGAGGCTTTCAATGTATTCTTTCCACCTATCTGCTCTTTCCTCTGCATTTAACAGTGGAATTTCCGTTGCACTCTTAATGTTACCACCGCTGCTTTTAATGTCACCAAAGGTTGTTTTCACTTTCCTGTATGCTGAGTCTGTCCTTCCGACAATCATATCTTTTTCGATGTCTTCACATTTTTCCTGCAGCCATTTCGTCTTAGCTTCCCTGCACTTCCTATTTATATCATTCCTCAGCGACTTGTATTTCTGTATTCCTGATTTTCCCGGAACATGTTTGTACTTCCTCCTTTCATCAATCAACTGAAATATTTCTTCTGTTACCCATGGTTTCTTCGCAGCTACCTTCTTTGTACGTACGTTTTCCTTCCCAACTGCCGTATGAAGTCCTAATATGGAGTGAGGCAAGAAAGACATATGCTGCTGTACGGCTACAGCAGTCGTGGGAAATTGTGCCAACTTGGGCGAATTGTCCTTCTGAGTGGTTTTTGCAATAAAAGATGGTTGGATTACCCTCTGGACAGTGCGACAAAACTCTTATTTTCGGTTACAACTTACAAGGCCCATTCTATAATTAACAACCGGAGGTGGTGTATAAAAAATTCCAAGCTGTGTTAAAGTTTGTTGTTATTTGTTATTTTTGAATCGAACACAAAACTACGAGTAGGCAGATAAGTCCAAACGCGGTGTAACAGGTGTTGAAGATTCACACTTCCAGGACGCTCAGTCTGTGGAGTCAATGAGAACAACGTTGTGACTGCTGATGGGTTGCTACGGAAAAAATCAGTGGTATCGCAGAAACCATTAACTTTAGTACCGAATCAGTCCCCCATATGTTCATGACATACTGGTGTTCAAGAATACGACACATTGTTGACGACACGCGGAAGTGTGGGTATGGCCGTGGAGCATGTTCACATAGCCATGCTAAGACGACCGCTCGCGAAATCAAGGTTCGAGTCCCGGTCTGGAAGAGATCTTCACTGTCGTCATTCCATTAAACAGCAGATGGTTGTCCATATTCGCAACTGCAAATGAATTACATAATGTTCAAAAAAGTGTGTGTGGAAATGGGTTCCAAAACATTTGACATCAGGAATGAGAGAAACGATAGTAAATATGTGCAGGATAGCCTGCTTGCCACAGCCCTCGTATTGCCCGGATCTGACACCTTCAGATTGTCACATCTTTAACTCACTGAAAGAAGTTCTTATTGGCTCAAGGTTCGCTGATAAGGAAGAAGTCCATGTAGCAGTGTATGAACTGGTTACGGACATGTGTCCTAAAATTATTTGCATGTGGAACTGAGAGATTTGTTCAGCACTAGCGTAAGTACATAGAACTTGAGAGAGAGTGCCTTGAAAAATAAATATTGTTTCCATTATCGTAACATAATTTTATATATATATATATATATATATATATATATATATATATATATATATATATAAAATTATGGATGGCTCTTATTTACTAATTTTAACATTCAGAATTTGTTCATAACAAAAACGTCACCAAAACGATATTTAATGGTGAACCTTTAGTAGACTATTGAACCCCTAGAAAGAGCCAAATCAATTTGTCTGTCATCGTCATCTTGAGAGCTGATAACTGCTGACAAGTGGAAACGCATTCTGAAGGAAGGAAGTTTCGTTATTCATCTTGAAATCTGAAGATATCTTATTTTGGGCAATAAGAATGACTGGTAACTTTGCAAGTTATTCCCGTTCTCGTACGCATTTTTACACAACGTTACTGTTCACTTTGATATTTTATATTAAGAAATGTGCATTGTATAAAAATAGCCGGCGTTCCCTTAACCTGTGGCACTCATGTCAGTGGTGAACAGTCTTAGCCTGCTCCCCTGTGATTTGATTAAACCTCGCAGTAAAACGAAGGGAATTTATTCAGATTTAGAGAGCCCCTGACACGACACGACTGAATCTTGGAGACTGAAGTCTGAATTCAGAACCAGATATACAATAGGCAGTTATAACTCGAGAGCCAGTCATATGACTTACGTCTTTCCTTTCTTAATGCACAGATATATTTATTGGCTATGAAAAGGAATAAGCCGTGGTGATAATTCTAAGCCAATTTTGAAGAAAGTGGGCTGCCATTGTTCTCTCTTACAATAAGCTGCCTAAATTATCAGCGAAAAATCAGTTGTTTTAGTACTGAATTGTAGACCTCAAAAGACAACTAGAAAAATGTATGCGAGAGCGTGTGCCAAACTTTTACAATTGAACCTCAATCACCCTTTTTATACTTCTAAGGTGCTGAACCGGGCGACTTCAAAATACAAATAATCATTGTTGGTCAGCCTTAAATGATAAATATGTATTCTTCCAGACTTATAATTAGATCTTTTTGAGATCTACAATCTGGTGCTGCTTAATTTTATATGGCTCTTATGTATGAAGTAGGGAATATCAAGAAAGCACGCTGACGGAAAACGTTTTTACTTCAATTAGCTTCTCAGATTTAAACGTCTGAAGAGACTTCCATGAAACATAGCTAAGAACCATCCCGATTAAAACAGCCTCCGATAAAAAAAAAAAAAAAAAAAAAAAGCTGCGTTAAAATCGGACCTCCCGTTTGGGAGCTAAATGCGATAAACAGATACATAAACACACTCGTTAAACTTACCCCTCTATTTGCGTCGGGGGTTAACAAACGGATTTAAATTCTACGCGCTATCTTTGTGCTGTGACGTCTTCAGATGTTCCTCTGCAAGAGTATTATGAAGTTGTTGGGGAGAGCGAGCGAAGGGTATCAGACTGATGTAGCACCCGATGTACATCGTGAATGGGGCTGGCCAGTGTCTCAGTTGCCAAACCGCATATTGTATGTGCCAGCACATGGGTCCGCAATAAGCGCAGACGAGCGAGCGCCTGAATGTAGACCGCCGCGTACAACAGTGAAACACTTGGTCATCACACTAGAAATTCTGTTATGCTTTGACGAGGCCACGTGTAATTAGACCCCTTACACGTCCTGTTATTCCATCGGTAATGGATACAGTTAAGTGCCGTCTGTGGTAACATATAGAAGGGAAACGTACTGATGACTCCTGCATTCACTGCGGTCGGATGCTCGCTAACACATTAATGCAAAAACTGCCCTCACGTTATAAAGGTTAGCTCTCATGAAATTTAGACAAAACTGCACTTCACAAGACTGTTTACGGCTTGTGGTGCGGAGAAAACTTCTGGTATCGGTAACTTTCCTGCTGAGCCCTGCTTCATTCATGACCGGTGCAAGGAAAGAACAATGGTCGGTAAACCGTCCTATGATATTATTTATCTGATTTTCTCATGGCACACATTTAGAAACATATATGTGGAAGCTTTTGTCACCGAACTGTTTCTGGAATATTCGCTCTCAGATTTCTGGAGTATCCCTTTTCGTAGTTACCATCGCCTGTGTTGTATTGTTTAACAGAGGAGTTTGACATCTCCGTAATGCTTTCCTTCCGACTAAATTACACTGTGACGAAACGCGCCGCTCTGCGTCAGATTTTCTTTCTCTCTACTATTAACTCGTGGTAAGAGTTAATAGACGTGAGCAATTGTCAAGTATCTTTTGAATAAAGCACTCCGTCTTCATGCCACAAGTGGCCCATCGGGACCATCCGACAGCCGTGTCATCCTTAACTGAGGATGCAGATAGGAGGGGCGTGTGGTCAGCACACCGCTCTCCCGGTCATTACGATGGTTTTCTTTGACAGGAGCCGCTACTATTCGGTCAAGTAGCTTCTCAGTTGGCATCACGAGGCTGAGTGCACCCCGAAAAATGGCAACAGCGCATGGCGGCCTGGATGGTCACCCATCCAAGTGCCGGCCACGCCCGACAGCATTTAACTTCGGCGACCTGACCTGAACCGGTGTATCCACTGCCGCAAGGCTGTTCCCATCTGTCGAAAAACTGCGTTATAATCCACTACTATTGTGAATGAATTAAGTTTCCTTAAGGTTCTCCCAATGGAACGCAACCTGTCATCCGCTTTTCAGACAATTTATTTTATGTTTCATGTCGTCATTGGACTTTACCTCAGTCATTATGTTTACTCCTATGTATTTTATGGTAGTTACTGTTTCCAGTAATTTATCACCAGTTATGTAGACGAACAGTAGTTTATTTCTTCGTCCATTTATGTAAAATACGTACAATTATATACGTACACTTTCAAATTTCAGTAACTGTTAAGGAACGCGGGTTAGTTAATTTACGAATGACAAAATAGTTCGGATGGAACGCTATATCTGTGGCCCTGAGCACTAAGGGACTTAACTTCTGAGGTCATCAGTCCCATAGAACGTACAACTACTTAAACCTAACTGACCTAAGGACATCACACACATTCATGCCCGAGGCAGGATTCGAACCTGCGACCGTAGCGGTCGCGTGGTTCCAGACAGTAACGCCTAGAACCGCAATATCTGTTACAGTATTTCAGTGGCACATTTTGGCTCAGTCACTCAAATATACGGCTATACTGCCTTGTAAGGCCAGTATCGTTCCAGTTTCTTCGTCGGTAGTAGCATATGAGCTCTGATTTACGGATAAAAATAATTTGAATAGAAATGGATAACACTTTTCGGCAGTTGAATGACAAGTATGCGAACAGGAAGAGCATAGCGCCTCTGGCAGCGAAGTAAACAGGAAATGTTTACGGAAACTTTTGAGAACATTAACCGTTGTCAAATCTAACAAAACGATTCGTTTCAGACTTAATCACCGAACCCGTTTACAACTGTCGCCGGCTTTGACCATGCGTCAGCCGTCTTCAGAGTCTATATGACATAGGCGAACAAAGCGCCTACGACATTCATATTCATACTACTTTCCATTCCCACCAGAACGTTAGTCTTTTTGCACTTGTATCGGAATTCAGGATCCTTGCCACAGAATAATACCTTATACGTTGAAGCGCCAAACAAACTGGTATGGGCATGCGTATTGCAATTCAGAGATATGTAAACAGGCAGAATACGGCGCTGCGGTCGGCAAAGCCTATATAAGACAACAAGTGTCTACCGCATTTCTTAGATCGGTTACTGCTCCTACAATGGCAGGTTAACAAGATTTTAGTGACTTTGAACGTGGTGTTATATCCGGCGCACGAACGACGGGACACAGCATCTCCGAGGAAGCGATGCAGTGGGGGTTTTCTCGTACGACCATT
This sequence comes from Schistocerca serialis cubense, assembly GCF_023864345.2. Classification (NCBI taxonomy): domain Eukaryota; kingdom Metazoa; phylum Arthropoda; class Insecta; order Orthoptera; family Acrididae; genus Schistocerca; species Schistocerca serialis. Next base: position 463,205,022 of record NC_064644.1, on the reverse strand, counting down.
TCACAAGCGTGCCGTTAATATCTGGAACCCGGTAAAACATGAAATCTCTGACATCGCTGCAGCCGGAAACAGATCCTGCAAGAACGGGACCAGTGACGACTGAAGTGAACCCTTCCGCAAATTTCTGCAGATTTCAATTCTGGGCCATCATCAAGTGTCAGCGTGCGAACCATTCAACGAAACATCATCGACATAGGCATTCGGAGCCGAAGGCCCACTCGTGTACTCTTGATGACTACACGCCAAAAAGCTTTAGGCCTCGCCTGGGCCCGTCAACACCGACATTGAACTGTTGATGACTGGAAATTTGTTGCCTGGTCGGGCGAGTCTCGTTTCAATTTGTATCGAGTGGGTGGGCGTGTACGGGTTTGGAGACAACCTCATGAATCCATGGACCCTGCAAGTCGGAAGGGGACTGTTCAAGCTAGTGGACGCTCTGTAATGGTGTGTGGCGTGTTTAGTTCAGTGATATGGGACCCATGACACGTCTAGATACGACTCTGACAGGTGACACATACGTAAGCATCTTGTCTGACTACCAGCACATGATCCTGAGGCTCCAGGAACACTCTTCTGAGCTTAAACACTTCCGCTGGCCACCAAACTACTCAGACATCAACGTTATTGAGCATATTATGCATAACACGCTGTTCAGAAGAGGTCTCTACCCACTCGTACTCTTACGGATCTATGGAAAGCCCTGCAGGATTAATGGTGTTAGTTCGCTCCAGCGTTACTTCAGACGTTAGTCGAGTCCATGCCGCGTCGTGATGCGTCACTTCTGCGCCCTCGCATGGGCCCTACACGATACTAGCCAGGTGAACGAGTTTCTTTGACTCTTCAGTGTACATATTCATGCGATCGCATTTTACTTACAAGCAGCTCTAAGCCTTATAAATATCGGATAAAGAGTTTCCATCTAGCAATCGAAGTTTCTATATGTTCTCATCCTATGTAGCATTAGCATCAAGACTCATCGGATACTGCTATGGTTGCCACATTTGTAAGCAGACTGAAGAAGGATGATACCTTCATCCACTTGTGTATTCAGTCCTTGGTGTTGAGAGAAGGTGGAGACGCGTTCCCATTGCAACGAACACTCACAACCCTCCTCACAGTTAAGATCGTGCCTAGGGCATCTAAATCAATTCATACTACAGATGAAATTCGACTATTTCTGCATGATCATAAAGGACAAGATCCTGAGTGATGATAGATTAGGAACAGAAAGCTCTACTGAAATAGTAATTCACTACAGTTTTAAACAGGTATCATCTGGAAAGAAGAAACACAACTACATCAGTAATCGAATTCACTGAAATCTCTGACAAAAGTTCCTCGAAGCAGTATAGCTTTTACTGTTGCTTGAGACATCACTCCCTCAATAAAGAAAAGCTGTACACACAAGTTATTGAACAATACATACATTAGAAAGAAAAAAAGAGCAAGATTTAGAGTGAGCGAGAGGTAGCGTACAATGACGACACACTGCATTAGAACGAAGCCGTTTACCTCAGTGACTGCATGGAGGCATCGGTGATCCGACGGCCATTGCAATTCGGTGTCGCCACTGTCATTTCAGATAGTAATTTTGGCGATACAACTGTACAACAAGACTATTGGTAGATTTTCCAATTGACTTGTAACGTTACATCGGCCTCATGCTGTCTGTAGCAACGAGAAGAATATGTGGCCTGGATGGAGAGTGACTGTACCGTCCACGAAAACTCGTCTAAGCTGCAGAAGAAATCTCATCCGAAAGAGACAGAGTTCTTGCCTTGGGATCTTTTTAACATCTCGTATTTCGGAAAAAAAGGCGAGTGTGTTGAGGAATCTACTTTCCTATCAGTGCGTATACCACAGTTATGAATAGGCTACACAGTTTGGACAGCTAGCAATACTTTCCTCTAACGATCAGGCTCGCTTCTCTGGCTCCCTTGGTGTGTCCACGTGCGAAGGATAATCAGGACTAGAAGTAAAGTGCTCCCTTCCAACAGAAAGCGCCATCATTGTCAAAATTACCAACTCTTGAATTATTTACAACCACGAACTGCAAAATTTACTGGCAATAATTGGCTCTGAGCACTATGGGACTTAACATCTGTGGTCATCAGTCCCCTAGAACTTAGAACTACTTAAACCTAACTAACCTAAGGACATCACACACATCCATGCCCGAGGCAGGATTCGAACCTGCGGCCGCAGCAGTCGCGCGGTTCCCGACTGCGCGCCTAGAACCGCTAGACCACCGCGGCCGGCGGCAATAATTCTACGTATCTGTACAGTGGCATCATTGCTGTCTATTTGGTATCTCTTGTCCGTCCTCAAAAAACGCATTAAATCACAAATAAATTACAGTTAAATGAAGTACTTTATATACATATTTCCTGAAAACCTAAAAGGCTGGCTAGGCTGTAATTCTCCTAATCGAGAAGTGGCTACAGTACTTTCACCTCTTGAGAGTGTGTTATTATAATATCCTTCTACGAGTTTGTCCTCCAACACTTCCTTCCATCACCAAATTAACAGTTTGTTGCCATTTCATGATCCGTCAACCTACTCGACCTCATCTTATGAAATAAAGCTCTTTTCTTCCCAAACTTTTCACTATTTAACCGATCACCTGACATAATTTCCAGTATTCTTTGGTAGCGTCACACGTTAAGAACTTATATTCTCTATCGCCTATTCTCTTTGCTTCTACCATACAAAACTACACTCCTGGAAGACAGTTCGAGAAAGACCTGGCAATTCTTAAATTTATATTCAACATTAATCTGTTCCCATTTTTCTCCTGTCTCAAGTCAGCTGTAGGAAAAGTCACCAGGGGCAACAGCAGATGATACGGAAATAAAGACAAATGCAGGTGATGTGATGATTTGGAAAAAATGAAAAGAAATTGGAAGAACAGCTAAATATCAGGCAAAAAGTAATTGAAGAAGCAGTCATGGAAATAAGCTTAATAAAAAATGAGATAGTGAAAATCAGCAACAAAAATGAAAAAACTAAGCATGTAAATTGTAATGTAATTATTATTAAAGCAGTCGATGCTTTCAAGTATCTACGAAGCCAATTAACAAGGGAAGGAACATCAAAGACGAAATTTCGGAGAGAATTATACTATTGAATTTTGTAGATAGACATTGGAAAATACCTACCAGAACCAAGACTATGATACATAACTCACATTATTTGACAATTTTGACTTATGGATTAAAATATTGGACTTGGACAAAGAACAAAGTATAACACAAGCGACAGAGATGCACGTAATACGAGGGATCCTGTGTAAGGGGACAAGGTAGGGAATAAAACACTAAGAAACCCCTTTCAGACCAATCCTCGAAAAAAAAACTGTGGAGAGAAACAGATATCAGTGGTTCAGTTTAAGAGAATGAGACAAGAAAGGTTTCCAAGAAGAGCTCTAGAATGGACCGAACCTGGACGAAGATCACGAACAAGATGGAGAGATGAGGTCAAGTATGACGTGAACAGACGAGGACTGCAATGGAATGAAATGCTGTGACAGACCGTGGGAGAAGAGAGAAATTTAGAAGAGGATCTGTGAACGACCTACACCAGCAGAAACGTTTCAGGAGGGAGAATAAGAGAAGGAATAAGAATTCTACCTCCATCAACATTTTCCTGCACAAAAAGCAAAACTATTCGGCTACTTTCCAGTTGTCGTTTGTAATCCATTTCCCACCCGCCCCTGTATTACCTAAAAAATTCAATTACCATCCAGTAGCCGTATTATACTTTGACTGATATAAACCGTACAATCTCTCTTCAAGATAATACCGATTCGTTTCAACTGATCTTTCAATACATAATTGCAGGATCAACAAACCTTAGAGTTTTTATTTCTTCACTTCGAACTCTAATTCCCTATCCAAATTAGCTAATGTATATTTCAGTGCTTCTGAAGATGAAGTATGCACTTTCATTTGTTTTCTTCATGTAAATACAAGGGCATTCTCCGTTAAGTCTTTTAGACCTTCTCGCACTAAGGTATATGTAGCCTCGTGCTAAAAACGGATACATCAGTGGAACGCTCCCCTTTTTAGCTTACGAATAAGAGCAACTTAATGCCAGCAGTCTTAGTTAGATTTTGGAAGTCTTACAGCCTCTTAAGAGAAGGAAATGACCAAACCACTTAAAGGGGGAATAAATTACGTCTGGAGCACAAGCAGCGCTCCTTTGCGGTTTACGGCTTCGTCACACGGCTCCTCTTAGCGACGACCACGGAATGGAGAGCAGAAGAGCGGAGAGGGGGAGAGCTGAGTGGACACCGCTAGGCCACGCAGTGACTCGGTTGCAGCGGCGCACATGCAGCGTAAGTCGCCTTTACGACGACAGCAGGCAGCCGGCGACTCTCGAGAGGACGTATTTCTGGAGGGGTCGCACGCTCCTTTGCTGGCTGCAATTTCCCCGCTGGGGCAGGCCGGTGGCGGCGCAGATACCGGCCGTCGTCCCTCGCAGACATAGTGGCTGGTCTCTTCTGGCGCTGGCACTGCCCGTGTTTGCGGCCGGAGCTGATATCCCCAGTCCGAGAGGCTGTAAATTTCTAACGCTGCTGACACGGCACTTCCCGATGCTCGTAATTTGAGCGACTAGGACCTCATGACCTGGCCGTTTTACTCCCTAGTAATGAGCAACGTTACCAGGATGTTTGGACGTTGCCTAAAAACCTCAAATAACGGCCCTTGTGTCTGCCTGTTTTTCGCGTTTTTCGAGCCTTATCTTAGAAGAAAGATCAAGGAAAGGCAAACCTACGTTTCTAGCATTTGTAGACTTAGAGAAAGCTTTTGACAATGTTGACTGGGATACTCTCTTTCAAATTCTAAAGGTGGCAGGGGTGAAATACAGGGAGCGAAAGGCTATTTAAAAATTTGTACAGAAACCAGATGGCAATTATAAGAGACGAGGGGCACGAAAGGGAAGCAGTGGTTGGGAAGGGAGTGGGACAGGATTGTAGCCTCCACCCGATGTTATTCAATCTGTATATTGAGCAAGCTGTAAAGGAAACAAAGGAAAAATTTGGTGTAGGCATTAAAATCCATGGAGAAGAGATAAAAACCTTGAGGTTTGCCGATGACATTGTAATTCTGTCAGAGACAGCAAAGGACTTGGAAGAGCAGTTGAACTGAATGGACAGTGTCTTGAAAGGAGGATATAAGATGAACATCAACAAAAGCAAAACGAGAATAATGGAATGTAGTCGAATTAAGTCGGGCCATGCTGAGGGAATTAGATTAGGAAATGAGACGCTTAAAGTAGTAAAGGGGTTTTGATATTTGGGGAGCAAAACAACTGATGATCGTCGAAGTAGAAAGAATATAAAATGTAGACTGGCAATGGCAGGGAAAGCGTTTCTGAAGAAGAGAAATTTGTTAACATCGAGTGTAGATTTAAGTGTCAGGAACTCGTTTATGAAAGTATTTGTATGGAGTGTAGCCATGTATGGAAGTAAAACATGGACGATAAATAGTTTGGACAAGAAGAGAATAGAAGCTTTCGAAATGTGGTGCTACAGAAGAATTCTGAAGATTAGATGGGTAGATTACATAACTAATGAGGAGGTATTGAATAGAATTGGGGAGAAGAGTAGCTTGTGGCACAACTTGACAAGAAGAAGGGACCGGTTGGTAGGACATGTTCTGAGGCATCAGGGGATCACAAATTTAGCATTGGAGGGCAGCGTGAAGGGTAAAAATCGTACAGGGAGACCAAGAGATGAATACACTAAGCAGATTCAGAAGGATGTAGGTTGCAGTAAGTACTGGGAGATGAAGAAGCTTCCACAGGATAGAGTAGCATGGAGAGCTGCATCAAACCAGTCTCAGGACTGAAGACCAACAACAACAACTGTTGTTATGAAAACTAACGTAATTCCGCGATGAAAAACGACGACAACGCTCTAAGAATTTCATAAACTGAAGGCTTCAGTGGTGATTGTGTTTGTTTGTATAAATTCACAATTCCGGTTTTTGTAACATAAACTTAAATATTTCAGAATTAAAACGCATCACATTTAACTACAGCTGGAGCAGCAACTAGAGCCACTATTACGTAAGGAAATAAAAAACTAATATTTATTGGATCTATACAATGTAATTTTGACACGGAAAGCAATGAGGGATCTCTTGTGTAAAAAGTAAAATTTCCGATACAAGCAAATTATGCGATAGTATCTAAAATGTCAGTTTTAGTTCTTTTGTGTGCTTCAGTAATTTACTTCACTCTGTACATGCCTGTATCGATTTAAAAAATGTTTGAATCCATCTAGAGGCAATAGTATGATTAAAAGAAATAGACGTTAGTTTTCTGAAAACGGACCTCTTGTTATGGGAAAATAATGTAAGCCTGCAAGAGGCACCATTTCAAGATCTCGCAGTTCTGTAAGCAATACTTCAGAAAATAGCATCTCCTAAATTTTAGACGAATTTAAAAGAGGTCAGAATGGTTTTGTGTAAAAGGACATTTTTTATTCCAATAAAGCGAAACAAGACAAATAATTCCTTTATACGTTGGAGTTTTAAACGCCTCAAAATATTGCCACTTTGCAGTTGGTCGTAACATGGAATAAAAATACGATACTGTGCAAAAGAAAACATCACAGTGTTCACGAGTTTCTTCCAGTTTTCGGCCAGTTTAATTGATTTTAAATTCATGTACACTGCAATGTGCTATAGGTCAGAAGGGGTTAAACATATGCAACTTTAGCTTAAAAAATCCTGTACGAGAGATTTTAAATGTACTATATATTCCAATTTTATTTCTTAAATATGTCCAATTAAACAATGGTAATAAAGTGAACTTTAAAAAAATGTTATTTCAGAACTTTTCCATCACAAATATTCAGTCTCTCACAACTCAGTAAACTTTAGAGATACAAATCTATTTTTTTTACAATGCGTTCAGAATTTAAAGCTGAACTTAAAAATTACAATAACGCAAAATCAAAAACAAATTAGCTTCCCATGTCAGATATTCTGATTAAGCGCCAGTCTTCACTCTTCTTTATTTTATTATATGGTTTAGCTTCCTGATTTTCGTCCAGGTTGGGCTTTTCCTCCTTCCATCCCACTTGCAAATTTTATACTTTTTGTTTTGAAAGGCCATGCTTCTAAATTTTGACATTAATTCCTGAATTACTTATCTATCTGATGTATGGTAATCTCAATTCCTTTTCTTTCTACAACTATTTTGTCTGTGCCCCAAAGCATTACTGGTGTCGTTTTTGATAATTTTCTGCATTATTGATTTGATTCAGCGTGTTCAACACCCTTTTCCCCCTCTTTCTCCAAAACTTTCCTAAAAAAAAGATGAATCTACAGTTTGCCATTCATTATAGTTCGATATATCGGCACTTCATTACGTCTCATTTTCCACACATTTCCCTGGACTATGACTAATGGAATACCGACGGAAAAGAAAAGCCTTGCATTAAGGATAAAGAGGATGGTACATCCACAACACCGCAGAACTTGCAGTCTTATAAAATATTCTTACGGGGATACTCCTTCCCACCCTACAATCCTAAAAAATTAGGTAAACTACCAACTGGTAGAATTTAGGTTCTCTGGCCGCTAATTGTACACGTGAAGTTACAGGTGGGGATGTCAGAAGTCCGAAAAGACAATGAATCTGAAGTATTTGAACCGAATGATGCGCTTCAGCTGATCTAGGACTACAGAAACGAAATGGAAAGATGATATAGTTTTCGGGGTACATCGTAATACGATATTACCTACAGCTGCAGTGAACGATAAAGGAACTTTGAAATGATTACGAAGATAGATGGCAGGCTTACCAACTAAGCATTTCTTCTACTGAGGAATCGCAATAAACACACACCAGCAACGTAGATATGATTTGGAAAATATTGGTGATATGTTTCTTATGGATGTAGCGCACACCCTGTATTTTTTTGAGTGTCCTTGGAAAAGGCCAAGTGACGTGCGATGTATAAGTAAACCAAACAAAATGTTTTTCTCACTTGTCCTAATAAAGCATCCTGTCTCTGTAAATCTTGGCGACAATTTACCCAGGGAACTAGACGTAGGAAAAATCACTCTGCAGCCATGCTTTCCGAAATAACTGCCACAACTCGACAAGCAAACGTCGCTTACGTTTCGTGCTTTGTTTCAAGCATTCCCAGACGCTTACAGTTGGATACAAAATCCTAAGTCTTATATTCTGGTAGCCGAGGTTTTCTGTTGTTCCTGAATAGTGCTCACACAAAGTAGAAAGTTCTTTCTGTCACCGATCGAGAGAACTGATGTGTTGCGAAACGCCGGCCAGAGTGACCGAGCGGTTCTAGGCGTTTCAGTCTGGAACCGCGCGACCGCTACGGTCGCTGGTTCGAATCCTGTCTAGAGCATGGACGTGTGTGATGTCCTTAGGTTAGTTAGGTTTAAGTAGTTCTAAGTTCTAGGGGACTCATGACCTCAGAAGTTAAGTCCCATAGTGCTCAGAGCCATTTGAACCATTTGTTGCGAAATGTAATTTTGAGCAAATGCTAAAACTAGTCGTCTGAGGGCTCGAGAGCCTTTGGGTTTTCACGATTAGACCATTTAATCGAATTCGCAGAAATGTAGTAAGAAGATAGATAGAACCCTGCGGCAGAGCATAGGCTAATTTAGAAAGTTTGTAGCACAAGGTATTTATTAATCTGAGGAATATTACCTGAATCAGGCAAAAATATTTACTCTTTGAAGAAGCTTTTTATCCTTTGACTTCTGAACTATATCGTATTTGCGAAAATGATTTTATTGGGATTCAACGTAATGAATACAATACTTGTGCAGTCCTCAACGTGTTGAGTCCATAATAATATTATTAAATGCAAAAATGATTCGGTCTGTTACGTTTTCACGATTAAACTACTGAACCGATTTGGATGAAATTTGATGTGGTGATAACTTGAAACCTGAGGTGAAATATGTTCTTGCTTTGGAAAGTAAAAAAGAAAATCGGTTCCCAAGAAGGTGAAGTATAGGATGGAAGAGCTTTTATTGCCTCAGAGTAAATAAACCTCATTAAAAATTATTAAATTTATTGCTTAATCAACAAGTTGTGAAATGTGTAGTTCTTCAATAGCAAGATGAGCAGATGCTCGATCGTACCCACACCCTTCCACATGCAGCTCTCAGCAGGTACTCTGCTGCATGTGTTGTCGTGTTGTGGAGATGAAGGTGGGTGGGGGAAGGGAGGTGGGTGCACATCACGAGCTATGCTTACCCGAATAGGTAAACATAACGGGGCACGTGACGTTATTGCACGTAAAATAGACAACACTTTACTTAGTCAGCATCACTCATCGTACCAAACTACTGGTATGCGAGTGCAGTTATGGGTAACAGCTAGTTATCAGAATAATTTTCTAAACTGTCATTAGTTTAACTGTTCATCATGACAGCTTTTTCTTTTTTCTTTTTTTTGAGTTATACACCTCAACGTGTTTCTGCTTTAGCAATTATGAGAATCACACAAACAAAATGCCAGTGTACTTTGTCTCATCAAAGACTCATGCCCATCTGTACCATATACATATCTAAAGTGTGGTTTTATGTGAATCGTAGCAGTCAATATTCCTATGAATTTGGAAGTTCTATGCGATCTACCCACTAGTGTGCGATTTCCAATAGATGTAGCACACCGAAAGAAACTTGTGGACCAGTTTCCTTAGCCCATTATCAGTGTTAGAGGCTGTGATATGCGGTATTAGCATCCTGTACCTTGGGGGTGACAAATTATTTCTCCGATAAGATCATTTAAACCTGGATCCTGTCTGCCAAAGATGTTCATGCTGACAGTTCTCGACAGGACTGTTTCACCATTGCCGTTACCTCTTCAGTGTGCTAATAATCGCTAATAATTTCCTATCTCCACAGACGATCAACCACTAATCTTGTTATACTCTCTCTCATGGAACAAAATATGCAGCGGAGGACAACTTCCTTACAACTGTAAGATGGCAAGAACTATGCCCCTTACATGAAGTTATTAAAGATCACCTAACTCACGTTGAGCGAACAGTAGGGCTGAACAAAAATGACTGACAAGGCACAACGCATCTTGTAGAGGGTATAGTATGGACATATTGGAATAATTAATGTCTGGTGATGGTTTTAAAGTAATTCACATGACCTGAAAATTTTGTTGAAATGCATCAATTCACTGGAGGCTAGTTTATCCCAGGGAAGTATTCGAGTTGACCGTGGCCGGCGGGGGAGTGGCGAAGGGAAGCGACAATAGGCAGCTTAGGGTGGCTCAAGCTCTGAGAAAGCGGTAACGGGGCGCGGCCTCCAGCTGCCTTAAGATAAGTGACAGTGAGTGGGTGGTTGACCCCATGCTGGTGTACCAGGAAGCAGACGGAGAACTTGTACGCCTGTTGATAAATGTCCGTTGTCCCGTTTTCAGTGAAACATGTGAGTAAGCCGTCGCAAAGCTACGGTGGAGCAGTCAACAGAGGCCTAAATATGTGTGTTTGTGACTATAGCAACTTCACGCTGAATTCATGGTCTGCAGAGTCTGAAGTAAATCAGGTGAAGAGCGACAGAATAAAATACGCCGGCCTCCGATGGGAACATAGGACCAAGGAATTTGAAGTACTCTCCTGGGAGTCAGAATTCCGGAAAAATTGGTGTTTTGTGCAGACGCTAACCTTGATGGGTGGCCTGGGAGGAGCTAAATAGCAGAAATTGAGAGGAAGGAAAATTTTGTGGGAATTCGTTCACTTCCCAGAGCAGGCATTGGTCAGCACTGGGAAGCAACACAAAATTAACACGACTTGTGCTGCAATTGGCGTAAGTGATTTTGCTGGAGGGGAAACCGAGGCGAAGAGCAGACTGGCAGAAGTCTCTGTAGAGGTCTTACGTTCCCAGCTTGCCTAGAGTGTGTACGTGGTGTTCTTTACTCAGCTTGTCTGAGAGAGAGTGAGCATCTCTGCAGTTTAGCACTTAGCAAACGGAACGATTGAGCTTGGAGATAGAAAGTTTTATTTCAGCTATGTACTGAGCAAGATAACTGGGAGTGAATAGACGAGCGCAGCCTTCCAGCACCACAAGGTCGGCCGATGTCCGCACAACGACGACGCCCCGCCACGCTGAATTCGGTGATATTGCGCCCTCTCCGGTCACTGATTAATTTGTTGGATCACGTCTGCAAAGTTTCTACAAGGGTTTCATGGACCGTGTATTTTAGAATTCTTCTCGCACTTCGCATTACGCCTGGGTCAGTCGATAGGAATTACTCTTGAGTTATCACACTTTACTCCACCTAAACGCAATTCATTACCACTGCCTGATAGGAGAGTCATGTAATGTGATGATGGAAGTTTGGGAGTTTAAATAAATTTGTGCTAATAGACTGCATCTGTTTTCAATCAAGTAGTTGAAACCGAAGTCATTTTCTTAATTAATTTTATGTTCAACATTTGCATCTGGTGTTCAACAGCTGAATATAAGATCAATGTGCACCCCTTTTTAATTAAAAGTGATCAATTCTGAATCAGTTATTGTCCACACTGCCACTGCAGTTCAATCACAGTCACAGAGCCTTATTACTTTCTTTGCATTATCCGATATTGCGGCAGTTTTGCACTTTCTATTGATCTGTTAGTCAATTAGCTGGGGTGAACACACGCCAAAACCAGATAAGTGATGGGTGGGGTGTTACACAACTTAACAACGTGTAAAATGTGATGGAGGGACTGCCAACATCAAGTCACAAGCTCGGGGAAGTGCTGCAGTCATGAGATAGTAGTCTCTCATTCATGGGATGGCAGTTCAAATCCCTAGCTGATGTAAATTTTCTAATATTTTCTTAAATTCCAGGATGTTTCTTTGCATGGTATGTGGCTGATTTTCTTCCCCATCCTTTCACTACTCGAGCTTTTGCTGCGTCTCCAGTAACCACACAGTCGACTGAAGAGTAAACCCAAATGTTCCCATTCTACCTTCCTTCTCTGAGTTGTAGAAGAATAATTCACCTGTTAATTTCTTTACTAATGGAATGTAAGAACTGTACTTCTTTTCTGAAGCCTGGTCAGAGGTGTAATCTGTCAAGAAGCTTCAACAACAGCAATGATTCTTTTTACGACTTTCCTCGGTTCATTACGTTTCCATCATGGTTATTACTACTTGACACAAACGACATACAGTAATTTTAAGCTGTTTATTAAAAACAAATAAAAACTGTTAACATATTAAGAATATTCCAATCTAATTTGTTTGAGGTTCCTTCTATAATACAGACCAACCTGAGAGCTCTGAAACTAAATTAACTGTTTCTCAAATTTTTCTTGGTGCTTGCTGAATGATCCAAGTGAACCTCAAAAGCCATATGAATGGGGACTTTATCAGGAGTTGCTTGAACGAGGATCTCCACACCTATGTTAATAACAAAAGGAGGATCAGCATTCGTCGCTCAAGTTGAAATTTTTATTTCTGTTGCAAATCGGTGTCAGTCACTGCGTAACCATCGTCAGTGATAGTATTAGAGCCTTTGGACTTACAATACAAGCAGTAAAATTGCAGTAACTGCACGTATCAATGAACAGTACTTTTCAGAGTCGCATTTGTGTCTTCGGTGTGAGAAGTACAGGGTGATTCAAAAAGAATACCACAACTTTAAAAATGTGTATTTAATGAAAGAAACATAATATAACCTTCTGTTATACATCATTACAAAGAGTATTTAAAAAGGTTTTTTTTTCACTCAAAAACAAGTTCAGAGATGTTCAATATGGCCCCCTCCAGACTCTCGAGTAATATCAACCCGATACTCCAACTCGTTCCACACTCTCTGTAGCATATCAGGCGTAACAGTTTGGATAGCTGCTGTTATTTCTCGTTTCAAATCATCAATGGTGGCTGTGAGAGGTGGCCGAAACACCATATCCTTAACATACCCCCATAAGAAAAAATCGCAGGGGGTAAGATCAGGGCTTCTTGGAGGCCAGTGATGAAGTGCTCTGTCACGGGCTGCCTGGCGGCCGATCCATCGCCTCGGGTAGTTGACGTTCAGGTAGTTATGGACAGATAAGTGCCAATGTGGTGGCGCTCCATCCTGCTGAAATATGAATTGTTGTGCTTCTTGTTCGAGATGAGGGAACAGCCAATTCTCTAACATCTCCAGATACTGTAGTCCAGTTACAGTAGCACCTTCGAAGAAAAAGGGACCAAAAACTTTATTGGCTGAAATGGCACAGAAAACGTTCACCTTAGGCGAGTCACGTTCATACTGAGTTGTTTCCCGCTGATTCTCAGTGCCCCATATACAGACATAGTGACGGCTGACTTTCCCGTTAGTGTGGAAAGTTGCTTCATCACTAAACACAATCTTTGAAACGAAAGATTCATCTGTTTCCATTTGAGCAAGGATAAAATCACAGAAATTGATTCTTTTAATCTTATCAGCTGCAGACAGTGCTTGAACCAATTTCAGACGATAAGGTTTCATAACTAACCTTTTTCGTAGGACTCTCCATACAGTTGATTGTGGAATTTGCAGCTCTCTGCTAGCTCTGCGAGTCGATTTTCCTGGGCTGCGAACAAATGCTTGCTGGATGCGTGCTACATTTTCATCACTCGTTCTCGGCCGTCCAGAACTTTTCCCTTTGCACAAACACCCATACTCTGTAAACTGTTTATACCAACGTTTAATACACCACCTATCAGGAGGTTTAACACCATACTTCGTTCGAAATGCACACTGAACAACTGTCGTCGATTCACTTCTGCCGTACTCAATAACACAAAAAGCTTTCTGTTGAGCGGTCGCCATCTTAGCATCAACTGACGCTGACGCCTAGTCAACAGCGCCTCAAGCGAACAAATGTACAACTAAATGAAACTTTATAGCTCCCTTAATTCGCCGACAGATAGTGCTTAGATCTGCCTTTTGTCGTTGCAGAGTTTTAAATTCCTAAAATTGTGGTATTCTTTTTGAATCACCCTGTACTATTCATTAATACGTGAAGATATGGCAATTTTACTGTTTGTATTTATAAGTCCGAAGGAGTTTAAAACTAGCACTGACGATGGTTACCCAGTGACTGAAATCTATTTGCAACTGAAATAAAAAATTCTACCTTTTGTGATAAAAAGGCATATGATTACTCAACTTTCTCTACCCCAAACTGATATGGATTTCTCGTTACTTTTCTATCATTCTCTTGGAAAAAATTATTGATTGCAGTCGCTAACATCTCCACAACATCAAACTTCTGTTACACCTGCTACATCAGCTGCACAGAATCAAAGATTTGACACATTTGTAATACTATGCTTTGTAATTCTATGCCTTCGAATCTCGTACAGCATGTACAAAGTAATTTTGTACGGCTCTCCCGGATGTAGTTCGACAAAAGTCATCCACTCTGTATACCGACTATATCACTTTAAAAATCGAAATTTAATTACAATTTAAGTAATATTTTATTTGCAAAGTTCATTGCAACATTGTACGTTTAGAGTACCAATTTTTGTTCGAAATGTGATTTCAGAAATTATATGGCTTACAAATCGTATAAATATACGAATTGGTGATGTGAAATTCTTATAGTAATTAGTAATAAAACACAGCTACATTAACTGTTTACCACGCATTAACTGGGACTTTTCCCATATATTTATTATCTTAGCTTTTGAAAATTCAACGATTTATGTTAAATAGTTGGTCTTTCAAATAGAAACGGAGGACGGTCTGAACGCCACAATACTTTACAAGGAATGGCCCTGTTGAATGCGTTACGTCCTTCCATATCTTCGACCTTTCAAATGACGTATGGGGCCTTGATTCTGTGCAGCTGGTGTTGCAGGTGTAGCAGAAGTTTGATGTTGTGGAGATGTTAGCGACTGCAATCAATAATTTTTTTCCAAGAGAATGATAGAAAAGTAACGAGAAATCCATATCAGTCTCGGGTACAGAAAGTTGAGTAATCGTATGCCTTTTTATCACAAAAGGTAGAATTTTTTATTTCAGTTGCAAATAGATTTCAGTCACTGGGTGACCATGAACATCAATAAAAGCAAAACGAGAATAATGGAATGTAGTCGAATCAAGTCGGGTGATGTTGAGGGTATTAGATTAGGAAATGAGACACTTAAAGTAGTAAAGGATTTTTGCTATTTGGGGAGCAAAATAACTGATGATGGTCGAAGTAGAGAATAGAAGTTTTCGAAATGTGGTGCTACAGAAGAATGCTGAAGATTAGATGGGTAGATCACATAACTAATGAGGAGGTGTTGAATAGGACTGGGGAGAAGTTTGTGGCATAATTTGACTAGAAGAAGGGATCGGTTGGTAGGACATGTTCTGAGGCATCAAGGGATCACCAATTTAGTATTGGAGGGCAGCGTGGAGGGTAAAAATCGTAGAGGGAGACCAACAGATGAATACACCAAGCAGATTCAGAAGGATGTAGATTGCAGTAGGTACTGGGAGATGAAGAAGCTTGCACAGGATAGAGTAGCATAGAGAGCTACATCAAACCAGTCTCAGGACTGAAGACCACAACAACAACAACATGGGGCCTGTTATAAGGTAAGCTGAAATTTAACGATGCAGCTCGGCTGGTAGATATTGCCCGATCTTAAACAAGTGATAGGTCGCTCACATAATTCATAGAACTTACTGGAAATCAAATCCCACAAATTAATCAGGTAATTAATCACCAAGCTACCAACCAACAATCGGAAGCAAATAACGTAGTAATCAGGAACTGAAAAACTTAATTATTTATTTTAAGGTAGTTGGAAATATACTGTCGTTGTATTCTGATAATAGGGGAGAAGAGATTAAATTGTAGTTCATTCTCACGAAGTTTTTCAGATATAGAGAATGTGCGGAAATTGGAAGAAAAGTGTCTGTTCGAGAAGAGTATAGACTGTGGAAGATTGGTAACAGTTTTTGGAGATGAGAGTGACCCCTATATCATTAAATACGGGATATCTACATCTACATCTCCATCCATACTCCGCAAGCCACCTGACGGTGTGTGGCGGAGGGTACCTTGAGTACCTCTATCGGTTCTCCCTTCTATTCCAGTCTTGTATTGTTCGTGGAAAGTAAGATTGTCGGTATGCCTCTGTGTGGGCTCTAATCTCTCTAATTTTATCCTCATGGTCTCTTCGCGAGATATACGTAGGAGGCAGCAATATACTGCTTGACTCCTCGGTGAACGTATGTTCTCGAAATTTGAACAAAAGCCTGTACCGAGCTACTGAGCGTCTCTTCTGCAGAGTCTTCCACTGGAGTTTATCTATCATCTCTGTAATGCTTTCGTGATTACTAAATGATCCTGTAAAGAAGCGCGTTGCTCTCCGATGGATCTTCTCTATCTCTTCTATCAACCCTATCTGGTACGGATCCCAGACTGGTGCGCAGTATTCTAATGGAACACTTGTAGAATGTTAAAGGATTCAAGTCTTCTCAAAGGAACAATCCTGTATTTCACACTAGTTCATTTGGTCCAGCTGCGGGAAATCTGGATTGGTAAGATCGGACGATAAACACAAGTTCGCTCCATCCTAATAGGAAGTCCGATATTTTTAACAGCTATATTAGTAGTAATAGTAGTAGACTTATTCAAATATCTGTCACTTTTATAATGATACTGGACATGTGTTGATATTACAATTAAAGACAATAAAATGTCATAATTCATTGATACTGGCATCTACATCCATACAGCTCTACTTTCACAAGGATGGGGCAGGTAGTCAGCCTTACCATTATAGTAGGAACCATACTGGCATTTGCCTGAAATAAGCCACGGAAACGACGGAAAACCTAAAACAAGACGGCTTCCTGAACGGAAGACGGTCTGTTTAAAATAGTTCTACCTTATTCGCTCCATCCCTAGTCTACAGCAATTCTTTTTCAATGATGTTATTTAACAATGAAAACGCTGGTATTGTACTGTTTACTCATTGCTCAAATGTTCAAATGTGGGTGAAATCTTATGGGACTTCACTGCTAAGGTTACCAGTCCCTAAGCTTACACACTACTTAACATAAATTATCCTAAGGACAAACACACACACCCATGCTCGAGGGAGTAGGGTTTTCCAGAAAAGAAAGGGAAAAACGAGGAAAACACATAATGTGAAAGTGTTACGTTAAATATTAGATGTTTTGTTATGTTATTATTACTGTCAAACCGATACTATGTGTTATCTGAATAATGCTTCTCTGTATATAATGTATTGTTTAACAAGTAATTTTTCACAGCTTTTTTAAACTAATTTTTTTGTAGTAATGTCGATAATATTTTTGGGCAAATAACTGCACACTATTTTTTTATTTAGTAGAAAATGCTGTGCGGTATACTCTGTTTATTCCTTCTCGGTAGATGTATGATCAGTCTGGAAGATGCTCCAGTTCTGTATGTGCGGTAACTATCCATGTGTAGAACTGACTGGTAAATGTGCTCAAATGGTGTAGTTACAATCCTTAGTGTTTTGAACAGATGTTTACAACGAGCTCGACTGCTATCGATGATTGTCAGTTTTATGACCATTTTCTGCACCTTGAAAATTTTGTTCTTATATTTTACGTGCCTCCGCTAGAAAAGAATGCCATAACTGAGAACTGAATGAACATATAAGTAATGTGTAACTGTAAGACACTGTCTGTTGCACAATCATGACCAGATGCAAATGGCATAAAACACTATCAACATTCTGTCTGCACGGATCTTTGCCTGTTCACACCGCTTCAGTTGTGAGAAAGAATATTCATTCCTAGATATTTTTAGCTAATTACGCAGTCTGCAAAGGTTTCATCTGCATTCCATTTAACAGAGTCTGTTTCTCTCTTCAAAATGAATTTCATGGTATTGGATTCCTTTATGTTCAATGTCAATTTATCGCATAATGACGAATTGTAAACATCTTTTAGTGTCTCTGCAAGAAGTTGTCTTGTTGTTTACGCGACTATAATATTGTCCTCACCATCAAAGAGAATTTCTTCCTGTTGACTAACACGACTAGGAAAGTCACTGACGAATATCAGGAAGAGTATTGTTGCGAATACGATACCGTGAGGAACTCCTAGACAGAAATGTTCGGTATTCAAGGATATGACAGGAATGATCATTCGAAGTAAAAAAATCTAGTAAACTTGGGCTCTAAAATGCGTAACTTGAGAGCTACGAGCACTTCTTCATATACTATATTTTGAAATAAAGCTCTTCCACGCTTAGTGCTTTGCTCTCCACATTCTGAAAAGTGTGGTTTAGGTCAAAACAAGAGAAAAAAAGTGCTCTAAACTGAATACGTTAAGAGCTATGAGCACCTTTTCATCGTCGAAAACTCTGGGACACATCTCACCGGTCGCAGGTTCGAATCCTGCCTCGGGCATGGATGTGTGTGATGTCCTTAGGTTAGTTAAGTTTAAGTAGTTCTAAGTTATAGGGGACTGATGACCACAGATGTTAAGTCCCATAGTGCTCAGAGCCATTTGAACCATTTATGAACACCACTCACCTCTCGTGTGTCGAACAAAGGTTTGTAGCTTTTAGGGTATGTATTTCAGAACCCTCGTTTACTAGACATTTTTACTTCGAATGATCGTTCCTGCTGTACAGAATTTCTGAATATTGACCATTCCTCATTGGACAGACCGTATTAACCCATCTTAATTCCGGTAAGTATTTCACTAACAGTTAAGACTTATTTGATGTACGCGTTATCTCTACCGTTTTCACCCTATCTAGTAAGTATGACCGCAATCAGGCTTCAGCTACGCTTCTTCTTCCTGATTACTCTGGCTTACTTAATAGACCGTTACGGCCTACAGTATCAAAGGCCTTAACTCAATCATCTCTCTCGGTTTCTGAAAGAGTGGAACGCCACAGAATATGTGCTCCGTCTCAGAGTTTATCTTTCACAGAAGTAGTAAATATTTTTGCTCATATTGCTGAAGTTGCGAATAGGAATAATATTTCTCTCTGGTATTGATCAAATGGAGGCTGCAATCTTTCGACGCAAAAGCCGTCGCCGAGTGACGTCTCCTGTGGTGAGAAAAAGGAAATAAGAGACACGGCAGGAAGTGGCAGGAGGAAAAAACTTTCCCACCGGTAACCGCCATCTGTGACGGCGGAAAGCAGCGTTCTTTGTCGTCGAGTGAATGGGAAGCCTTCCCTGAAAATTTCAGTTCGCGCGCCGCGCTGGCTTCCCTTTCAGGCGCGGCAGCCGCGCGGCTTCGACAGGAGCTGGCGACGTCCCCGCCGCGTCCTTCAGGAGGCGACGCCGACGTCTGGAGGAGGCTCGCCAGGGAGCGGCTGTCTAATGGACGGGAAAAGAGTCCGATTACCGCCAGGGCCACTAATTCCGGCGCGTCAACCCCTTTGTTCCCATCGGCGCTTTGCAATCGAGCTAACTAGAAGGATGGCACACCGAGGTAATTACAGATGTGGCGCGAGAGGACAGGGACACGGGTGGAGACGAGGGAGGCGATGTAACATGTTGACGGGATTCGGATTCACACGGCGTAATTACCTTTCGATTTGAGGCTTCACCTACACGTCCATTCAATGGCCCAGCAACAGGCGAAAGGTTAGACGGATGTGGCACTAATAATTTGAGTGAGGCAGTAAAATCCCCGGGTCTGTATACCGGCAGATGAAGTGCACGCATTATCAACACTATGCACAGGCCTGCGCGCTTCAGATGGAACAATATTCGAAGAGCGTGCTAAACGCGATAGATAACGCCAATGCAAAGCGCTAATTATTGCTTTAAACTTAGCGACACGTACAACCAGTCTCCAGTGTAAAACACACGCATTAAGAGACTTGAATGATTATCAGCTGAAATATCGTGGTTAGATGTACACGTTATCGGGCAGTAATCTCGAAACTTCATGGAATACCCCAAAATATCCTTGGACAGTCAGTAACACAATTCGCAAGACATCTTATTATTTTGTTGATCTGCAAAGATAAGGCAAGTACGAATAGGACTCGTGCTCTGATCGTTCTGCACGAACTTAACTATGTATGTACACTACTGGCCATTAAAATTGCAACACCACGAAGATGACGTGTTACAGACGCTAAATTTAACCAACAGGAAGAAGATGCTGTGATATGCAAATGATTAGCTTGTCAGAGCATTCACACAAGGTTGGCGCCGGTGGCGACACCTACAACGCGCTGATACGAGGAAAGTTTCCAACCGATTTCTCATACACAAACAGCACTTGACCGGCGTTGCCTGGTGAAACGTTGCTGTGATGCCTCGTGTAAGGAGGAGAAATGCGTACCATCACATTTCCGACTTCGATAAAGGTCGAATTGTAGCCAATCGCGATTGCGGTTTATCGTATCGCGACATTGCTGCTCGCGTTGGTCGAGATCCAATGACTGTTAGAAGAATACGCATCGGTGGGTTCAGGAGGGTAATACGGAACGCCGTGCTGGATCCCAACGTCATCGTGTCACTAGCAGTCGAGATGACAGGCATCTTACTCGCATGGCTGTAACGGATCGCGCAGTCACGTCTCGATACCTGAGTCAACAGATGGCGACTTTTGCAAGACAACGACCATCTGCACGAACAGTTCGACGACATTCGCAGCAGCGTGGACTATCAGCTCGGAGACCATGGCTGAGGTTACCCTTGACGCTGAATCACAGACAGGAGCGCCTGCGATGGTGTACTCAACGACGAACGTGGGTGCACGAATGGCAAAACGTCATTTTTTCGGATGAATCCAGGTTCTGTTTACAGCTTCATGATGGTCTCATCCGTGTTTGGCGACATCGCGGTGAACGCTCATTGGAAGCGTGTATTCGTCGTCACCATGCTGGCGTATCACCCGGCGTGATGGTTTGTAGTGCCATTGGTTACACGTCTCGACGATCTCTTATTCCCATTGACGGCACTTTGGACGTTACATTTCAGATGTGTTACGACCCGTGGCTCTACCCTTCATTCGATCCCTGCGAAACCCTACATTTCAGCAGAATAATGCACGACCGCATGTTGCAAGTCCTGTACGGACCTTTCTGGATAGAGAAAATTTTCGACTGCTGTCCTGGCTAGCACATTCTCCAGATCACTCACCAATTGAAAACGTCTGGTTAATGGTGGCTGAGCAACTGGCTCGTCATAATACGCCAGTCACTACCTTGATGAATTGCGGTATCTTGTTGAAGATGCATGGGCAGCTGTACCTGTACACGCCATCCAAGCTCTGTTTGACTCAATGCGCAGGCGTATCAAGGCCGTTATTACGGACAGAGGTGGTTGTTCTGGGCACTTATTTCTCAGGACCTATGCACCCAAATTGCGTGAAAATGTAATCACATGTCAGTTCTAGTATAATATATTTGTCCAGTGAATACCAGTTTATCATCTGAATTTCTTCTTGGTGTAGAAATTTTAATGGCCAGCAGTGTAGATACCTATGCACGTGTGTGAGGAGAGAATTTTCGAGCATTAAAATGTCCACAAAACTGGTCGTATCTTTTGATTGAATTTACTTAGAAGCTTAAATCTTTTTACTCTGCTAAGGACGCGTAGAACGTAGAATTTTACGTGTACTTCAACGTGATACAGCTGCCCGTTCCTCTAACAAAGCGGCGTTAACAGACGACCACAGAGACAGACGGACAACGAAGTGATCTTATGACGGTTCCGTTTTTACCGACTGAGGTACCAAAACCTAAAAATAAATTTTACGCAAAAATGATTTAACAAAAACGTCCGTTTTCTTCAGTCATAAAACGTGGTGGGACTCTACTCGTCTACGAGCATCACAGTCAGTAGAATCCACATTCTTCTTGTTGAGCGCTTTCTGTATGACATGATGTGGAGCTTGTAAACGGATTTGCTAACTGGTCCACAATTTTATTTTTCCCACGGAGTTCTTCACTACGGACGCATGCTTTTTTTACAACGCTGGCACCACAGTGTCAGTGAATGGAGACAGGAATACGACTTTAGATGCTACATTTCAGATACATGAGATGAAATTTATCACACACTGAAATAAATCAGTGTATATAGCACACGGAGTTCCGCGAATTAGGGTACCGGCAGCGAGATATGGGCTGCAGCCAGTACAGAAAATAGGAACGGGACGTCCTACAAAAAAATGGCTCCGAGCACTATAGGACTTAAATTCTAATGTCATCAGTCCCCTAGAAATTAGAACTACTTAAACATAACTAACCTAAGGACATCACACACATCCATGCCCGAGGCAGGATTCGAACCTGCGACCGTAGCAGTCGCGCGGTTCCGGACTGAAGCGCCTAGAACCGCTCGGCCACCTCGGCCGGCGGACGTCCTACAGCCCAACACGATCAGTTCAGCGCTTTCGAAGATGCTCGTTTAGGTGACTGCGCACGAGATTTTGCCATTAGGACGTGGCTCTGTCCTGCTGCAAAATTCATTCGTGTTCCTCTTCTGTGAGATGGGACAACAACTAGAGAGAGAAAGCACTCCGAGATAGGTTATGGCTGGAACGAAGGATTCCAATATATCACGAGACTGCTAGTCAAGGTGTTGTCGAAGTCAGCTATCACATTAATAAAAAAAGTTATCCGAAGTCTGTCCGAAGGTAGTTTACAACATCATGGCAGCGTTGGAATCATCACCGACGTTTGTTTGGTGTGCTGTAATTTATTTGTTTCTGTCTTTTTAACGGCTTCGTTCGTTAAGCAAGCACTTAACGACGTTGTGGTCCCGGCTGTTCAAAGATTTTCTTTCTCGTCGTTGTTTGTGGCATAGTCTGCTTGTTTGCGCGTTTGACTCCTAGAATAAGATAAAAAACCGGGTAGTATTAGATCTTAGTGATTCCTGAAGAATACTTGAAGTATGTGCTGTCTTACAAGCAAGTTAATCAAACGTAAAATATATTAATGTAGCATTGATGTTGTTTATGTGTACAAAATCACCAAAACCTTCTATTTGTTCAAGAATCGTGTACTGCATTTCCACATTAAACGAGTAATAATGTAGAATTCTTGATCGTATACTAAATGTCAACGAAAATATTTGTCTATTCGTTCAGGTAATCCTAACGTACACGTCTGAATGCACTATCTGTAAAAATAGTTTCATTGGATAATATTTTTTTTCCCTTCAGCACATTTTTCTTATCTCTTCGTTGTCGAAGTAACAAGTTTTTCTTCAGAGTTGAAAGTAATTTGTGAAATATATTCATTTCAGTACAGTTACCCGATCTAAATATTTGTCGTAAACACGTAGGGAACTTACCCAGCAGCCGTCACTTTTGGGGCTATTCGGAAGTGGGACATTCCAGAAATGAGTTTACATTTATCCTGTTCCACAATTAATCGCTTTAGCACTATAAACGTTCTTATGACCTCAGGTGTTTGTGTTACGTCTGCGCTTTAAAGAGATTTTGTTGAAGACAGAGCTGTTAAATTTGACAACCCGTCTTAAAATTGCATTTAAAAGAATTAATCTACTGATTTGTGCTGGTTTACTTCATGAAATCTTTAATTGATTTCTTAACATCAGAAATTACTTTAAATTTGTTAAATACATGTCAAGGGAAAGAGTTGATGCTACTGCAGGTTAGTCTATTTTATTTTTTCTTCTTTTCTTGTCACGAGAATATAGTCAGGGAAATTGTAAACACTTGTCCAGCTTCCCCTTATTGCTGTAACGAGTATAGAATTGTAACCGTTCTTTAAATATTGTAAGGTTAGTTCAACATGTCATTCCTGGAGGCAGCTGTTAGTTTTATTCGGCGGCTTTTAGTCATTCATTCCAGAGTGCGGTCTAATACGCCATCACCGAGCGAGGTGGCGCAGTGGTTAGACACCGGACTCGCATTCGGGAGGACGACGGTTCAATCCCGCGTCCGGCCATCCTGATATAGGTTTTCCGTGATTTCCCTAAATTACTCCAGGCAAATGCCGGGATGGTTCCTCTGAAAGGGCACGGCCGACTTCCTTCCCCATCCTTCCCTAATCCGATGAGACCGATGACCACGCTGTCTGGTCTCCTTCCCCAAACAACCAACCAACCAACCATCTAATACGCCATCACCAAGTAGTGCCTATACAGTGTATGTTAGATTTTCTATAAAACCCGACACACAAGATCTATAAATGAGATAGTCGTATTGCAAGTCCGCAGTCGTTGTCACACGTTTCATACACATCTTCCATGACTAAATGAACGATTGAGGGCCAAAAGTTCGCATATTGAACGTCCGTCGGTAAAGTGAAGAGTGAACGAGAGATTCGTCCCCCCCCCCTCCCCCCCCCCTTCCCCTCCGCCACCCTCCCACCGTGCCCAAGGCCAACTCTCAGGGAGCACCTATAGGCTGTTTCGCATCGTTATAGTGGTACTTCCGCAGGGCACATTTTAAATTCCTGGCGAAGCAGAGCTCGAGAACACCTTCTAGCGTTCATTTTCCACAAAAAGTGTTCACTATGTACGACGTGTAGAACCTGCTAAATAATACAACTAAGCAATGAACACACATCAGTAGAATCTTCGAAAATACAACAGCACGGAGCACTGCTAGACAGGAATGTGACCTTTAGTCATCCTGCACAACAGGTAAGGCGGTCTCCCGGGAAAGACCAATTCCTCCACCACATATGCTGCTCGTTTTTCAGTTTACAGTCACACTTTTTATACCATATCTACCATCAGGTACCATAACATAATTCAGTCGTCACGCCGGTTTACTGCCATGTAGGAGATTCAGGTTCAATTCCCGGTACTGCCATGTACTTTTATTTGCTGGGATAACGAATACGGGGTGCACTCAGCCTCGTGAGGCGGACCTAGGAGCTTGTAGACCGATCAGTAGCGGTTTTAATGTCAAGAAACCCGACAACGACCGGAAGAGCGGTGTGCAAACCTTATGCCTCTCTCATCCATACCGTATCCGACACGTCATTGGCAGTCGATCAGGCTAGAACGCAGAACTTTACTTTTCACGCCATCTACAGCAACCAATGCACTGTTTTAAATGGGCGGCTAAAGTAAGTCCGGTGAACATTCGTTTCCAGAAGACGAATATATCGGAAGTTAAGAACATTCAACGTCGCAGCGCGTCAGCAATCGTTGGTTAATATATTAAAAAAAGACCTTAAGTAGTAGTTTTGACTTTTTACATATGTATTGTGTTTTCCTTTTCTTTTTCGTTTATAAATGTATAGCTACGGTTTTCTTTTAATCATTGACAAAGGTCTTCTTAGGCACTTGTGGGTTTTATTGTTGTTCTGAAGAAGGTGTAGTTATCTACGCCGAAACCTGGGTTAACACTTAATACTAGGTGATTTTTTTGCAATCGAGGCGTTTTTTTTTTTTAATATATCGGAAGTTAAATTAAAGAGAACATACAGCTACAGGACAGAGATTCATCTTAAATGAGAAAATGTTCAAAATGTCCGGAAGTTTGTTATGGTTTATGAAGAAGTTACGTTGGATGACGGAAAGGGCAGTTACTTAAGGTCCGCATCCCTGTCAGCGAACACTTGCCGCCGTAGCAAGGCGTCTCTGTATACCCAGGCCGCCACCACAGCACAGCGGTGGATGCATAATTATAGTGGGCACGCAGTTCAGCCGGCTAAGTGGGGGAGCCAGCCGCATTAATTCAATCTGCCCTGGGGACTTAGCGTCTCCGGCGGTTGTTGCCGCGAGCTTCGCCGCGCCGCGCCGCTGTCGCCGGTATCGTCCGCTGTACTCGGTAAGCACCCTCCTACGTTTACTCCGCGCCCCGCCAGTCGCTGGCCCTCTTTCCCCCTCACAAGTTTCTAATGCGAGTTCGCGAAACGCGCTGTCTGCCCCCCGTAACACTTTGCGGTTTGCACGGCGTCACCAAACTTGCCGCGCTTGTCGCCCCATTTCGGTTGCCGGAGCCGTCGCGACCTGGAAAAGGCGGCGCGTCCGAGAACTTTGTACGCTCCTCTTGGTTTCGTGCTGCCCTTTGCTCTTACAAAACGATGTGCTCCTTTAACTTTTTCCTGTTACGCATTCTTTCTGCGTCTATGGTGCTCGATACAGTCCACAGTGGCGTGAGACTTTCCAGGTTTTAGTTCCGTCAAACCATTAGGTTATAAGTCTGTACACTGTGTATAAGAAAGGTCCACCTATTCCGACGTAGCTCTTTTTGAGTAGAACTAGAGCTAACTCTTGCTGTTCTTCAGGGGCAACATCGAGCGAGATGGCTCTGTGGTTAGAATACTGGACTCGCATTCCCGAGGACAACGGTTCAAATCCGCGACCGACCATCCAGCTGTAGACTTACGTAATTTCCCTAAGTCACTCCAAGCAAATAGTCCTACTGGAAAGAACACGCCCGACTTCCTTCCTCATTCTTTCGTAATTCGAGCTTATGCTCCGTCTCTAATGACCTCGCGTTCTAAGAGACTAATCTTTCTTCCTTCTTTCATAAGCAACACCAGGCCGCACGTTCATCTTCAGAGTCAAAAGGATCACTGCTGGTTAACCCCCGCGCTCATCAGAATTTTTCTGTTACCCCGGGTGATCGAAAAGTCAGTATAACTTTGGAAACTTAATAAACCACGGAATAATGTAGATAGAGAGGTAAAAATTGACACACATGTTTGAAATGGCATGGGGTTTTATTAGAACCACCCCATATTGCTAGACGCGTGAAAGATCTCTTGAGCGCGTCGTTGGTGATGATCGTGTGCTCAGCCGCCGCTTTCGTCATGCTTGGCCTCTCAGGTCCCCAGACCTCAGTCCGTGCGATTATTGGCTTTGGGGTTACCTGAAGTCGCAAGTGTATCGTGATCGACCGACATCTCTAGGGATGCTGAAAGACAACATCCGACGCCAATGCCTAACCATAACTCCGGACATGCTTTACAGTGCTGTTCACAACATTATTCCTCGACTACAGCTATTGTTGAGGATTGGTGGTGGACATATTGAGCATTTCCTGTAATGAACATCATCTTTGCTTTGTATTACTTTGTTATGTTAATTATTGCTATTCTGATCTGATGAAGCGCCATCTGTCGGACATTTTTTGAACTTTTGTATTTTTTTTGGTTCTAATAAAACCCCACGTTATTCCAAGCATGTGTGTCAATTTGTACCTCTCTATCTACATTATTCCGTGATTTATTCAGTTTTCAAATTTATACTGGGTTTTTGATCACCCGGTATATGTATGATCTTGAATGATATAAAGTGCAACCACACCAGGTAACTAAAGTCATAATACATAAAGAAAACTGGAAAACTGACTCGTGTGAATGTGTACGATAAGAAACACAAAAACCTCCAGTAAACGTTGGTAAGCAAATGAGCAATTTATCAACAGACTGCAACTGACTTCAGTATTAAAGATTGTCATAGTATGTACGAGAATATATATATATATATATATATATATATATATATATATATAACTGACGATCTAATTTAGTCTATTTTGATCACGGTACTATCAATAGGCATTATTCCATTGATATGATTGTATATCTTTTCGTTTATCTTTTTCTAAATAAAAATACATCCCAACCTCATAAATTTCTGTGTATGGGCTACATAGACCAGTCCCTGCCTATCATTCCAGTCTGTGGTATCCGCTTATCAGTGGCACCTTCCAATATCGAAATATTTGCGATGCAGGTTTTAGGTGATTATTGATCATATATATATATATATATATATATATATATATATATATATACACTCCTGGAAATGGAAAAAAGAACACATTGACACCGGTGTGTCAGACCCACCATACTTGCTCCGGACACTGCGAGAGGGCTGTACAAGCAATGATCACACGCACGACATAGCGGACACACCAGGAACCGCGGTGTTGGCCGTCGAATGGCGCTAGCTGCGCAGCATTTGTGCACCGCCGCCGTCAGTGTCAGCCAGTTTGCCGTGGCATACGGAGCTCCATCGCAGTCTTTAACACTGGTAGCATGCCGCGACAGCGTGGACGTGAACCGTATGTGCAGTTGACGGACTTTGAGCGAGGGCGTATAGTGGGCATGCGGGAGGCAGGGTGGACGTACCGCCGAATTGCTCAACACGTGGGGCGTGAGGTCTCCACAGTACATCGATGTTGTCGCCAGTGGTCGGCGGAAGGTGCACGTGCCCGTCGACTTGGGACCGGACCGCAGCGACGCACGGATGCACGCCAAGACCGTAGGATCCTACGCAGTGCCGTAGGGGATCGCACCGCCACTTCCCAGCAAATTAGGGACACTGTTGCTCCTGGGGTATAGGCGAGGACCATTCGCAACCGTCTCCATGAAGCTGGGCTACGGTCCCGCACACCGTTAGGCCGTCTTCCGCTCACGCCCCAACATCGTGCAGCCCGCCTCCAGTGGTGTCGCGACAGGCGTGAATGGAGGGACGAATGGAGACGTGTCGTCTTCAGCGATGAGAGTCGCTTCTGCCTTGGTGCCAATGATGGTCGTATGCGTGTTTGGCGCCGTGCAGGTGAGCGCCACAATCAGGACTGCATACGACCGAGGCACACAGGGCCAACACCCGGCATCATGGTGTGGGGAGCGATCTCCTACACTGGCCGTACACCACTGGTGATCGTCGAGGGGACACTGAATAGTGCACGGTACATCCAAACCGTCATCGAACCCATCGTTCTACCATTCCTAGACCGGCAAGGGAACGTGCTGTTCCAACAGGACAATGCACGTCCGCATGTATTCCGTGCCACCCAACGTGCTCTAGAAGGTGTTGGTCAACTACCCTGGCCAGCAAGATCTCCGGATCTGTCCACCATTGAGCATGTTTGGGACTGGATGAAGCGTCGTCTCACGCGGTCTGCACGTCCAGCACGAACGCTGGTCCAACTGAGGCGCCAGGTGGAAATGGCATGGCAAGCCGTTCCACAGGACTACATCCAGCATCTCTACGATCGTCTCCATGGGAGAATAGCAGCCTGCATTGCTGCGAAAGGTGGATATACACTGTACTAGTGCCGACATTGTGCATGCTCTGTTGCCTGTGTCTATGTGCCTGTGGTTCTGTCAGTGTGATCATGTGATGTATCTGACCCCAGGAATGTGTCAATAAAGTTTCCCCTTCCTGGGACAATGAAGTCACGGTGTTCTTATTTCAATTTCCAGGAGTGTATATATATACTACGATTTCCAAACAATGATGTCAGGTATACTCATTAAAACAAGGTAAATAGGTCTGACATCTAAAGATCAAATTATGGAAAGGAGCTCATTGGTTTCCACGTAACATGCTTTCAATTGCGGAAGAGCAAATGATCGACAACCTCATGAAGATTACAAAAATGCTCGTCACAATTTGATTACATGATGTGTTGACTGTGTCGACTTTGGTTTCAACACACTGTCGCGGCGTGATTGCGTCTAACTTGCATAAAGCTACATGTTGGAGGTACAACTTCCTGGGTTGTTAGGCCGCGTCGTGCTACTCCTCAAATTATTATTACACAATCTACCCCGTTGTTAAGTATCGCCTTCAGGACTTCCTGGTGTGCCCAGTGTTGAGTTAACCGGGAACGCCAGAATATCCTGAAGGAGATCCTGTTAGAGGAATCGGAATTTTGATGGTCTGATAAGAAACTGAAGAGTAACGTGAATCAGCCTAACAACCTAGAAGATTTTACCCTCAACGAGAGCATCCAAGGAATCTTGCATACGTATATAAGCTACATGTTGCTACTTCCAACAGTCGGACACGAGTGGGGTTGGGGCACCTTTCTCCCTGAGGTCTATCGCTTTAAAAGATCAGGAGCGTCACGACATGGAAAGAGCACTCTGCTTCGTTGCCAACCTGCTCAGCCGCTACCGTAAGACGTTCTCCCTTTGGAAAGCATGTAACAACAGAGACAGCATGTATTTGGTTAAGTTCCCAAACCCTTCACATCTCCACGCACCGGGAGTATAAGTTAAGATGCACCGTTGTAATGGTTAAGACAACTGGGAAGTTTTTAACCATCTATGTAGCGCGTTAAAGCGGGTAACGTGGCTAGCGCTAGTTTGAAGTAGTCAAATTCGTTAAGATGATGATGCTATAATGGCGTATGAATATCTTTTAATGGAACTACTGTCAGAGTCCGTCTTCACAATAACTGGAGTGGACTGCGATACTAGTAAATTTCTATCAGTGCCCATTGGGATATCGAGGCATTTCCGGTATGCAGTATGAAAACGGAAATATATTCTCATATTCTGTATGAGATTGGATAGGAGTTTCATAAGTACACTTATAATGATTCTCGACCGGAAAGGAGACTAGTACCTGGGATATTGTTGACCGGCTAGAAGTAGTGATGAATGAGCAGTTTTTAATGGGTAGCTGGCTTCAATCTAAACCTTAGTTCTGCCACAGAATCATAAATCTTCACTGAGAATTTAGTGCAGCAGCTTATTCCGAATGTTCGGTTGTTGCGAATGTGGACGAGTAGATTCCTCACACTCGCATAGTCATTGGTATATGTTCTAGCTATGTTTAACGTACAAGATGGTACAACAGTCCATATCAAACTTACGAAATATTTGGATGTTTTACTTTTACTAAAAGTATTTCAAGTCAAATAGATGCGTTTCCACCTGTTTGAAATAGATCTTTGTAAAAAAAAAAAAAGTGCTGTTCTATCATCTAGTGCTCGACTAATGTGAATTTCCTAGTAATCACACAACATAGTAATCTTACAGTCACTCCAATAAACAGTCGTCATTCCTACAAGAGTCTGCGTATGTATCTCCTGGTGGCAGTCATTCATTCTGTTGGTTTAGTTAACAGCTCTACGTCAGAGATTTGGTGGAGATTTCTCAAACGGAAGCAGTCCCAGTAAGTAGGAATTCCTTTGCGAAAAACTGTAATTACTTATTTAAGAGAAATTGAAGGTGAGCACATGAAATGTAAATCTATGGAACTGATTGGACGATATTGTTAAAGAATACGAGAACGAAGAGTCCAGAGCTCCTAGTAGCCCTCTTAACTTTATACTGTTATATCCCGTCAGAAACAACAACTTAAATTAATTTACATTATTATAATTTCAGCTTATCAGTCAATGCGCTATTTAATTTTTCGGTTCAGTTTTCTCCAACCTGTTCAGTTCAAAGTAACATTTTACTTTGGGGAAGCCGTGCGGCTGTAGGCGCTTCAGTCCGGAGCCGCGCTGCTGCTACGGTCGCAGGTTCGAATGCTGCCTCGGGCATGGGTGTGTGTGATGTCCTTAGGTTAGTTAGGTTTAAGTAGTTAGTAAGTAGTGTTAAGTCGCATAGAGCTTAGAGCTATTTGAACCATTTTACTTGGGTAAACGAGAGTATTTCTGGAGATTAACAGCGATGTAACTCAAATGTGTTTCGCCTTTCAGTTACTTTAGGCAGATAGCTGGAACTCGCCTGTCAGACGGCTCATTGGTGTAGCGCACCCTGTTTGAAACGCCAGGCCTGTCTCCGCGCTAATCAGAGCCATTAATTGGCTGAGATGTTGATGTGGCAACGTCGCAACGGTCCCTTGGGTACTGCACAGCCCAGCATTGTTAAAAGCTCCGACGATGAAAGCTTTTAGAGTTTCAATTTTGCTGGCGTAATTCACTTACCATCTCTTATCTTCTCTCCCCAGGTCCACTATTAATCTTTCCATATACACGCGGCCATTAATGCCTGCGCGGTGAGCGTGGAGTCCGCTTACTGTCTCACCACCTCTGTATAAGGCTTCATGGTGCCATTACAAAAGGAACCGATCTTTGAAGAACCAGTTATTTTTGCATGCAATACTCTTACAGGAAATGAGAGGGAGCTCTTCAAAAGCTCATAATTTCCCCACTTGAAGCTTATATCGAAAATAAATTATCTCTATTAACTACGTCCTTATAATCACTTCCTTAGGAATACAAAAATGGCTCTGAGCACTATGGGACTTAACATCTGAACTCATCAGTCCCCTAGAACTTAGAACTACTGAAACCTAACTAAGCTAAGGACGTCACACACATCCATGCCCGAGGCAGGATTCGAACCTGCCTCCGTAGTGGTGGGGCGGTTCCAGACTGAGGCGCCTAGAACCGCTCGGCCACAACTGCCAGCCCTTAGGAATACACTGTACATGAATTTTATTGATTGCGAAAATATTTATGGACATTATAAACGTCATACCTATTTGGGTGTCAGCTGATTTGTAATGGAATCCTTAACGTAGCAATCAGTTTCAAAAGATCAGGTCCGATTGTCCACCAGGTATCTGCCGTGGTGCGTACTCACCCTTTCGGCAGGAAGTGCTCAGCAGTGCCACGTGCCCCTGTTTTTTTTGCACAGCCTGACAAGTACGTAGGCGCCCCAGTACTAACTAATCAGAGCTGCACAGTGACTGAGAGCTGATGTGGCATCCTGCACGAGACTGCATAGAGCAGCACTGTTCAGCGATCTGTCGTTGCTAACTTTTAGAGTACCAATTTTGCCGGAGTAGTTCACTTATCAAACCTTATCTCTGCTGCGCACTTCCACTACCAATCTTTCCGCGTACATGCGGCCTTTATTGTCTGCGCGGGGAACGCGTTTGCCGTGTCTCCCCGTCTCTTTAGAGCTGCACGCTACCACTGCGAAAGCAACCGATACCGAAATGAAAATTCGCTCCACCTCGCAGGCCGCCGGAGGGCTTCAAAGCGAGGCTCATTACGGCTGGCCGGCGAGCGCTTTCTCATTTAGCAGGTAGAAGTAGGGAGAGGAAGACCGCTGCCTGCTACTGACCCTCCCGTGCAGCAGCGTTCCGTCCCGTCCCGTTCCATCCGGCTCTTGCCGTCGCCGCCGACGTGCCTCCTACGCTCCTTCCGTCTGTGCGCCTCCCCCCCCCCCCCCCCCCTTCAGTGACGCTCCACAGGCACAGTGGCCGACCAGCTGGGCTATCGATTCCGCCGCCGGCTCCTCGCAGTCTGCAGTCTCCGTTCTCCGCTCACTACTCTTCCGGCTCCTCCATGCGTCGACTCTTCTTCATTTCGCCGCGGGCCGATTACTGGCCGCCACTCTCCACTCTCCACTCACCTTTCTCCTCTCCCACCCCGTCCTCTACACCCACCACCTCCCTCTTCCGTCCACCCCCACCCCCACGCCACGCGTCCTGTCCCCTGAACAGCGCCACTAATGAGTCGGACCTCTCTGCCGGTCGCTCCCCCGCCTTACCATTCAGCGGAACGCTATCGGTGTCTCGTGGACAGGGCCGGCAGACGAGCGTCGTCCGTAATGAATAGCAGACCGCAGTATTTCACTCCTCATTTAAACACGGCATTAATAAATTTTATTTGCATGCGTAAGTCTGTCGATTATCGCGCTTCTCCCATTACGGCATAAACGACGAAAATGTGTTAGAGCAAATGGACATCAGGAGTTTAGACATTTACATTTCTCGGAACAAATTTAACTTCACATCATTACTAGGGTAACACTCAGCAGTCTTAAACGCAGGGGAAGACGGTTGTAATACAAAACTCCATTAAAAAAAAAAAAAAAAAAAAAGACAAAGAATTAATGAAAATCTCCCGATTGAGTTTTCAACGGAGTACTATCACTGAAGTAAACTTTTGCCTTTTTTTTTTTTTAAGAGCTGTAGTTTACTGCATGATTAACCCAATCCTCAGCTGACTGAATCTTTCATTCTGCAGGAGACAGTTCAATGCTTGCAGTGTATTGGCGAATTAAAATTTCGAGCCGAACGGTTACAACGCGGAATATCGCCTTTCGCTTCCCACGCGCGAGTCAGTATTCGCCTCCAGAGCTTCAGTTATGCTAGTATTATTTATTGCTTATATAGCCTGACTAGATTACCGCCCCAAGGCCCTCTCTTACATCAAACTGGAAAAAATCATCCAAAAAACTGTTACATAACAATCACAAAAACAATAATAATTTGCATTATTAATAAAAATAATAACTGGCTATACTAATAATAGCACTAACTATGTTGATAAAATAATGGAGGCATTAAGTCATATTGATTAGTAATTACATTAAACTTCGATTATAATTTGCCTTATTATTAATGAAGAGAAATTATTCGCAATAAAAATAGCAGGTAATAACAATAATAGTAACAAAATAATGGAGCCATTAACTATGATAATTAATTTAGCACTTCTTAATTCTTTTTATTGTAGTGGAATAATGGCCGCGCGGGATTAGCCGAGCGGTCCAAGGCGCTGCACTCATGGACTGTGCGGCTGATCCCGGCAGAGGTTCGAGTCCTCCCTCGGGCATGGGTGTGTGTGTTTGTCCTTAGGATAATTTAGGTTAAGTAGTGTGTAAGCTTAGGGACTGATGACCTCAGCAATTAAGTCCCATGAGATTTCACACTCATTTGAACATTTTTGAGTAGAATAAGGGGAAGAGAAATAGGAGGAAACTGAAAACTACAGTGCCTGGCTGCACAGCTGGATATTTCAATACAGAACTCTGTAGGAGAGGTGAGGGAAAAATGGTGAGGGCGGGGCTTCACGACAGTGACCTGCGGACGAGTATATAGAAGAGATAGCTAACAGACTGAGGTGGGTTAACAGCTGGATTTTCAGTTGTCTAATGTTTTGAGGAAGACTATTTCAGAGTCGGGTTTGTGACACACAATTGATTAAGAAGAGAACAAGTCAAACACAGGTATGATAATCTTTAGGCTTACCAGTACGTTGCCA
Source organism: Schistocerca serialis cubense (assembly GCF_023864345.2). Classification (NCBI taxonomy): domain Eukaryota; kingdom Metazoa; phylum Arthropoda; class Insecta; order Orthoptera; family Acrididae; genus Schistocerca; species Schistocerca serialis. The sequence goes on along the minus strand of NC_064644.1, from coordinate 463,170,390 downwards.
TGATAACTGTTCGTAGGCGGGATTGACATGATAGAGATGGCGTACGTAACAAATGTGTCGCACACAGTCATTCATCTCCAGTTACATCTGGCATGAGCTCTCACACGAAATTCCTTGGAGAATAGGATCATCATAATCAAGGATGGGGAGTATTAATGATATTTTAAGCTAATGAGGAATTACGTTTTTGCATTTCTGTAGTGAATGAAATTATGCTGATGCCTTCTTACAGAATGCAGTTATATGTTCAGCCCAGGTGGAGTCTCGCTCCAGAATTACCTCCAAGATCTTTGCAGGGCAAGAAAACTACTGTGCAGTTTATGATTAAGAGTCCAAGAGATGTGTCTTTGGTGACCGACTAAGCTTGCTTTTGTTTTAGATGGTTTGAGTTTTCAATCCAAGTTCTGCGCCAACTCTGAAAAAGCAGCTAGCTCAGCATTTACGTCCTGGATGGCTCTGAGCAGGTTTCTTGGACTTGTTCTTAGATATAACTGAAGGCCGTGTGCGTATAAAAGATAGTTGCAATGAGAGATAATGGTAGACACGTCATTAACATATAATAATAAAGTAATGGCCCCAATACTGATCCTTGTGGGACACCTGATGCTACATTCCTACATTGGAATCTCTTTGCTCTTATCGCTAGATTCTTTTATCGTGATATAAGTTATGAGTGGAACCATTTTACATTGCTTGAAAGAAGCACTTTTGAAGTTAACAAATAGAATATCAAAGACGACAGTGTCGAAAGTTTTGCTGAACTCCAAACAGCAAATAATAGTCGCCTCCTGTCTAACCATACCCTGTTCCAATTCTCTATTCACTTTTATAAGAGCAGTGGTCGTGCTATGATACCAGATTGTTTGATGTTAAGTAATTTGTAACCTGATCCTGAACTATATATTCTAAGGCCTTAGTTAATACCGTTAGAATGCAAATGGGTCTGTTTTTGACAGATTTCTATTTGAGTAGAGATTTTATGACTCGCTACTTCCTGTATATTGTGAGGATGCTGAAGGTCAGAGAATGGCAAAAAATACCCGTTATTGTGGGCAGCAGTGAATCGAAGAGGAAATTGGTTATTTGCATTGTAATAATGTCGTGTGTTGCAGCTGCCGACTGAATTCGATCAACTGACTTCCTAAGAATATTAAGACATCAGTTACAGAAAAAAATCTTGATCTGTGGCAATCACTGATAATTCAAGGGAATTGATGGTATGTTCCTTCCCATGTAGACTGACAAAATACTCATTCATATCCTCGATAGTAACTAGAAATCTAGCTGCAGATTTGGTTTTACTATTCCTAAACCTCTACGTTTTCCCACAAGATGGAGGACCTGAGAAAGTCCTCTGTAACGTTTTCTCACTCTGTGGCACAATCAGAATAATTCAACAGTTCCCAAAAAATTATACTAAATCAATTAGCACGTCTTTCCACCACCAGCTGAATATGCTGCTATTAATTGGCACATGGTTAAAGAATCAGTTCGGTATCTTTTCTCTGTGTTTCCACAAATGGCCCGTAGATTCTTCCATTAGCATCGGAATAACAGGACGCATAAAGAGACTAGTTGCACATTGTAACATCAGAGCAAGACACTAAAGTTCTAGTAGTTCTACCAACCTCGAGTTTTAATGCGGTGTCGTTGTCCCAACAAAGAGGCAGCACACAGATCTGGATTCCATTAATTTGGATGAGAGGCTTTCACGGAATTACTGTCAAACGTAATAAGGCCTTTATCTCATTTTAATAATGAAGTTGGTAGTTCATAGGTATTCCAGTTTTCTTTTTTTACTATATACATGTTTTTTAAAGAAAATAGCAAACAACGTTTTTAAAATGTTGCGTAGTCATTCGTAAGCCAATGAAGTTCACAGGATAAATCATTCATCAATTTTATTAGTGAAAGTTCAGGTCTGTATCACTTCCTAACTGTCGAAATGTATCATCGACGTATCACAAGGCAAGCTGAACATTCCCGAACACATAATTTCTTTTGCTTGCAACTGATCGACCTAACGCTCATTTCGTAACACCATGACTTCACACTTGGCACTTCCAAGTTCGTTGCGAACTATTTTATTTGATGATCATTAATTACACACGGATGATGAACGAGCTGATTAGTGTCTTGTAAGTATGTCATCAGTTTATCTAAAATTACGTCTAATATCATGAACTAATTGCGTCATAACAACATAACGCTGAAAGCGTCTACCTCGCTATTTCAGGACTATAACTGAACACTTCGTTGTTATTATTATTAATAAACAAATAAACGGATTGTCGCAGAGATTACAGTATAATCCTTTCTATCTTGCACTACAGCACCCATTCAGAACACAAATATTAATGATCCTCAAACTGCAGTATGAGACTTAGCGGCCATACTACACTCAAAATTTCATATTGTCTTAGCCACACTGTCTGTCGATTAGAGTTGCCTTAAGCGTTCCGAATATACATCATTTTCAAAGACTAAATGGTAAATACAGATAGTATCAGTAGAAAAACAAATGATTACACTTAATCCGATATGGAACTGAAACGTATATGGGGAAATTTTACCATATACAAAAGCCTTCATATTTAAATACTTCGTATACACTAAACATATCGGTACAGAGAACCTAGTCATATGTTGTGAGCAACGAATAAGTACGAACTAGTTCTTGATACTGCGTGTGGTCTTGAGTGAAGTTGGCTACAAGAGGGCACTAATGTACTATTTACATACTATAATTTTACAGACATGTATAATTACGTAAAGATTAAAATGAAATAAGTTTGAAACTAGTAAATTTTCATATTACATTTGTTCAAAAGACTAATTGCGCTGTCGAACACATATTTGCAATACTTCAGAACAAGATAGATAACCGTTGCTTTCGGAAAACAATTTCAGCATGTATATACGATTAACATTTACAGTGACTCGTTAATATTATTGTTTTTTAAATATGATGCACGTAGCCATATTATACATGAGTGCGTGTAGGCATTTTCTAATGGAATGATCTAACTTTTCAGGTACACTGGAGAAGAGAAAATAAATCAGTATCACACAATCAACTGTGATGCGGAAATGACTAGCGGAAGTTGTACACTATAGCGAGAAAATGTTTCGATAATATATGCACAATACTGACTGAAATTTGTCATGAAACCTGATAAAAAGAGGTGTTCCGTTGATAGGATACATCCTGAGTCATTAATAAATGACCGTTGTATTGCAGAGAAGAGCGGAGGGTAAAAATTGTAGAGGAAGACAATGCTGGGATACATTAAGTATAGTCAAAGAAGTTGCTGAGAAAAAAGACTCGCACAGGATACATTAACTTGAAGAGTAGCGACAGACCAGTCAGTTCGGCACGAAGATCACAACAGAACAGCTCACGCTACAGCTTATCTAAGAAGATAGATTAAAGAAAGACAAACCTATGTTTATAGCATTTATATATTTAACAAAAGTTTTTGACAATGTTGACTGGAATACACTCTTTGAAATTCCCAATGTTAGAGGGAAAACACAAAGAGTAAGACACGAATCCCAAATTCAGTTCGAGTACGGGGGATATGTTATGGGGACATCTGCCACATTTTCTCGCTGAACTCCTCCCACCGCCCCGCTTCAAATATATCTTGCCAACACTCCCACATTTAACGAGCCACAGATGCCCTAGCTTGCAATAATAATAACATTAAAACATGTAAAATGTTCTACTATGATAGTAATAACAATCTGTTTACATCAGAACTTCGTTCATCGCTTTAATATAACTTCCACGAAGTGCGTCAGATTTGATATTGGAATCAGTGTCGGCTTGTGAGTACCTTCACCTGTCTGTAAAGTTTCCTCCGACTGCTCTGGTAGCAAGTCCATCCATGTAGCCTACCCCTATGGAAATAAATTTAAAGGTATCGTGCACTAAGCGAAGCTTGCAACATTTTAGAAATTTTTGCTACCGTGCTTTTTTAGACTTCCTCAGTCTCCAAATGTTATCCAAAATCTTTCGAAATTAAGGTAAGTAAAAATACAAATGCTTTCGATAATTGGTTGTTTGACCGGGTGGCGGATGGCTGAAGGGTGGGGGTTCTTGATAGCCATTTGTTACTGTTACGAACTTACACATCCGTGGCTCCTTAAATATGGGGGTGATGTCAAGTTTTATTTGAAGGGGAGGAGTCCAATAACAAAACTTGACCCACCACCTTTCGATTCACGCCTGTCCACACACAATACATACAGAATCTCAATTGCAGTTATAAGACTTCAGGGCATAAAAGGAAAGCAGTAGCTATAAAGGGAGTAGAACAGGGTTATGACGTGTCCCACATGTTATTAAAGCTGTACGTTGAAGAAGCAACAGAGGAAACAAAAAATATTTCTGAAAAAGTTATTAAAACACAAATAACTAATAAAAGAAAATTTAAAATAAACATAAATAAATCAATACTATTTGTAGAAAAAATCTACGTAAATGAATTCTAAATTCAACACGTGGAATATGAACGTTCATGTTACGAATCATTTAGAGGAATTAATTATTTGAAATCTATCCTTATGACAGCAAAAGGTGGACGATTTAGGATACTGAAACTAAAAAGAATAAGAGTTTTTGAAAGGTGCTGGTAGAGAAAAATGCTGAGGATTAGATGGATGGATCCGCTATTAATGAAGAAGTACTGAACTAAATGGGTGAGAAATGTAATTCATGGCAAAACTTCATTAAAAGAAGAGATCGATTAAAAGGATGCATCATGAGTCAACGCGCAGTAGCCAGTCAAATGGAGCGATTTGGGGGAGGCGGTGAGAACTAATAAAATTTATTCCACACTTATTCTACGTAGTTTCTTTCATGGTTAAGGAAGTTTTGACTTTGTAATTGAGACATATTATAAAGTGTCCGCTGCATTTTTCTGTCAGCATATGAAGGCTAATCTCAGAAAATACTGCAGGGATTTTGATACTGTACTAATAGATAAATTGATTCACGTAAAAGGTAGGTAGGTAGGTAATTTATTACATCTACAACAGAAAAATCGTACGGCCGCAGATACTTTGTGCTAGCCTTGCGAATCCGGGGACGATCGCTGGCAGCCTATGAAAACATTTTGGCCGTAGGCACGTCAAAACATGCCGAGAGTCGATATCTGTGTAAGCATCCTATTTGAGGAATCTAGCAACAGTTCTACAGAAATTTCGGTTGCTATCACATTCTTATAACGTGGCGAGTAAAACACTCAGAAAATGAATAATTCTATTAGCAACCAGACAGCGATCACTGATCGACCCATCCAAGCAATTTTTTGCGTAGAAATTATAGTCACATTTATGGAATCGAATAACTGCTGAAATACGTTCATGAGTTCTTTCATGGAAGACGATTAGTTAACTCAAATGTTTGGTTTCGCAGATCGCTTTCACAGTCCAGAGTACAATGTTTGCATCGTTCTATATCATCTAAATTGGCCTGTGTAATCCAGCATGCACTGCTGCGGCCCATTACACCCCAAACGACCTATCTATTCAGTATTTTATTAGCATTTTTTTCTTGAGGCACCCAACGGAACGATATTTACTAGGAATACTCGTAATTCAAAACAGAATTGAACAGAACTAATGTAGAGAAGTTACACCTACATGTTAATTCAAATAAATTCAATGAATAATAAGGCGAAATTAATGGAGTGTCTGCTTTTTCACACAGGAGAAACGATGATCAGGAGACAGATCATAATAGCAGACATGGACGTCATATACTGAAATGACTAGCTGCAATTTGCAAAATTAGTAAAGCGATGTAACACAAACATTTTAACACATACAAAGTCAGTTAGAAATAGCACCGAATTTTCGAAATGTCAGTTTATTAATAAATGGAAAAAATAAAAACTGAAGAAATAATCCAGTACACGAGCATTAGTTGCCGAAATGACTAGTATGAAACTCAAACGTCATGAGCAATTTAACATATGTAATTGTTAACAGCATTTAGCTCCATTTTATCAACCATGCATTGAATCTTGTACTATATCCATGAAACAACGAATCTCTGTAAAAATTTGAATACGATAAAAAAGATCAGGAACTGTGGCTTGGTGCTAAAAATGCTACAGGCTGTGAAATAAAATGACGCTAAAATAGTTCTCGTAGTAGTCTTTACGAAGAGCTACTTTGTGATCATTCTACTTCAGTATTTTTTAAGTGGAAATTTTTACACAATGAGTATAAAGTAAAGTTGGTTTTTGTTTTTTGTAAGCACTTATGTGTTTAGGGGACACATAGAACTCTATCTCAGTATCTAAAGTGTTCTACCAACAGTCTCGTATGCACGCAGGTCAAACATGACATGATGAAAACCAATATACCTGCCAAAGTCGGTACACGATCATGCGACGTCAATTGCACTAAGTAGGAAAGCCACCAAAAGAACATCGCTGCCGGTTACGATATTTTACGGAAAACTAGTCAATTGTAAATTACTTGCGCTAGTACAAGTTTTTTTGTGAGACTGAAATCATGTCGCTTTCGTGTCATTATCGCTGCTTATTTGGTTCAGAGTATTCGCCGTAACCATTACCAGGTAGAACACAGAGCATTTCAGATTTTGCCATCGTTGAAAATTGAAACCTGAGATCTAAACAGTCGCTCATCGTAACCAACTACGCAATATTATCACACATTACGCTGTGTCTGGCTCGTTGTTACGATAATATGTTGTCATAATTACCCTACTAAACCTGTCGTGTATTAGGTATGCATCGTACCGCAGACAATGCAACTCAAAATAGAATATTCTAACTAGACAGGCTACTTTAGTTTTCCCTCGATCATCTTCACCAACGGAAAATTTCAGCCGGTCATCAGCCACTAAAAGGACAGGGAAGGCGAGAATTCAGTTTCCAATATATCAGTTCATTCACGGAAGATACAACAACTCGTAGTCGCAAGACTTGAGCCCTAATATAGTTTTATACCACTTATCAACATGTGTATCGTAGAGGGCAATTTATCAAATGGTTCAAATGGCTCTAAGCACTATGGGACCACATCTGAGGTCATCAGTCCCCTAGAATTAGAACTACTTAAACCCAACTAACCCAAGGACATCAGTTAATAACAGGCAACCAATCGTAATAAAGTCATGAAATGTCCAATTGACTCTTTTGTTAGAACATGTTACGCGTTTCGGAATCACACCCATCTTCAGACATCTGTTACAAAAACGTACAAAACATATGTGAACAGCACACTCAACAGGTCTCAACGTTACAGAAAAAGAGATCTGGTCATATGAGTTACATACCACAAAATTCAACTACTTCCTAACCAACTCAAAGAAAGTGTCCAATAACGTATGACTATAACTGCGACACAAGCAGTCTTGAAGCAGAGCGTATACTGACGCTAAACAAGTCAACTAGCAGCTTTCACATGTAATTTAATAATAATATACTCAAGATATAACATCTAACAGGGTGCAATTACGACTAGAAACCGGAATGGTACTTTCGTACACGTTAACCTTAGAGGATTATTAATTAAAAAAAAAAAAAAAACTCCAGAAATTTTACATTGCCATACTATACCTATAGCCACTAGTGGCACTAAGCACAACTGAAACCATATGTTAATATAAAATAAATAATAGGGGGAGGGGGAGTTCCTTCATGAATAAGCCTTTAAAACTCCCAATTCTCTAAAAGAATACCACCAAATTAAATATAACCAACATTATCCGTCATAAACTAAAACCTTGTCATCAGCTCGCGTACGCTAAGGACATCACACACATCGATACCCGAGACAGGATTCGAACCTGCGACCGTAGCAGCAGCGTGGTTCCGGACTGAAGCGCCTAGAACCACTCGGCCACAGAAGCCGGCGCAATTTACCGGTCTGGACGGATAAAGCCTTGACCTACAACTCTTTCTGAACAACGAAATAAAATTATAACGAAAGAATGGAGCAAAGGTTAGAGTTTAATACCCATGAACGCTATGTGCACCAGAAGCTTGGAAGAACTGGGAAAGAAAAGTGTGCGTTCCTCAAAGAATCCAGCGATTTAGGAATACACGGAAGCTGGATTTCCTTACTGAATTTTGTACCTTGTTGCTCCCGAACACTGTGCTGCTTCTGAAATAGTCGTTTCATCCCGTCTTCATCGATGTGTAAAGCACCGAAGTGGCGTCAAATAGAAAGACTTGCACCAAGTGAACGAACTACCCCAGATAGGGTCTTTCGAATAATAATGCTGTACGATCATTTCTTAAGTTTATGACTAATAGAACTGAAGATGCATGCCCGATACGCGTGGCATTCACTCGGCTACGGTTTGCGAAACACAGGACGAACTTTCCAAAGATGACAACGCCTAATGATTCGGCAGCTGTTTACATAGTCACATGGAACTCACAAGGGTGCGCATATGCCGCGACGTTGCAGTGTGTGGAAGCTCGATAGGCTTCCTCTACATCTTGCCTTGTACATGGAAGGGATGACACATCTATTGTGTGGCGATCAGTGAGTACTCGACACATGAAAGCGAGTGAGACCGAACCAAGTTGATAGCGACTAGTAGTGAGCAACTGCCTGTGAGTCATTTCGCCACGCGGAGGCTGTGCTCTGATTCGGACTGGTGAGAGGCCAAGGGGGAGGACCTCTTGTCAATATCAATCAGTCACCACTTCGAGCTATTGGGAGTGGGAGATAATTCGTGTTAGCTGAAAGCTGTGTAGGTGGTACGTTGGTGTAGATGAAAGAACGGGAGCTGCAATATAGTAACAAGAATCTGTGGAGCGTGTTTGAGTTTTTTATTTGCAGATGCCTGGTGGGGTGAGTCGATGCCTGCAGAGGTGTGAATCTGGTGTATGTATTCTGTTAAAATAGCCTTTGGATCGAATATACGTGATTGTTGATATTGGAGCATTAGCAACCATTGTTAATATTGGAGCATCAGCAACCAATGTTTCGAGGGGACTGGAGAACAAATAAGGTTTTGTCTTAGTCTTCATGAAGAAAAAATATCGCACTTGGAGGCCGGCATGGGGTTCCTCATCCACATGCAAGACAAAAGAGTATCTAAAAAAATCATATCCGGTGTATTTTGAAAACACGTCTATAAAAAAGAGGGGCTGACAATACTCAGACATCGTACAGCGCATCGGAATGTACAGAGGAACATGTGTCACCCCACAGTACCGTATTAGGCGTCGTATCTCAGTGAGAAGACTGCTGCGACATCGAACTCACATTCACTATGGAGCAATGGTTCGAAAACTCATCAGGTTTTTTGTTTTTTAGACATCCGCTCGCTAGTTTACGTCGTTAATAAGCAGGACACCATTTTGTCACATGACAATAGCCTATCACATGGTGCTAGGATCCACGAACCTCATGCATATGTCCACTAATCGCGCAGTGCCCTACCATAAACGGTGCTGTCAAGTTCATATACAGCGGTTTGGCGATGGAGTAAACAAACGATGTATGCGTCGATGTGGTCGGGTGCTTCCGATAACTAAGCTGCTGTTACTTTTTGGTATACTGCACAATACAACCTAATGCGCCCTTCCGACAAGAATCTTTTTCATCGACTGGAGCAAAATCTTTTGGGAAAACAGTAATCTTCGTCTACAAATAACAGACAGAGGTCGTCCAAGGAGTAGACGTACTTCGCATACAGAGGATGTGATTCTTGAAACTGTTCAGCAATCACTTGGGCAAAGTACACGTGGCATTGCAGGCCAGTTCCAGATACCTAAGAGATTGGTTGTTGAAGTGTTGCACGATGAAGAACTGCATACATGTCAATGATCGTTAACACCAGCAGTCAGAAGGCCGCATTTGACAAGTATGGTTTTGTGAATGGGTGTTGCACCAAGTGGAAAATAACGAAAATTTTATAAATAACGTGATATGGACTGACGAATTTAGCTTCACTGGTGGAGGTATTTTCAATAGTAGCCATTGCTGATCGCAACACAACGTACCTATCATCCCTGAACGTGGCATTCAGGCACGCTTTGACATAAACGTGTTACCTGGAATCGTGGCAGGAGTGCTCTTCAGCCCTTATCTAATGTGGGACAAGCTGAAAGCCTCCCTGTACCGTTTGTTTCTTTGCAGTACTTTGTCTGACGCGTTGTAAAAAGTTCCACTTGGCGCTCGGTGACAGCTATGGGTTCAGCATGATGCTGCACCGCCGCACTTTGGAATGAATGTGCGTAACTTTTTAAATAACGTATTTCCAGGGAAATGGATTGATCATGGGGGTCCAACGTTCTGTCCTTCGGACATTAATCTACAATATTTTTATTTGTGGGAAAACTTAAAGGAACATGTTGGTAGTACTCCATCCTGGACGTACAAGATGTGAGAGATCGCGTGCATGCTGCTTGGGCACTGGTGGTGCGGAACCGTAGGGTCCAGAAAAATACGATCCAGGGAGTGGCGAAGTGTATCAATATGCAAGTTCGTCGCTTTGACCATCTTCTCTAAAGTGAACGTTGCTCATACGTGTACGTACAGTCTCTATGAAGATAAGCCTGGACGTCAAACATACCGAATGACTTTACAGTGATTAGCATAATGTCCAAGCTAGCGTAGCCTACGTATTGCATTCTTTGTACCTCATTCGATACAGACGATGTTAGTGTATCCTTTATCATTTTCTTTTGGAATTATTTGTGTCATCGAGAAAACGTAGTGGTCGTTTACACCTGTAAGAAGTTCCTGTTAAGTCTTAACGCTTAAATAAAAGTGATAGTAACAGCAAAAACACGCCAGATACCGCCTTATGGAAGTGTAAAGTGGATAAAATTTGATGCTTTAACTGAAAAAAAATGTTTCAGGTGAAAGTGACTCGAACGTCGGCGAGTCTGCCATATCCCTTACCCACGGCATTGCTTCGTCTTACTGAGCTAGTGGGACAGCTCGAGTACAATGCAGAGTTCATGCTACTTTTTCTTGGCCATGCTGAAGGCAGTCACAGTGCTGCTAGAGCCTCGTTTTCTGAATCACATTTCTATTAAACCTATTGATGAGGTTCTGTTCTGATAGCAAAAATTTTTTCTTGAATTTCTATGAGAAGTTGCATACCAAACACCAAGTACGGGGATTTTTTCTTCACCCTGTATAACAATCAAGGACCACGTCAGACTGTAAATTCATAGAATATATAAAATTATTGTGGATATTCGAGAAATTTAATGAGATATGGAAATCTGACTACCTTTTTAAGTATACGTACTAGTTTTATTGAGCTAACAGTTACCAGGCGCTAACAGTGGATATGTCCCAAAATAAGGTCCATGCCAACTTATCTGAAGAGTGTACATCATCTGCTTGTGAATTGTGTAAAAATTGTTTCAGGTGTTTTATATTTTTAATATTCTGTGTGCTACACACACACACACACACACACACACACACACACACATATATATATATATATATATATATATATATATATATATATATATATATATACACTCCTGGAAATGGAAAAAAGAACACATTGACACCGGTGTGTCAGACCCACCATACTTGCTCCGGACACTGCGAGAGGGCTGTACAAGCAATGATCGCACGCACGGCACAGCGGACACACCAGGAACCGCGGTGTTGGCCGTCGAATGGCGCTAGCTGCGCAGCATTTGTGCACCGCCGCCGTCAGTGTCAGCCAGTTTGCCGTGGCATACGGAGCTCCATCGCAGTCTTTAACACTGGTAGCATGCCGCGACAGCGTGGACGTGAACCGTATGTGCAGTTGACGGACTTTGAGCGAAGGCGTATAGTGGGCATGCGGGAGGCCGGGTGGACGTACCGCCGAATTGCTCAACACGTGGGGCGTGAGGTCTCCACAGTACATCGATGCTGTCGCCAGTGGTCGGCGGAAGGTGCACGTGCCCGTCAACCTGGGACCGGACCGCAGCGACGCACGGATGCATGCCAAGACCGTAGGATCCTACGCACTGCCGTAGGGGACCGCACCGCCACTTCCCAGCAAATTCGGGACACTGTTGCTCCTGGGGTATCGGCGAGGACCATTCTCAACCGTCTCCATGAAGCTGGGCTACGGTCCCGCACACCGTTAGGCCGTCTTCCGCTCACGCCCCAACATCGTGCAGCCCGCCTCCAGTGGTGTCGCGACAGGCGTGAATGGAGGGACGAATGGAGACGTGTCGTCTTCAGCGATGAGAGTCGCTCTGCCTTGGTGCCAATGATGGCCGTATGCGTGTTTGGCGCCGTGCAGGTGAGCGCCACAATCAGGACTGCATACGACCGAGGCACACAGGGCCAACACCGGGCATCATGGTGTGGGGAGCGATCTCCTACACTGGCCGTACACCACTGGTGATCGTCGAGGGGACACTGAATAGTGCACGGTACATCCAAACCGTCATCGAACCAATCGTTCTACCATTCCTAGACCGGCAAGGGAACTTGCTGTTCCAACAGGACAATGCACGTCCGCATGTATCCCGTGCCACCCAACGTGCTCTAGAAGGTGTAAGTCAACTACCCTGGCCAGCAAGATCTCCGGATCTGTCCCCCATTGAGCATGTTTGGGACTGGATGAAGCGTCGTCTCACGCGGTCTGCACGTCCAGCACGAACGCTGGTCCAACTGAGGCGCCAGGTGGAAATGGCATGGCAAGCCGTTCCACAGGACTACATCCAGCATCTCTACGATCGTCTCCATGGGAGAATAGCAGCTTGCATTGCTGCGAAAGGTGGATATACACTGTACTAGTGCCGACATTGTGCATGCTCTGTTGCCTGTGTCTATGTGCCTGTGGTTCTGTCAGTGTGATCATGTGATGTATCTGACCCCAGGAATGTGTCAATAAAGTTTCCCCTTCCTGGGACAATGAATTCACAGTGTTCTTGTTCTTATTTCAATTTCCAGGAGTATATATATATATATATATATATATATATATATATATATATATATATATATATATGTGGGGGGGGGGGTTGTCGGTGTGTATGTTTACAGCACACATGATATTAAAATAATAAAACAGCTTTAACATATGTGTGTGTGTGTGTGTGTGTGTGTGTGTGTGTGTGTGTGTGTGTTTGTGTGTGTGTGGTGTGTGTGTAACAAATTTCGCGCATTTCACTAGCAGATAACGTACATGTGTCTTATATGATGCACTCTACGTGAGATCGCTCACAAGCTGTACGTCGTACGCGCAAACCACAATCACTATATAGCACTTGGAATGTGATTTCATCGCTGAAGGCTACGGCGCCCTCCATTTTATCTTCCAAGTGATCCTCTGACGGCGCCAGTTCATGTTGACACGGCTCACAAGCCTTGTTACCTGCTGTGGTAGCTGTAGGGTCATTCATTGCTGCCTCAGAATACGCCGATGCTGGCGGGCACCTGTGGTGCGTGGACGTCCATAACCTTGTCTATGACTGTGAGAATGTTCACGAGATCACTGATACCAGCATCGTTGCACTGTTGACGGCGCACCTCTAACTTGTGTGGCAATTCCGAAAGGACCATCCCGTCACTCGGAATGCCACAATCGTTTCTAACTCACTCTGTTGGCTGCAGGAAGCACGAGCGCGTCTCCGTGGCCTATTTGCCTGTTTGCTTCACACGTCTGCGCAACACTGAGACTTTTCGCTGTGTGCGTTACCAATTTAAGGGCAAACACAGAGGGCGCTCTAGTAGCTACGCCACAACGTTACGACGTTTGTTTAGGCTGACTCCAGCTACTCATCGCAAAACGAAACTGTAAATATCTTCCGAAAATCCAGAGAAAATGCGCCTGACACTTCTCATATATTTTCGGCATATGCTTACAGTTTCGTTTATGTAATGAGTAGCGGAGTCAGCTTGAACAAATACCGCTGATCACGTCTTTCTTGAGACGCCCAGAGTCCATGGAAATGAAGAAGTAATTCCTGTTACAAACAAAATGACTTTGGAAGTGGAATTTTATGTGCCCATCCGGTAGAGTGGTCCCATAATAGTCTAATGCGATAGTGGTTTTATCGATATGAATTACGAGAGACAGTAAAACACCAGGAAACAAGGAATGAACAGTACCACAGCAGCGAATGCACCGACCTGGCCCGTGGTGATTGCTTCAGCCATGCTGCAGCACTGCTCAGTCGCTGCAGTAGTACTGGTTGTTCTTTCATATTTTACTGCCGCTAATATTACATACCGATACAACGAACAACGCTCTAGTCTAATTGGGAACCGCCCTTTCGAATGAACACGTAAAATTTCACTTCAACAGTCATTTTGTTTATAATAACAAAGAAACCAACGCAGTGCTTCCGCCACGGGGAGTCGCTTGGAAGACGCGATGAGCACTATTTGTTTAGGCTGACTAGAGCTATGTACTGAAATACGGAATTGTAAACATCTACCGAAACATTAGAGAAAATGCACTCCATGACGCGTAAGAGGGTACCCTGTATATATTGTGGGGTGATTCAGCTGCTCCTACCGATGTCGTTATATGCAACCCATGATTCTCTCTAATCTTCAAAAGGAAAAAACCACGCGGAATTTTCATCTTCTTTCGCTCGCTACGTGTCAGCCTTTAGTCCTGTAGAAAAATGAACATGATATTTATGTAGGATATTGAATGTGGTTAAATATTTTTATTGGAATAAGTTTCCGGTGGAGATTGCGGTTTTAGAGGCATTCGAGAAAAATATAGAAATGTGACCTTCAAACGTACCTCAATCCCCACACACATCCATCACTAGTCAGAATTTCTAGTGTGTTGTTCCCTGTAGTTGCAGCTACAACTGTACAAAAATTTCAGAGTACACGAACTGTTCCCGATATTCGACCTTTGGTTGGGCTACTATGCCACCAGCATTGAAAGTTGCGAGCTCTATCTTCTTATCTCGTGTTTTCTACTGAAAATCTCGTGCTTGTACTCTTGTTAACTTTGCTATTACAGAGATCGCCTAAACTTTTTTTTTAATCGGTCCTGTGCGCAAAAAATAACGTACTTGGTCTTTCTGCTGCCACTGCTTGATCTGCTGCATTCCATTATTTAATAAAAACATAAAAAAACCTATTATTCATGCTGAGTGCAATGAATGTTCTGTATGGCGGCTCCTGCTGTTGCTGCGGCTGCTGCTGCTTACTACAACTACATATAATTCAAAAGAAAGGGTTTGGTCAAATATAAACTCGATAAATGATAACCCAAACAAGTAATTCCTTTTTTCAAAAACTATATTCTGAAAGCAATTGTTTCTCTTTCAATTATCAAAACGCTAGAAGCTCTTTGAGCAATCGCTTCGTATGTAAATCTGCCTCCAGTGGCATTGAAGCAATATTACAAATTAATCAAACTCTTGAGACAGACTGAATGAAATACATAGAGAAACAATTCCCTGACAATTACAAAAGAAATCAGTGACAAAAATCAATACTTAATCTATTCGCCTAACAATGGTTTCCCTTAAGAATTCAACTCCTATCATTATCAAAATTACCGTCTGCTGCTACGCACATACACAAACCCTTTTCTTTAAATTAATAAGCGCGCTGCAAATTATAAAAAATATCAAGTCAATATCAAATCCTGTGTCGCTGCTGGCGGACACGGCAGTACCGCAGCTCGGCGACGACCCCTCGCCCAACACACGTGTGCACCACAGCAGGCGGGCTCCTATACTGGCTTCGAAACTGCCACTAGTTAATCTGTGCACTGCGAAGCGCGACAACAATATCTTAGATTCCAGAGCTTGTGTATGCGCGCTGTAGCCAACCTTTAAATCCTAAGAGAGTATTGCCAACTTTCAGCATAGTAGGCTGTTTCGTTAACATAATTAATTTCAACGTGTCCATGAGAAAAACAAGTTTTGTAAACGTTAAATTAAAACTAATTACTTTGACAATTCGATCCAGACTTATCCCTTATAAGAACAGTAGTTTCGTAGTCAGAAGACTTGACGAATACAACGATGTAACTGTCTATTTACGCTTCAACATCCACAAAATTGTTAGATAAGATTTACGCAAACGTCACTTTTACAATCCGTAAACGCTTGACTACCCTGGTGGCGTAATAAGTGCTCGACTAAGCTGATGCTGTAATAAGGCCAGTCAATGAAGACCAAAAAAGGTCGAATGTGCGAAATAATGCATGGAGTCGTAAATCTATATATGTGACATGAACAACAAGTTAGAAATCCTGACCATTGGGGGACTGAATGGGTGTGCGCTTGAAGGTCACTTTTGTACATTTTTCTCGAATAACTCGAAAGTTTTGGTCTCTGGAGGGAAAGTAACCCAGTACAAAATTTAACTACACCAAATTTCTTATAAAAGATCCTGTTCATTTTTCCTGTAGGACTAGTAATTTTCGTGCTGCGAGCGAGAGAATTAAAAAGAACACGTGCATGATTTTTAACGGCCAGGTACAGAATTGCGGGTTGCATAAAGTGACAACGGTAGGGTCAGCTGAGTCGCCCTGGATCGTCAATAGACTTGTTGTACGATAACTGCGTCCACGAAATCAGCGTCTCACCTAGACCGGTGCCTGGCTTTACGCCGTCCGCAGGCGTCGGCAGACGGCAACGTGTGTTACGGTGTCCCCGGAGAGCCACCGGCCGCAACACGGAACTCCTTTTGGCCGGCGAGCCAGCCGGGCGGTCCGCCAACTCGGCAGCCCTTTGTCCGTGACACCTGCGCTCCGGGCAGGCCCTCCCCCGCACGGCGGACAGCCAGCGCCAGGTTAACTGCGCGGCTGCGGTCTCTCGCCAGCAAGGCCAGCAACTTTGCCTGTCACGTGCTGAAATTCACGGTCATTTAGACAAGAATGGAATCTCTTCTTTCTGCAATCTTCAGCTCAGGTACCTGTCATATCTCTATAGACGCTGGCATAGCACTACTCTAAGAAGACAGGTGTGTGATGTACAAGTACAGCGCTAGCTTACCAGAAAGGGCGATAAGCTAAAAGCCGAATTTATGCCCCCAGTGGGTGTCGGTTGATTTAGTATCCTTGTAAGCTTACCGCACCTTGAAACTCTCGCGTAGGAAAATTGTACGTTTACCACCTCTGTTTCAAAAAAAGTACATCACGTAAATTGTTATAACAATAAAACACACAGAACAAACCTTACACGGTTCACAGACAGGGACACTGCCGGGAAGGAAGTTAGTTAGTACACCTGGAAAGACGACGTCGATTTTTATCCTATGATAGTAGAAGTACAGAGAATGGTCTCAGCATCGTCCGCCAGCAGCGCAGTGGCATAGCAATCAATGCGGCATATATGTCTACTCTCTAAAAGGGAATGCTCACAACACGATGGCTCAGTGTTGTGCAAACGTGTGAATCGTGCCACAAAGACGTACTCGTGCTTCCTGCAGCAGACTGCGTGAGTTTGAAAGGAGGCTAATTGTAGCCTTCCGAGTGACGCGCGTTCACCTTTGGTTTTCCTGGAGGGGGCGTGAAAAAGCGGTCGATAAGTGCAGAATGTTGTTAGACCCGTTCCTTTTCCAAGGTGATGTACGTTTCGAACACGATAATGCTCTCCGACACACTGACAGTGAAACTCAAAGTGTTATGCAAGACATGCAGCAACTTCCCTGCCCAGCACGATCCCCAGAGTTGTCTCCAATCCAGCACGTCAGGGATATGATGGGACGAGAAGTGACTCGTGCAACTCATCAATCTTGAACTGGAAACCTCTACGAGAACGTACATTTTTTTCTAGCAGTGTATGTAGCGACCAGGGGTCAGGAATGGCATAGATCCTTATAACTGAAACAATTGTCAAATATACTAGGGGAGGACTTCTGCATTTTTTCCTGAATGACAATAAAATGGTTCAAATGGCTCTGAGCACCATGCGACTTAACTTCTGAGGTCACCAGTCGCCTAGAACTTAGAACTAATTGAACCTAACTAACCTAAGGACATCACACACATCCATGCCCGAGGCAGGATTCGAACCTGCGACCGTAGCAGTCGCCCGGTTCTAGACTGTAGCGCCTAGAACCGCACGGCCACTCCGGCCAGCGAATGACAATAAATTCCGTATTTAATCTGTAGCTGGAAGCTCTTTCCCTATTTATTTACCAGTTAGTTACCCCTGTTACAGCGAATTCTGAAAACTTAGTGGCCAGTCGTCATACTTTGGCTCTAAGTAATTGCCGTTCTCCTCATTGACCGATCTCACTGCACTACACTGTATTGACAAGCATCACAATTAGGTTCAAATGGTTCAAATGGCTCTGAGCACTACGGGACTTAACATCTGAGGTCATCAGTCCCCTAGAACGTAGAACTACTTAAACCTAACTAACCTAAGGATATCACACACATCCATGCCCGAGGCAGGATTCCAACCTGCGACCGCAGCGGTCGCGCGGTTCCAGACTGTAGCGCCTAGAACCGCTCGGCCACACCGGCTGGCATCACAAATAGGGATTAAGTGTGATAGATGTTGAGATCTGAACAGAAATTTTCATATCTGTATCATTAAACCGAAAATTTTAAATATTTTTTGAAGGGATAGCCTCTTATTACTTCATATGTCACTACACTGCTGTTGTACACTGGATCTGGTGCTGCCTACGAACAGTAGAAATGATGGGATGAAGTCTAGTAGCCAATATTTGGCCAGGAGCGGATATTGAAGTGGAACAACGTTGTTTCTCATCTTCAATTCGTGAGCAAATATCCTGCGAACATTATAAATCTAGTCCCAGTGCTGTACAGGGTAAGAGATACAAGAAGAGAGAGAAAAAGCGATAGAGAGAGAGAGAGAGAGAGAGAGAGAGAGAGAGAGAGAGAGAGAATCAATACTGTTTTGGAGCTTACGTGCTAACATCCAGACCTCCTGATGTCAGACACTCGGATCGGTACCAAACGTTCTATGCCGATAGAGTATCATCCAAAATTCCGATATAGTTCCAGTTATGTGCTGTTGTCCAGAGAACGAACGTAAACGTTAATTAAAAGTAACACCAGATTTACACAGCAAAGTAAAAGCAGAGCTGTTAGTAATTAACACGCATATCTTCCGTGGTGAAATTGGTAGAGCGTTAGATCTTCGTACAAATTGTCATGAAACCCCAATGACGATTTTTCTTTACTCTGTTATGCATGTTTGACATGTAAAAAGACTTTTTGACGTTTACAGAAATTTTCTCTTAGTAGTATGCTTTCGCTTCGTTACTCTGAAAGTAGTAAACCTATAGAGTACATCTGTAGTTTCACAGAAAATACAATCAGAAGAGTAAAGAAACAATCACATAACACCTGCGGAAGTAATAATATCAGTAGTAAAACTAATAATGGTAATAAAAACCAAATAATCGGATCAATAATAACGACCTAACGATAACGAAGCGCTGGCCGAAGTGGCCGTGCGGTTCTAGGCGCTGCAGTCTGGAACCGTGAGACCACTACGGTCGCAGGTTCGAATCCTGCCTCGGGCATGGATGTGTGTCATGTCCTTAGGTTCGTTAGGTTTAAATAGTTCTAAGTTCTAGGGGACTAATGACCTCAGCAGTTGAGTCCCATAGTGCTCAGAGCCATTTTTTTTTTATAACGAAGCAAAAGCAGACTGCCAAAAGAAAGTTGCTACAAACTTGGAAAACTCCTTTTACATATTAGGAAAATGTTCTGCCATATAACAATTTCAAGCGTAAACTGGTTAAAGAGAGCTGTTACCAGTGATGTTTGAAGGCGAGGCCTTTGGTACGACGACCCCACGCTCTACCAACTGACCCACGAGAAATTTACAAGACAGTGCTTCCCTGTGTTCCGTAGTTCCGGTGTTACTTTTAATCATCATTTTTGCATATCCTACTGGGCGACAGCACAACTCACGAACTAAATCGGCCTTTTGGTGGGTACTCCATCGACGTACAATATCTGTTACCGACCTGTTGGTCTGACATCTGAACGTTGGGGTGTAAGTGGATGTTTGACAGAAAGTACTAATCTGTATGTTGTGGTGAGAACTCAAACATTTTCCGTTTGCCACATAGCTCTTCACATTTTCGTGGCTGTTGTCAACCCCAGTTACAATCGTATCTGGGCGACTCACCGTCAGCTTGGTCTTCATCAACATTGCATCTGAGTCACTGATCAGCATTCTCATGAATGGCTAAGGAAAACCCCAGGTGCGCGATGAAAAAGATGGATCGGAAACGATGCAGCTTCACAACCTAGACGATTTTTATCTACAGATCTCTTAAAATACAGGCTGTTCGAATGACAAACGGAAAGGGTGAGTAGAGTGCAATGAAACTAGCAAATAATTCGTATACACACAGGCACCTGAGTGTGAATTGCATAGTCATATACACTCCTGGAAATGGAAAAAAGAACACATTGACACCGGTGTGTCAGACCCACCATACTTGCTCCGGACACTGCGAGAGGGCTGTACAAGCAATGATCACACGCACGGCACAGCGGACACACCAGGAACCGCGGTGTTGGCCGTCGAATGGCGCCAGCTGCGCAGCATTTGTGCACCGCAACCGTCAGTGTCAGCCAGTTTGCCGTGGCATACGGTGCTCCATCGCAGTCTTTAACACTGGTAGCATGCCGCGACAGCGTGGACGTGAACCGTATGTGCAGTTGACGGACTTTGAGCGAGGGCGTATAGTGGGCACGCGGGAGGCCGGGTGGACGTACCGCCGAATTGCTCAACACGTGGGGCGTGTGGTCTCCACAGTACATCGATGTTGTCGCCAGTGGTCGGCGGAAGGTGCACGTGCCCGTCGACCTGGGACCGGACCGCAGCGACGCACGGATGCACGCCAAGACCGTAGGATCCTACGCAGTGCCGTAGGGGACCGCACTCCCACTTCCCAGCAAATTAGGGACACTGTTGCTCCTGGGGTATCGGCGACGACCATTCGCAACCGTCTCCATGAAGCTGGGCTACGGTCCCGCACACCGTTAGGCCGTCTTCCGCTCACGTCCCAACATCGTGCAGCCCGCCTCCAGTGGTGTCGCGACAGGCGTGAATGGAGGGACGAATGGAGACGTGTCGTCTTCAGCGATGAGAGTCGCTTCTGCCTTGGTGCCAATGATGGTCGTATGCGTGTTTGGCGCCGTGCAGGTGAGCGCCACAATCAGGACTGCATACGACTGAGGCACACAGGGCCAACACCCGGCATCATGGTGTGGGGAGCGATCTCCTACACTGGCCGTACACCACTGGTGATCGTCGAGGGGACACTGAATAGTGCACGGTACATCCAAACCGTCATCGAACCCATCGTTCTACCATTCCTAGACCGGCAAGGGAACTTGCTGTTCCAACAGGACAATGCACGTCCCGTGCCACCCAACGTGCTCTAGAAGGTGTAAGTCAACTACCCTGGCCAGCAAGATCTCCGTATCTGTCCCCCATTGAGCATGTTTGGGACTGGATGAAGCGTCGTCTCACGTGGTCTGCACGTCCAGCACGAACGCTGATCCAACTGAGGCGCCAGGTGGAAATGGCATGGCAAGCCGTTCCAGAGGACTACATCCAGCATCTCTACGATCGTCTCCATGGGAGAATAGCAGCCTGCATTGCTGCGAAAGGTGGATATACAGTGTACTAGTGCCGACATTGTGCATGCTCTGTTGCCTGTGTCTATGTGCCTGTGGTTCTGTCAGTGTGATCATGTGATGTATCTGACCCCAGGAATGTGTCAATAAAGTTTCCTCTTCCTGGGACAATGAATTCACGGTGTTCTTATTTCAATTTCCAGGAGTGCAGATGCAGTTGGAGATGTAGATCCGGAAACCAGTGATTTCGTCGATATGGTGTATTATGACAGAGTGGATGAGCATCTTGTAACAAAGTATCTGAGGACCCCCAACTGAGGATATGCACTTGAGAGCAACACATTCAAACAAGTGTTCCACATGACAACCGTTCATGTCGAGGCAGGCCTCGGCACTTCTCCTCATCACTGCTCATACACGTTAAAAACATTCAGTGCCTTCCCTGAATGCATTGACAACCGTCCATAGTGCATTTGCGGAATTCATAGATACTGTAAAGACGCCTGCATGCACCAAAGGTTTTAAATATACTCACACAAAAGAAAACGAGCCAATTCAAGTTTAGGGTCCTGAGAGACTGTGGTATTGGTGTACCACTATTTGACGATCGTTCGTGTTGTGTATTTCTGAACAGTCACATGAAATTGTGCCAATCCACAATCACACGCTTATCATATACATATAAGGTACAGCATCCAAATAGCCTATTAACCTCTATTGCACGAAGTAAAGCTATATACGACCAGTAAGTCGGCATGGCAGGCTTAGCCATATCAGGGAAACCATTGTTTCCATCGCTTGTGTTTTTTGTCGTTCATGTCATGGTCTGATGTTGCTGTTACGGCACAGAATAGTAAAATTTTGAAAATCAGAAAATTTTATTAAAACTAGTTCACATTGTTACAAGCAAAGTGCGGTCACGCCAGAGGCAGGGACAGAACCAGGAAATAAGCGATATGTCGCAATTGGATCAGGCCTCGGCACGTTACAACACCCCGCCAAGAGAAGGAGGACGAGCTAAACAGAAAATAGCACGGGACAGAAAACCGACGGAAACGTGACGTACACATATTCCTTATCTCGTAAGAGATGTCGAAAGCACGCATATTCCTTAGCTCGTAAGAGATGTCAAAAGAAGCTGTACCTATTTCGTGAGAACCAGTATCAGAGAACCTACACAGCAGTGAGACTATCAAGCGTAAATAGCAGAATAACACACACATGCGGTCGTTACGAACAGAGCATCGCGACATAGCCTCACATTAGCTCCCTACAACACTCGAGACTTCCAGCTCTCAAGTGGTTGATGAGTGGGATCAATGGTGTTCACAGTAATAGCACTCGATTCCATGATTGTGATACTGTAGCGAATCTATGTCCTAGATTCTAGATAACAGTCTACGAACCAGCCGAAGATGTACCCGAGATGGCGATCTTCAGCCGATGAACGCCATACTGTTACCCGCCTATCATTGCTGATGGAGAAGCTAGCTCTCTACCGACAACACAACATCGCGGAGTGCTGAAAGCCTGCAGCAGGGCCTCGTGGGGTCCTCGCTCCTGTTCAACATTAGGCACTTCACGGTGCTGAAACCTACCTGTCCAGTAGGAAGGAGATCGACTGACCACATGACTTCCGTCAACACTACATCTCGTTTATGCCATCAAGGGTAAACATAGAACTAGGTGTGGGACAGAGTACAGTCCAGGAGCTAGTATGTAACCATTCGTTCTGGACCATAGCCGCGCCGGCAGCGTGCAGCGGCGTGGGGTCACTTAGATTTTGCCTGGGCCTGTTGGCGAGGAGCTGACTTGATAGACATCAGCGAGAATCCATCAGGCAGCTGAATGAGGAATCTGCTACACGGCCGGCATGGAACAAGACGACTGTAAATATCGTTAATAAGTAACTGAATTTTGACAATGTTTTACTGGTGTCAGGGACCCTTCATCTTGACTTCATTCAGTCTCCTCTCGGCCTCTCCCTATTACTGTCACATATAAATCCATATTCCGTCACTTGTTTGCGTGCGCTAGAAAAGGCAGTCCTAGGCGGAAGCCGGCAAGCGACCCACTCTGCGGCTATTGTATTCCCGTCAGGTGCCTGCACCCCGGCAGTCAGTGAACGCTGCGATCGCCCTAGAGACCCCAAAGCATAACTGAGCACGATAACTTCGCGTTTCTTCGTTTACATCAAATACAAAGACACCGTGGCACTATGCGTCCTGTGTGTGAGTTCCATTTCAAATTTGGTCCAACCAGCATTACTCGCCATTAAAATTGCTACAACACGAAGATGACGTGCTACAGACGCGAAATTTAACCGACAGGAGGAAGATGCTGTGATATGCAAATGATTAGATTTTCAGAGCATTCACACAAGGTTGGCGCCGGTGGCGACATCTACAACGTACTAACATCAGGAAAGTTTCCAACCGATTCTTCATACACAAATAGCAGTTGACCGGCCTTGTCTGGTGAAATGTTGTTGTGATGCCTCGTGTAAGGAGGAGAAATGCGTACCATCACGTTTCGGACTTCCATAAAGGTCGAATTGTAGCAAATCGCGATTGCGTTTTATCGTATCGCGACATTGCTGCTCGCGTTGGTCGAGATCCAGTGACTGTTAGCAGAATATGGAATCGGTGGGTTCAGGAGGGTAATACGGAACGCCGTGCTGAATCCCAACAGCCTCGTACCACTAGCAGTCGAGATGACAGGCATCTTATCCACATGGCTGTAACGTATCGTACAGCCACGTCTCGATCCCTGAGTCAACAGATGGGGACTTCTGCAAGACAACAATCATCTGCACAAACAGTTCGAAGACGTTTGCAGCAGCATGGACTATCAGCTCGGAGACCATGGCTGCGGCTACCCTTGACGCATCCTATGATGCATCACAGACAGAAGCGCCAGCGATGGCGTACTCAACGACGAAACTGGGTGCACGAATGGCAAAACGTCATTTTTTCGGATGAATCCAGGTCCTGTTTACAGCATTATGATAGTCGCTTCCGTGTTTGGCGACATCGCGGTGAACGCACATTGGAAGCGTGTATTCGTCATCGCCATACTAGCGTATCACCTGGCGTGATGGTATGGGGTGCCATTGGTTACACGTCTCGGTCACATCTTGTTCGCATTGGCGGCACTTTGAAAGGTGGACGTTACATTTCAGATGTGTTACGACCCTTGGGTCTACCCCTCATTCGATCCCTGTGAAACCCTACATTTAGCAGGATAATGCACGACCGCATGTTGCAGGTCCTGTACGGGCCTTTCTGGATACAGATGTCCTGGCCAGCACATTCTCCAGATCTCTCACCAACTGACAACTTCTGGTCAATGGTGGCCGAGCAACTGGCTCGTCACAATACGCCAGTCACTACTCGAACTGTGGTATCGTGTTGAAGCTGCATGGGCAGCTGTCCCCCTACACGCTATCGAAGCTCTGTCTGACTCACTGCCCAGGCGTATCAAGGCCGTTATTACGGCCAGAGTTGGTTGTTCTCGCTACTGATTTCTCAGTATCTACGCACCCAAATTGAGTCAGTTCTATTATAATATATTTGTCCAATGAATACCCGTTTATCATCTGCATTTCTTCTTGGTGTAGCAGTTTTAATGGCCAGTTGTGTATATTTATTCCCATTACTCGTAGTGTGTAGAACTCTATTAGCTTAAGCATATAAAACTGTAGAGAAAGGAACGCCGTTGGTGGGGCCTGATGACAGACACTGACAGCACCTCCATTGCTGCTGAACACGTGGCATAAATCAGCAGTTGGGCAGGCTGTGGTCAAATATCCCACGGCGGAA